>NC_084643.1:25984359-26689359 GCF_019802595.1 Syngnathoides biaculeatus | reverse complement strand
CCACTCGACCCTTGTGGAGACAGAAAACAATATTTAATACATACATGTCTTATTTACTTTTATTATTACTAATAATATGTACTTTTTTAAACTTGAAATATCCATCCATTTTCCAACCCACCTACGCTCACAAGGGTTACGAGAGATCTAGAACCAATCCCAGCTAACTTTAGGCAAAAACCGGACTACACCCTGAACTGGTTACCAGTCAGTCACAGGGCACACGTTGACATCATCACTGAGTGGAAATCGATACCACACTGCCCGCACCAAAGTCAGGCGTGTGTACCATCTCATTTTTATTTTCTTTTATCTATTGTATTTAATTTTATTGAATATTTAAAACAAATTGAAAGTCATTTTTATTTTCTGTTATTGACTACATTTACAATATTAAAATATTGCATTTATGTTACACTTTGAGAAAATTATATCTTGGGGAAATGAAAATATATATATTATTAATATTTAATAGATATAAAATTATATAGTTTTTGGTATATTTGATGAAAAAATAAAGCTATGGGGAAAATGAGGTGAAATACAGTATTTTAAAATCCGCCTAGTGAGTTGTAGTTACACAAAATGGCCGTCAGGGATCAGTGTAGTCACAACAATAAGAGAGTTCAAGTAGACAAGTACAATGTCTGAGTCACATGACCAAATTCTATTTGTGGGGTGATGATTGGTTGTTGTTGATGTAGGTTAAGGAGGCCTCTCTGGCTTGCTTGTCTGCACAGTCCAGCCCAACAGGCCGGCTGGAATGTGTGAAATGCAGCAACAACAACAGGACACTTAATCCATACTCAGCATACCTACTTTCACAACAGCTGGACGGCACTATCGTGCACATCTAGGAGGTTAGAGCAGCACAGAGCACTACATATGGTGTAAATATGGTATATGAGCATTGCCTAGTCGTGAAGAAGACAAAGCAATAGTTTACAGGATAGATATGTTTATAAACAGCTCACTCCAACTACACCCTATTGCTTTGACACTTTGTTTGCACTTGGCACTTCTCTCCTGCAGTTATGCGCAGTTACAGACCACCCAAATACTTTATGGGTGACTTTAATGACTTCTGGGCTGGAATAATGTCAAAATATGACCATGTTTTAATTTTAGATTATGTAAATATCTGTGAATGTTGTCCAGAAGAACCGTTGGACAAAGATTTTTTGAAATTGGACCCATATTATTGTACAATACACATGACTTAGTTATAACATACAGTTTTAAAGACCCAGTAAAATTAATTCAGAGGTTTCTAAAAACGTTATACATATTTAAAGATTTTTAAATTTAGGATAAGTGGTTTTGAGAATGAATGACAAAAATGTGAAAGACAGAAATATGTAGTACTCAACAGTGGCTATTTAACAGCGTTTTTCACCAGTTTAGTTTTCCTGATTTTTTGGGGTGTGGCCAAAAACAAGGCTAGTGGAGCACTTGGACATCTTTCCCTCTTCCACTTTATAAGGACTTCAGAACCATTGCTTGGAACCAGAGCAGCTGAGAGTTACTTTAGAAGAGTAAAGCCAGTAAGCTTGCGGGCAAGCTGGTGGCTAGTCCTTCTCGTCGTGGCGTGGAAGGCTCAGCGACCCTACTCCAGTCACTGGAGGCTTTCAGCAAATAAATGTGTGGCTCGCTGGTAGTCTCGAACATGAATAATTTTTCATTTCATATACATGGTGATTTTTTTCCCCATCTTTCAAATTTAGCAGGGTTATTCACAACTCTTCTTTGTATTTTTATTTAGTTTATTTTTATATTGTATTTTATTTATTTATTTATTTATTTATACATTCATTTTCACATTACAGGGATTTTAAGAGACATATACCAGACAGATACCTCCATCTTCTCAAATTTTAGGCCCGTTACCAAGATCCATTTTATTTAAAGACTAATCTAAAAAAAGTTCACGGCCAGTTAAAATCGTATGTAGATGACCATTACACACCATAGGTGTTCCAGTCTAGTTTTAAAATGGCACATTACTGAGACAGCACTCCTGGGAGGTTTTAATTATGTCCTTTTACCTACGGTCAGACTTCAAATACTTGAGGTCAAGAATACAGAGCAACGGAGTGTGGTAAGGAAGTGAAAAAATGGGTCCAAGCGGGGTGCAACAGTTAGCGGAAGGTGTCTGGTGTTCTATGTGACAGAAGAGTCTCTGCTAGGATGAAGGGCAAAGTTTATAAAACAAAAGTGAAGCCAGCCATGATGTACGGATTAGAGACTGTGGCATTGAAGAAACAACAGGAAGCAGAACTGGAGGTAGCGGAAATGAAGATGCTGTGGTTCTCGCTTGGAGAGAACCAGTTGGATAGGATTAGAAATGAGCTCATTAGAGGGACAGCCAAAGTTGGATGTTTTGGAGACAAGATTCGAGAGGGCAGACTTCGATGGTTTGGACATGTTCAGAGGCGAGAGTATATTGGCAGAAGGGTGCTGAGGATGGAGCTGCCAGGCAAAAGAGCGGGAGGAAGTCGAAAGAGAAGGTTTATGGATGCGGTGAGGGAGAAGATGAAGACAGTGGGTGTTAGAGAGGAAGATGCACGAGATAGGCTTAGATAGAAAAAGATGACAGGGTGTGGCGACCCCTAACGGGACAGGCCAAAGGGAAAAGAAGAAGAAGCTCCAGACTCTGGTCCCTCTATCATATTTGATACTGTGTACTATCAGATCCTACACTCCAGTCCCGGGTCTTTGTTTTCTGTCCTCATATGACGCTATAAATAGTGTCACCTCCTGTATCACTTAATAGAATGATGTTTGTGCACCAACAAAGATATTTTACACATTCAGTAACAACAAGCCTTGGTTCATTGCCAAACTGTCAGAGTTGGGACAGAGGCCTGTATAATGGAGGCAGAAACAAGCTGACAAAGACAATATTGTCAAGAGAAATTACTAATAACTGTGTGAAGTACCAGTCTCCAAGAAACCTGCAAGCTGAATGACTACACGGCCTTTCGCCCTGACACCTGTGGTCATGAAGTCATTTGGACGTCTCGTACTGGACCATCTCAAGTGCGTCACACTTACGCTGCTGGACGCACTGTAATTTGCCTACTGAACAAACAGGTCAGTGAATGAGGCAGTCAACCTGGGACAGCACTTCATCTAAGGGACCTACACAAGGATCCTGTTTATGGACTTCAGCTCTTTGTTCCACAGCACCATTCCCAAACTACTCTCCTCTTCTTCTTCTCCAGCTCTATGACAAGCAGGTCAAACATTGTGGCTGAGGCACACCATCTCACGCACATGTACCATTAACACTGGAAACCTCAAGGATGCACCCTATCTTAGTGCACCAGACTGTCTTAACTCCTAAAGACAACATCATCTGCTTCTTCAAAGGTGGTAACAAATCTGTGTATCGACAGTGAGTGGAGCCGCTGGAGGGTTGGTGTGGCAACACAACCTGGAGCTGTCACAGTGGCCGAATAATATCCAAAACTGTAGAGATGATCTTGGAATTGAAGAAGCATCCACAGCTGCCCCTCATGCTGTCAATCTGCCCTCTGGCAACTGTCAAGACTTTCAAGTTCCTGGGGACCACAGTTTTTCAGGACTTAAAGTGAGGAAGCAACATCAGCTCCATATTAAAAAAAAGCCCAGCAGTGGATGACTTATAAGGAAGCATGACTTGCCACAGGAGCTGTTGAACCAGTTTTACATTACGGTCATCGAATTAGTCCAGTGCTCATCTATCAATGTTTGGTTGAGTAGTAAGTAAGTTTCTTTCGGCTTGTCCCATTAGGGGTCACCACAGCGTGTCATCTCAGATGAACACTCACATTTGTTTGGCACAGTTTTACGCCTGATGCCCTTCCTGACACAACCCCACTTGGGGAGTAGAGGCCCCAGTGAGATACGAACTCACAACCCCTGGTATACCAAACTAATGGTGTAACTTTAGTGCTGGTACAAAAATTGACTGACTGAGTGCAACGGACAGTCAGGACTGCCGAAAGAAAATTGTGGGTACGCACCCCCCTACCCACTATAAAGGACTTTCACACTGCCAGAACTAAGCAAATGCAAAATCCTCTTGAACCATCCACATCCTGGTCACCACCTCTTCTAGCTCTATCCCTCAGGTAAGGGCTATCGAACAATGCAAACCAAATCCAGCAGAGATTCCAATAGCTTCTTCCAATTAAACAGATTTCATTGCAATATTTTGCCAGATTTGCCGATCTCTCAAAACTATACTATTTGTGCACTCACGGTAGTAGCCGCATCACTCTATGTTATCAGCTGTTGACCAATACTGGCCTCTCAAGTGCTTGAGAATTTTCCGCATCATTTGCACAAATGATACTTGACAAGATTATTGCATTATTAGTCACTTCAAACTGCTCTAAATTGCATGAGAACGCTGCAGTTTTTGCAGAATTGTCATTGTATCAATCTAACCACATTACTGGTAATCTTTAAAGGTACAATGGACTCTACATAGTGTGTTTTTATGTCCTAATAGTATATTTTGTCACAGTGACTGTCATCATACTAGAAAGCTCCAACTCTTCTTCTTTTCCTTTCGGCTTGTCCCGTTAGGGGTCGCCACAGCATGTCATCTTAGATGAAAGCACATATGTTTGGCACAGTTTTACCACGGATGCCCTTTCTGACGCATCCCCTCTGCATTTAGCCAGGGAGAGCATCTTACAGCACCTGGTATTCCCAGACAATCTCCCATCCAAGTAATAACCAGGGCCAAACCTGCTTAGCTTCCGAGATCTGACGAGATCGGGCTAACGAGAATGGCTCCAACTACCAGAGACAAATTCTGTTTTTGATATATTTGGCAAAGAAAGATGATTCTGATTAAACCACTGTAACAAATCTAGGAGTGAGTTGATCCTGATCTAAAATGAGATGCTCAGATTCAGTTCATTTATCAAGTCACGTTTTTTTTTAACTGCATCAAACGACCAAAACTAAGCCCCATGGCCTGAATGAGAGCAGATCTTAATATTTCTTGATCTGCTGGCACTTTATCTGAATTGCCCACCTGTGGCGGCCCTTTTCTACAACATTACAATATCACAATCATTCCTCACCATTCACTGGAGAATGTTAGAACCATGTGACAATGTGAAATATTTGCCTTAGGGGGTCAAATAAATTCATGCATCACCCCCTACTAGAGCCCAAATGCCATGCAGACCTGCAATTATTTTGGTGTATGTGTGTGCATGGCCAAAGTTTGAAATCAGTGTTTAATAACTCACAAAAGAGTCAAGTGTCTCTCCAACAAACATTACAATGTGCTTGTGTGTGTGGATTGTGTGGATGATTGAGTGCATGGGTGTAGCCACACTGTGCTTAGTGACTAACACAGATACCTGGAAGGCTACTTTTTGCTCACAAGGCACAAGAAATCTACAGTTTAGTAGTCTAAGTCATAGGCATACTGTAATTTTTTTCAACAATGCTATATTAAACTTTTAGCTGAAACAATAATAAATGAATATAAAGCCAATTGGTTTAGTTCTGCACTAACTTTCATTTCATAGCTGTGATATTGATAGTGGGTATAAAGAACTCAGTCATTTGTTCATTTAGTTTAGCATGTTTAGTTTAGCAGGATGCTAAGAAAATGGAGGCTCATAATTTGGACACAGTTTATCTAAACAATACAAGTTTTTCAAACAATGCCCAATGCTAGCTGCAATGCCGAAAGGAAAAGAAGATTTTAATGATCAATAAATCGGTCCGTTATTCTTCTGAGGATTCATATGCAGCATTTGTTAAAATTTCTTTCCTGTGTTGAAAAACACAGCATTACTTCAGATTGGCAGTCCAGAAAAGTGCATAAACAGGTCGGCTCATGAATATTACAGGGTTCTTAAAGTAATAAATTATTAATAATTTTTAAAAATGAACAAATAAAAAGAAAAACATGTGAAAACAAACAAGTGTTGTCAAAATATTTGACAATAGGCCACGGACCAAGACAAAAACATAAATGTATGATGTACAATATTTGCCTTTTTTTTTAATTAGTGTACAAAACAGGTATTTTGTTGATTAAAAGGGAACTAAATCTGTCATAAAAGAATATAAAATCACATTCTTAATACCAATCATTTAAAAAAAATTTATCAATCCATTTGTTTACACATTTTAACATAACATGCCCTAATATTTCTATGTTGAAGTGCATAAGGTAATGTTTGTTGTGGTAGATGTTACTGCTACATAGCGTCGCGTTTTCAGTTTACTATCCAAAATCAGTATCTGTCATTGCTTTATTTTGACCTCTGGTAATAGTCTCATACATTCTTGTAGACAAAGAATATATTTTATTTTTATTTATTTATTTATTTTTACATAGGAGTGGTGACTCGTTAGCGGAGAGCCATGACATTCAGCCATCTTGAAACTCCATGGAAATAACTACGGAGCACCTTGCGATTCAGCGCAGAGATTGAGAGACCAAAGGAGATCATCCTATTACTGTACTCCAGCAAATCTGCCCAACTGCAACAGCATAATGCACGACCATTAATATGCAATTGAGGCAGTTTCGCCATTGACAAGAAAGTGAAAAAGGCAACTTAAGCAGTGGAGCATTCAAAAGAGGATAAACGAGGTGGAAGGAGTTCATGAGGGAAAAAGGATTTTAAAAGGGACGCTAAATTTGCCAGCTTTCTGCCGTCTTGAAACACGTTTATGCTGCATTACATTGACATTTCGGGCACTACGGCGCTTTTGTTTACCACAGAAGTCATTTTTGGTTGCCGTTTTGCCTCAATTACCTCACTGTTACATTCCTATTTTGACAGTCGAATTGACGATATGGTGAGATGTTGCTGTGTTACATGGAGCCGCACCTCATCATATAATCGCAAAGGGGGGGGGGGAGAAAAAGTACATTTGTAGAGCTTTCCTTCTTGGCAGAGGAAGAAAGAGGGAATTCCTCATCATTTCAAATTATGTCGGCTAGCTTGCTAGCTATGTCAGCTATAAAAAAAGAAAATCAAATATTAGACAATACTGTTACATCGACAAGAGTCTGCTCCTTACATTTTCATTGCAGAAAATAAATATATCGCACATCATATGAGATCCCTGCATCCTGTTGTTTTTTTTGTTTGTTTTTACATGCAACAAAGCATAGGGTATGTGTTGTTATTTGACAGTTGCATTTATTAATGCTCTTTTATCAGAATCATTGTTTGTAGCTGAATTGCTGGTTAATATGCAACCTAACTGAACTTTTAAAACATTGTTAAAAAGCAAACACACATGCAACTTGGATTAACTCCACATACCTTGGTCCGAATGACTTGCTGGCATTGTTTGCCACTCAGTCTTGCATCCATCCGTCAGTAAACTGCACATGCAAAACTAGCAATTCATAATTCTTAAACTAGCCCAAAGTATAGGCACACCACCCGGGGTACGCAAATCCACTCCACGCAACAGAGGCAGCAGGTCCAGCCAGTCGCTGTTCCACTCGGTTTTCAGGGTCATGCATAGATCCAAATCACTTATACTGCATATATTTTTTCCAGGTATCGGAGTCTGACCTCGCAGTGTAGTTTTTCCTTTGTAAAATCACATGTTTCTTGTATTTTAACATATTTTTCAGTAACAGAAAATACACAGCATTTATAGAGCCTGCCTAATAATCCATTGGAAAAAACACAGTCCGAGCTATCCATGTGGCACATCATCAATTAAACGTTGCTTTTCTTGTGTGACGTTTGATGACTCGTGACGGCTGTGGGTGACTGATGTTATAATAACATGATGCAACGGGTAACTGACATAATAATAGCATGACAAGTAATTTCAGTAATGAAATTTGTCGCCAACATCATAATTATCATGATTCATCATGGCCAAAATTGTTGATTATCCATTTGTATCTATTTTATCAGTTAGTTGTTGCCCTACATGACACCAAATCAGAGTTATTTGTTTTCCAAATGTTGGTCAATACCAGGCCCGCTGAAACTATTACTAAGTCAAGGACAATAGGACTGTCCAAAAATATGAGCAGTAACAACTCAAATGTAAAACACGTCGTGTCATTGTTAATGAAGTAAATGTGATACATTAAAGGTGTACAGAACATTGTATAGAAAACATTTTACCTGCAATATGAGTATGAAGTAGTCAACAGATTTTCCCCTCTGGTAGACGTAGTGATGCGGTGAACGTTTGTCACTCTCATTGAACTTGATCTCCTGTATGACGTCGGGGTGCCGCAGGATTCGCAGCAGCACCTTTTCAGAGATCTGAGCTGGGTTGAACAAGGTCACCTCTACCAACACCCACACGGACGCACGCACGCGCAAACACACACACACACACGCACACACACGCACACACACACACACACACACACAAAGTACGAAAGTGGAGTTTGCTGCGGTTTGGGTTAGCAACAGTTAATTCCTATGCGTCCCGTTGCGTCAACTACCGTGTCTTTTAGGGCTGCATAATTGAATTTTAATTGCAATCACAGTCTTGGATGCCATGATTAAATTAATCTGATTGTTGGCGATTTTTTAATATTTAAAATGCGGGCACTGCTGCATCGGAAAAGTGCTTCATTTGTAGCAGTGTCCGCGATCTAGTCACCCAGCCACCACGGAGCAAACGTCAGGTTAAGGCTTCCTGCCACAGAGAAAAAAATCTTAAAATGGCATTGCTGGCCAATGTGGTAATTTTCTAAGCTTTTGGTTTTGAAGTTGGCCCTTTCAGTACGTTGGCAGAGAGGTGGCATGTCACATTAACTTTATGAACAATCACTAACGGTTGCCTTCATTGCCTCAACTTTTTGGCTGACATGACTGCAGTTAAAAAAAAAAAAAAAAAAAAAAAAAAGAAAAAAACACCAGATCACAACTGTCAAGTACTTTGTGTTTCCAACCATGCAGGACAACAATCAATCAAGCACAACGGAGACGTACCCTTCCTTGACGATTCAATATAGTGAGGGGGATTTTCAAAAGAAAAGTCAGTGATTTTAGCCTAATGTACGTCTTATGCATTCGCTGCATTTGCTTCCATTAAGTTGCAATTCGTGATTGCGCTTTGTAATACATGTATTCCGGCAATCCTTGGTAAAGTAGAAGTTTGGAGGGGTTACATGTGTTTTTTGTTAAGTATCATATCTTGCTGTTTTTGTTTGTTCATTTATTCATTTATTTATTAATGAATTTTATTTTATCATGCTGTTCGTATGGGCTTTTAGATGTACGTCCCAGCCTATCTTCTTCTTTTCCTTTCGGCATGTCACGTTAGGGGTCCCCACAGCGTGTCGTCTTTTTCCATCTAAGCCTATCTCATGCATCTTCTTCTTGAACACCCACTGTCCTTATGTCCTCCCTCACAACATCCATCAACCTTTTCTTTGGTCTTCCTCTCACTCTTTTGCCTGGAAGCTCCATCCTCAGCACCCTTCTACCAATATACTCACTCTCTCACCTCTGAACATGTCCAAACCATCGAAGTCTGCTCTCTCTAACCTTGTCTCCAAAACATCCAACTTTGGCTGTCACTCTAATGAGCTCGTTTCTAATCCAACCTTCCCAGTCTATGTTATTATTCAAAATCTACCCTCTGGGTCTCAGGTGGGCAAGCTGGGTTCTTGTCCTGCTTGGGGATTCGTTGCCTGGGGCTTCATTATTTTTGTTCTGTTTTAATATTTATGACATACGATCGTGATCCTTGGTCTGTACTGTGTCAAAGCAACTTGTGGAGGTGTTTTAAAATGTGTGAAATAAATAAAACTATTATTAGCATTATTATTATGATCAACTTTAATTCTTATTCAAAGATGGATTTTGCACTAAAAAGCAGCACGGTGAGCGACTGGTTAGCACATCTGAATAAATACGTTACCGTGTACGTTTGCTGAGCTCGACCAAGAGACGATGATTCTTTTAATATAATGGTACATACATACAATTTTAATGATTCGCGGTTACAAAAACAAGAGTGAGATATTACATCAAACAATTAAGAAGTGATAAAATTATTTTTAATGCACAAATTAGGAAGGAATTTTCCCTCTGAAATATATGTTTCTATATGTTTAATGACTGTATAATGGAGAACTACAAAAATTAAGTATACTTCCTGTATGGAGAGGGAAGCATTTTTATAATGTTCCAATATTAACTGAGGGCCCACTCCAAGAGTGGGTGGGCCATGGTCACCAGTTGCCCATCCCTGCCAAATGATATGGCTGCATTACAGTATTACAGAATAGCTAATTTATCATGCGCAACGCAAACACAGCTTGACGGTTGCAGCAAGGGCATCACAGGCCGCACCCACGCCACAGACAAAGAAGGAGTAGGCTGTACAAACATAACTGTGAGGGAACTCATTACCATATGAGGCAAACACGCGGCTGTCGTTAAGAGCCTAGTACATCGACACGTGGACTCGTAGAGATACTCAGCACTCGCTATCATTATCTTAGCTTAAGCTAGCTCAGTGGCACAGTCAAGAGCAAAGCAAGTTATGCTTTTCATCAGAATGTAAAGCGCAACATTCTGTTAGTTTACTTGTGTTCCTTTTATCGTTGAGAAGTAATTAATTTAATGTTACACAAGAGATACTGAATGGTACATTAGAGGTGTAGGCGATTAAATACTAGGATGTTACATTACAGCTGCACAAACCTGCAAATATGCTACATGAAAGGCACATATAACACTAATTATGACTATTTAAACATCTCTCCTACCTGTGGCCAGGAAGCGGTGGGCTGCCAGCAATAATTGAGGTGAGATCTTCACCTTGGACTCGCTCTCGTGCTTGAAGGCTGAGAAGTCTCTCTTATTCTTGTTGGGTGCTACCTTCTTCCTGGTGCGGTTGTCAGCTGAGACAACAAACATGACCACAAAATTAAGCACACTCGAGCTGGCTAAATAGATGCCCATAAAGTTAATTGGTGACTCACTGTACTGGTCAGATTCATCCAGAATCTCCGACTTGATAATCTCCTCGATGACGTCCTCCAGCGTGACCAGGCCCAGAACTTCGTAGAATGGGTCACCCTCGCCCTCGTTGTTCACCTTCTGAACGATGGCTAGGTGGGATTTACCTAACCCAGACAAAATGAAAAGTAACTTATTGAAAACAAATACATTTAGATTTGGATATTCACAACTGGTGGCTTCTACTGAAGTCCATGCATTTACAAGAAGCATCAAAACGACAAGCAGGATATCTTATTTTAGCAGGATATGATTGTTATTTGTCATGTGGCACTGTTACCGATTCACTTTAATAAGTTTATACTTTCAGTTTTTTTCAGTGTTGGTATTGACCAGTTTTTTAGGAACAAAGACCATTGACACGTCACTTGCGCTCAAAAGGTAGTAGTGCTGTAAGTTTTTGGAAAATTATTTTATAAAGATTATCAAACAATACCGAGCCCTGCCTGTTACAGCTTTTATTTTACATTATTTCACTAGGGTTGTACTTATTTTTATATAGCAACGTTTTGTTCACAAAAGGTAATTTACTTGTCACCTATGATGAAACAGTAGTGTTGATTGTCTGTGAACTGAACGACTGTTTCGCACATTCTTATATGAACATTATAGGTTTAATAGGGTTTTAAAAAAAAATCACTTACAGACATTCCTGTCGTTTTTGACAATGTTTTTAAATGGCCCAATAGTGTGTCCGTCTGCTACAAATATCCATGCAGTAAATGTGGACCATGGCCAAAAGGGTGTGGGGACCCCAAATATGCATTTATTAATATCTTTTACTGTGTTGAGTTGGAAATTTTTGCGTCAACTAATTTTTGTGGTCAACTTAGTAGAGTTGGATGACCTTTTTTTTCCCCAGCCCTAGTCTGGTTGGAACCATGTTATAACAGATGGTCAAAAATTGTGAAAAATAAAAATATCGGGAAAATTAAAAAGTGTCTAGAGACAAGAAACTGTAACACAAGACAGCCACCAGAACCAGAAATTAATGAGTATGTCACCGCTAGTTCACGCCATGACTTGAGAAAATGGGCCTAAAAGGTTAAATGTACATTTATATAATATTTATAATTTAACCTTTATTATCCCACAATGGAAAAATTTGCATTGTTTCAGCAGCAATAAGTGGATACAGGAATTACGAAAGTAGCTTGCCAAGAGAAAACATTTGGCTGCAAATGCATCTGCCATTACAAGGTTGATTGCAATAAATACATTAAAAAAACAAATTGAAGGGATAATTGATTAACAATTACCATTATAAATTAATGATTATGTTGTCCAATAGAATCGCATGCAGAATTATTGCTATCCTATTATATTATATAATCATTCTATAACTGTGATAGCAATTTTTTCACAGAATTTTAAAAATATAGAAATTCAAACAGATTCTTCTGGAATTGAATCTCTATACAGTCGGTTGCCAGCTCTGGAGTCATAGCCATAAACACAATTTTACTACTAATTGCCATAATATTTTCCTTCAGTTTTGGTCAAGAATTTTAATTTGGGTTCATGCTGAGGAATGTACTCTTCCAAAAAAATACAGGTAAATCTCAATGAATTAGAATAGTGTATAAAGCTCAACTTAAATTTAATTCTAAAACTCAACCTCATATTACAGAGAGGAACTACACACATAAATACTGCATTATTTAACAATATTCATGATACCGTAAAATTAAACTGGCCTCCACATTGTCGCGGCCTTTTGTCAGTTTAAAATAATGAGCCATTGGACTGGCTTCATCCAGGCCCACCACCCTAGCACAGTTAGCCAAGGTGCTACAGCGTGACTACAGTGTTCCACTTCCTCATTAAGAAGATAAACGCTTCCAATCGGACTTGCAACGCATTTGACCATGTGGCAGTCAAAAGGCTGCGTCAGGAGGGATGCAGAAACAACTTGATGCGCCGACTCCCTCCCAAGGCTACAGCGTAGCAGCTACACCAGTCTGAATGTTGCGACGCAATCGATTGGGTGAGGGGTGTCTCGTTGCTCACACTGGCCTCGATCCCAGCAAACGCTGACCCACGAGTTGAGATCGGCTGTGAGTGTATCTCCACTTCATGAGGCCGCCACCGGGAAGCCCCACAAGCCGCCCGGCCCTGCCACTCCCCCTAGAAGAGGTTATCTGCTGAATTATTTAAGCATATCGTAACAGCAGCACTCTTGAGGAGAATAGTGAGTGAGTGTTTATCTCAGGTCGAACGTAGTGGGTGAAAGAACATCACATGGAGAATTACATTATCCCTGCACCAAAACATTACTGAATTCCCAAAAATTAAACAATGAAATAGGTCCACTCCATACAAATACAGATATCAATGCAAAATTAAGTAACATACATTCCCTCTCTTCAAATGAAATGTCCACATTTCATACTAAAACATATTCCAGAGGCTGCTTGGAAAAATCAATTATCCTACAGTATCATTAGGTGGAGGATTCTGACTTCAACTGAACTTTTTGGACGCAAGCAAAGAAATGCAACATCTAATTTCCAACACCCAAAATACAAAAATATACTGTTAAATTATTAATCAGATAATTTCTCAATGGAGAGTTTAGTTACCGTGAGCATATACTGAATCATTGCTGCAACATTAATACTATTCTGGAGGTAGAGGCTAAGACTTTAAACGTTAGATGGATTGGGATAGAAGATCATATATGATTTGGCGCTGTCTTTTTCACAAAAACCTGTGGGAAATCTGTGGGAACAGAAACTACCAAAACCTATTGAGAAGGACTTGGCAAGAAGCTGGAAGAACAGCAAGAGGTTTTTCAGTTCTCCTGCTTTCGCCTCTTTGCCCCACCTGTACCATGAAACTTCCTGCAGACTTTCTTGCGATACTGAGAGCTTTTCCATGATCTTCCAATAATTATCATAGCGTGAGATTAATACTGTTATTAAACTGAACCGTGAGCTATAGATATTGTTTCACCCCTAATATATGTGTATTTATAGAATTTCAATGATTAGATCTTACAACGACAACAAAAAACAAGCTTCTAATTAAATGTGATGTACCTCTAATTAACGTGAAATAAAAAACTCAAATTAAAAAAATGTTCCTGTAAAATACACAACTTGGGCATCCACAATTCATCAATCAACAGTCAATTGGAGTTCCTACCACCTGACATTTGTCTAATATATTACACATGGTTAATGTATACAGGCCATCCTTACATACAGACTTTGACCAACACACAGGCACTCAAACCAACAAACACACACCAACATACACACAAACATCCACACACTACCTGGGTCTTTCACAACATTAGGTGAGTTAAATTATAATGAAGCAATCGCAATAAGATAATAGGAGAACTGTTTCAAAAACATTCACATTGTAGTCAGACATCTATGCCACATGAAACACATCAACAGCGACTGCTGTGGTGCGTTTGTCTCATCTGTTGTATGCTACGTTAGCTTCTGGGGCTAAACTACCACTATAGGCTCATCACGTATGGTCAAAAATCCTACTGGATTACCATCGAGACCGAAATAGAGACATTGTGTCATGGAAAAGGCACTCTGTGTTTGCGTGTGCGTGTATGTTTTAATGTGAGTCTAATTAAATGTTTGTGTGAGTGTACATTTGTGACTGTCTCAGTAGAAGCTCAAGTGAGTCTCCATTCATTTGGGGAAAGAGGTTTGTTGCCTAGGGGTCCTACATCTTTTGAAATATTGACTCAACGTGCACATACACAAGTGCAACTTGCGCACATACACGTGCACAAAAAACACCTAGACAAACACACACATGCACGCACGCACACACACACACACACACCCTGGACCATAACTCAGTGACTCCTGTGATCTTAAGCAAGAGGGTAACACACAGCCCACCAGAAATGACTCGATCGCTGCGGTATGAAGTAAAATAAAAAGTTCATCCATTCATTTTCCAAGACAATTATCCTCACAGAGGTCACGGGAATACTGGAGCCTATCCCAGCAAACATTGGGCAAAAGGAGGCCTACTCTCTGAACAGGTCACCAGTAAAACCACTAAATAGTCGGACATCTATTTGGGGTTGTATGATCATCACACTGCGATGTTTCCATGTATACACACACAGACACATGTACACACTGATATATGTACACACAAACACACACGCACGCAACAACCAGGACTTTTCCATGCTAGCCATAATTTAGTGTGCTTTTAGCACTATTCTAGTCATATTAGTGTCAGCTCAATTAATGCAATTGTAATTATTTGAATGGCTCACGTTTGTACTGAGCACGCTTTCCTTCATCACTGCCAGTTTTATTTTTTTGTCCCATGGTTATCACCGCAAATGTCCCGCTCTATGGCCATGATCATACTTTCGCCATATTTTATAGACCACCCACAACAGCAAAAGCTCTGCAGAGAAGACGGGGAAACAGGAAATACCTCTTTTCACATACTGGATTTTTGTAGCTTTCCAGTCTTCTCCTACTCCAAAAACGGCTAGTAATTAGACATTTAACATGTGAACACATTGTCTCCCCCGACTGTCAGCAAACACAAAGAGTGACACACCCGCTTTACAAAAAGCAGGAGTTGGATTTCAGGTGCGCCAGAGTGATGTCATCAATTCAGTATTGGCCAATGTAATCGGGGGGAAGAAAGTCCATTTTAAAGCATTTTTAGACTGCTGCAAACATCGGTACCTACGATTAGGATCAAGAAGTTCAGAGATTAGATGTCAGGGTTTGCATGAGTGCCTGTTAGTATCAAGGTACAAAGGTGACAGAGGACAAGTTGTCAGAACACAAGACAAAGCGAGCAGGTTGGGAAATGATTGAAGACGAGAACACAAAAAAGCCTCACCAATGAAACACATTTACTTGACTTAGAAAGACAACGTTGGAACATACATACATACACACACACACACACGCACACGCACGCCAACACATATTTGCAGTGTTCCCTCATTTAATGGCAGGGTTGAGTTCCAAAAAATATCTACGTGAAATCTGTGTAGTAAAAGTAGATTGTTTCGTGATTTTTTTCGTTGATTATATATATTTTTTTCATTTACATGAAATGCCCAGTGCATTTTTTTTAGTTTACGGTTTGTCTGTCTTTGTCATTTACAGTATGTTTTTCCATTTACAGTATGTATTTTTTGTTTCTCATAATTGGCTATGTAAATGGCTGTTATACACCTAATCACACACTTAAACTTCTCTCAGGCAGGCATGAATATTTTCTCACATTTCTCGTTTAAACACTAAAAGTTCAAACCCTCATAAAAAGTACACAACAGTAGTCTATACAATGAAACCAAAACTCAAAACCTGTTTGAGGGCAAAACATTTATTTGGGAAATAAATATGTAACTCCATTTTGTTCCGCTTTATCCAGCAGTGGATACGAGGTTTTTCCTATAAAAAGAAAAATGTTATAGTTTTTAGAAATATATTTAACTTTAATGATCAATCAATGGGGTTGGACACAAGAAATTCTTAATAGCGATTCTGCTGTAGCATTCCTATGGGTCGTTATTGGTGCACTTTTTTTCTTCTAGGCGAGAATATTCTTATAAACACGCATGTAAACTTTGATTATGCTTGACAACTGAAACCGTGGCGCTTTGTGTGTGGTGCGCAAAATTGCGCGAGGCCCACCAGCCACCCTCGGTAAATAGCATTTCGCTACAAATACTAATACTATTACATTTCCGAGGTTTTTTTTTTCTTATACATCCAAATGTATTTCAATGCATAATCTCAGTTTGCATACATTCATTTTATCCATCAATCTATGTTCTGAGCCGCTTATTCTCACAAGTGTTGCAGGAGTCCTGGAACCTATCCCGGCTATCATCGGGCAAGAGGTGGGGTACACCATGAACTGGTTGCCAGCCAATCGCAGGGTACATAGAGACAGACCACAGTTGCACTCACAATCACACCTAGGGGCAATTTAGTCTCTCCAATCAATCCATGTTTTTGGGATGTGGGAAGAAAACCAGAGTACCTGGAGAAAACCCACGAATGCACGTGGAGAACATGCAAACTCCACACAGATGGGGCTAGGATTTGAACCCCGGTGATTGTAATTTATTTATTGTACAGCCATCATGGAATGTTTAGTGTAACTATTTAAGGACAATTTTTTTCTCGTTAATTAAATTTTTAATAATTTGATTGCATTTTATTTATTTAATGTAAAGGGAGTTTTATGACTTATTGGAATTGTATTTAATAGTTGCAATTATTCAATACCATTTGTAGTTAATGTCATTTTTTCAAGACGGTATAATGTTGATGTTTGAACCTGGAACGGAATAGGTCACAGGAGGATATTGTAAGACAACTTTTCTGGATAGTTTTACGTGTCGATGAGATCATAACATAAAGTCAAGCAGCTGAGGGAGATCATGTGACAGTCTGTTGACTCTCTGTCTTTTGACTTTTCAAAAGGTTTCACTGGCCTTTGTGTGCGCTTTCACAAGGACACCCGCTGACTTTAAGGCGCTTTTATAACCACCACAAGCTGTTTCCAAACTCAAGTTCCATCTTAAATCCTTTTTCCATATTCACCTGCAGAATACAAACACAATGTCATCGGAATTGGATGACCACCATTTGCTCTGAGACCCCCAAAAGTTTTATCCCGCAGGAAGCTATGGAGGTACAATTAATCCATTCTATGATCAAACCACTACGACATTCTTAAGTTTTGTTAAGGCTTACCTGTGCAAAATCATTTTAAAATACAATTTCCAAAATATTTCACAAACTTCACATTTCTGATTTTAGTGCTGCTTATCTTCACAATGGTCGTGGGGAGTGCTGCAGCCTATCCCAGCTATCAATGGGCAAGAGGCAGGGTACACCATGAACTGGTTGCCAGCCAATTGCAGGGCACGTGGAGACCAACAGTCGCACTCACAATCACACCTCGGGGCAATTTAGAGTGTCCAATTAATACTGTATGTTTTTGGGATGTGGGAGGAAACCGAAGTGCTCAGAGAAAACCCAAGCAGGCATGGGAGAACACGCAAATTCCACACAGGTGGGTCCGGGATTGAACTTGCGACCTCAGAACTGTGACACCAACGCTTTCCAGTTGACCCACCATGCTGCCCGATCGTTGCTTTATTTCTCCTGAAATATTTTTTTCCTGCAATCGTTTGATCACATTTTAGAAGTGGCAGCTAACTTGAAAAGCTAAAATAGCCGTCTTATTCAATTTGAGTGAACATATCAAAAGAAATGGAGGGCTCTTGTTTCAACCAAAAAGTTTGTTCTTAAAAGTGTCAATTCTTTCAGTACAGTGGAACATTGGAGTTCAAACATAATTCGTTCTTGTGAAGTGTTCAAAGTTCGATTTGTTCAACCTCCAAAATATTTTTCCCACATAGGAAATGTACATGAGTTTAATTCGTTCCCAACCTCCAAATTGTAAAATTTCCATTTTAATTCCTATTAATGTAAAAACATGTACACCCTGTATTTAAATGAAAAAAAAAAAAAATCAACTTAA
This sequence comes from Syngnathoides biaculeatus, assembly GCF_019802595.1. Lineage (NCBI taxonomy): Eukaryota > Metazoa > Chordata > Actinopteri > Syngnathiformes > Syngnathidae > Syngnathoides > Syngnathoides biaculeatus. The sequence continues at coordinate 26,670,853 of NC_084643.1, read as the reverse complement.
AGCAGTTTGAATGTTTATCATTTAGCGTTTTAATCAGGGTGTGATCGCTTCGGAGGAACTTGACAGGGAAGGAGGAAGTGTTAAACCTCCATGATTTGACTGAGTAATTCTCCAGTAACTTCTCCATCTCTTCTATTATCTTCCATTAACCTTTGTGGCACATAATTTAGCTAGCAGTTAACTACAGGGAACGTCAACGTATAATTGATGGACAGGGAAAGGGCTTGCGTGCAGTAAACCTACCACGCAGTAGCTGGTTTTACACTTAGACTTTTTTTTGCCATTCTGATTTGAATAATTCCAACTGAAGATCTCTGGTCAACTGTTTCCATGTGACATGATCTATTCTGATCGGGTATAGACATGACGTGCATTACATTTGAATGGAAAGAGCCATGATACATAATCACGTCCTTGTGAAAATTACATCATCTATAGAGATGGAGGTCCGTCGTCTATTCAGCACTGTAGTTAGGATTATTTTAATGTTTAATTAAAAAAAAAAAAACAACACCTGCCTAAAGCAACTTTTAGGTAGATAAAAACAAGATCTACATTGCATACAAGCTCCATCCGGAGCTGCAATAATTACGGTGTGCGTAAACAATTACATTACGATGCATTTATGTCGAAAAGAAGTATATGCAGGCAGAACATTTTTCTGGTATGACAGGTATACATGGTAAAAAATTTACTGGAATTCTGATTCTATTGTCAATAGGAATATTAATCCCTGTGAAACTGGATGAGCTACAGGGGGAATCCATTTCACAGAGTGAGAAAAACAAGCTAATTGAGAAACAAAATGGGAAATTATTAATCATAATAACAATAACCATAAAAATAACAACAATGATTTAAAAGCAAAATAATATGGCCAGACCTTATTTTTCACAATTTCAGTGGCATTAAAAACTGTTTATTATGAGAGTATGGGGCGGCACGGTGGATCAGCTGGTAACGCGTTGGCCTCACAGTTCTGAGGACCCAGATTCGATCCCGGCCCCGCCTGTGGGGAGTTTGCATGTTCTCCCCATCCCTGCGTGGGTTTCCTCCAGGCACTCCAGACTCCTCCCACATCACAAAAACATGCAACCTTAATGGGACAGTCTAAATTGCCCCTAGGTGTGATTGTGAGTTTGTCTCTATGTGCCCTACAATTGGCTGCCAACCAGTTCAGGGTGTACCATGCCTCCTGGCCGTTGACCTCTGGGATAGGCTCCAGCACTCCCCGTGACCCTTATGAAGATAAGCAGCAAAGAAAATGGATGGATAGATGGATGGATGGATGGAGGGAAATATATCATCTTGGAGCTATTCATTCAAACACCCACAGCAGTCGCCCAAACAATCTGTACTGAGCAACTGGATGGCTATGATTATAATGATACTTTTCCAAAAACATCTTCTTTAGATGCTCACTGAGCTGAAAGATCGTATGTCAGGATAATTTTGTGGGAATTCTATGCCCATTTGTTAGGTACCCATCGCTCTACTGTATGACCTTTTGGCGGTTGCGCCACTTGGACGTCTGCGTCTCCTGCTGTTACTCCCTGCCAGCACCATTAAGATTTCATAACAGCTAATGGCAGGATTTAGGCATCTCAGAAGGTCATCTGGTAGTTCTGAACGCCCAAGCAGAAGCCTTTGTGTTGGACGCCGTCACCAAGGTAACGGACGCTGAGCAGCAAAGTATGGAATTTGAGACTCCACCAGGGAGTCCGAGCCACCCATCAAATACACAGTGAACTGACCAGGCTTACTCTCTACTAAAACAGGGTATATGGCTGTGTTCAGAAGCAATTAATCACATTCAAATGCATGTTAATTGAGAGCCAGTCTCCATACACCAGCTACCACTGAAAGTGGCTCTGATTAGATGGGTAGGCTCTCTTAGTTGTTTGATTTTGCTTCTCTCTAAATTTTTTTTTATTGTATTGTACAGGTCGTAAGTCACATAAAAGTAGGGCCCTCACAATAATTAGGTTGACTTATCCATCCATCCATTTTCTTAGCCGCTTATCCTCACAAGGGTCGCGGGAGTGCTGGAGCCCATCCCAGCTGTCATTTTAAATCTTTGCTGAACCAGTAATACTGTACTTCAAATTGAGAGTGTTATAAATTCATGAATTCCATATACATAAACCTGCTCATTTTTGGGGGTGTCCCTACACTATTATCGTCTATTTTTTAGTACTTATTTCCGATCTTTTGTTGAATTTTTTTATTGCCACATTTCCTGTGATTTTCACTGCTTGAACTAAAATATCCATCTATCCATTTTCTAAGCCGGTTATCCTCACAAGGGTTGCAGGAGTGCTAAAGCCTATCCCAGCTGTCACCGGGCAGAAGGGAGGGTACACCCTTAACAGATTGCCAGCCAATTGCAGGGCACATCGAGACAGACGACAGTCACACTCACAATCACACCTAATTTAGAGTGTCCAATTAATGGTGCATGTTTTGGGGATGTGGGAGGAAGCCAGAGTGCCCGGAGGAAACCTACGCAGGTACGGGGAAAACATGCAAACTCCACACAGGCAGGGCCGGGATTGAACCCGGGTCCTCAGAACTGTGAGGCTAACGCTTAACAGCTGCGCCACAAGGACTTATTGTTCGATAAATAAAGTTAACAATAGTTTTCCGGAATAGATCAATTCTCATTGTTGTGATGGTTGTGCTGGTGTGCGACTCACTAGAGCTAGATGATTAAATCAAAATTTGTGATGTTTATTTTGGCTTCTCAAAACCATAAAAATGTTATAATATTAGAAAAAGGAGCACCATGGGCGACTGGTTAGCATATCCGCCTCAAACGTCTGAGGACCTGGGTTCAAACCCAGGCTCACCTGTGTGTAGTTTACATGTTATCCCCTTGGCTGCGTGGGTTTTCTCCAGGCAATCCGGTTTCCTCTCACATTCCAAAAAATTGCATGGTGGGTTGATTGTATACTCTAATTTGACAGGAGAATGTGAATGTGGGTTCAAATGGTTGTTAGTTTATATGTGACCTGCAGTTGGCTGGGGTAGGCTACATCATACCCGTGACCCTAGTGAAGACAAGTGGTGTAAAAAATGAATGGATGGAGGATAGAATAAAAACAATTCATGTGCCTTGGCGTGGGTTGTGTGTGGAAGTTCCTCCATTGTAAAAGTACCCTGAACGCACCCTGTGTTGCTTGCAGCAAACGTGTGACAGCATGTTCTTCTGCCCTCTGAGTGTGTTTTACGCTGTTTATTGACAACGCAGTTGGAGTTTACTCAAACTCAATGTATATCACAATGAATTGCACAGATTATAAATTTGAAGAGGCAACACTGTGGCGTAACACGTTAGCCTCACAGTTCTGAGGCCCGGGGTTCAAATCCCGGCCCTGCCTGTGTGGAGTTTGCATGTTTTCCACGTGCCTGCCCCAAAAACATGCATCTATTGGGCTCTAAATTGCCCTTAGGTGTGATTGTGAGTGTGAATGCTTGTTTGTTTCTACGTGCCCAAGCGAATGGCTGACAAGCAGTTCACGGTGTACCCTGCCTTCTGCCTGAAGTTAGCTGGGATAGGCTTCAGCACTTCCGCAACCCTTGTGAGGATAAGGGGCTCAGAAAATGGATGAATGGATAAATTTAAATACATTCGAAACCGCTAGCTAAAATGAACAGTCAATGGAAAAATGGCAATTGACGGGCGAGGTGATAGATTTTAGATCACGTGAGGGATTTACCTTTGAATATTGAATATTCAGATACAAAAGTTGTAATAACATGCAGACAGGTGATTTCCAATACTCACAGCCAAATTTTCTTCCCAATCTGTGAATGAGTTTAATAACATTTTACTGTTTTCTTCTGCTCTTTTTTTCAGCTTGCTGTAAAATATGCAGCTCCATGGATGCATCGCACCACACTGCCCCAAAGAGGCCAAGGCGCACCAGATACATGCATGGCTTAGTATAAAAAGGCTTTTTTTTCCACCATGACACACATGAAATCTGACTAAAATGAGGGCTGCTTTAGGTCAATTAAGATTACCAATATGAATTCCACTGCAACATGGTGCCAGTTTTCTGCCTTGAGTTGTTGTCACACCCTGCTGGGGCAATCAGTATTAATATTACTGTATACTATTGCACATCTTGTCACTTTAAACTGCATGCACTCCTTAAAGCTTGACACCCTTTGCACACTGGAGTATCGCTTTAATGGGCACTCTAACTGCTCTAAATTCTAGAAGACTGCATTCTTGCACAACTATGAGTTCTTATAAGGAAAAAATTATTTGACTGTCTATTATCCTTTGTTCTTGCTAGTTTGTTTTTTCTGTTCTTCGTACTAAACATGTATGTCGTACTGGGGCAGCACCAACTACCGGAGACAAATTCCTTGTATGTTGTTAAATACTTGGCCAATAAAGCTGATTCTTATTCTGATTTATGGTTGTTCTCTTAAGTTATATATACACATTTGAGTTTTGGAAGTTAAATAAATACTAAGTTTGGATATGAATGATTTATTATAATTTATTAATCCTGATTTCAATATTAAATATTTTTTCCCATGATCGTCCGGCCCTACGGCTTGCACAGTAAGATCAGAGGCACTTAAAATTAAAAAATATATAATGATACTATCATTTATCATGACAGCTTCAGGGGAAATACAACATTCTAAAAATTATTGTGACAGGTCTAGTTATAGGTGTAAAAAGTTTTTGAAATTATCTCTCCTTTTTAGTATCACAAAACCCTGGCAGACTTTTTAGCCACTAAATGTGTTGCTATCCTGTGTGTGTTGACGCCTTTTTACACTTCATGTGGCAAGGTGTCAGACACCCTCGACTTTGTCACTAAGTGACAAAATAATTCAAAAGGTACAAAGATCTTTCCAAATACAACAGTAACAGCCAGAGGTGGGACAAAAACTATTGCTTTGCAAGTCACAAGTAGGTCTTTGCCCTCAAGTCCACAGTCAAGTTACAAGTTAAGACATGCAAGTCTCAAATAAAATCACAAGTCCCACACGTTTGAGTCTTTTTCAGTTTCTAAATTATCTGTGGGTGTGAATGTGAGTGTGAATGGTTGTTTGTTTATACTGTATGTGCCCTGCGACTGGCTGCCGACCAGTTCAAGGTGGACCCCACCTCTCACCCGGTGGGATTGGCTCCAGTACGCCCTTGACCCAAGTGAGGATAAATGGTACAGAAAATGGATGGATGGATTTATTTATCAAAACAAATTTGATAAACAAGTGCACTGAACCATAATGAGAAAATTAGGGGGTTGATCAAAATTTTTGCTCTTTAAAAGCCAATCATCCAGAGGGGGCTTTGGTTGGAACACTAGGGAACAATGTAAAAATATGTCAAAAAGTGGGGAAGAAAAGGACGAAGAATGTAGCTTCATGTCAAACAGATGCTAGCTGTGTGCTGATCGACTGGTAAATAAAGTGATTAAAAGTAGAAGTACAGTACACTACAAAACTGATTCTTGAGAACACCACACAGATTTAACCAGATTGTAACAAACAGGGAGCCCAGACAGCGCACGGTTGACAACTATTTGTATGATTGTTCACAAAGTGAGCTGCCAATTGAAAAAAAAAGCATAGATGAGGTCAAGCCGTATGATTCCCAACAATGCAATGTGGATTTTTTTTTTTTTTTGGGGGGGGTCAATAATTACATCAATTGTTAAAGGTCATCGTTTCTATTTTGTTAACAATGCGTCTTGAACATATACCTTATTTGTCACATTTATTGTTAACTTATGTTGTCCTTTTTAAAATAAATAAATAAATACACATTCCTTTCGGTAGTGAGCCTATCAAAAATACAGTGGTACCTCAGTTTTCAAACGTCTTGGTTTTCGTACAAATCGGTTTTTGGATGAAAACTTTGAAATTTTTTTGCTTTGGTTTTCGAACAAAAATCGGTATTCGAACACCCCGACCAGTTGACCCAAGACGATTTGTTATTGTGTTTTTGAAGGCACCTCTGAAAAAAACTGAAAAGATGTAGCGCGCACGAACGCGTGCGACGCAACCAGTTGACTCACACACTCCTCTGCTCGCGGACGTTTCCCAGTACTGTAGTGACTTCTTCAAATTGAGCAACATTAACCCCCGATCATGGCTCCAAAGAAGGCAAGTGGAACTGCTGGTGCTGGAAAAAAAAGAAAGTGGTGCGTAAAACTGTCGACTTCAAGAAGAATTTGATAGCTGAGCACGAATCTGGTCTGCGTGTTTTTGAGCTATCAAAGAAGTATGGCATGGCGAAAACGACGACCAGCACCATTCTGAAACACAAGGATGCCCTCAAACCAAGTGATGTTGCTAAAGGAGCAACCGTGTTGACCAAGTAGAGGCCATAGATTTTGGAGGAAGTTAGGAAGGATGTTTCAAGTGCCGATATTAAAGCTATCTGCGCTAAATGAAACGACATCCATAATTTTGTACAACTTCATCACTTGAATAACGGTGAATGTTGCAGAGCAGTGGAAAATTTTAATGACGTTATGAGCTACTTCAGAAAAGTGCTTAAAAGACAGCAGAAACAAACATTAGATTCGTTCTTTGTGAAAAAGGGTCGAGTCACCCCTACCGAAGACATCTGAAACTGTTGTTTTACATTGCTTTTTCTTTTGTCCCATTAACATCTAGTTGCAAGTTTGTTTGTTTTTTACGTTACGTACTTTCTGTGCAAATAACCAAATTGTTTTAATTTGTTTCTTTCCACCTCATTATTGCTTGTTTAAAGTTATTTTGCACTTTTGTTAATAAAAAAAGGTTTACAAGGCCGGGGGCTGAGTCGCTACAGATACGGCAATGCACTCCCAGCCTACCGTACTCTACTAGGCTAAAGCATATATTTTAAGCAAAAAATAAATATATTTCTTAAATGATTTAATGATATAAAGTATTTAAACTGTACATGCATTTCTACTATGCCGTTTATTATCAGGAAAAGCTAAAAAAAATTGCTTTAAAAAACTTTTTTTAGGCTTGGAACGCATTATTTTGTTTTCCATTCAGTGTAATGGGAAAACATGCTTCAGTTTTTGAACGTTTTGGTTTTCAACTAGCCTTCTGGAACGGATTCTCTTCTAGAACCAAGGCACCACTGTATTTACTTTTAATAAATTATAAAATTTTCCATTTTCAAATACATGTTATCACAGCATGTTGTAGATGTTCTTCCCCCCAAATGGATCATTTATGGGTCTATCATGATATTAGCATTGGTCAAAAATCATAACAGTATCGTGTTTTGAGTTACATTAAAAAACATCATGAGTCATTGTATTGTTCTTAGCACAGCCAACCGTCGATAAGATCTTGACACCAATATCGCTTTGTATCACAGACCCTTCTTACCACAATGCATTGGGGATTATGTAATCTGTATCGCGTTATCTTCACATTATTAATTTCTCTGCAATTGCAATACGAGAAAGGAAATGGATGAACCAACATTCAGGAGTGTTGGAGCATATCCCAGCTATCATCAGGCAGGAGGCGGAGTATACTGTGGACTGGTTGCCAGCCAATGGCAGGGCACATCGAGACAGACAACAATCACACTCACAATCACACTTAAGGGCAATTTAGATTATCCAAATAACGTAAATACATATTAGATTCTGAAAATGACTTCTAAATCAGTAATAGTAATAAACAAATTTTAATTGTAACATAACCACTCTTTAATTTAAACATCATATTCTATGTTTGACTAGATTAAATTAAAAAAATAAATAAATTAGAAAAGCATGCAAATGACCTCAATAAATACAGTCATCTATTTTCTGAAGCCCGTTATCCTCAAGGATCGGGGAGCCCATCCCAACAATCTTCGGGCAGGAGGCAGGGTACAGCCTGAACAGATTGCCTGCCAATCACAGGGCACATATAAACAGCTATTCACACATATGGGCAATTTAGAGTCTTCAATTAACCTACCGTGGATGTTTTTGGGATGTGGGAGGAAAGGGGAGTTCCCGGAGAAAATCCATGAAGGCAGGGAGAGAACATACAAACTTCACACTGGTGTGTTTTGAATCCTTATTAATTTTAAACATATATTCAAAGGAGGTGACACGGTAGGGCAGCTGTAAAGCATTGGCCTCACAGTTCTGAGGTCCATGGTTCCATCCCGGCCCCGCCTGTTTGGAGTTTGCATGTTCTCCCTGTGCCTGTATGGATTTTCCCCAGGCACTGCGGTTTTCTCCCACATTCCAAAAAAATGCGACATTAATTGGACACTCTAAATTGACTCGAGGTGTGATTGTGAGTGGGATTGTTGTCTCTTTCCATGTGCTCTGCGATTGGCTAGCAACTATCAGGGTTCCTGCCCGTTGACAGCTGGAATAGGCTCTAGCACTCCTGCGACCCTTGAGGGGATAAGCAGTTAAGAAAAGAGATGGATGGATCTTCACATATAAATTTGATTAAAGGGTTAACAGATTGATAAAATTAATTGTTAATTACAGCTCTAGTCCCACCCAATTCAATAGCGACTCAGCAAATCCTCTGAATCTGGTCACCTCATGTCCATGGATGTAATTCCGATTGTTTGGAGAGAGCTCACTTTCAACCAAACATGAAGCCTCCCAGCACCTTCAACTTTCAACTCTGACATCTGTCATTTGTGTGCGAGTCCACGAAACGAAGGAAATAGACAAATGTAAGGTATTTTGTAACAAACCTCATATGTTCATGTCCATGAAAATAAATCTTGACAACCGTCACAGTAAAGTACTTTCTCCATTTCTCTATTTCAAATTCTTACTGAAACGCCGTCAAAGCATTTAAATAAATTCTGAATCAAATCTCAACCTAAAGAATTAATATTGATTGAATTGGTGACTTTCTTAAGAGTACCCAGGCCCTCCCCACCACTGTCAGTTTTTTGTGTGTCATCACTCCCTCCCGCCTCGACAGCCTGAGATGGGCCGCAGAGCTTTTGTTGGCCCGCTGCCACCTCGCACTCAACAACAACAGCAGCAGCAGCAGCAGCCACTGTGACACACGACAGGAAGAAACTCCTCTGAACCACAACTGCTGCTACACCCCCTACGGCCGATTTGAACAGAGACCTGAGACAAGATGTCTGACTGGGAAGACAAAGAGGAAGTGCATCTGTGTGTGCAGGGAAGTAAAAGAAGGCATCACGCGTGGAGAACAAACAATTTGCATGTGTGCGTTCGCATGTGTGCGATTGAGAGAAGAATGAAAAAGAGGGACAACAGGGACTCGAAGGAATGTGAATCTGTGGGCATTACCTACGATGGCGCAACAGAGTAGGTAAGGTAGAGGGAAGCAGGTAGTTAAAGTGCATTTCTCTTTATCAGTTGATATAGTATCAGTACTTTAAGTACAGAGTGTGAGTACTTTTGCCACCTCTGTACCTGACTAATCTAAATTGGAAGTAGTAATTAAAGTTCAAAAGAAGCAGGTTCTGGTTCTCTCACAAAGAAACGGAACATTTTCTCAACAGTTATTTGCACACGTGGAGGCATGCGTGCGACTCCTAATCTCAGGTTTTAATCCATGTGGAAGCCACACACTTGATGCTTTATTAGGTACAAACGAATACTTAGGACTGCAAATTCTATGTTGCATGAAAGCATGGAAAGCGCCTGAGTCAAATTGTCACTGGTTCAGAGAAAAATGCAGGGAATAAATGTGATTTAGATTGCTCAAAATAGGACTTTTGCAAAAATCTGCTTTTACTTTAAAACCAAGATCGGCATTTCTCCCTATTTTCTGACATGTTATGGACCAAACCAGTGACTGAATCATAATCAGTTTGTGATTTGTTTGCAGTGTTAGTCTGAACGATCCCTTTTTTTCCCAATACAGGGATGGATTTTTTTTTTGTCAGGTTAATCAATTAACCTTCTTCAAATGTTTGTTACTTGCAACCATAATGTCATTGATTTGACTACTAACCCAAATGGGTGATTACGGTCTTGCCCCAGTTAATTGGTTGGTTAAGTAAATTGCTAGCTGCGCGGTTACAGCTAGCCATGTGCCATGACTTATCAGAAGGAGACTGGAAGCGCGCCGAAACCGTTAACATGTAAAAACAGCCACAGTTTGACTGTGTAACAGAATTATCTCCATGCCCCTAGCCCCCCACACTAACCTTTCTTGAACTCCTCCAGCATGGAGTCCAGCTTGGTGTCATGGAAGACAAAGTGCACTGGGTGGTTGTAGAACTTGGTGATGGTCTTAAGCGTGGTACTATCATCCGGGTCGACGAAGGCCAGGTCCTTGACAAAAAGCACGTCCACAATGTTGGAACGCTCGCCCTCGTAAACAGGGATGCGCGTGTAGCCGCTCTCCATGATCTCCGACATGGTGTTGAAGTCTAGCACAGCATCGCTGTGGATCATGAAGCAGTTGCCGAGTGGCGTCATCACGTCCTCCACCGTCTTGGTGCGGAGCTCCAACGCCCCCTGGATCATGTTTAGTTCCTCCTTCACCAGGTCATTGTAGGGCTCCGTGACCTTCAGCATCTCCACCAGCTTCTCACGGTTGTAGACAGTGCCGATTTCCTGGCCCAGCACACAGTCCAGCAGCTTGCTGATGGGCCATGACAGCGGGAAGGTGAGCAGCATGAACAGCTTGGTGACCAGGATGGTGTTGGCACCTACCGCCAGGCCGTGGCGTGAGCACAATGCTTGGGGCACAATCTCTCCAAAGATCACGATGCCCACCGTGGAGGCTACCACTGCGCCCACGCCCGACTTGGTTAGGTCATCCAGCAAGATTGTGAGTGTGGTGTTCACCAGAACGTTCCCCAGGAGGAGCGAGCAGAGGAGGTAGTTGCCCTTGCGGCGGATGGGCTCGATTTTGCGGGCGTATTTCTTCTCCTTTTCAGTGCCGCAACTCTGCACGATGCGCAGCTCCATGGGGTCCAGAGCCATAAGGCCCAGGTTTAGCCCACTGAACATGCCCGACAGGACCAGCAAAAACGAGATGATAATCACCTGCAGTGGTGGAAAGAAAGCAAGTGCAAATGTGTGCTTATTGTGCTTTCTGACTGCCTCTTACTTTTTACAATCATTTGAAAACAGATAAAGACTAATGTTGGGGTGATTGGGATTTATAATTACATTTCAGGATCCCTTACAGGTGAAAATATTTTTGAGCTTTTGTAACATTTAAACATACATGTCCAACTGTTGAATGTTTTAATCTTTTACACAATAGTGGTTTGATTTATTTCCAGCGTTACCTGAATCAGAATTTGTATTTAAACCCTCTTCTTTATCTCGCAGTCATTGCAAAAGCTATGCCGTGTTTCTTTTTTCCTTTTCGTGTGAATTAGAGTGGCTACCCCTGTAGAATCGTTGACATTTAGAATTAAGACTTAGTATTAATATAGTCGTCATCAACAAAGGGGGACAAAATCTGAGGAAGACATCTTCCTCAGATGCAGTGCTGTGGAGGATTCTACATCGACTGACCGGAAAGAACCTCTTCCCTGGAGTAGCCTACCTGCAGCTCTTCAGTTCATTAAATGGACTTAAAGTTTTCTTCTAACAACAATTATACAGCACCAAATCTTCTGATAAACGTTGCCTACTAAGTATCAATTGCAGCCTGGTCATCTTGGAAGGGGCATCTATAATACCTTCTCAAGGTTTCTTCCTTTTTTGCACCCACATTGGATTTTCTCAGGATTTTCCCCTGTCCAGACAGGAAGCTCAACCAGGCTTTGCTGGTGATTATTGTGAACTGTGGTGATATGAAGCCCTTTGAGACTCTTTAGTGATTTATTAAATAGGCTTGACTTAGAATTAACTTGACGATGTGAGCAGTATATATATATATATATATATATTATATATATATATATATATATATATATATATATATATATATAATTTTTTTTTTTTTTTTTTTTTTTCTTTCAACTTTGTGCCGAGCAATCAAAACGGGTATGGTGTTCAACTGACAGGGACACTTTTTACTTTTGTCCTTCAGTACGGGTCACAGATTGTACCATTTCTTTTTAATGAAGCAAAAGAGTCGATTCAACTTTTCGTACTTTTACCACTCTTACCTTTTTACCACACAAGCATCGGTACTTCTGGTTAAGTAGACAGTGCGAGTACTTTTGATCACCTGTGACTCACCTGAAGCCACACGGGGAGCAGGGACTTCTTCACCTCCACCACGCGCACCCGGCCGTCCCGTTCGTCCAAGAGGGTCCACACGTCCGGGGGGTCCAGGGGGTCCCGCACGCATAGGGCGAACACCTTGACGACCTCGCTCTTGCGGAGTTGCTTGACGGTGACGGTGGCCAACCCGGACGTGTTGCGGTTACTCACACTCATGGTGCCCTTCACCACCAAGTCCTTGCTGTGTTCCGGGCACGTCCGATTGAGAGGCACCTCCACGGCGCCGTGGGCATCGTCCTCCGCCTCGCTGGAGTAAAGCTCGGTGAAGCGGACCAGCGCGGAGCTGTTCGGGAATAAGTGGAGCCCGTAGAACCGGACCAGGATGTCGCTGCCCTCAGTTACCTGGATCACCCCACGCTCGGTGGTCACGGCCGGCGTGTCGCTGCGTTCCAGCCGCATGCCGAGGATCCGCGTGGCTGTCCGCGGCTCTGCCAACGCCACCTCGGCCCGGACGCCCGCCGCGAGGTGAGTAAAGAGCAATAAAGTTCGCAGAAACCCGCGTCCGCTCGACGCCGTCGCCATGTTTGTTTCGCTCACTGACTGTCAACTGTGTAGGAGGAGGGAGGGCAGCGGGGAACTGACGTCACCCTTCTCGTTTGCTAATTTCCATATGTCGAAGCTGGCCAATAAGATGCTGTAACGTCACCGCGAAAACCTTGACCGAGCCGCCCTCGCCGTGAAGTTTTGCTTTTTAAACCCATTGGATTTTGTGCCGTGCTCCGATTATCTCCCATAACCCCCCCAAAACATGCACGGTAGGGGTATTTGGCCCCTCTAAATTGCCCGTAGGTGTGAATGTGAGTGCGTTTGGCTGGCGACCACTTCAGGGTGTACCCCGCCTTTCTCGCTCCCACACTCAGCCGGGAAGCGCTCCAGCACGCCCGTGACCCGAATGAGAATGACATGTTCAGAAAAAGGGATGGATGGGTGGACTAGGTGTCTGCAAGCACATAGCGTCATTTTAAATCCTCGTTGAAATAATAATACAGTACTGTACTTCAAATTAGTAATGGTATAAATTAATTAATGTCATTTACATAACTCAGCTAATTTGGGGGGGGGGGGTTGTCCCTACACTTCTTCTTCTTCTTCTTTTCCTTTCGGCTTGTCCCGTTAGGGTTCGCCACAGCGTGTCATCTTTTGGCATCTTAGCCTATCTCCTGCATCTTCCTCTCTAACCCCAACTGCCCTCATGTCTTCCCTCACCACATCCATAAACCTTCTCTTTGGTCTTCCTCTCGCTCTTTTGCCTGGGAGCTCCATCCTCAGCATCCTTCTACCAATATACTCACTCTCTCGCCTCTGAACATGTCCAAACCATCGAAGTCTGCTCTCTCGAATCTTGTCTCCAAAACATCCAGCTTTGGCCGTCCCTCGAATGAGCTCATTTCTAATCCTATCCAACCTGGTCACTCCGAACGAGAACCTCAACATCTTCATTTCTGCCACCTCCAGTTCAGCTTCCTGTTGTTTCTTCAGTGCCACCATCTCTAATCCGTACATCATGGCCGGCCTCACCACTGTTTTGTAAACTTTGCCCTTCATCCTAGCAGAGACTCTTCTGTCACATAACACACCAGACACCTTTCGCCAGCTGTTCCAACCTGCTTGGACCCGTTTCTTCACTTCCTGACCACACTCTCCATTGCTCTGTATTGTTGACCCCAAGTATTTGAAGTCATCCACCCTCGCTATCTCTTCTCCCTGTAGCCTCATTCTTCCCCCTCTACTTTTCTCATTCACGCACATATATTCTGTTTTACTTCTGCTAATCTTCATTCCTCTCCTTTCCAGTGCATGTCTCCATCTTTCCAATTGTTCCTCTGCATGCTCCCTGCTTTCACTGCATATGACAATATCATCTGCGAACATCATGGTCCAGGGGGATTCCAGTCTAACCTCATCTGTCAGCCTATCCATTACCACTGCAAACAGGAAGGGGCTCAGAGCTGATCCCTGATGCAGTCCCACCTCCACCTTAAATTCCTCTGTCACACCTAAGGCACACCTCACCATTGTTCTGCTGCCATCATACATGTCCTGTACTATTTTAACATACTTCTCTGCCACACCAGACTTACGCATGCAGTACCACAGTTCTTCTCTTGGTACTCTGTCATAGGCTTTCTCTAGATCCACAAAGACACAATGTAGCTCCTTCTGACCTTCTCTGTACTTTTCCACGAGCATCCTCAAGGCAAATAATGCATCTGTGGTACTCTTTCTAGGCATGAAACCATACTGTTGCTCGCAGATACTTACTTCTGTCCTGAGTCTAGCCTCCACTACTCTTTTCCATAACTTCATTGTGTGGCTCATCAACTTTATTCCTCTATAGTTCCCACAGCTCTGAACATCCCCTTTGTTCTTAAAAATGGGAACTAGAACACTTTTCCTCCATTCTTCAGGCATCTTTTCGCCCGCTAGTATTCTGTTGAATAAGTTGGTCAAAAACTCCACAGCCATCTCTCCAAATTGCTTCCATACCTCTACCGGTATGTCATCAGGACCAACTGCCTTCCCATTTTTCATCCTTTGTAATGCCTTTCTGACTTCCCCCTTAGTAATCATTGCCACTTCCTGGTCCTTCACTCTTGCCTCTTCAACTCTTCCTTCTCTGTCATTTTCTTCATTCATCAACTTCTCAAAGTATTCTTTCCATCTATTTAGCACACTACCGGCACCAGTCAACACATTTCCATCTCTATCCTTAATCACCCTTACCTGCTGCACATCCTTCCCATCTCTATCCCTCTGTCTGGCCAACCTGTAGAGATCCTTTTCTCCTTCTTTCGTGTCCAACCTGGTGTACATGTCTTCATATGCCTCTTGTTTAGCCTTTGCCACCTCTACCTTTGCCCTATGTCGCATCTCGATGTACTCCTTTCGCCTCTCCTCAGTCCTCTCAGTATCCCACTTCTTCTTCGCTAATCTCTTTCCTTGTATGACTCCCTGTATTTTGGGGTTCCACCACCAAGTCTACTTCTCCCCTTTCCTACCAGATGACACACCAAGTACTCTCCTGCCTGTCGCTCTGATCACCTTGGCTGTCGTCGTCCAGTCTTCCGGGAGCTTCGGTTGTCCATCGAGAGCCTGTCTCACCTCTTTCCGGAAGGCCGCACAACATTCTTCCTTTCTCAGCTTCCACCACATGGTTCTCTGCTCTACCTTTGTCTTCTTAATCTTCCTACCCACCACCAGAATCATCCTACATACTACCATCCTATGCTGTCGAGCTACACTCTCCCCTACCACTACTTTACAGTCAGTAACCTCCTTCAGATTACATCGTCTGCACAAAATATAATCTACCTGCGTGGTTCTACCTCCGCTCTTGTAGGTCACTATATGCTCCTCCCTCTTCTGGAAATAAGTGTTCACTACAGCCATCTCCATCCTTTTTGCGAAGTCCACCACCATCTGCCCTTCAAAGTTCCTTTCCTGGATGCCGTACTTACCCATCACTTCTTCATCGCCCCTGTTTCCTTTACCAATATGTCCATTACAATCTGCACCAATCACAACTCTCTCGCTGTCTGGGATGCTCAGAACTACATCATCTAGTTCCTTCCAGAATTTCTCTTTCAACTCTAGGTCACATCCTACCTGTGGTGCATAGCCGCTAACCACATTGTACATAACACCCTCAATTTCAAATTTTAGTCTCATCACTTGATCTGATACTCTTTTCACCTCCAAGACATTCTTAGCCAGCTCTTCCTTTAAAATAACCCCTACTCCATTTCTCTTCCCATCTACTCCGTGGTAGAATAATTTAAACCCTGCTCCCAAACTTCTAGCCTTACTACCTTTCCACCTGCTCTCTTGGATGCACAGAATATCAACCTTTCTCCTAATCATCATGTCAACCAACTCCTGAGCTTTTCCTGTCATAGTCCCAACATTCAAAGTCCCTACACTCAGTTGTAGGCTCTGTGCATTCCTCTTTTTCTTCTGACGCTGGATCCGGTTTCCTCCTCTTCTTTGTCTTCTTTGTCCCTACACTATTATCGTCAAATTTGTTTAGTACTCAATTCATATATTTTATAGTATTTTTATTCAATTTTATTCAATTTCCACATTTCCCACAAATGTCACTGCTTGAACTGAAATCTTGAATTTCTTTTTTTTTTTTTTTTTTTTTTGTTAAATACTAAATATTGAATGGGTACAATAGTAGGTACGCCTTCCCTTCTGAATTCGATACACTAGCTGAAAGTATGAAAGAAAAGTATGAAGTAAAACAATTGTTTGATTTTAATTTTGATGGACATTGTCAAGGAGACAAAATACGAATAATCAATTCCTAAATATTTAGTTTAATCAGTATTTTAAACATATTTTAAATTTCCTACCCCGTTATTGAACTTTTGATTGTTATTTAAGACTTGGATTAAAGAACAGTTTATTAATAAAATCATTTCCAGTAGATTTGCCCTTTATGGTTTCAAATGAATGTGTTTTTGATAAATCACCACATTAAAAGTCATTTAAAATCCCTACCCTATCACCAAGCGTTTCATCGGACAAAAACATAACGCCAGAAATGAGGGATGGCAAAGATTGGGTCACGGTTCCCTCTTGTGGTCAAGTTACACACTGGATACCTCATGGTGGCTTCACTTTTCGTCTTAGTGTTCATCACTTGTACATTGAACACTAAAATGAACATTCCGCCGTTGAGGTTTCAACAAAATGTGGTAAAATCATACTAAAACCTTGTTGTAGTTCAATTCGGACAACCATCATCATTTGTATGCACTAAATGGCAGAGTAGCAGAAGACACTTTTTTTAAAAATACAAATATGTATCATTAGAGAAATTAATTCTTGTCAGTCTATTGTTTGTGCACATCTGTGTCTGTTCAGTTACATTGAAGAAAATGAGTATTTGAACACCCAGGTAAATTGCAAGTCCTCCCATTTAAAAATCATGGAGGGGTCAGAATTTTTTTATCGTAGGTGTATGTCCACTGTGAGAGAGATAATATAAAAAGAAAAATCCAGAAATTACAATGTATGATTTTTTTTACGATTTATTTGTGTGATACAGCTGCAAATAAGTATTTGAACACCTGTCTATCAGCTAGAATTCTGACTCTCAAAGACCTGTTAGTCCGCCTTTCAAAGTCCACCACCACTCCATGTATTATCCTGAATCAGATGCACCTGTGTGAGGTCGTTAGCTGCATAAAGACACCTGTGCACCCCATACAATCAGTAAGACACAAACTTGTAACATGGCCAAGAACAAAGAGCTGTCCAAAGACACCAGAGACAAAATTGTACAACTCCACACAGCTGGAAAGGGCTATGGAGAAATTGCCAAGCAGCTTGGAGAAAAAAGGTCCACTGTTGGAGCAATCATTAGAAAATGGAAGAAACATGACGGTCAATCTCAATCGGCGTGGAACCCCATGCAAGATATCACCTCGTGGGGTCTCAATGATCTTTAGAAAGGTGAGGAATCAGCCCAGGACTACACGACAGGACTTGGTCAATGACCTGAAAAGAGCTGGGACCACGTTTCCAAGGTGACTAAGACTTCATGGTTTGAAATCATGCATGGCACGGAAGGTTCCCCTGTTTAAACCAGCACACATCAAGGCCCATCTTAGGTTTGCCAATGACCATTTGGATGATACAGAGGAGTCATGGGAGAAAGATTTGTGGTCAGATGAGACCAAAATTGAACTTTTTGGTCATAATTCCACAAAGCGTGTTTGGAGGAAGATGAATGACAATGACCCGAAGCACACAGCCAGGAAAGCCAAGGAGTGGCTCCGTAAGAAGCATATCAAGGTTCTGGTGTGGCCTAGCCCGTCTCCGGCCCTAAACCCAATAGAAAAGACGAGGATAAATACGAGACTGGCACTGGGCATAAATGGTGTCCCATGTAAACGAGCCTTTGTTGCAACACGGTACACGTCACATCTGCGCACGTAGGTCATGTGACTCGCAAAAATGGCAGCGCCCCTGAAAATTTGTAAGTGGCGATGAAAATCTTCTCAAAACACTATTAAATGAGAGAGGATTTGACATCACATTGTCAAAATAGGGTACATATTACATTGCCTATTGTATACACTGTTCATGGAAAGCACTGGATTTCCCCTTTAACGTTACATTGTGGCCTCAAACAGGTCTGGCCGCAGTTGCTGCCCCATGACAACATGCCCAGAGTGTCATGCTCCTGGATTCCAGCCCGGGCTGGGCGTGGCCAGCTAATCAGAAGGCACACCTGCGCCTCATGACCACTGATTAGACCCAGTACATATAGGACCCGGGGACGACAAATACTCCGCTAGATCGTTGTTCTTAATGCCTCGTTCCCGCACTCCTGTTTTCCTGACTTCTGCTCTCCGTGCACCGACCCACGCCTGTCCACTGACCACCCTCGTAAGCCCATCCGTACTAGTACTTCGGATTGTTTGGACTGTCTGCCTGATCTCAGACCTCGGACCGAATAAAGGTTTCCTCTGTACTGTCTGCTGTCTCTGGAGTCGTGCATTTGGGTCCACCCTTGAGCCCCGTTTCGTGACACAGAGGACTAGTCAATATGTGGGTTATGTAATTTCAAACATGGCTTCCCAAAAATAAGGTCATAATTCAGAGCGTCAAAAATGTGAACACTCATATGTTCTGAGTGAGAATCAGGAATGGTCAGTGTTTGGGTGTGGTGAGTAATCTTGCCCAAAAAATAGAATAGGATAGGCGTTGTGATGTTGTTTCACTTCAAAAGTTCTCAGGTGCATTTGCATAATGAGGAGAGGGTTGATTAAGTTTGTGTCAGAACCAGGGTCAATGACTACTGACATATGAATTTCTTGATCTGGAGAGCATAGTGTCACTTGAGGAAGTACATGTGTAGGATCTTTCTTAATGAGAATACAACTCACCATTCCCTTCCATTTGTTAGGGGGGACCAGCAACTATGACAAGACAGTTGCAAACGGAATGATCCAACTTCCCACAGTATAAGCACCGTCATTACATCAGAGGCGAGAACGTCACTGCATGGGTTTATGCATGGTGGCACTGACAAGTGGCTTGAGGCTGGTAACAAGGGATTTGCCTTTGGTCTGCAGGTCACCGAGGCTTGTTCTCCGAGCGTGATGATGCAGCTTCCTGTTGATCTCTGTCCAGTTCGCAATTTAAGAGCCTTTTATCTATCTTGATGGCAAAAGTGATGAGCGTGTCCAAGTCAGTCAAGAGGTCTAGTGGGACCAAATGATCTTTGATGGCGACAGACAGTCCTTGAAAAATTGCATTTTTTGCATGACTTGCATTTATGGTCATGACCAAATTGCACTTTGAGCACTGTATTCGCTTTACCCTTGCAGCACTTTTTTACATTACTCAACTGATTACCACGCATCGTGAACTAGGTCTAGAGCAGGCAGGATCCTCTCGGACCCTCCACATCCTGGCCACCAGCTCTTACAGCTCCTTCCGTCAGGAGAGCGATACAGACCAATGAAAGTCAAAAGTAGCAGACATTTGAACAGTTTTTTTTTCCCTCTGGCTATTAAGTCATTAAATTCTTGATCATCGAACCTATTATTTTTCTGCCTTGTGCCATGTTAGGACACTCACGCACACCCTGCTGGTCCAATCAGTATTAGTATGAGTAATATATATATTTTTTAATATTTATTTATTTTCCAGACCATACAATTTATCACTTAAACTGCTCCCTTTGCACAATTGACATTGTTAACGCATTTATCTATATAGATTTCACATCTTGCACGTCTTATAAGGAATATTTCCTATAGATAGAAATGTCTTGTTCCTGTTGCTATGTTGTTTCTTGTTCTCTGTTTTCTGTTCTGTATGTCGTACCAGGGCAGCACTGACTGCTGGGGGAAAATTCCTTGTGTGTTCTCCACACTTGGCCAGATGATTCTGATTCTCATTATTCTGCTCCACTGTTTATAAATGTTTATAATTAAACATACAGTACTCCCCATATACTATGGGGTTCTAAATAGCCAAAATATGGCATCCTTAAAGCTCTAATGACATGAAATGCACGATTTTTAGTATGATTTTAATTTAAACAATTAAAGAAAAAAAAAAAGCCGGAATGGACCCATTCACTTTTTCACCACAAAGCGTGATTTTGATGTATATGGCTTTTTTTAACTCCTGCCATGAATATCCTCTCGAGGGGTTTGTTTCGGAGAAGAAGCAGGATGTGACGCTATCAGCAGGAGCGCACTCAGGCGGTCTCGTGTGTTTATACTAGTTTTACCTGCTGGAAGGTAGCGCTTCGTGTTAGCCAAAATGCCAGCTCGTTGTATTGCTGGATATTGTCCCAACACTCGGGAAGATGGATTTACTTTTCACGTTTCCAAAAGACCCGGTTGGTCGTGAAAATTGGATTGCACAGGTGCAAAGGACGAGAGCGTTCTGGGTTCCAAATGACAGGTAGGCGCGTATAAAAAGCTACTAAAAAAATAGTGTTGTTCATCCGTTGGCGTTGTTCATCGGGCGCGACGAGCCACCACAGCCCAGCCGCGATGAGCTGATCACGGCTTCAGTCGGGGTGGCTCATTGCGGCGCCGAGCCGGGCTGCTTTACGCCGTTGTCGTTATTGTTGTTCATCTCGATTAACAACGCCGCCGACGATGGCGCACTCAGCCGCAAGCGACGACAGCGCCATAAAGTGGCCCAGCTCGGCTGGGCCGCCGTGGCTCGTCGTGCCCGGGCTGCGGCGTTGTCGTCGCTCGCGGCTGAGTACACTACATACTGTCTTTTTGTCGGGGAGTCTGTTGTTAGTTAGAAGTGATCCGCATATCACCTAAATATGGCTCGAAACGATAGAGTAATATTCACTTCTCTTCACTCGACTGTGAGATGTTCTCTTCTTCGAAAAGAGCTACCATGTCAGAAGGGGCGTTGGAAAAATCCGAAAATCTCTGTTGTTCCTCTCCCATAGCAAGTGCCAGTATGTGTTTTCAATGCCGAATGTACCAGTGTGACATCTGCTGATGACGTTGCAGGCAATATGGCTATCACTTCAATGTTGAGTGAGACATCTGCGACTTTGCGCATGCATGACACGCTCTCCGCTCATATTTATTTTTTCATATAAACATTGAAGTGAATGTTATATGTATTTTTCATTACAATATCTATTTTAGAATGTTTATAGGTATGTCACTTGGGCTTTAAACAATCATGTGTTTTCATCTGTGTGTAACAATACAGGAAAGGAAAGGCTGCAGAGCAATGCTGCAAAAAGGAAACTAGTAGAGTGAAGCAGACAATCAGATAAAATGGGACAGTTAGTGTGAAAAAAATTATATGTGTGGGTGTCAAAACATGATCTCAACAGTGTGATGCCTTTTACTTCTACACCATTGCCAAATACAAGCACAATAACAAACATATTGTTCAATTAATACATTTATGACACTGTAAATCATCTATCAGCATTATTACATTGGAAAAAAAAGTTTGTACTATATATAGTAGTTGTATAGGATCCCATTAGGTTGCAAAAAAGGCGGCACTGTGGTGCAGCTGGAAAGCGTTGGCCTCACAGTTCTGAGGACCTGAGTTCAATCCCAGCCCTCTCTGTGTGGAGTTTGCATGTTCTCCCCGTGCCTGCGTGGGTTTTCACCAGGCACTCCGGTTTCCTCCCACATCCCAAAAACATGCAATATTAACTTGACACTCTAAATTGCCCCTAGGTGTGATTGTGAGTGTGGCTGCTTGTCGCTAGGTGCCCTGCAATTGGCTGACAGCCATTTCAGAGTGTACCCCGCCTCCTGACCGCTGAGATAGGCTCCAGCACTCCCACGACCCTTGTGAGGATGAGCGGCTAAGAAAATGGATGGATGGATAGATGGATGGATGGATAGATTGTAAAAAGGTTTAAATACAAAATATCATTTGATATGATTGCATGTATTGTCTTTTCAAATCATTTCCCTTGATGGTTTAACTATATAAATTAATACTCAAGAGATAAGCAGCTTGGAAAATGTAATGTAATATTTACAACATAATTCATTTACATCATTTTAAATAATAATTTGTATCATTGTCAAAATAGTAACTATGTTATTACACTTATATTGTTCATATTGGTGGCACGATGGAACAGTATTGACCACACAGTTCTGAGGTCTGGAGTTCAAATCCCGGCCCCGCCTAAGTGGAGTTTGCATGTTCTCCCCATGCTTGCGTTGGTTTTCTCCGGGTGCTCCGGTTTCCTCCCACATCCCAAGACAAGCGGCTCTGATAAGGGATGGATGGATGCAGTGGATATGATGGGAAAGTCAACCTTTCCAACATGGCCGCCATCTAGGCACGACAGTAACCGGGCTGTTACAGCGCGTACTTGTGTTTCTCGTTTCATTATATATGGTGGTATCAACGAAATATGACTAGCGAGATAAGACACGTCTGTTTCTAATTGCATTCCATCATTGATGCTAAGATGGGGAGGTCATCGTCGTCAGTGCATTCCGTTAAACGGACGGCAACTCCTTAGAGTGCTGCACACAGTTCCGTAAAGCAGTACATTAAAAAAATGACTGCCAGGTAGGGGGCGGTGTTGACTCAGAATCAGCACACGCTTTGGCGTTGCCAATTAAATAGTAAACCTAAAGAAAAAAAATAGTTGAGAAATGAGCAGTTGCAACGTAATTTACATGTCCGTGCGGTGGGATTAATGAGATCGTCAACCTTCTCAACATTACCGCCGTGGGGTCATGCCAGTTAGTCGGGCGGCTCATGAGCGTTCAAGTGTCTCGTATCCTTATGCTGTGTTCTTATGCTGGTACCATACAGTGGAGTGTGGTTTCGATGAATGACTGATAAATTCGTCGACGTCTCATGCGCGATGACTGGATTCGAACTCTCCAAATTAAGTTCGTTGGAGTCACCTTTTTTTGGGTCGTCAGTAGCTGCGATGGAGGGAGGGACAAGAGAGGAAACAGAGGAGGGCTGAACATGAGAGAAGGGAGGTGGTCTAGTGGTGGGAGAGTAGCGGAAGAGTAGCGGTAGCAGAAGGCAAACCTTAACTCTTCAATGTGTCGCCAACAAGCGGGAGGACGTCATTTCATTCCTTAGAGCAGCGGCGCCTTCTCACCACGGGAGTCGAGGTAAATCGCCCACCGTCCCCGGTGAGCAGAATTATTTTTTTTTTTTTTTTTGGGAGGGGGGGGGGGGGGTTCCTGAAAGTCAAGTGGGAGAAGTTTTGAGAAAGAAAGTTGTCCTACATCAGGTTCTCGACACAATGCTCAAGCATCGGTTTCAGGGAAAGTTGTTGAATGTTAGTCCATGAACTGTTCGTTTCTCTAACTTTTTTTAAAGTCTTAATTGGTCAGCGTTTTAACACTATCTTTTAACGTGACACTGTAATATTCATGTTTTGAGAGGGTCCAATATTTTGCCGATGTCTCCGAGGGTACAGTTCCGTCCTATTGTAGGCTAAAATCTAAGCAAATTGGGCATCCATCCATCCATTCTCTCTCTCTCTCTCTCTCTCTCTCTCTCTCTCTCTCTCTCTCTCTCTCTCTCTCTCTCTCTCTCTCTCTCGCTCGCTCGCTCTCTCCCCATCTTTCTCTCGCTCTCTGCCTCTCTCTCTTTCTCTCTCTCTCTCTGTGGTCTCATATACAGCGAAAACAAGTATTTAACCCCTCACTAGCCTTCTGCCCAATTATATTCCCTAAGGTGCCATTGAACTAAAAAATTCACCAAACTTTGGGAACAACCCAAGTAATTCAGACATAAAAATGTGAAATGACACAAGGATAAAGTACTGAATATAAAGAAAGGGAGGTGCAAAAAGGCATGGAAGCCAAGACAACACCTAAAATCTATATCAATACCAGCACTCTAGCCACTTGTCAAACGGGTCCAAGCGAGATGGGACAATTGGCGGAAGGTGTCTGGTGTTCTATGTGACAGAAGGGTATTCGCTAGGATGAAGGGTAAAGTTTCTAAAACAGTGGTGATGCTGGACATGATGTACTGTGAGACGGTGGCTCTGAAAAAACAACAGAAAGCAGGACTGAAGGTAGCAGAAATGAAGATGCTGAGGTTCTCGCTTGGAGTGAACAGGTTGGATAGGATTAGAAACGAGCTCATTCGAGGGAAAGCCAAAGTTGGATGTTTTGGAGACAAGGTTAGAGAGAGTAGACTTCGATGGTTTGTATATGTTCAGAGACGAAAGAATGAATATATTGGTAGAAGGGTGTGCTGAGGATGGAGCTGCCAGGCAAAAGAGCGAGAGGAAGACAAAAGAAAAGGTTGATGGATGTTGTGAGGGAGGACATAAGGACAGTGGGTGTTAGAGAGAAGGATGCAGGAGATAGGCTTAGATGAAAAAGATGACATGCTGTGCCGGCCCCCCAACAAGACAATCCGAAAGCAAAAGAAGAAGACTACCACTTGTCAATACAAATAAACAGCACATATGAATATCAGGTGGTTCAGTTCTAATTGATGGCCTAAAAAAGGTCTCATTGCCAAGATGTGAGTCAAGACATCTCATGACAGGTAAGAGCAGAGCGCTGTTTCAAGACCATTGCAAACTAAATATTGTAGAAAATAACGATCACACTGGATACAGGTGCATATCTTAGATTCTGACTATTGCAGTGAGCAAGGTTGGGGCCATAATACAGAACGTAAGTGGAAAGCCAGTCACACCACCATCAATTTGCCTCAGTCAGGTGCTCCTCGCAAGATTTCTGACAGAGGAGTACAAAGAATAATCACAAAAGTTGTCCAAGAGACAAGGACCACCTCTGGAGAGCTTCAGAGATACCTGGAATTAGCAGATCATGTTGTGACAAGGAAAACCTGTATCCACACTCATCACGGAAGAACCCATTGTTGGAAAAATAGCATGTCAAAGCTCATTTAAATTTTGCTGAGGATGATTTGGACAAGCCAGTGAAATACTGAAGAATAATGCACACCACGTTTGGTGGTGAAATGGCACTGCATAGCAGCCTAAAAAGACAATACCAACAGTGAAGCTATGTGGTGGGAAGATGAGGGTGTGGGGCTACAGTTCGGCAAATGGTGCTGGTAAACGTCACATTATTGAAAGAAAAATGAATGGACGAATGTCATTTTAATTAATTCCTTCATTCATTCATTATCCATACTGCTTCTCCTCACTAGGCTCGCAGGCATGCTGAAGCCTATCCCAGCTAGCTATGGGTGAGAGGCAGGGTAGACGCTGAACTGGTTGACAACAAATTACAGGACACATACAAAAAAGCAAGCATTTGCACTCACATACACACCGACAGGCAATTTAGAGACTTCAATCAACCTACCACACATGTTTTGGGGATGTTGGAAGACACAGTTGGAGCTAACCCACACAGTTACATGAAGAACATACAAACTCCACACAGGGGAGGCCGAATTTGAGCCCAGGCCCACTGAACAGTGAGGAATATGTGATAACCAGTCTACCACTGTGCTGCTCAGTTCAATATATTTTGAAAAAAATATATATAGTTATAGAATGGCGGCATGATGGTGCAACTGCAAAGCGTAAACCTCAGAGTTCTGAGGACCCGGGTTCAATCATAGCCCTCCCTGTGTGGAGTTTGCATGTTCATTCCGTGCCTGCGTGGGTTTTCTCCGGGCACTCCGGTTTCCTCCCACATCCCAAAAACATGCAACATTAATTGCCCCTAAGTGTGATTGTTAGTGCAGCTGTTTGTCTCCATGTACCCTGAGATTGGCTGCCAACCAGTTTGGGGTGTACCCAGCCTTCTGCCTGAAGATAGCTGGTATAGGCTCCAGCACTCCCCTGGCCCTTGTGAGGATAAGCGGCTAAGAAAATGGATGGACGGATAGTTGTAGAATCCATACCCTGTAACTGACATGTAGTTGACACTGAAGTACATTTCAGTACATTTCAAATCTGGCTCTAGTTTCTCTTAGTTTAAAAATAGTGGGGGTTGTACATCACTCCTTTTTGTGATTGTTGCTTAATTTTTGATTAATTGATTTTGTTTCATCAATAAACAACACCAAATAAACTAATAATCAGATCCTCATTAGCAATTGAACAATATTTTTTTTTCTTTAAATTAAAAAAAAAAATCTATAATTGTTAATTTAATAACTAAAATGTTGATAGAAAATTAATTCTAAAACTATTCAATAGTGACAGCCCTATCTATGTTATAAGACTATCTTTTATCGTGACAGACCGTAAAAGAGCCTAGTAAAGCCTAGTTAGTAAAACCTGTAACGTTTTATAAAGAGGAATGGTATCAAAACAAGACTGTAATTTGTCTAAAATGTCAAAAAGAACTACATTTAGGTTCGTTGAAAGGCAAAGATAATTTTTGGAACAATTCAGACATAATTCTATGCTTAATGAGGTGATACTGTTCACAGTAGTGTCTCATAACTCAAGTCTTTCATTGACATTAAAAGGCTTATAAAGGTCATTCTTTTGAACTTCAGCGAATGAATGTAATTATTCATTCACAGAGGTCAATTAAAAGGTCACGGGTTTAATCAAGTAAGATGAGACGAAGCTCGATGGCTCAAGTGAATTATTCAGAGCTCAATTGTTTGTGTCTCCTTGTGCTGCACTCCTGAGTATGCGACTGAGAGTTGCCATTGCGGGGCTGAGATAACGTCAGAAAGTCAAAAAAAAACATTTTTGGGTCTGTCAGTCTAACTTTGTTACAAAAACATTAAATGTCTTGGAGACTCATGTTTACAAAAACACATATTAGGTTCATTGAAGTGTAAACTAAGGTATCTTCAATGTTTTTGTACTTTAGGTACTGATTAATATTGTATATGGAACTTGCTTTGTCATCGGTTTACATTTTTTAAGCCCCACTATTTTTGTGGAGTGATCCAAAATGCATGCTTGGTTGGTGGATTTCCCAGAGGTGGACTCAAAGCAGAATCAGAATTAATTGAAACGTTCCTATCTGAACAGAACCGGTAGTGAGCAGGTGGAATGAATCACAGACACTGTGTTTGGGGACTTGTTATTATTAGTTTGTAGATTTGATGAAAAAAAAAGAGCTGCTGATAAAGAGCTGCTGTACAAAAGTGAGTTTAAAAAGATGTTGCTGCATTCCTGAAAGGTCAAAGCGTAAGGTTATTCCATCAAAGGACATTGTGTTCTTTTTCGACTTTTCATGGAAACGAAAACTTTGTCCTGTACAAAAAAGGAACTTTCCCCCCGAAAGACACCTTTTCACTCCATTTGCTATTAGACGTACTGCAGGAAATCCAAATGCTGCCTTATCGGTCACTGTAGACCATTGTTAAATGGAAGTATGGCCACTTTCTCTTAATTCTGGATGACTCACCAAAGGAATGTGATCTGAGTTTATGTTCACATCAACAATCTACTCAAAACAGGAAATGTTTTCTTTGTCAAAATGTTTTTTCATATGGATGACAGAGGGGGAAATAACTTTCCAGAATTGATAAAGAAACGACAATGGTGGTGATTTCAAGTCCAATCAGGGACTGAAATACCCAGAATTGTATCGCAAAATGCGACATAAAATAAATAAATAAATAAATAGATTAAGTTCACCGTTTTTGTAAATAAAATATTTCTACTACTAGTTTTTTAATTACCGTGAGTCTGATTAATACAAATTCAACTGTGTTATTTTGGAAGAAAACAAAGTGCGGAAAAAGTCACTTATTTTTATTCAGAGTATTTTGGCTATGATTGTACTTGCTGTACCAGTTTTTCCTTGAAAAGAGATGTTTAAATGGTGTTACAAATATGAGGAGGTCCATTTGAAAAAAATGTCTCAACTGTGAAGAGTTCTTGCTGGATCCAATGTTTGAGAATCCTAGTTCCAAACAGGGCGGCACGGTGACACAGCTGGAAAGCGTTGGCGTCACAGTTCTGAGGTCTCGGGTTCAGTCCCGGACCCGCCTGTGTGGAGTTTGCATGTTCTCCACGTACCTGCGTGGGTTTTCTCCGGGCACTCCGGTTTCCTCCCACATCCCAAAAAACATGGAACATTAATTGGATACTCTAATCGCCGCTAGGTGTGATTTTGAGTGCGGCTGTTTGTCTCGATGTGCAGCAATTACAGTTGGGAAATTCACTTCCAGAACATCTATCCATCCATTTTCTTAGCCGTTTATCCTCACGAGGGTCGCTGGAGTGCTGGACCCTATCCCAGCTGTCAACGGGCAGGAGGCGGGGTACACCCTGAACTGGTTGCCAGCCAATCGCAGGGCACATTGAGACAAACAGACACACTTGCAATCACACTTAGGGGCAATTTAGAGTGTCCAATTAATGTTGCATGTTTTTGGGATGTGGGAGGAAACCGGAGTGCCCGGAGAAAAGCCACGCAGGCGGGTCCAGGATTGAATCCGGGATCTCAGAACTGTGAGGCCAACGCTTTCCAGCTGATCCACCGTGCTGCACTTACAGAACAATTTGTTTGAATTGCCATATTCTTAAAAATCTGCAGGCTCGAGACTGCGACCAAATTGGTCGCATATGCAATCTTTTTCTCATTAGAAATTTCGATGCATTTGCGCGACTGCATGTTTTGATGTTTGAAAGTGCCCCCCCTCACACACTCCAATCTCCTTCTCGTCTGTCTGTGTGTTTGTTTTTTCGGTCTTTAAAGGACCCAAGCACAGCATCTGGCAAGCCACGTGTCATTAAGTGTGTGTGGAATTCCAGTCAAAAGGCACATTCCTGGTCCAACACGTGAGGGATATTTATAGCTCCAGCAGTGACTTCACCTCAGTGAGCAAATGCTCCAAAGGTGGGAGGCCACCTCAAAATATCCTGAATAATCATCACATTTTCAGAGGAATTACTTTGACACCTGAAGGCAGCACAGGGTTTCCGTCCAGGTCTTTAATTGCTCTACAATGTCAACACAATTTTGTGATACAACCACTGCACTGAAAACTACACTTTAAAATGAAAATGTCTGTACATTTCGCAACAAACCTTCTTTAATTTACTTGCATCCGGTCATGATGAACATCCATGGAAGATTTTGTCAAATGGACACACTGTTGCCAGATGGAAATCATTTCCTTACACTTTTTTCTTTTTTCCTCCATGGTCTGCCCACATTGTTTGACAAAAACAAGTGTCGCACATCTGTTGAGTGTTTGTGGTGCAAATTTAGTGTCTTGAAAACATGAAAATTACACTTTCAGCCCAAAATGGTGGACGATTTGTGTTTCACAACATAGATTCTTATTAGATTTTTGTGCATACTGTCCTGATGACAAAATGTTTGTGGTGATTCATCGTTTCTCCTCAAATATCATTGCTTCAAGGGTTATAACACTGTTAGTGTCCATTCTAATCGTGAGCCCGTCTATTGCGTTTTGCATTGTGTGTACTATTAAGCTTGTGAAAGATGAGTTGTGTAGTTGTTTTAAATACACCTGTATTTATTTTGTGTTCAGATTGACCGTAAACTGCCTCTGCTGCCACTGTTTTTTTTTTTGTTCAACTATAAGTTTACATGTTTATAATTTCCGCAATGTGGATGCTAGTTTTGTCACACATCTGTGGCATTTCCCATTATGTGTTAGCATTAAGCTATCAGACTTTCAGCAGAGTCTATTTGCTTAAGTGTAAGTCTCTGTTTATGTTTAGTTTTACACTACTCTTGAATTCATAGTGGCATTAAACAGTTTGGGGGCGCTTTTTTGACACACTGCTGCTGAAGTGACTTTAGCTAAGTAAATCGCAGCCATACAGCGGTCGTATATTGAATTTTTGTTCGTAAGTCAAACCAAAAAATGATATGGAAAAATTCTAAAGTTGGGTCACTCGGTCTCGAAAGGCAGCACTATTTAGCTGAACCAATAATAACTCACCTGAAATATGGCCCCCATTGCTGGTAAACTGGTGATTTGATGAGATCCTCAGTCTGTGGTTTGATCTTCTCGGCAATGCCAGGACATCCGAGACCTGTTCGCAGATATGTTAACATTGCTGCTTTTCCGCAGACAATGACTATGACGATGATGATGATGGACTAATAGCAGAGAGAGGAAAAGAAAATGTCATTATTTGGTCTCAATTGTGTCAGGAAGAAAGAGCGAGGTAAGTTTGATGAGGCTTGCATTTTTGTATTATTTTTTTCTTTGAATGAATTGTCATTAATATTTGCATTGTTTTTCCCTCCGATGTCAGAGCTGGAGAGGAAGCTCAGGGCTAATGACCGGGAATACAATCTCTCCTTTAAATATGCTGTGAGTGTCAATCACTGTATATTGTTTTGCTTTTTCTTTTGCTTTTTTACTCCAAACAGTTACATAAACACCAAGAATGGCGACCTGATGTTTGTTTACTTTTTGTGGGCAAGGAAGTACTCCAGCTGCTGATCACAACCACCTGGACACTGAGGGTCTCACTCCCACTGCCTCTGAGCCTCCACCCTGGTTAAACATTTGCTATTGCCTTCTCGATGAACGAAACAGCTAGGAGGAATCCCCTTTGCACAAAAGCAATAAAAAGAACATCTCGAACTATTCTGCCACCTCTAAAATAAATAAATAACTAAAACTAAGTTGATGGGACGTCTGTAGACGCAATTTCCATGTCATATTAACAATGTCCTAACAATTATTCATTGTAACTGCTGCTTCAGACTGCAGAAATAAATTCACAAATCCATCCATGAATCCATTTTCTTATGGTTGGTAGAGGTTCGATTGTGGGGGCAGCAGCTTAAAACGGAAGCCAGCCCAGGCTGTTCCCAGCCTAGCTGAGACACGGAGTCTCTCCAACATGTCCTAGGTCGTCCCCAGGGCCTCCTCCTTGTGGGATGTGCCTAGAACACCTTGACAGGAAGACATTCAGGGTGCATCCTAATCAGAATCCCAAGCCAAATCATATGACTCCTCTTGAGGGGCTCGACTCTAAGCCCCTCCTGGATGATCAAGCTTCTCACCCTATCTTTAAAGCCCGGGTGTCATCCCTATAAACATTCTAAAATAGATATTGTAATGAAAAATACATATAACAGTATTCACTTCAATGTCTATACGAAAAAAAAAACGCGTCATCCATGCATAAAGTTGCCCAATTGAGTGTCCTTCGAATCCAAGTGGTCGCC
Organism: Syngnathoides biaculeatus; assembly: GCF_019802595.1. Lineage (NCBI taxonomy): Eukaryota > Metazoa > Chordata > Actinopteri > Syngnathiformes > Syngnathidae > Syngnathoides > Syngnathoides biaculeatus. The sequence continues at coordinate 26,639,580 of NC_084643.1, read as the reverse complement.
ATATTAGTCGCGTCCTCTGTCCTTGACGTCATCGTCACTTCCGCCGTTGAAAACGTGCAGTGCCTGCTACTACAGAAGCCGAACAACAGAGATATTTGCATTTTTCCGACGCGCCTTCTGACACCGAAGCTCTTTTCGAAAAGAACAATAACACACAACCGAGTGAAGTTACCGGGGCAATTTTACACTATTGTTTCGAGCCCTCAGGGCAATATTACACTATTGTTTCAAGCCATATTCAGATGTTATCCGATCACGGCCAAACTGCATCCCGTCCAATCCACTCCCGCGGCGGAGATGAGCCATCACGGCTCATCGCAGCCGGCCGGTGTGGCTTATGACAGAGCCGAGTCGTGCTGCTTTAGCCACAGTCGAGGCGTGGCGCTATATGCGCGCATGCGACTGAGTAACGCATTCTCGACTGGGTTCTTCAGAGCCGCCCCCGTCGGAAAGCCCGACGCGCAGCCTTCGCACAAGCTGTGACCGCTGACCGAGGCGCCTCAGCCTGTGTTGCTGAGTTTTAGTGCCGTGGTGGAATATAAGGAGGAGGTGGAGCCTAGCTATGTTGCTTTTAGGGGTATGTTCAAAGTCGCCGCAGTACTCGATGAACACAGAGACATTGTTGGCTGGGCGACGCGCACATCGACACATTTCATACGCGGATATTTTGTTACGTTATGAGAGAGACCGATTAGGTGGCCCGCCCCAAACTATTATTTTTTTTAGTAGCTGTATGCGCACATCAACACATTTCATACGTGGATCTTCTACTACGTTATGAGAGAGACCGATTACATGATCTGCCCCAAACTATCTATTTTTTTCTGAGCCGTATACACACCTACCTGTTATTTGGAACCCACGAAGCTCTCGTCCTCTGCACCCGTGCAATCCATTTTTCACAACGAACAGGGTCTCTTTCAAATTTATGAAGGGTAATTCCATCCTCCCGAGTGTTCAAGCAATGTCCAGAAATGCGATGAGCCGGCATTTTGGTTAACATGAAGGAACAACGAGCTACCTTCCCGGAGGTAAAACTAATGGAAACAAACGAGTCCACTAGGGGGTGCCTCTGTCCTGTACGTCACTTCCTGCTTCTTCTCGAAAACAAATCCCTCGAGAGGATTTTCATGGCGGGAGTTACAAAAAGCTGTATATGTCAAAATCATGTTTTGTGGTGAAAAAACACATGGGACCATATTGGCTGTGGGTTTTTCATTAATAATATACCAAAAATCATCCGTTTGACGACACTTGACCTTTAAGGAAGGTCCCAAACACCGTGAAAAGTAAACTCATTTCGACTCCGATTTTATTCTTTCGGTCCGACCCACAGCCTGTCTTTATGGGTGAGAGTAAAAATGTACATCGAATGGCAAACTGAGAGTTTGGCCTTTACCTCTTCACTATGACAGACTGATGTAAAGTCCACATTAGTTCTAGATGCTGCAGCATCGATTCTACCTAGCAATCTCCTGCTCCATTTTTCCCTCATTGGTGAACAAAATCCCAAGATACTTGAACTCCTTCACTTAGGGCAGGATTTCTTCCCTGATCCTGAGAGAGCACATGTCCCTGTCTGACTGAGGATCACAGCCTAAGATTTGGAAGTGGCGATTTTTGTCCCAACCGCTTCACATTCTACTACGAACCACTCCAACGAGAGTTGGAGATCATGGATTGATGAAGCCATTTGTACCACATACTCAAAATCAGGATCGTAATACTGATGTTAACAAACCAGACCCCCTCAACACCTCTTCTACGCCTAGAAATTCTGTCCATAAAGTTAATGAACAGAATCGGTGACTTAAGGGCAGCCTGGGCGGAGTCCACCTCTCGCTGGAAACAAATTTGACCTACTGCTGGCAATGCAGACCAAACTGACACTGGGCGTACAGGAAAAGGAGAATGTGCGTCAGAGTCCCCAGATGCTCCTTATTCATGGGAATTTGTGGCTGTGGAATTGAGTTCTTCAAACTATTCAGCCTACCGACTCTCACACCCTGGCAGTCAGATGTCATTCCACATCACTAGAGCATGGAGCTGTAGCCGCGGATCAGACTGTAAAAGTTCCAGTCTTCATCAGTCGCACAGCTCACCATGCACCAGACCCTCTTATTACATCTTACAGATGGTGGGACTACAAAGTTGTTACACAACGCTAAAAGCTTGCCGTGTGCTTTCTCCCTGCCAGATGAACGCCATCAAGACCTCCAAATACAACTTCTTCACCTTCCTACCTCTCAACCTCTTTGAGCAGTTTCAGAGGATCGCTAATGCTTACTTTCTGTTCCTGCTGGTGCTTCAGGTATGCCAGGAGTGCCATTCTCACAAATGCTCCTTACTCCTGTTAGGTTTCGCCCTCTAACCTGTTTAGGCACCTAGTTGATACTTGATATTGTTCATGCCTCATTTTGTAATTGAAATTTTATTTGGAAATTTTGGCAAATTTTTCATTCACAACGCCTGTTTTGGGTGTCGAATTTAGATATTTCCACTTCACAGGGAATTTAACATTGCTAAACTTGCTCATTTATTTTCCATAAGGTCATTCCTGAGATCTCATCACTTTCCTGGTTCACCACTGTGGTGCCTCTTGTGCTGGTCCTGTCCGTATCCGCCGCCAAAGATGCCACTGATGACATTGTAAGCGCCTCACACCTTTTTAGTCCTTCTAATAGGAAAAGGATCGATATTTGGCAACCTAGTGAGTCCTCCCAGTCAATATAGGCACATTAAATGTTCATTACAAACTTATTTTGTAATTATGAAATTGATTTGTATTTTTTTTAAGTAATTGTAAAGTCTAAGCATGAACTGTATTGATTTGATTGAAGTTCCATCCATCCATCCATCCATCCATCCATTTTCTTAGCCGCTTATCTTCACGAGGGTCGCGGGAGTGCTGGAGCCTATCGCAGCTGTTAACAGGCAGGAGGAGGGGTACACACTGAACTGGTTGCCAGTTAATCGCAGGGCACATCAAGAAAAATAGCCGCACTCACAATCACGCCTAGGGGCAATTTGGATTGTCCAATTAATGTTGCATGTTTTTGGGATGTGGGAGGAAACCGGAGTGCCCGGAGAAAACCCACGCGAGCACGGGTAGAACTTGCAAACTCCACACAGGCTGGGCCAGTATTGAACATTTACAGCTCCATGTCCCCTGCAATTGACTGGCAACCACTCCAAGGTGTACCCTACCTCCTGCCCGATGACAGCTGGGATGGGCTCCAGCACTCCTGTGGCCCTTATGAGGATAAATGGCTAAGAAAATGGATAGATGGATATTTGATTATGAATCAAATCTAGTTTATTGCTGAAAACCTGTAATATGTGGAGAAGCAGGAACTGACTAAATTCCCCTAAAATGGCCACTTGCATCACCCTGATTTCAAAATATGCTTGTTCCTCATTTTTCTGACAAGCTATTATGTCAGTGTGCAAGATACTCAACTAGTTCCCATTCCAAGAGGCACTCATGACCGTTTAATCTTTAATGGTTTAAGAGCACTAATGTGGAAGGCAAGAAACAAAAACTAAATACCGGATGACATAGCTTAAACATTAGCTCAGGTACACACAGACTCACAGACTTTAATGAGCTACAATGCAGCTAAGCAGGTAAATAATCTAACATTTTATCTTGCGTTTGCTTCTAGAATCGCCACCGAAGTGACAATCAAGTCAACAACAGAAAAGTTCAAGTCCTCATTGATGGAAAGTAAGTTAAAAAAAAAATCATATTAGCAGCATGAAACTCCCCCAAATTTAAAAAATTGAAATCATAATTTTAATGTGATTACACATCCACTTTATACATTAAAAGTGTAAATGGTTTTGTCTAAATTCTGAGTTGTTAATTATAAGTTCGTCTGCATTAATATACACACACACACACACACACACACACACACACACACATAAATCACAACCACACACGCTACATACTTATTTAAAGAATATATACTGTATTCTGTACAGAGGGTTATATGTTATATAATTGAATTTGGAGTAACTTGGCTTGTACTTGTCTGGAGACTTGTCCTGATGTAACCACACAGAATATTTTGGTCTCCTGGGTCCCTGAGTTGGGTCTCGCCGACATCTCCACCAATGATAGAGGGTCTTTAGCTCTGCAGCCTGTTTCGGCAGCTCGTTGCTTCTGAAATTATTACACCATTGACGCATTGATTTGAGGCGTAATCACTGTGACAAAACTCGTGCTTTGACTTCCTGTTTTACTTGGCTTTGCAGCCTCTTAATGCAGCTAATTGGTTCAAGACCTGTGGTGTTTGCTATAAAGTGGTGAAAACACATAAATTGCTCCATTGTTTTGAGACAAAGCAGTCTGTTTAGGCAGTTGCTTGTTTCGGAATGGGGGGAAAACAACCATTGGCTACCAAATAGTGAAACCCCATACATATATCCATTGCTTTGAGATGCAGTGATAGGCACAAAAAATTCATTTTTATTCCCATGACCTCTTCTGTTTAGACAACTATAAGCAGCTATTTGGTTCTGTCTTAACTGCACTGGTTGCTCCCCCTTAATGACGCCATCGCTTTGAAATGTAGTCACTGCTACAAACAAAGATTTCTTCTGCAAACTGTTTATACCAGTGAGTTGGTTGTGAATGATTTCTGCTGGTTACAGGTAATATTGTTGCTAAAAGCAGAAATACAGACTGAGTAGAAGTCAGCCTAATGTTTAAATCGGCTCAAGCAAAATCATTCATTAGGCGAGCCAATTGATTGTGTTTTCCTGCCAAGTTACAACAGGAAACACTCCAGAAATTTCAAGTCAGCAGAACAGCTACTGCTATCCAATGTGCGTATTTGGGCTGGATTTATTTCCTGAAATACAAACACTTAATTTGTTTTGCCATTAAACCTAACATCCTCTCTCCTTCCTCCAGATTGCACAGCGAGAAGTGGATGAATGTGCAGGTGGGAGACATCATCAGGCTGGAAAACAACCAGTTTGTCACGGTGAGGCATTGATTTCCCCAAAATTTCTTGAAGACGCCATGCCTCAATTGGCTGCAGTGAAAACAGGCTGGCCCAATCACAGTGGAGTACAGAACACAGTTCTAAAACCTTCCTGTGATCCGCTATATGTGGCACGTCATGTGACAAAACCCAGAAAACGAGGTTGCTGATTTCATGTGTATGGTACGCTAACGAGAATGACGGTTTGACATGATTGTTTCAAGCTAAACTTGCTAAAAATGTTTTTGTTTTGGTGTCTTCAGACAGTTAAAACCATTTTTATTTTATATTTTCTTATTGTTTTTTTGTTCTGTTTATAGAAGTATGATATTTATATAAACAAAGCCTAGTAAGTTTCTTTCGGCTTGTCCCTTTCGGGGTCACCACAGCGTGTCATCTCAGATGAACGCAGATATATGTTTGGCACAATTTTTACGCTGGATGCCCTTCCTGACGCAAACCTTCTCAAGGAGTCGAGGCCCCAGTGGGATACGAACCCACAACCCCTGGTTTACCAAACCAGTGCTCTAACCACTGAGCTACACATTAAAAAAAATCATCTTTGGTGTCTCTTTGGTGGCATCTTGTGTGAAAAAAATGACATTGTTGAAGTTTAAAGTCCCAATATTTGCTTTGTCATGGTTCCCTTCGCCATTCACTCGAAAGGGGAAGAACTGCTTGGACCCATTTTTCTGAATGCGAAAGTAACATTGCATATCTACCAAACTATGGTTCACCTCGAGGGGCTGAAAAAACCTATGCAATCACCCAGCCAAGTCTTTCCCAGCTAACCTAAAAAGGCTAGTTCCATGCTTCTGAATAATAGTATGGATATAGCTCATTTACAAAATGCTAACATTATGCTAATGACACTGGGGTTAGGTACTGTGCACAGTGCTAACAAGGTATGCTCCATGCTCAAATTATATGTAAAAATAATGGTACTCTTTGTTTGCCTGGTATCCAAAATCCTAACTTTACGCGACTAAGGTGAGGCCTAATCACTGTCTGTGGTCACTAGCAATCTTAGCCATCCAAGATAACAAAATTAGCCAGTAATATCGAAAAAAAATGCAGCTGAAATGCTAACATCATGATAGATGAGGCCTGGAATTTCACTTAGAATTAATGAAGTGCATTTTCCTTGGGGATTAATAAAGTTTTTTATTGCTCGAGCTACTGATGCAATCTGTGTAATTGCTATCCAAATCACTAACAAGGATAGCTTTGTGCTTGGATTATTTGTAAATAATAGAATCCAAAATGCTAACAATATGGCAGAAATGTGAGCACTAGTTACTATCCGTGTAGCTAACAAGACTAGCTCTGTATGTGTATTATCTGCAAAAATATGATACACGTACCACTGAGCTCATGAACCAAGTTGCTAACATGATGCTACTAAGGCAGGCCTAAGTTATTGTGTATCATGTCAGCAATCCTGGCCAGATAAAGTAAAGAGGCTATCGGCATGCTTGGATTATCTGCAAAAATAAAGGTTTGCTGATCCAAAATGCTATCAAACGTGAGACTACCATCATTAGTTAACATAGTTACCATTGATGCTGAAAATAAGTTTACTGTACCTTAATTTAAATTAAAATAGCTTTAATTTAAATCCCATAATACTATGATATCTGATCTCAAGATTATTTTATCGCCATAATGGCTAATTCCAAATGTCTCCCAGGCCGACCTCCTCCTGCTGTCCAGCAGCGAACCGCTCAACCTGGTCTACATTGAGACGGCTGAGCTCGATGGGTAAATCATGGTCCTGATTCTCTACCCGTTGTTGTTGTTTTTGGGCGAAATTCTTTTTTCCTCTTCCTAAGTGAGACCAACCTGAAGGTCCGCCAGGCCTTGCCGGTGACTGGAGACCTCGGTGATGACATCAGCAAGCTGGCGGACTTTAATGGTAACACGCACACATACAAAAAAAAAACAAGACGCAGTCACAATTAATCTCAAACCCCTTGCGCTTGTGTCATGAAGGTGAAGTCCTTTGTGAGCCCCCCAACAACCGACTGGACCGCTTCACAGGGACGCTGGTCTATGCGGGGCAGAAGTACGCTCTGGACAATGAAAAGATCCTTCTGCGAGGGTGCACCCTGAGGAACACAGAGTGGTGCTTCGGACTGGTTCTCTTTGGAGGTGCCAGAACACTTCTTTTTCGACTGAACGTAGTAGTCCCGCACATGAAGTCAGTTTACATTTCCTTGTTGTCATTTTTTATTTCAGGCCCTGAGACCAAGCTAATGCAGAACTGCGGCAAGAGCACATTTAAGAGGACCAGTGTGGACCGTCTGATGAACGTCCTTGTCCTCTGTGTGAGCAACGATGTCAGCGTTTTTGCACCCCCTTTTTCATGTTTTAAAAAAACACCAAGCAGTCTAAATTATTAAGGATGTGTCACGTCCCATCGGAACAAGAGTAGGACCCAAATGCAGGACTCGGAAGATGCATGTAGTTCAAGGAGACACGTTTATTATATGCAGAGGTAGGGGATCGAGCAGGCAGTCCGGTGCAGCAGCGGTAGTTGGGACGTCGGGCGAAGAGAGCAGATGAGCGGACAGGCAGGAGTCGGTACACAGGGGAACAATCAACGCAGGCAGAAGTATCAAAGGAGTCAGGCTTACAAGGTTGGTCGGAGAACATGCGAAGGTCGGTACACACAGGTTCGATCAGGGATACCGGAGCACACGAACGGGACATGAAGATCAACAAATTGGCCCCGGCCAGCTGTCATCGCGGTCATATAAATCCACAGCATAATCAGGCTGCATGAGGCGCAGGTGTGCACCTCCCAATCAGCGCACCCGCGCGGGCACCCGCACAGCTCGTGCTGGAGCGGCAGGATCATGACAGGATGCATGAAAACGTTTTTTTTCACCAATACAATAACCTGTTGGTTTTTCAAGCAGATACCAATAACCAATATTATTTTTTAAAAAAGGTTTATATCTGGGATTCCAGAACAAGGACGTCCAAACTGACGGAAGGGTAGAGCGTGGACCCCCACTTTTGTACTATATATTTTGTCTGTTTTATAATAACTGGTCTTATAATACAATGCCTTTTTTATTGGTATTACACATAAGTACAATGAGATTGGGATGAGATGCAATCTATATGAATACCTTCAATCAATACTTAATATTGAAATAATACAGAGGTTCAACTATTTCACAAGTGAGAGAAGAATGGATCAGGAGATTGACAGGCGAATCTGGGCAGCATCTGCAGTGATTCAGAGTGCATATCTGTCTCTCGTTGTGAAAAAGGTTCCGAGTTGAAAGAACAAGACCGCAAATACAAGCGGCCGAAATGAGTTTCCTGCCCAGGGTGTCTAGCTGTCTCTTAGAGAATGGGTGAGAAACTCGGTCATCTGGAAGTGGCTCAAAGTTGAGATGCTGCTCCTCTGCAATGAGTGGAGCTAGATGAGGTGGCTTGGGCATCTGGTTATAGGATGCATCCCAGACATGTCCCTGTTGAATTTTTTTGGGGCATGTCTCATTGGGAGGAGGCCCTGGGGATGACCCAGGACACACTCTACAGGCTATGTCTCCCGGGTGGCTTGGGAACACCTGATGCCGATCAAGCAAGCTGGTAGATCATCCTCATTAATGGATATGCACTTGGGCATTCCCCAACTGAATGAAGGGCGGCTGTTGTGTCCTTTGATGTGAATTCAATTTGTAGATGATCAAATTGATTGTGCAGAGAATGAATTTTGGAAAGGAAGATGCTAGCAGATACAGAAGGTAGTCGTGTTGTTCCACACTCCACTCATTAGCTTTTGTGACCTTAGCTGTTAGCCCATTGGGACAACCATGCTTACCTTTGCAGTCAACCATCAAACATTTAATTTTGCGCATGTACTGTATGGGTGCACCATAGTTTGGGAATCCTTGTCTTACAGAGTCCTCCCCCTCAAAAAAACACATTAGGTTTTGTGCACCCCCTTTTTCCCCCTGAATCTTATTTATTGTTAATCAATGATCTGGTGTGCAGATCTTTGGCTTCCTGGTATTCATGTGCACCATCCTGGCCATCGGGAACTACTGCTGGGAGCTTGGCGAGGGCTCTGTATTCACAGTCTTCCTGCCCAGGCAGAACAACGCCGCTTTCTCATCCTTCCTCACTTTCTGGTCCTATGTCATCATCCTCAACACTGTGGTGCCCATTTCCCTCTATGTCAGGTGAGACCGAAGTGCTATATTTACAGGACTAATGGATTTATTTTCTGTGGTTTTGACCTCATCTCAATGATTGGAACAGATCTTAAAAATGCGTGTATACTGATTTATAAAAATATCCTAAAAATACTTGATAAGTGCAAAAATGTCATACTACAAAAAGGTGTGTGAACAATTCCATAAAAACAAACAGTAAAATAATTTATCAAAATTCCCACAACATCCAGATGGAAATTGATTGTATAAGTCTTCACAAAGCTTCACAAAGTTCTAGGCGTGTGTGACCTGTGGCACCAAACGTTTTCCTTTTTTCCTTTACCACACTTACCCTCTAACACATAAAATGCTTATTCATTGCTTGTGAATGTCATTCCTGACCCCAGAAAAATGAACAGGTTAAAAAAACTAAAGAATTGGATGTATGTGGTTTTTACATGTGTTAAAATTACAGATTTGAGTGAGAATTGGCCATATTAAGAGCCGGAGCTTTGGGGAACAACCTTGTGCATTACGTTCTCTTAAAAGCAGCATGTCACGAATGCTGTGTGATACTATGCTAGAACCGTCCTGTTGTTTGTATTATTTTCAGTGTGGAGTTCATCCGCCTGGGCAACAGCTTCTACATTGAGTGGGACCGAAAGATGTACCACTCTCACAGCGATACCCCTGCTGAGGCGCGCACCACCACGCTAAATGAGGAGCTGGGCCAAATCAAGTACGTGTTCAGCGATAAGACAGGCACACTGACACAAAACATCATGACCTTCAACAAGTGCTCGATCAATGGCAAGACGTACGGTGAGGGTAACTAGACCACCTGAAAAAAGCCCCTATCAGTTAAGCTGTTAACTGTAAGTTGTCCACTGTTGTGATGTGACAGGTGATGTTTATGACTACATGGGCCAGAGACTTGAAATTAATGAGGTGAGTTTTTGTGTCAGTATCTGATAAACTAAAGTTAAACTTTTTTTTTTTTTTTTTTTTAACCATAATTCCAAAAGGTTGTTGTGATGACCTGAAAATGCTAACACAACACTGCTCATCATACCTATCATACCTACTGCAGCGTGAAGCATGCTATGGGACTGTTTTTCTTCAGGGTCATAGTCAAAATGGAGGGAAAATATTAAATAATTCGGCTTCTGCTAGAAAGCAAAAAAGAGAAAGTCATGAAAAGTACGAGTATCAGAAATTTATTTGTGTAACCAGAGCCACTAAATTGTGACAGGCGCCTGCTTACTTAGAACATAAATAAAATCAGAATACCTTAATTAGCTAATCCTTTTCAATTTATAATCAATTGAATACACTGCAAATACATTTAATGTTCAAACTGATTAACTTTAGTTTTTATTTTGATTTTCATTATTTCTCTAATAATCTCACTTTGAATTTGATGCTGGCGACACGTTTCCTAAAAAGCTTTGACAGAATCAGAATCATCTTTATTTTCCACGTACTATAAATAAAAAACACAAGCAATCTGTCGTTGAGAGTTGGAGCTACTCTAGCCACAATTGTGCAAATTGTGTAGTTACAATGCTGTGGAAAAGATATTGTTCCCCCCCTTCTCAAATTCTAATATTCTAATATTTTTGCATAGTTTTCCCACTTTAATGTTGAAGATCATCAAATATAAATATCAAACAAATACAGAGCTTATGCTTACATGCTTATTGTTAAAACAAAAGGTGATGTAACTGACATAGTAAGTAGTAATCATCCCCCTGCCCAATGTTTCTTTGAATGTGTTGCAGGCATAAAATTCAAAACGAGTGAATATTTGCTAAAGAATATATAATATTTTTGGATCAGTTTCAACATTAAATAGGTTGCTGTTGTAGTGTATTCAATTGAAAATAGGTAAAAAAATTGTATAGAATTGGGGTTTGTAGAACTGCAGCTTTATTTTTATTATTTTGTGGACACACTCGCATAACAATTCACTTAAAAATATTGTGTGAAAAATGGCAATAAGCCCCGAGTTGGGGGGACCTAGGGGGGAAAAGGTCAGATGTGGATAGGATATCGTACCATAATGTACTAAACCTGTGTGCAGCACACCGAGATGGTGGATTTCTCCTTCAACCCACTGGCCGACCCACACTTCATCTTCCACGATCACGCCCTGGTAGAGGCAGTCAAGCTCGAGACCCCCGAGGTGCACGCATTCTTCCGACTTCTCTCTCTCTGCCACACTGTCATGGCGGAGGAAAAGAAGGAAGGTAATGTCACTAGGTGGGCCCCACCAAATTATTTCCTATACTGATGGACTGTAAAAACCGCTGATCTCCTACAGGTGAGCTCTCATACCAGGCCCAGTCTCCTGATGAGGGCGCTCTGGTCACAGCCGCCAGGAACTTTGGCTTTGTCTTCCGCTCGCGGACGCCTGACAGCGTCTCCATCGTGGAAATGGGAGAGCAGTGCACTTATAAACTCTTGGCCATCCTGGATTTCAACAACGTCCGCAAGAGGATGTCCGTTATTGGTAAATTAATACAATAAGCACCAAAACCAGGAAAAGTATTCTGTATGATTTTATAAGTGGAAACCATGGAGTATAGTGGTTAGCACATTCATGCTGAGGTTTGGGATTTGAATCTTTGTTCCGATAGAGCTCGTGAACGTGGCGTCACGGTTTTGCATGCCGCCATATTGCCGGTCAAACCTAGCTGCTTGGCAGTGTGGGAGCAGATTTTTCAAATTAACCGAGACCTGTTGTGTTGTTGGTTGTCACAATAGATGAGACAGTTCTTCAAATAGATAATTCTATGGAATATCACCAGAAAAGATGAGAAAGCATCGATGGATTTCAGCAATTAAATGAGATGGATGGTGGCCAACAAAATACACACGCCCCTGTAGTGATCATTTAATTTCACGTAGGAATTATTCTTCTCATTTGAGAACACTGTGTATTAAAAAAAAAAAAAAAACATCTGTCACAGAGAGGTTTACAGAGATAAGCGTGTGGCAGCAATACGCTTCCGTGTACGGAGGAGACGACTCCCAGTCCTAAATTTTTTTTCCAGTCATTGTTAATGAATGCGAGTTTGTGTAAAACCAGGGGTCATTTATTTAAGTATTGGTATTTGTATTGAAAAAAATCTGAGTGGGTCCGTCACTATGTGGGATTTATTTTTGATTGAGAACAGATCCAGCAACGAAGTATTTGTATGCGTCCACTTTCAAACTCTTCTGTGTAAATCTTGACAACTTATTCACCAGATACATGTGTAGCTCCAGTTGTCCAAGACAACCGGAAGCGAATTAACAGTCCACTTTCTTATCGGCGAAAACATCGATTTCAGCGTTAAATATGGATCCTCTCGCCCAAGTGTCTCTAATTTTTCCACGTACCTTAGTTTATTATCACCTTCTAAATGTTTACCGGTATTGGGACAAAACTCTGGGTGTCGTGCTATAAGACATGTTTCGTTTCGTCTAAACGGAATTAACTTGCAACAGCTTTGTTTGACCGGCAATATGGCAACGTAAACAAAAATCTCAACGCTCTATGCATCTCCATCCCTCCATTATTTTAAGAGAGTAACAATTCGAATAAAAATCTGCAATATAGCGGGACCGCAAAACAACAACTGCGATATAGCAGTGGATTATTGTATCTGTATTTCATGAAGATAAATGAATTGTTTCACGGCTGGGACTCATTGTTTCAATGAGACGTGCATCCTGTGACTCATGTAGTTTCAAGTGGGAAATGATCAATGGAAATGTACTTCATTCATCCATTCATTTTCTTAGCGGCTTATCCTCACGAGGGTCTCGCAAATGCTGGAGCCTATCCCAGTTGTCAACGGGCAGTTGGCGCAGTACACCCTGAACTGGTTGCCAGCCAATCCCAGGGCTCATCGAGACGAACAGCTGCACTCACAATCACACCTCGGGGCAATTTAGAGTGTCCAATCAATGTTGCATGTTTTTGGGATGTGGGAGGAAACCGAAGTTCCCAGAGAAAACCCATGCAGGCACGGGGAGAACATGCAAACTCCACACAGGTGGGTCCAGGATTGAACCCAGGACCTCAGAACTGTGAGCCCAACGCTTTCCAGCTGATCTACCATGCCGCCGGAAATGTACTTAAGTACAAAAATAAAAATTAATTCATGCTGACAATGATGTATATACAATACCCATTTGGATAACTGGGACAACGAAAAACAATACACAGATCAACTTTCAGCTCAATGTGCTGCAGACCTAATTTTTTCCTTAGTTCACATTTCTTCAAGTAGTCACAGTCTCATTTTTTTCCAGCCTCATGGGATCCTGAGATCTCACCCAACTAATCAGTCAAACAATATCACAAAGGCAGCTGACTTTCCCTTCCTCTATATGTCATGTCATTATACACACAAAAAAAAGTAAAAGTAAGTCTATGTTACAGGTTCCATATTTTACTCAACTGACGTTTTCTAGTTTTTGAGATGTAGTATTGGCTCTATGGTGGCTTAACATGTGACATACTGTATATATTAAAAGCAACCATGTATTTCTCAGTCCCAGACATTCTGCTGAGTTGCCTGAAATCAAGTGATTCGAATGTCTCTAGCTTGTCCACGTCACAAGTGCAGAGCTCTGCCTATATCTTAGCTCCCGAGCTTGGGCTGTCAGCATTACAAACCTGTGCTTGTGTAAGTGGTTCTTCTTCACAGAGGCAATCAATCATAGGAAGGGGGGCAGCCAACTATGCATAAAAGGGATAGAAAACTGGGTGAAATGAAGTAATTGTCAGAGCGCCCTTTTCTTGACACTCAAAACCAAGGTTTTGGGGGTTTTTTTGGACGAAATTAACCATGTTAGAGATTCATTCTGTGGAGCCCTAAATAGCGAAATGATGGGACTTTTAATATTTTAGGTAGTCGTTGGGAAATAGATACATTTAAAATGTAAGGAGGAAATGTAAATGTTTAAAAAGGAAAAAAAAGTTCAGCTACCTAAAACATCACCTGAAGTACTGCAACAAGGTATTTTTACTTTACTATTACTTTTTACTAAAAGTGGCATTTATTCCGTTGTGTCATTCAAATCCAAATTAGTTCGGAGCCCCGAGGGTAAGCTGTCATTATACTGCAAAGGAGCAGACACCATCATCTACGAGAGGCTTCACCACTCCTGTGCAAAACTTATGGACGTCACCACGGAGCATCTCAATGTCAGTGCACTTCCAGTGCCTTGTTGAAAGCTTTTTGCATGAAGAGTTTGACATCTGTTCCCACTGCAGGAGTTTGCAGGGGAAGGCCTGCGGACCCTGGCGCTGGCCTACAGAGACTTGGATGAGGACTTTTTCCTTCAGTGGCAGCGGCGCCACCATGAGGCCAGCACGGCGCTGGATGACCGCGAGGCGAAGCTGGAGCAGCTGTATGAGGAGATAGAGACAGACCTGCTGGTAGGACACCTGGAAACGTCGCTTGAACATCGCATTGAATGAAAGCTTTTACGCATTTGCATCCAGTTGCTGGGGGCAACTGCAATAGAAGACAAGCTGCAGGATGGAGTTCCACAGACCATTGAGCAGCTGTCCAAAGCAGACATCAAAATCTGGGTTCTTACCGGTGACAAACAAGGTCTTAATTCTTAATTTACATTGTTTTAAATGCAGAGAGCGTCTTGTGGGCAAACAAACAAAAAAAATACCCATAAGTAATACAAGGCTGAGGGAGCTCAAATGTTTTGATAGGCCATTTAAAACTTTTATATATTTTTGTTTTCATCAATAATCAATTAATTACACTTTGAAAAGATTTTGTCCAAGTATAAAAAGGTGATTTTTATATTGTTTTTGTTACGACTTTAGGTGCAGTTTCTTTTATTGGTTGTATTTGTTGGATTTTTAGTTTATTAAAAAACATTTGTGTAAATGTACAATAATTTTTATAATCCTCACAATAAACCTGGAGTCACTCAACTACTCTATTTGGCCATTATTATTGGCCTCGTTAGCTAAGGCCATATTTTGATGAATGTGCACATTTAAAAATAACTACTTCAACCACTTGTTGAAATACTTGGGCGATATTTTTGATTTTAAATTTTTTTAAAAAAAAGTTTAAATTGCAGAAACGGCGGAAAACATCGGCTACTCGTGCAACCTGCTGCGTGAGGAGATGAATGACGTCTTTGTCATTTCTGGCAACTCACCAGAGGAGGTCAGACAGGAGTTGAGGTAGCTGTCGCTGTTTTCATCCTCTGTGTTTCATTATTCTTTTTTGACAATTTCTCCTTTTACATGTGGCAGAAACGCATGCACTACCATGAAACCATCAGCCTCTGAAGATTATGTGTTTTTGCCAGAGAGGCCTCTGGGTAAAACCACAAAGGGCGTCACAGATGAACCGGTGAACGGCGAATATGGCTTAATCATCAACGGACCCAGTCTGGTACACGGCATGAACTTTTATGCCTTTTTTTTTTTAAATAAGCATTTCGCCACCCTTGTTGTCTGCTATGTTAACCCTCAAAAAGTTTACTTTCATGGTCCTACTTGAGGTTCAGTAGATACTTCCAACATGTTTGATGCATGATGTTCAGTACAGTGGTTTAAAGCTAAACAGAAAGATAATGCAGAAATTTTAGCTTTATGCTAAAGTTACTTGAACTAATCATTTTATGACTCAATGAGTTAATCTTCAATTAAGCTAAAGTATGTTTTTTGTAAATATATACTGTATGATTTAGTCTTCACGATAGCTATTTTTTTCAGTATAATTGGAATTTAGACTTGAATATAGCTACAATATACAGTATTTTTTCCTCGGCAGCACGGTGGATAAGCTGTAAAGCATTGGCCTCACAGTTCTGAGGACCCAGGTTCAACACCAGCCCACCCTGTGTGGAGTTTGCATGTTCTCCCAGTGCCTGCCTGGGTTATCTCCAGGCACCCTGGTTTCCTCCCACATCCCAAAAACATGTAACATTAAGTGGATACTCTAAATTGCCCGGAGGTGTGATTCTGAACGCGGCTGTTTGTCTGTATGTTCCCCGCGATTGGCTGGCAGCCAGTTCAAGGTGTACCCTGTCTCCTACTTTTTTAGCAAGGGTCATGGGTGTACTGGAGCCTATCCCAGCTATCTTTGGGCGATAGGCGGGATACACCCTGAAATGGTCTTCAAACAATCACTGGGCACATAGAAAATTTATTTATTTTTTTTAAAAAAATTCAAGACATCATTAATAAAGTCAAAGAATGTTTTTAAATAAACATCATAGCAATTGAGAAAGGAAACATCATTTTTGGAACCCTCAAGGCCATTGAGTCTTCAAAAAAAGCTAACATACATGATACAGACAATTTGGAATCATCAGTAAACCTAATGTGACAAAAGAAATCAACGCCTCTTTAAATAATAAAAGAATAACCTTTGCTCTAAGTTGTATTGCTTTTAGTGAGCTTTTAATTATGGCATCGTTGGTGTTTGTTTGATTGTTGTGGCAGGCATACGCGTTAGACAGCACTGTGGAGTGTGAATTCCTGCGCACGGCATGCATGTGCAAGGCAGTGATATGCTGTCGTGTTACGCCACTGCAGAAAGCGCAGGTAGTAGAGCTGGTCAAGATGCACAAGCATGCCGTCACACTGGCCATTGGCGACGGCGCCAATGACGTGAGCATGATCAAAGGTAATGTCAATCTTAGTTTAATATTATTTTCTTTAAAATGACTTTTTTTTATTGAGTGAGGGTTTCTTATTTTTGTGATTTTTTTAAAAAACTTAGTTTTTTTTCTCTCCCGATTCTATTTTTAGAATCGCTTTTAGCAACATTAAAACCTTGTAATGGACAATAGTAGTACTAATTTGGTATCTACTGTATGTGTCCCTCCAGTGGCGCACATAGGCGTGGGCATCTCGGGCCAGGAGGGCATGCAGGCGGTGCTGTCCAGCGACTACTCCTTTGCCCAGTTCCGCTTCCTGCAGCGTCTCCTGCTGGTGCACGGCCGCTGGTCCTACCTGCGCATGTGCAAGTTTCTTCGGTACTTCTTCTACAAGAACTTCACCTTCACTTTTGTCCACTTCTGGTACGCCTTCTTCTGCGGCTTCTCCGCACAGGTGAGCCCATGGCCAACGGATTGTGCTTCACAAGTCATCCAACAGGGTGATGGCTCTATCTATTCAACCAAGTGTTAGCAGTGATGAAAGTCCTCTGGATTTTCCCGGAATTCCGGATTTTTAAATTTTCACAAAAATAGCTCCGGAAAATTGAGGGAAAATTGCCTAAAATTAATCCGGATATTACTTGACAACATTGAACAAACATGCGTTTGAGTTCGTTGTTTTGTAACAGTAACGCCCCTCCTCTCGCATTCTCTCAAGACGTCGCTTATTTTGTGTGGTCTTGACATTAATTTACGTGTTTATTTCATCAACGTTATTAGCCAACCAAGCCTGGGTATTCATCCGGAAACAGAAAATCCAAGTTAACCGTATTGAGCATGTACAGAGCATGTACGAAAGCGCATGTTCAGAACTGCTTCACGCACTGCGAGCGCATTTATATTCAAAGTCATCAACATCATGAGCCATGTCAAAGGAAATTCAGTTACACCAGGGGTCCTCATTGCGTAGATCGCGAGGCAGTGTAACGGCATAAAAAAAAAACAAAAAAACAGACTATCACCACCACCTAGTTGCTTGATTCAGGTGTGGCCAATACCTCGAGCGCATCCACATCAAGGCGCGCAGGCCGGCCTCCTATTTACGGCAGTTCCGTGGTGCTTCTGGGCTTGGCCCTTGGGGAACATCTCCCCAATTTTTTTTTTTTTTTTTTTTGGGTCAGGACTTAGAAATTTTACTTTAAATTTTTGTCTGAATTTTGTTCACAGATATCGCCAGAATGCACCACAGCCATCCATTTTTTTCCAAAATTTCCCGGGGATTCCCCTCATACTCACATTTGTATTTTAAGGAATTTTCATGAACGTCCACTTTCATCTCTATGTTAGGCGTGGAAGGTTTTAATCTTTTTATCCCTGGAACCTGATTGTTTTCTTTAAGGACAGTGTTTCCATTACCCCACTTTCATCTTGAAATCATCTTACTCCATATTTAACTTGGGGGCTGTCCATTTCTTGTGATCATCATTGAGACAGTTATACACCATTGGAATTCAGCTTTGTTTGATTGTACTGATTTGATTAGGAAAGCCACACACTTGTGAGCTTAGGATCTTACAGTTCCCAGTGCATGACAGAAGCCTCTCAGTGTTAAACACATGAAAGCTCACATGGAGTTTGCTGAAAGAAAAAAAACATGATTCCAGGATGGCGAGAAATGAGATTCTCTGATCTGATGAGACCAAGATAGAACCTTTTGTCCTTAATTTTAAAAGTACATGTAAAATTTCTGATTTGTTTGGTTTATCTTTTTTACTTTTACATTTCAAGTGTATTCTTTAGCTTTTTAAGTACAGTACTTGACATTGGAAATTCTGTTTAAAGTTTTCTCATTTTAACATTTTTAGCGTACAGTAAATATGCTGACTTTTTCCTTGTTTTTTTATTTTTATTTTCATTTACTTGTTTTTATTTTTACTGGCAGTGTTAATTTATTATTAGTTTTTATTGTAATTAAATCTTATTGTCTTAGATTTAATATCTTAAAAATGAAAATGTCTTGCCGCTTTTCTCCTTCCAGACGGTGTATGATGAATGGTTTATAACACTGTACAACCTGGTTTACACAGCACTACCTGTGCTGGGAATGAGCCTCTTTGATCAGGTATGCATTTTATTAATTGCCTGGTTGTTTTGTTTAATTGTTTAATTTGTGCCCTTACCATTCCATTCAATTACATTATGTCTTGAATGTCCCTGACTGAGATGGTTTTTCAGGGATGATGTGCCAAATTATTTTAATATGTCACCCTCCTTTCTCCTATTTCTGTGCATTAAATTCCCCAAACATGACCATAACATGGAAAGGTAAAGCATTATTACTCATGACAGTTGTATCTCAATTCATCTTTTTAATTGAAAGGAATAGAAGGGTTTTTAATCCTTTCCGGCTTACTAAGAGATAAAAACAAAAATGTTTGTAACGTGTGTTTTAATGAGAAAAATAACGCACTAAGTTCTTTTACTTCAAAAAGACAATTAAAAAGTTTCTGAAGCCTAATGAGACAAGCTAAAAGGAAAAGTGCATCATATTCTGCTCCTTGTGCTATTTGTGCCTTAGCCACCAGGGGGCTGTATAATACAATGACATACTGTACAGTTCATTTCGATTTTCAAAGTAGAAGTCTGGCACAGCTAAGATCAACTGCTGTAATATTTTTTTTTTTTTTTTCAAAAAGATTAAAAATTACATTCCTGTGTGTATTTTTGTACTCTCCATATTCATTCCTTACTCCCATTTGTGTTCCAATGATGTCTACAGGTTTATAACTACTGGAATATGAATGCTAGTTTCGTTAGCCCCTCTGTGGCAATTCTCATGATGTGCATTATAATTACAGCATTTTAAAGTTATGCTTTGCACAAATGCACAATGCATTTTTAGTTTTACAGTAAACTTCAACTAGAAGTGACAAAAATATTGAAGCAGGCACTTCACAATCTGCTGTTTGTCGGTTGTCTTGATGTAAGGCTTTTAACTCAAATTCTTGCTCGCAACTCAGGACAAAAATATGCCAAAGGACATCTCATATTAAGAAAAATGTACAAGTCGCCTCACTCAAAAGTAGAGTAATCAAATAAAAGGGCCCATATTGGTTTTGTTGTACGAGTGTCAAGAAAAGGCTCCTCTGACACATATCTCTATTTGAATCAGTTTTGGATCCACTTTGTCCGTATTCAATTAAGACTGCACCCATTCATCTGATTGGTTGCCTCCGTGTAGAAGACCCAGCCCTCACTACTTGTAAAAGCACATGTTTGTTTATATGACAGTGCTTGATTGGAAATGACCGCTAGGTTAGATCTTCGCTAGTGATCTAGATAAGGGAGAGGAATGCAAATGACCTGACCGAAGGCCTCTCTGAAAAAAAGCGTCTGTAACTGAGGAATGTGAGGATGATTTCAATTCATAATGTCACATGTCCACTGAGGCACCAGAGAGGCCATAAAACATCTTAAATACTAGGATAAAGTTGCTTTGGTAAAATATGGTACCTTCAAATTGTGCTCTACTTGGTGGTTAAAGGACGTGAATGATGCGTGGAGCTTCCAACACCCCCAGCTGTACGTACCAGGCCAGCTCAACCTGTACTTCAGCAAGACGGCCTTCTTCAAGTGTGCCTTGCACAGCTGCTACAGTTCCCTGGTGCTCTTCTTCATCCCATACGCTGCAGTCAGCCAGGCGGCGCGTTATGACGGCAGGGACGTGGCTGACTATCAGTCCTTCGCTGTCCTCACGCAGACCTGCTTGTTGTTTGCCGTCACCATCCAGGTATTCTCCTGAGGCTTTGACCTTCTTTGTTGTGATGATTATGCTTCTTACCTCGTGTGTGTGTGTGTGTGTGTGTGTGTGTGTGTGTGTGTGTGTGTGTGTGTGTGTGCGTGTAGCTGGGTTTGGAGATGTCTTACTGGACAGCAGTCAACATCATCTTTGTTGTGGGGAGCCTGGTCATGTACTTTCTTGTCACCTTCACCATGTACAGTAATGGCCTGTTCCTTGTGGTGCCCTCAGCCTTCTCCTTCATAGGTATGCCGCAAATGGTGTGTGTGTGTGTGTGTGTATTGGGAACTGCTAGAAAGCAGAACAAATTACATCAGAAATCAAGTTGTTTATAAGAATTTGAAATCACAATCACAAGAAAAAGTATTGAATTCGCCAACTGGTATTTTATTTAATACTTTGTACTCAAGCCTTTTTTTTGCATTGACTACTTCAAGACACCACCTGTATAGAGAAACTAGTTGCATGGTGTGATTTTTGGCCCATTCCGCAAAGCAATCTTGAAGGTTCTGTGGGCTTCTTTTACAGACCTTGACTGTCAGTTCTTTCCATGATTGGACTCAAGTCAGGTGATTGGCTTGGCCTTTCGATCATCTTAATTTTTCTTTGAAACCATTTGAGTTTCCTTGGCAATGTCTTTTGGATCATTATCCTGCTTAAATGTCCACCGTTGTTGGTTTTCATCATCCTCGTAGATGTCAGTAGACTTTAGTCAAGTATGTTTCTGTACATTTGCCCATTCATCCTTCCTTTGATCATGTGAAGTTTACCAGTACCATTTGTTGAAAACCACCCCCATACCATCATGTTCCCGTTTCCGAACTTCACTATTGGAATGGTGTTGTTAGGCTGATGTGGAGTGCAATTTCTAATCCAATTTGTGTGTATTTTGGCATCCAAATACATTCAATTTATCCCTCATCCGACCAGATTAGCTATATTCTGTCAGTATTTAACTGGCTTGTTCAAATACTGTTCGGCAAACTTGGTTGGGACTTGCGTAATGAGCGTGCATCGAGGCCGTGGTGCCGGAGTACATCACTCAACGTGTTCCTTGTGACAACATCCATCCATCCATTTTCTGTACTGCTTACCCTCACGAGGGTCTTGGAGCCTATCCCATCTATATTTGGGCAAGAGGGTACACCCTAAACTGGTTGGTAATCGCAAGGCACGTACAAACAAACAACCATTCACACTCACTTTTAACACTTAGGACAATTTAGAGCCTGCAGTTAACCTAACATGCATGTTTTTGGGATGTGAGTGGAAACTGGAGTACTCGGAGAAAACCCATGCAGGCAAGGGGAAAACCAAACTCCACATAGTCAGAGCTGGGATTTGAATCCGGGTCCTCAGAACTGTGAGGCAGATGTGCTAATCAGTCCTCAACTTGCTGCCCCTTGTGACAAGAGTACATGCTAATGCCAGGTAGAGGATTTTTGAAGATCTCCACAGGTGGTCCTTGACTCTTAGACAGCTCTTCTGATTATTCTTTCCACTCTTCTGTCAGCAATGCTGTGAGGAGCACGTGATTGAGGCACATTTATGGTGGTATAATTGGCTTTCTAATTATTGTGTGTATTATGGCCACAGCAATGTTCATCCATCCATCCATTCTCCAAGCCACTTATCCTTACAAGGGTCACGAGGGAGCCGGAGCCTATCCCAGCCAGCTTCAGGCGAAAGGCAGACTACACCCTGAACTGGTCGCCATTTAGCCGCAGGGCAGATATTGACACCATCACTGAGGGGGAATTGATCCCACGCTGCCTACACTAAAGTCAGGCATGTGTACCACTACACCATGTTCAAAGGAACCATTCAAAATCTTAGATATGCACCTGTATCCAATGCCCTCGATTTATGTTTTGCCATAATTACATAATGATAGTTTTGGAGGTGTCTTCTCTAACCCATCATCAGATATCTTAAGTCACACCTGGGCAATGTGACCTTTTTGTAGGCCATCAATTAGAACTGAACCAGCTGATATTCATTTGTACTGACAGAAGGCTAGATTGCGGTTTGATTATTGATATATTTTAGGTGTTTTTTTGGCCTTTCAAACCTTTTTGTGATATAGTTTAGGTGTTGTCTTGGCCATTCATACCTTTTTGCCCATCCCTATCTTTATGTTCAATACTTTTGTGTGATTTCACAATTTAAAGATAACGTAACTACTGAGCTAATATGTTGTTCTTTCTTTGTATGTATGGATTACTCGGGTTGTTACCAACATCTGGTGAAATTTTCAGACCAATAGCACTGTTGGAATTTCATTTATTGAGAAAAATGGTGATGTGTTAAATACTAATTTCATTTGCTGTGTGTGTGTGTATATATATATATATAGTTCAAATTAGATGAAAAATTTGTGTATATGCTATTTTCCAACTTTTACCCCCATATATTTAGGTGCAAATCTATAAATATACTGTAATATACAATGTTACATCATACTATTTTAAAATATTTCCATTCAAATATCATTATGGAACACTTACATTTATGTCTAAATTCATATTTGGGCTTCATGCTCAAAAGGGATTTTCCCATTCAATTTTGGTGAAATTATAAGAATTTATTACAAATAGTATGTATTAATACATAATACTATAAAATACCACAAGTTAATTTTAAAGATTAAAACAATACTACTTATGGGCAAAATTTCAAAAAAACATCATTATCCAAGAACACTTTGAGACTTCATGGAGGTAAAGGATTTTTTTTCCAACAAATATTTTTTTAACAGGCCAAATTTGAACAAACATTTGTTATTGGATGTGTAAAAGAGTACTTCCAACAGTTTTATGTAAAACTATACACAATCAGACTTTTTATAACATTCCACTGTAGTGTTTGAAACATGATTCAAGTTTAAAATGTGAAATTACATTGAAACATGTTGCTGTTGCAATCTGTCCAGGCACAGCGAGGAACTCCCTGAGCCAGCTCAATGTCTGGTTGACCATCATGCTCACCTCCATTTTGTGCATCCTTCCTGTGGTCACCTATCGATTCATGTCAATTGTGCTCCGCCCCACTATCAATGACAAGGTAAAATTATGTACCCGCTAAATTGACTTTAGATGTTATGCATGTAAAGATAAGTTGTGTTGAGCTGGTTGACACGCAACAGTTTCAGTACGTTATTTTTGTTATTCTGTATAAATTGTAACACAAGAAGAAGATTAATGATGTGGCTTAAAACAGACCCACTGATCAAATATCCAGTATTAGTATCCAACTTTGTTTCCAGGTCATGTTCAAGGTCCGTCAGGCCAAATCGTCACCTCCCCCGCCTCCACGCCGCACCAGAATCCGCCGCACCAGCTCTCGGCGTTCCGGCTATGCTTTCTCTCACGCTCAGGGCTACGGCGACCTGGTGACATCGGGCCGCTTCCTACGCCGACCCGCCCCGCCCCGGTCCTCAGCTTTCGTCACCGCAGGACGTGCCGCCGCAGGCTTCAGCCCCATCGGCCGCTCGGCCGGGTACAGTCCCACGGGGCGTGCCCAGAATGTCAAGGCTCAGGAGGTGGAGGCGACCTCGCTGCAAATGTACAGGACCATCAGCGACGCCACTCTTTGACCACTGTGAGCTGAACACCAAAGACATTTAAGACAAAGAAATATCTTCTTTTTTGTGGCAAAGAAAAGAGGATAAAGCGTCTTTATGTTTACAAAATGTTTCCATTCAAGTGCAAATGTTAAAGGTAGGGATGAGGAACCGACACACATACAGGGCATTTTGTCAAGAGTGGTTGTTTTGTGGGGAATCCTCAATCGTGACTGCCATGCTCCGCCTACTAAAGAGTTCTATTTAGTGTCACCCATCTGTCAAGAATAGATGGATGAAATGTGATTGCAAGCGACAGCATCACAAGCACTTTGTATTTGAAAGACTTCCTAGAAAGGCCAAAAGTCCCCTGTAAAGGCGGGTTCAAACTAAAATCACTGACTTCCTTTCTCTTTTCAGGCATGGTTTCTTGAAACTTTTCTGAGGCTTTGCTCATGATAGGCATGTCTGCCAAAGTTCCTGTTGTTACCTAATCTGACAAAATAGCTTTAAAAGAAAAAATCTAAAAATAGCTGATATCACCCTAAAATGGCCACTAGGGTCGTGTGCGCTTGAGACTTTTTTGGGGCGATACTCTTACTGTCACGACCCATCAGAACAGAGGTAGGACCCAAATGCAGGAGGACACGGGAGACCCAGAGGTAATTCGGGAAAAACGTTTATTAGTCAATGGTCGGGGATCGGGCAGGCAGTCAGGAGCAGCAGCGGTAGTTGGGACGTTGGGCGTAGAGAGCAGATCAGCGGGCAGGCAGGAGTCGGTACACAGGAGAACGATCAAAGCAGGCAAAAGTGTAAGGCTTACAGGGTCAGTCGGGGGTACAGGCGGAGGTCGGTACACACGGGGTGACAATCAGGAATACGGGAGTGCTCGAACAGGGCATGAACCTCAACGATCTGGCGGCAGACCAGTCGTCACCGGGTCCTATAAGTACCGGGTGGAATCAGCTGAAACAAGGTGCGGGTGTGTGCCGACTAATTGGCTGGCCACGCCCAGCCTGGGGAGGATGCCAGGAGCATGACAGTTAGCTACAATTTTAAATGTTCCCAAGGGAAACTGGCTTCAGGGGCTGGATTTTCAAAAATATTTTGGTAAGTCAGGTTTGACTATAAAGGATGCCTGAAAAATGTTCAAAATGAACCGAATATGATTGCTTCGTACCAGAATGGCAGATTTTCTTTCTTTGCAGACATTGGTTTCTTGTGACTTTTTTTGGCTACTCAAAAAACTGTAGACCTGCCTTACGGATTCCATGCACCAAGTAAAACTTGAAAGGTTCACCAGCCCTGCTTTTAGGGAAGGACACCAGCAAAACCATGTTCCCTTACAAGCATTTTATACTTTTCTACACGTTTTTATGCACATGCTTATGAAGACGAAGCAAAACTAAGTGCAGGACAGCACTTAGCAGTGATCACTATTTTGATCCCACCAACCTACATTTAAACCAACTTTTACAACCTGTCATCGTAATGGGTTATATCTCATCTATTGTTCAATGGTTGAAATTATTCTTACAAAGAATGTTTTTTCCATCATCTAAAAGGGAATTTTATTGAAAATTAGCGTCACACGTTTAAGGATTTGTAGCTGAAGTGACTGCTTAAAAAAATTGCATTAGGGATGAGCATTTGACAGGAAATAAGTAATATTTTATACTAAAATAAAGTCATGTTATTATGAGGGAAAAGTCAATTTTACCAGAACTAGGTTGTGATATAATTGGAATAAAGTCAGAATTTTGTCAAACAAGTGAGATGTTTTTAAAAACAACTCAATTCACATTTATTTATAGAGCACTTAAAAAAACTACAGTTGTCAAAAATGCTTTACATAATAAAGATTAAACATAAAACACAAAGCAATACTATGCAAAGAAATTGTTAATACTACAAAAATATTCCTCATTTTACCAGATTTACACTACGTTATATCACGTTTATTAAAGTGGATACTACAAAAAAACGTCCAAATTTTATAAGGCATGATTTTACAAAAAATTAAACAGGTGAATGTAGTTTTACAAAAAAGAGGGTTGTTGTAATTTCCCAATTAAAATTGAAATTAAATAAAACTGTACATTTGCAAAAATAACTGACTCAAAACACAAATGAGAATAGAAATTCTAAGTTTACAAAAATTCTCTTGTTTCCGGGCCAGCATTTATTTGGGCAGGATATCTTGCGTTTGAGATTTTCTTTGTCAGGGAACTTGTCAACAGTTACTCAGCAGCACCTGTGCTGCCTGTGTCTTAGAAACGCACGACTCCTATTTGCCCCCATTGCTCCGAGACAGGATTAATCCACACATTAATAATCGATTAATTGATTATGGTGCCAATCTCAACTTGTTTATACAGTGGAATCTCTATATAACGCGCCCTTATAGAATCAAATGTACTGTACTTTTAAGATGGAATAGTATGTCCAAAAATTTATTTAAATGGCCATTGACAAGCTGTTAGTTCCAAAATTGTAACAACAATTGTTTACCGGCACACTATCACAAATGCTGGCAGTGAATGGGATTGACATATTTCTGGGTCATGGATGTACAATATTGCCAGATCCAAATCCAGAACACCTGCCTCCTTTTCGTATGTGGTGGCCAGGTTAAATGTGGCACACTAATGTGGCGGACGAATATTATATCTAGTGTCTTTTATGCAAAGAGGGCTGTGCAGAGAAGCCTGCATGGTGGTGGTTACCTCTGTAGAATTTAAAGCAAGTCCCTTGAGTCTGCAATATACTATTTTTGGTACAGTTTTTTTTTTTTTTTATTGTCAAGCCATTAATCTATGCCAATGGATAAAGAACTCGGAAGCACACTATTTCATTGTGGTTCATGAAAGCTACTTGCCTATGAGTAGTGGAAGTCACCGAGTTCACCATGACTAAGCACATTGTCATGGTTTGAATAAAATGTAAAACTTCTGTCATGCATTTTAAAAATATTTACTGTAAATTTATAATATACAAGGTATTTAAGGTCATGGGGAAAAAATTGTGCTGTTAAGTAATATGGGTGCATATGGTCACCAAGGAATGGGCTTCAATGTAACAGAATCTGCTATAACGGAGAATGGCCCACCCCTTTTAGTCCGTTATATCCAGGTTCCGCGATCCTGGTTAATCAACATGAAGCAACACTGCAAACATACATGTACTGACTACATAACACATTCCTCATAGATCTATCATACAATTTATCCGTGCCTTCGACTCACTATCCACACAGCCGTGGTGATAGTTAGATTTTTATATCTGCATTACTGTGTACTTCATGAGCAATATTTGACCCTTGATGTTTTCTGTTGTATGTCTTTTATACCAAGAACTGCAATAAAATGCTAAATACATGTTGAAAAAGGTGATGTGTTATTTTGTCATCTTTACAAAGTGAAATGTCCCTTTCAAACCATACCATAATCTACAATTAAAGCACGAACTCATATTCAGAGTTCTATAAAATCATAACGTATACTAATATTAGTTTAAACTGTAATAGGTGTACCTAACCAATTGTCCGGTCAGTGTCTTCTCTTCCTGTTGTCTGAGTTTTTGGAAAATGACTGGAGGTGCCTTCGTGGCACACGAAAAACTCGTGAATTCACCATTTTGCCATTAAAATAATCGTTTTGCTGTTGAACATACAACTGGAGGAACATGTCCATCTTTAAAAACGTTAATACTGGTAAATTCGATTATTTTTATGGTCAATCTTAAATTATTCTCGTTTTGCTTAGGCTCGCTACTACGGAGTTATTAATTTCCCCACCAGTATTTGAACGCAACGCTGGTCGCCGACTGCCTTTTGCATTGTGAACGTTGATTTCCTCCCACGGCCCAGTCGTCCACGGCGACGTTTTGTCGTCCTCCGGGAGCCGACGACCGACAGCCGGAACAGGCTCTAGGTGAAAGCCCCACGAACCGTCGCCTGGACTCGGCTCCGGGGTAAGACATTCCGTCCCATCCTCCGTTCCCACCACTCCTGTCTTTAAAAAAAAAAAAAAAAATCATTTTTTTTTTTTTTTTAACTCGAAGTGCACCTGATAGCGTCGTGTCCGGCCAACCGAGAGCTACGCCCGTCCATTTTGGGGTTAAATTTAAGAAAAAAATCGAGGTTAAATTAGTACTTTAGGGCATTATTTCATTAAAATGCATTAAGCGAACTGCTGTGGGGGAAATAGAGGGGGGAGTAGATAGGGAGCACCGCAGCTCAGGTCTCCCATGGCTACTGCAAGCTGAAGCGGGGTGTGTACCAGACGTAGCCGATCATGTGTTGCCTTTTTCGGCCATATATCAGCAGTCACCACCTTACGACCCACCCCATAAAAACGTTTTTTTTTAAGAGACTTGTTTTTGTTGAGAGTCGTGACGTTCATGACAGGAACCGCTATATTTGATTTACGCCCGTCGTTCCTATCCAGACTCGAGGATGGGGAAAGCGGTAGCCGGCGACGAGAGTGCGCTGAGCGGCGTGCAGCTGTGACGAGCCCCCGCTCTTCCTCTCTCCCCTCCAGGAAACATCCAACGCTCCTCCAAGTGCACACGCAACATGACAATTTTCAAGCAGGAGAATGTCGAGGAGTTTTATGAGATCGGAGAAGAACTGGGCAGGTGAGTCACACTTTCACTTAAAATCATTACACCTGTTCCTCCTACGAAAGGCCATGCTAAATGTTTGGGAAAAAAATGTGATGCGATAATGGAAAAATGATGTATACCGCGGTGCCTTGAGTGTGGTCAATTAGTTAAGTAACTTCACTCGTAACTAAAGAATAAACGTATGTCAAATCATCTCTCCCCATTGAAATAAATAGAATTTGGTCATTCCAAAAATCAGCAGCTAAAATGTTTATAATGATTTTTCACGATTATAAAATTACCATACATGATTCTACTACATATAAACATACTTTTGTTGCTCACTTTAATAGGATGTAAAGAATCAAAGTTTCTGAAACTTCTGGTGTGTGGCTTGAATGCCAGGGAGAATTATAATTCTTTTAATATAGACCCAATGAAAAGACCTCCACATTTCAGTAAACTGCAGTAATATTAAAAGGTGTATTCCACAGGAGGAACAAAGAATATCAAACCACTGAACTACTTCTCACTCCCATTGTTGCCATGCCATTAACAGTTAGATTTTTGGAAACCTCTGGTTTACAAGTGCAGTACAGTGCATGCTCGCAAAGTAAAATCAAACGGTTCAAGTTTGCTGAGCAAAAATTTAATCAAGGCCTGACATATTTTGTCAAAAACGACAAAACATTTTGGAGTCTGACATTGTCGTGGAACAATTTAGCCCTACAATAGCTCTATGATGCCAAGATGAAAAGTCTAGCATGTTTGTCCTTTTTTTTTAAAAAAAAAATGTAACTTGAGTTAAATTATTATTTTGGGTAAATAAGATTCATATGACAAATCTCTGACAGCTAAGGGCCGAAATTAACACTCTCTAATGAACGAAATTATCCTTTTGGCAAATGAATCTCAAGAATGCTACTCTGTTTTACCCATGTACACAAATATACATGCGCAAATCATAGTGCAGTAAATTGTGTCCTGCAGCCAATAATATTGGAGCAGGGTGTGAACTGGCACGAAAGTGTGTGGGATCCCTTTTAATGCTGAACTTGGTTATTAGCCATATGATATGCTGAACTCGGTTATTAGCCGTATGCGTATTTCTTGCTTTGGGAACGATAGACTGATGACACTTTTAAGGTTTACAATATTACTTGCCATGATGTGCATTTCGCGAACGGGCGGAGTTGCTGCCCTCATTGAGATTTTCAGAATATCATTAACTTGAATGAAAAGTAGGATGAAGTGGAAAAGGGAATCATTAACCTTTATAAGGCGTTGTCAAATGAAGATACTCCCAGATTCCAGAAACTCTCCTCTTTCTTGACGGCACTATTGCGTCCACAAACCAACACAAAGTGAAAATATGGATCCAGAAATAGCACACAACAGTTGGATTCTCCTTGTCTGTTTAGCCTGAAAGCAGATGTGTTGATTGCTGATCAACATGTTTTGACACTATCGCGTGACCAATCCAGTAGCTGTGTTGGGCACGGGTCTTCTTGTATGCGACTGACACGGGACTTTCGCCTAATGAGCTTGACGCATATGCCGATGCACCGGATTTGCTGGACCCATCACTTGTCCTTATTTTTCTGCATGTACCGGTATTTTTTTAATCTAATCTTATGTTGAGATTACTGTTTTAATTATAGACTACGAGGAGTGCTGTTAACAAAGGGTGTTTAAAAAATGAATGAACTACTTTACTATGAACTAAAATAATAATTGACCCCTCCGTGGATGTCTCAGAGGCCAGAGATCTGCATAATCTCGGACTCAAATCTCAGTCAACGCTAGCTGGATGGTCCAGTATAGCTTCTCTTGGCGTTTTATCGCGTATTTGGGTTCTTTAACAATAGATATGGTTAAGAGGTGTAGTCACGGACTTTATAATAGTGACGACAGGTATCCTGAAAGGCTAGTTGGTGGAGTTCAATTCGTACCCTTTCCAAAAACGAAGACCCAGTACGAAAAATGTCTTTGATGGCTCAAACTTTGTGTAAGACCGCATCATCAACTGAATCCATCTAAAATCAAACAACTCGTAAATCAAGCCTCGCCTTCTTTTCCTTCATACGGTGGTTAACAAACGGCTATACAGATACATATACAGATTCTGCACACAAGTGTGATATCTAACACGAAAATAGGAAACTGTCAATGAGGAATTCGTCTTTGGGTTATAATATATTATATTATGTGGCTTCTCGGTCTTCCTCTGACTCTGGAAAGATCTCGCGCTAATCAATGGTTTCTCCGTCAATATGCATGTAAATACCATTGAAATACCCCTCGCTGAAATACTTGAACCCTGCTGTCTGCTTTTCAACGATATTTCACTGTTAGCTAAGAATGCGAGTGAGAAATCAGCTGGTAAATCGGACAGTTTCGCTCTATTCCTTTCTTGCTGCGCCGATATTTTTCCTTATTGTTTGTCTGACGTCAGCGCACGTGGCGTGACGTCACTTCAGGAGGCCTGGTTAAGTGCCCTGTACGGAGGGGTCAATTCAGATTGAATAATGTGAAAAAAACTTAGAAGCAAAGACAAAAAGAGCATACTAGTACATTAACCTTAAAATGGCTATCAACGATATTGAGTAAATGCTTTTTTAATGGCAGAGGTGATTGATGTCAATTGCTAAACATGCTCTAACTGACCTACATTCAAACCCATTTTGCCTGGGCGGATGGAGGGGCCGAGTCTGCATGGCAGATCCGTCAATCATCCTCCCCCACTTGTATTTCCTGCTACCAGCCCAAGGAACAGCCGTCAACTGTGGGGGCCACTCATTTGAAATTACTGATGTCCAGTGTGTAACACAACATATCCCCGCATCCTATCATGACCTTTCTTATCAATCAATTTTCTATAACACTTTTCCTGTTCAGGGTTGCAGAGTGTGAGAGCATTTCCCATCTGACTTTGAGCGAAAATTGGACTCCACCTTTTTGTTGCACGTCGTACCAGTATCGTGTTGGGGTATTTTGAAGTAAAATATACCATGTTTTTAATGAGTACTTTTTCTTCATCTTTTCCTTTCAGCTTGTCCCGTAAGGGTTCGCCACAGCGTCTCATCTTTTTCCATCTTAGCTTATCTCCTGCATTTTCCTCTCTAACCCCATCTGCCCTCATCAGTGACTCACATTTGAAAAATGTGCGACGAGTGTGGTCAGTCATGCCCAAGATATAAAGTTACGAGTGAGGTCCACCAGTCATGCCCGCAGATAAAGTTGCGGGTGTGTACCCCTTTAAGAGCAGAGGGGGGCGGTGTCAGGTAAACTAGGAAGTAGAAGTAGGCTGAGCAACAGCTGTTGTTAGACAACGTGTGCGTCCGTGTTTTTTTAAAAAAAAAAAAGGATGACGGGCTGTGGTTCACTGTGCTGGATCGGTTTTCATGTGCGACAGGTGCGCATTTGCGCACTGGCGCAGTTTAAAGGGAACATTGGTCAAGACTCCACAAAGTAAGCGACATATTTCAATATCTATGTATTTCTACTCGTAACAAATTTTATAGACGTGATTTTTCGTGCTTGAGTGTGCTGATTTGCGAGTGTGATGGCGCGCGGCCGCATACGTGCCCGTCAAATCACAGTGACTGTCTCATGTCTTTCCTCACAACATCCATCAACCTTCTCTTTGGTCTTCCTCTCGCTCTTTTACCTGGGAGCTCCATCCTCAGCACCCTTCTTCCAATATACTCACTCTCTCGCCTCTAGACATGTCCAAACCATCTAAGTCTGCTCTCTCCAACCTTGTCTCCAAAACGTCCAACTTTGGCTGTCCCTCTCATGAGTTAATTTCTAATCCTATCCAATCTGCTCACTCCTAGCGAGAACCTCAACGTCTTAATTTCTGCCACATCCATTTATGTTTCCTGTTGTCTCTTCAGTGCCACCAGCTCTAATCCATACATCGTGGCCGGCCTCACCACTGTTTTATAAACTTTGCCCTTCATCCTAGCGGAGACTCTTCTGTCACAAAACATACCAGACACCTTCCCCCAGCTGTTCCAACCTGCTTGGATCCATTTCTTCACTTGTTTACCACACTCACCATTGCTGTGGATTGTTGACCTCAAGTATTTGAAGTCGTCCACCCTCGCTATCTCTTCTCCCTGGAGCCTTCCTCTTCCCCCTCCACCCCTATCATTCACTCTGTTTTACTTCGGCTAATCTTCATTCCTCTTCGTTCCCAGTGCATGCCTCCATCTTTCTAACCTCCTCCGTGCCTTCGCTGCAGATCAATGTCATCTGTGAACATCATGGTCCAAGGGGATTCTAGTCGAACCTCATCTGTCAGCTTATCCATTACCGCAGCAAACAGGAAGGGGCTCAAAGCTGATCCCTGATGCAACTCCCACCTTCACCTTAAATTCTTTTGGCACAGCTCACCACTGTTCTACTGTCCTCAATCATGTCCTGTACTATTCTAACATATTTGTCTGCCACACCAGATTTACGCATGAAGTACCACAGTTCCTATCGTGGTACTCTGTCATGGGCTTTCTCTAGATCCACAAAGACACAATGTAGCTCTTTTTGACATTCTCTGTATTTTTCCACAAGCATCCTCAAGGCAAATAATGCATGTGTGTTGCTTTTTCTAGACATGAAACCATACTGTTGCTTGCAGATGCTTACTTCTGTCCTCTTTCCCATAACTTCATTGTGTGGCTCATCAACTTTATTCCTCTATAGTTCCCACAGCTCTGCAAATCGCCTTTGTTCTTGAAAATGGGAACTAGCACTTTTTTTCCCTCCATTCTTTAGGCATCTTCTTGCGCACTTTTTTAAATGAACAATAGTTAAATAATTAATAAAGCCACCCACTGTTACTGTATTCAAATGGTCAACATCTTATGATAATTCATTATCCATCATTGTAAATATTTTGTGGATTCTGTAATATTCAGTGATGAAAGTCCTCCGGATTTTCCCAGAATTCCGGATTTTTAAATTTTCATGAAAATTGCTCTGGAAAATTGAGGAAAAATTTGTTAAAATTAATCCGGTTATTAGTTGACAACATTGAACGAACATGTGTTTGAGTTAGTTGTTTTGATTTCACTAGCGTAGCCATGTTGAGACACTAACGCTACTAACAGTAACGCCACTCGCATTCTCTCAAGACGTTGCTTATTTTGTGTGGTCTTGACATTAATTTACGTGTTTATTTCATAAACGTCAACTAATCAAGCCTGCTCCAAAACAACCGGTATTCACCTGGAAACAGGAAATGTAAGTTAACCATACTGAGCAAATACGAAAGCGCATGTTCAGAACTGCTTCACGTAATGCGAGCGCATTTACGTCGAAAGTCATCACCATCATGAGCCATGTCAAAGGAAATTCACTTACACCAGGGCGGCTCATTGGGTCGATTGCGAGGCAGTGTGACAGCGTTTAAAAAAAACAAAAACAAAAAAAAAAGACGTTCGACTATCATCCACCTCGTCGCTTAATTCAGGTGTGGCAAATACGTCGAGCGGATGCACATAAAGGCGCGTTCCGGCCTCCTAATTACGGCAGTCCCGTGGTGCGTGCCCCCCCCCTCACACACACACACACACACACACACAATACGTCACAATTGCCGACATGAATGTTTGTCCCAATGTATCGCTAGCTTGTTGCCACTAACTCCGATTATGTTGAAGTAAACTTTCAGCATCTGCAAAACCTTGCGAGAATAGACCGTGTTTATTCCTTGACAGACCAGTGCATTTAACTTTTATTCCGATAACGTTTGTCAGATCAAGAATTTTTACTGATGAAGAATTTTAAATACCATTTTATATCGTGTTCTACTATCAGTTGAAATTGGAAATGATCATTTCTGAGTTTTAAATTTTAGTTTTCTATTTTAGTTATGTATTTATTTTATTTTTAATTTACAGTTATGTTATATTAATCCAGTAAGTTATTTTAAGGATTTCCTTAATTACACCTGCAACTTTATCTGCGAGCGTGACTGACCACACCCGTACATTTTTCAAATATGAGTCACTGTGTGTATGTGTGTATGTATATGTGTGTGTGTGTGTGTATATATATATATATATATTATATATATATATATATATATATATATATTAAAGGCAGCTGATTATACTATTAGTATTACTAGGTCTATATCTAAGATAGTGAGCAATGTGGTCGAGTGTATCAGTACAACGCAACGTCACAAGTTTGAGACTTAAACGTTAATAGTAATTACTACAGATCAACTTCTTTAACATGTTTTGCTGTACGGTATAGAAATTCTAGGATATATTTTCGTGTATATTCTATATCGATACTATAATATGTATAATGTGGGGAAAAGGACAATTTTAGATGTCTTTTTACTGAATAGTTCACTTAATTCATTTGTCTTCAGATAAGATGTCATATTTTAAGCATATTTTAATGACAAATGTGATTTTGTGCTATCCAGTGATAGGGGGATGGGAGGCAAAAAAATCTGGGCTTGGCCCTTGGAACTTCTGCCCAATTTTTTTTTTTTGGTCAGGACTTAGAAATTTTACTTTCAATTTTTGTCTGAATTTTGTTCACATATATTGCCAGAATGCACCACAGCCATCCATTTTTTCCCTCCTAGTGCTCGCATTTGTATTTTCAGGAATTTTCACGAAAGTCCACTTTCATCTCTAAATATTGTATGTAATTTCGACAAAGCCAACGAACAGACATCTTCGACTAATAACTGGCTTAGGCGACCTCAATTCCAGATGAGCGCTTTCTGGCGTCGCAGTTGCTTTATTGTTTATTCTTTCACCTTTCCCTGTGCACAGAATCCCAAAGCTGACCGCAGTTATTTCATTATTAGTATTTTTTTTAATGAACAAAGTGTTGACCATTGAGTATTTTTTATTTCTTTATTATGTTGACCACAGATGTGCGACTTAAATGATGGCAGGGGCTTTAATTTTTTTGTCAGCCCTTCGTGGTGGCTACATGGAACTGTAATTTTCTTGGTCAGGTTTTCACTTAGCACAGTTTTCTGCCATTGTGTCATTACTCTCTCTCTTCATGCTGATTTTCCTCACACTGTCACCAACTCTTCTTCTCTGGAGATCATCTGGTGCTATAGTAAGCATTGTCTGCCATCTAGTAGTGAATGGTATTATTACATCCTAAAACTGGTCACTCATGGTAAAATGAAATTATATTTTGAATTAATCTAGGGGATTTTCCGAGTGTGGGCATTGGCCACGTTTCCACATGTTCCAAATTTCAAAAGGAAAAAAAATACCACCAAATTTGCACAAATTAATGTTAAAATTCCCTTAACCTTCTCTGGACCAAATAAAATTTTGCAGAGAGAAAAATCTAATACTTTCAGAAAATGATATTCTGGACTTAAAATTTTCGATTGTATTTAACCTGTTGCAAATTTGCAACTCCTGCCCGGAAAGGGTTAAAACTAATTGAGGGACCACATCTAGTTGTATTAAAAGTATATGAATATACCTCAAGCAATCCTAACATGAACTTCTTCTCCTCTCCTGAGTACCGATGACCACAAACACATTATTTTCCCCCATTTTTCCTCTTGTAATACAGTCAGTGCAATCCAATCGTGTTGTCATCCCCATAGTAGGAAGTGTATCCAGTCGCATTACGGTTGACAAATGATCATAAAAATGGGATGGTGTTGGAATACAAGATGTTATTGCAGTAGTTTGACACGGTGCAATCGGGAAAGAGCAAATTTATCATTTCTGATCCGTGCCTTACGTATCATCTTATCTTAGCCATCTTGTCTCTGAGATGCCACCAACTTTATTGCCAGTTAAATCTTTACAGTAGTACATCAAAAGACACGAAAAACACTATAATAAATACTATATTACTGTATAAAAATAAACCATATTTTGGATTTAGATATACTGTGCCTGACGTCGACGCTGAGTAAATGTCTTCTGCGGATCATTCACCGGATCGGCGAATTATAACAAAAAAAATACTCAGCTGATCAGCATAACGTGCCAATTATCGGCTGTTTTCGATCAGGCCAATCAAAATCACCATAAAGTCTAGTTTTCATTGACAGTTTGTCTATGCGTCAGCCCTGCAATTTTCCCAAAGTAGGTGACTCTCTATTCAAATACGGGCATGGGTCCTTGCGAGTTTTCTTTGCATCCCGTTTTAATTCATTAATTCATTTGTAAC
This sequence comes from Syngnathoides biaculeatus, assembly GCF_019802595.1. NCBI lineage: Eukaryota > Metazoa > Chordata > Actinopteri > Syngnathiformes > Syngnathidae > Syngnathoides > Syngnathoides biaculeatus. Next base: position 26,602,626 of record NC_084643.1, on the reverse strand, counting down.
ATTCCAGAAGGAGCTATTGAGTGAGAATTGCTGTTCGAAACCAAAAATTGCAGCAATCTCGTTTCTTTTCGGGTATTGTCCCTTAAGACTTTTTTGGGATGTCCTTTAATGGTAAATAATTCTAGCCAATTTCATATCGACTGGGGAAATAGGTACCAGGGGCTGACTCCCCCATCCCCCCAACCCCACCCCCCACCCCCTTTTTTTTACTACCAAAACACACCAAAGAGGAAAGAGCCACCTGACTTTGTCATGAGACCCTGAGAGAGCCTTAAAAAACATTTAAATGTCACCTTTGTTGCGTTATAAGGCAGGAGATGATAGCTGTATAGACAGCAGGTGGTGCCCCTAAATCACCCCTCCCTCCTTCCTCACCTCCCACCAATACCTCCATCACCTCCTCCTCATTTTCCTCTTCATCACGTCAATCTCGCACTTTCTACAATTTTGACCGAGATAACCATGTTGTTATAACGCTAATAAGTCAACCAAAGACATAAGCTCTGTTTAAATGCAGTTCATTCAGTATGCTCTATCTTGGGTTCGCTCCAGAGTAAATAGATCAGAACATATTTCTCCAATTTTAGTCCCTACACTGGCTCCCAGTCAACATTAGTATAGACTTTAAAGTTTTGTTATTGATCTATAAATCACTAAATGGTTTAGATCTTGAATACTTGAAACACATGTGAATAGAGTATAAACCCATTAGGGTTCTGAGATCAGCCAGGTCAGAACTGATAACAAACCACAGAGTCCAAAGAAAACATGGTGACGCACCATTTAGCTCCTATGCTTCAGGCAAATGGAATAAATTGCCAATAGAATCAGTTACCCCCAACTCTCGATGTTTTTAAGTTCAGGTTCAGAACTTTTTTTTTTTCATGCTTTTGTTGAACATTTACACTTTTAAATGCATTCCTTCACTGTATGTTGCTCTGTTTTTATTTGTTTTTAAGTGTTTTCAAAATGCTTTTTCTTTAATGCTTCTGATCATGTAAAGCACATTGAGTTACCATGTGAATGAAATGCAAAAAAATAAATATAAGCTTTTACTTTAAATACTGTAGTGTATACAGTTTGACCCTCAAAGTGATTTGTATTATTTTCTATGGTGGAAAACTGCAACAAGCAGAAAATGGAGGTTGCTGTTGGCTCCATGCTAAGGAGAGTTAAGGAATTGTGACAGTTTGAGTCTACTCAGGGATGTCGTCGTGAGGTTTACTGGTGTCATGTGTCCTTGATCTGTCTGAAGGCATTTCAGTCAGCACTCAAGGATGCCACTTATGCTCTGATTCGCTCAGCATGAAATAAAACGGATAGCTGCAAGGTCATGAAAACAAAGTGGCATCTAACACATAATGCTACTATTAGTAGTTGTAGTAGTAATGATAATATCCATCCATCCATCCATCCATCCATCCATTTTCATAGCTGTTTATTCTCATGAGGGTAGCGGGAGTGCTGGAGCCTATCCCAGCTGTCATCAGGAACCCTGAACTGGTGTCCAGCCAACTGCAGGGCACGTGGCCATGACAATAATCACACTCACAATCACACTTAAGGTTAATTTAGAGTGTCCAATTAACAAATGCATGTTTTTGGGATGTGGGAGGAAACTGGAGTGCGGGGAGAACATGCAAACTCCATACAGGTGGGACCGGAATTTGAACCCCGGTCCTCAGAACTGTCAGGCCAACGCTCTACAGCTGTTCCATCATGCCACTGTAATAAGAATAATAATAATGACGATCAGTGATACTGGAGTGTGTTGAAAATCACTACATGCTGATGGCGACACATCATAATGGTATAGATGGTAAATCAAGGCTCAGGAGAACAATAACCGTGATTTTTAGTGCTACCTTTTAAAAACAAAGCTTGAGGTAGAAGAACGCATGATTCTCATTTCTCTGATGTCCTCTTTAGCTCTTTAAAAACACAGACAAGTGGAAACCCAGACTATTGTAACAGCCCCTGTGTCACTCAGTAAAGCGGAAATCAAACAGCAACCGTGTTAGTTTTGGGGTTGACAGTCGGTAGGATAACACTCAACATACAATTGTCTGCTGCAGCTGCTTTGGTTCATGATAGTTTCACCAAAATAGAACCAAGCATGGCATCAAACCAGTGAACTCCTTTACAACAGATGACCTTAATATATTCACAACCCCCCAGTTCGTGTTCTCGCTGCATGGATCTTGAAATTTTAATTTGGTAAACACATTAGCGGCAATTATTGAATAGGAGCTGTACGGTACATTGTGTATCAGCACACTTTAAGCTGTTACATGTATTTTTTAAAGGTACAGCAATGTTTGAGTCTCTATTTAATTCCCTAACAAAGTGGGCGTCCGCCCTACTCCCAAGCAGTTCGTTATTGAGCTTTCAGGTGGAATTTCATGAGGAACCTAAAATTACCTACAGTATAACGTGTATAAATGAACTTAATTTGCCATGTAAGCTTTTCATTCTGTATGTTCAAAACGTGTAACTCTAATCTTTGCAATTCCAGCCCTCAAAGCCATATTTTTTGAGGAACATGAAATTAGGGAGGCAGGTCCACCATAAGAAGACCCACAAGAAAAAAAAAAAAAAAATAAGGACGCACATATTCTTCCGTTTCCAAAGCCATCACATTATGGTTGCCATTTCCATGGTTCCTCCAAAGACAAACTCCTCTTAGAAATGTTTTCCAATTGCTACTAAATTTGAACCACATGTAGTAGACAAATGCACTATTCTAAATTGTGAGGAATTTTTTTCGAGATCATAGCAGCGAAGCCTGGTGACAGGCCATAAAACACTGAACTCGAGGGACAATTCCTGGTGATGTGTGCTTAGTAGTAATGAGCTCATGAGAAAAGTCCTCTTGATATCCTCACAGATTTTGTTTTTGTTGTTGATAATCCATCAGCCTCTTCCTTCCTTCGAGGAGCCGGCGCTGCTGTTTCTTACTTCTCAGTCCCGTTGCTGTGGTTACCCTTTCCGCGAGTACACAATGGTGCGTCGGTTGCGTAACTATTGTGGCCCACACACGCGTGTACACACATACTTGCACACACAAACACACCGCTGCTGTGTGGGCAGGGAAAACTGCAAGCTGGACTCCCACACCGCTTACTAGCAGCAAATTACACACGGTGGCTACAATATTAACATTAACTACACTTCCACCACCCAGTGAATTCCAGTATAAGAGCTGTATCTCTAAATCTGCTTTTACAAAGATAGTAGAATAAAATAACTCTGAATTCCACCAAGGCCAAGACAATTGAACAAACACTCTTATTTAGCCATCTGTTTGCTAGTTTGTACGTTACTTCCTGGTTCCTGCGTGCAAGACTATAAACGGAGAGCCCACACCATAGAAGACAATTCATAATTTGACAACAGCCTTTGGGAATAATGTGGCCTTAAAAACGCACAACAAGGCAGGCCAAAGTTTTTTTTTTTTTAAAACGAGGATAAAAGTCTTTCTTTTACAAGACTGAATCACAATTTTAAATGAAACTTAAAAATTATCCCTCAAATAAAAAGGTGTTTGGCAAGAGGAACAAATATTCCACTGGAATTAAGTCATTCTTTTATGCATCTTTTTCTTGTAATTATTAATTAGTTATTTATTTTAAAAGAAAATGTCAATTTGTCATCTCATGTCAGTCTTCCAAAAAAAAAGATTTTACTTCACAAAGTTGAGATTTAACATGAAAACAGTTATAACTCTACATAAGTGGTTTTGAGGGGGCTTTTTTGGCATGCCCTTTTTTTTGGAGATTCATTTTTCCAATTTTTTTTTTCTTTTTTTTTTTACCAGTTGTCATTTTACAATGAAAGACCGTTTGAACCAGATTTTACTTTTTTTATTGAGCTCCACGATGATTGAAATCATTAGCCAAATAGCATAAATGTCTGTCATTTTTTAATATTTTCAGAAAACGTGAAAAAAATGAAACCAATTCATCAAACAAAAAGAGTCCAGTTGTCTTGAATCCACTCTTATGAATTACCAAAACCAATGTGACTGAGAATAAACACAGACATAAAGTCCTACATGTTGGCTATTTTTTATTTGATATTTTGACATGGACAGTTATGTCGTGTGCTTTTTGGGCTATGTAATTTTCTAAACAGCAACTGCAAACAACATCCACATCATCTTATATTGACACAACTGTTGTATTGGCTTCAATCTTTTGACATGAAGTTTCGGGGGGACAAACCAGTAGAAAAAAGTTAATGTTCACTGAAATAATCATCTCACGTGTCTGGCCAAAGGAATGTGTCATCCGTCATCTGGCGTATGGGTAAAAATGCTGTAGAGGAAGAATCTGGATTAAGTGCTGACTATTTTTTCATAACTGGAGAAGTGGGAAAGGAGTTGCACAAACCATGGCTGATATTTTCATCATTAGCACTTTAACACGTTCTGTGGTAGTGATGAGCAGTTTGGCAGTCATCTTTGTGAAATATTCCTTTCCAAGATGAAGAGTGACAACACTCTGATCACTCTGCATTCATTGCATGTATCAATTCATATAAAAAAAAACAAGAATTTCAGTTCTTATGAGTGAATATCGCACAAATCAGTACACCACAACTGACCGCACATTTGGTGCTTTGAGAGGTTGAAAATCATGGCAGAGAGAGTGAAACAGTCAAAAATGTGGTTGCATTTCTCAAAAGTTGACTGACGGTAACAATGCACGTGGTCATTGGCAGTTCTTCGGTCATTTAAATAAAAGCAACTTAAACATTAAGCACCTTAAGATGGAGAAATGCTCCATTTTCGATTGTGTAACGGAGCGGTGCTCAATGGGTCGATCGCATGACGGCGTGCCAAAAAAAAACCCCAAAAACACGTCAGCCATTGTTGATCGTTGATTGTTGATCGCTGATGCAGTCTCTTTGCAGATATTCTGCGTTGCATGCAAAAAAAAAATAATCCAATGCAAACTGAAAGTATACCATTCAGCTATTCAATTTGTGGCGTTTTGCAATGTGATTCAATGAGTGAGGGATGACTGGTTGTTACATTCAATGGCACAATTCACATACGTACAGTAAAGAATGAAAAGAAGCCACTGGTTTCTTTTAGGCTGCACACGGAACTTTTTCTAACAACGACCGCTGCTCTACCACACTTGTTCCTCTTGTTCCTAGCTTACCTTACACCTGCCCCCTACCCCCAGCTCTTAAAGACCTACACTCATAATTACAAATGTTTCAGGACTTACGCAGCCTATCAATGTCTTTTATAATGACGGCATCCAGCACCGCTGCTTTAGTTCACATCACAGTCTGGGCAATGTAGAGCAAAGATGAGCTAGACATGCTGCTTATGTTTACTTTCGATATTAATGGAGAAAGTTAAAGAAGAAATGCTCTTGTTTTAAGATGCAATGATTGTCGGAGTATGTGATTACTCGAAGTAAAAGGGGTTAAACTGGATGAGATTTTCTCTTTTCTAAGTGAGAAAGGTCTGGTCTGAAGCCAAAGTAGAAAGTGGTAGATGAGATGGTGTGTAATTTTAAAATTCCATCTTGGAACAGTCTGATCAAGCATAAAAGCACAGACAATACACTGCACAAAAAGCTAATTCTGTATTTTATATATATATATATATATATATATATTATGTTATCTGAAATCTAAAAAGCAGTATATGATTTTAGGTAGCATGGTGGCTCAGCTGGTAAAGTGTTGGCCTAATAGTTCTGAGGCCCGGACACACCTGTGTGGTGTTAGCATGTTCTCCCCGTGCCTGCTTGGGTTTTCTCCGGGCACTCCGGTTTCCTCCCACATTCCAAAATCATGCGACATTAATTGGACACTCTAAATTGCCCCTTGGTGTGATTGTGAGTGTGGCTGTTTGTCTTGATGTGCCCTGCAATTGGCTGCCAACCAGATCAGAGTGTACCCCGCCTCCTGCCCGTTGACAGCTGGGATAGGCTCCGGCACTCTCCGAGAACCTCGTGAGGATAAGTGGCAAAGAAAATGGATGGATGGAAGTGTATGTTTTTGTACATCTCACCACACAGCGTGTAGGTCAAATCGCACTCATTGTGTCATCCTGCATCAGTTTGCAATGGATCACCATCACATTTGTGAAGCACTGCCAACCGGCCTTGATACATATTTAACCCTTTTGGGCTTTTCAACAACTTCTCCTCTTTCACACCGAGGCACCAAGAAGCCAATAAATAGGTGGCTCACAGTCACTTCCTGATGTTTGGCTTTATGTAATTTTTCTTTCAGCAAAAATAGCTTCAAAAACTTTTTATGTCCTGAAAGTATGGCAATTTTAAGACCTGGCAGATTTACATTGAAGTCAGTGGAAATGCCATTAAACCACCCCAGCTCCAAAACACCCATAAAATTAATGAGAAATAGCACTCTACAATATTTTACTTTATATAAACAAACTTCTAACATTGTAAATGCAATATGAAGGATTAAACCCTTTGTGCATCACGACTTCACGATTCAATGCTGCTTGTTGTGAAGTTTGCTATCCCCATCTAGAGCTGATAAATTTTGCTCACATCTAAAGACATCAAAATGGTCAAGAGGACAAATACTCAAAACACGAGGTACCACTAGATCTGTTTTTGTAGATGTGCAATGTTCTTTGTGCTGATTTGCAAGTTGTTATTCAAGCAAAGCCTTATTTTGATCAGCACATTACAAAACAATTTTTTTAATGAATAGGGGAATCCCCCCACACTTGCATAACTCTTGTAAGTGTGTGTGTGTGTGTGTGTGTGTGTGTGTGTGTGTGTGTGTGTGTGTGTGTGTGTGTGTGTGTGTGTGTGGTGTGTGTGTGTGTGTGTGTGTGTGTGTGTGTGTGTGTGTGTGGTGTGTGTGTGTGTGTGTGTGTGTGTGTGTGTGTGTGTGTGTGTGTGTGTGTGTGTGTGGTTGTTGGTTGGTGGGAGGCGGGGAATGTAGAAATAATGACAGACGAGACTTTCTATGCAGACAAAGGTGGAGAGACTTTTTTTTTTTCTCTCAAGGGGCGAGATAGCAGAATGCAGGCTCAAGTGTCCTCGTTGGCTTTGTTGTGACTTAAATCAGCGATAGGCCTTCACACTTTTTGGCCTACTTGGCAGAGAGGAGGCAGGTGGTGGGAAAGAAGCAGGTTATTGCTGTTTTGGGTTGGGTGTGCTGCATCACTTAACACTGCAGGATGGTGGCTCGTTATTACAACACATTTTACCAAAACTGTACTGTGAACTATTCCTGGGGTGAGGAACCATTTCTTTTTATTTATGAGCTGCTTATCCTCACAAGCGTTGCGGGAGTGCTTAAACCTATCCCAGGTAACTTTGGGCAGGAACCGGAGTACAGCCTGAACTGGTTGCCAGCCAATAGCAGGGCACATAGAAAAAATAGCCAACTCACAATCACACCTAAAGGCAATTTAGAGTCTCCAGCTGTTGGATGTTTTTGGTGATGTGGTTGGAAACCGGAGTGCCTGGGGGAAACTCACTCAGGCATGGCAGAACATAGAAACTCCACAAGGGCGGGGCCAGGATTTGAACCTCAGTCCTCAGAACTGTGAGGCTAACGCTGTAATCATTCGCCCTGCTGTTAGGGACGAATTGTTTATTATTGCTTGTATTAATAATTTTCATCATAAATGCCAACTACATTATCATTCACGCACCCACTATATGAGATGTTTTGTGGAACATGGGATAGAACTCTCAGATAAAATGTTTCAAAAAGGAATGTGAAGGGAAATTGCCCAGATAGAGCCCATGGATTTAAAGAGGGAAATGTCCATTTCCTCACCAAAACTGCAACACCACAGTCAGGCTATGACTGGCATTACTTGCCAATAGCATCCGTAATGTGCCACCATTAACACAGTAAACAAACAGGTTAAACACAGATTAAATCCTGGAGGTTTACGAGATCCACATTTATGTAGATTAAAGGCCATCAAGGTATTTATCCATCTAGTTTTTGCCCTTAATTCCAGCATTACTATTACTACTAATACTACTTGTTATTCTTTACATTACTCCTAGAATAATGAATATCATGACGTCCTAATTTAGATTTACTCCAGTATCAAACATTAATGCTCCACTATAAAACCTCAAAAGACCAGTATCATATACCGATAGAACAGTATCAATTATTGATGCTCCAATATCAAGTATCAGCCTACCTTAATCAAATGTTGATACATATGCACCTAATAGAGGTACAATATCAAATGTCAATGTACCAGTATAAAATATGGATCCACGACTATCAAATTTCAATATCAATTGACGTTCACGTATCAAATATCAATGAACCAGTATCAATTATCGTTGCTCCTGTATCAAATATCAATGCTTTAGTGACTAATATACATAGATGCTCCACACTCAAGTAAAGATATTTCATACTGATTTATCATTTCACTTATAATAAATCAAACACACATGGAATTTGAAACGCCAACATCAGTTATCGATGCTCCAGCATTAAATATCAATTCACCTGTATGAAATAGCAATACAGCATCAGATATGGATGGATACACCAATTTCACATCAATTTTCCTGCATGAAATATTGATACAATAATTGTCTAATAATACTTGAGCTGCTCCGGCTGACAAAGATGATTAGGAGCGATTAGCATTTTGACTACAGGTTGTCGAATCTAACAAAATTTGCAGTCATTAATCATTAGTGTTTCCAATTTTATCAATTATTAATTAACAACCTTCCATTTTAAACTCTACAGACCAGCACATTATGTTCCATCTTCTCCAAAAAGTCAGCCAAGAGAACACAACATTCTTTTTAGCCTCCATCTTCTCATTCGCTTAGCTGGCACATGAGTCATTATGCCTTTCAGCCAGGGCAAATGTTCAGTGTGTCTACTTCATTGGGCTTCTATGCATCACAGAATGTGCCTTTATTACAGAACCTAGCGCAGAAGTGGTGTTCCCATTTAACAGTGCAATAGGGGCTTGCATCACGGTACGTACAAATTTAAATCATGGAAGTTTTTGATTTGCCTCAGAATATTGGGACAAATGGGGCAGTCCTTTCATTGCACATCATCCAACTGTGCTATGATTATTATTTTTTTTAATTTAATGTTTTGGAAGCATATCCAGAAATGGAATGATCCAGTCTTGCATCATCCACCCATTGAATGATGTTTAGTTTTTGAAGTGTTCCCCACGACTCAAGAATTTAAAATACAATATCTACTATTTCTAGAAATGATTTTTCTATCCATAATTCCATCAATTAATGGACTAATCAGATAAGTATTTTCAATTAAAGTTTATTACAAGATAAATGTTATCCTATGGCTATTTATGAACTGACCAATGTTGTTTTTTTTATTGGGTAGAGTTTAATAATTAAAAACAAATGTTATATCACAAGAGAGGGAGTGATGTAGGACTCGCCCACTTTTTTCAAACTGAGCTTCTCCCTGGGTACAGATTAATGCAAAGGATACTACTTTGATAATCACAGAAAACAGTGTTGCTAATAAGTTACCGAAAAACCCAATGAAATGTCTAGCGGTGTACCTATGACAGTGTTTCAGGTACAAATACCTGTATGCCAATTGCAGGTTGGGCTGAAAATAGTGGTTGTTTTTATAATAGATTAAAAGGACTAATTTTGTATAAATTAAATAATATATAAATATTTTTTTTATGATTCAGTTACTGATTTGATCCTGCGACATGTCACAAAATAGGGAAAGACTTTTACATTACTTTCCAAAATAAAAGCAGATGTTTGCCAATGTCTTATTTTGATTTAACACAGTCTGCTTTCATTCAGGACTACAGAAAGAATAATTTAGTTGTTGCTCAAATCAGAGCATTTGGACATTAAAGATGAACAGCGGCTCGAAACTATTTATCGATTATCTAAATAGCTGAATAATTTCATGACTAAATAGTTCTCGATTAATTGTCACACTTCAGAGGGCAGTAACTATTGAATCTTTTGAGAATCCATTCCTATTTATTCCACCCAAAAATCAACCACCCAAAAACAGAGTATGTTTTTACGACTAAGGAGGAATATGAGTTGAAGTGAATGAATGGAAGTACCTATTATATGCCTCATTTTATATGCAGATAAGTAATGAGACACCAACAAAATTTGACTATGCTAAGCAGTTACCGTAGCAATTGCAATTTGGATTTGGATGCTCGTGAATACCATTTTAAGTCAACAAACGCAAACTACCATTCAGCTTTTTGTGCATCATGTCATGTACATTTTACATGTAAGTAAAAGTGTCTTAAAATCCCTCACAGATAATGCTTCAACAAGAATAATCCACAAGAAAGCTTTGAGCGGATCTGCCTGTTGGGTATAATGAGCTCAATAAAGAAGAATCCTGTTCCCATCTTCTTGATTTCTGGCAGACTGGGCCTCTCTAGTACATAACGTCCCCCCGTCGTTTAAATGAGGAATACCTAAAATGTTGCTAAACTCTAGCATGGTAGAGGTAATATTCATGGATAATACAGCCTAGTGCTTCTGCGGAAGTTCAAAATATTCTTTTTGCTCTTTTAAGAAAGCGTTATACCTTAATATTGTCTTTAATTAAAACCCATTGCACCCTATTTTAATGAACGCACAAACTATTTACCTTACTATACAAATAACATCAGCAATTAATTTCAGTATGGAAAGCAAGAAGACTTTTTTTGTTAACTTTTTTGTAGTCAACCACTGGAGTTATTCAACTTTTTTCCCCCCTGACCTAGCTTTGTGTTAAGTTTTGGAAACATTCTTCCTCGTCCCAGAATTGAAATAAATGCTACATTTCAGTCATCTCGTGTCATCCAATTGTTCTTCTGTTTGTGTTGTTATGCAGTAGTTTTGTGAACATTCCCCAATGTGACCCAGATTCAAAAATGGTGCAGCATCCTAATCTTCTTCAGTCATGCCATGATTAATAATGGTACAGTCCAGTCCATGTTTCTTTGGTTATTTTTATATTTTGGAAAATCTTCCATCCCAGCGTTTATAAAAAAAAAAAAAAAAAAAAATAGTAATATCCAGCCCTCTCGTATCTTCCATCATTGCTGTGATTTTTGATCAATTTTGTGTTACATACTATCACAAAATGTTTAAAAAATTTTGTCATCCATTCATAGTATGATTTAGATTGAAGTTTGGAATTATTTACCCCTTCACCATAATCCAAAAACTGTACAGTTCAGTCATGTCGCATTGTCATTAAAAATACTACATTTTAGTCCAGTCATCCTACTGATTACAAAAATATAAACAGTTGCCACTGTGGTTACTTTGTGCTGATCTGGTAAATCTGGACTTCTTCTGTTCCCCTGTTGGCAGCGGCCAGTTCGCGGTTGTTCGGCGGTGTCGGCAACGGAATACAGGCACCGAGTATGCTGCCAAATTCATCAAGAAACGGCGTAGCAAGTCAAGCCGGCGCGGCGTGACACGGGAAGACATTGAGCGAGAGGTCAACATTCTGAAAGAGATCCAGCACCCTAATATCATCACACTGCACGAGGTCTTTGAGAACAAGGCCGACGTCATCCTCATCCTGGAACTGTGAGTTAGCGATTTTTGTAAAAATGCATTTATAGTTTTATGTTTTTATGAAACGTTTTGCGAACAATTTGTTACAAACTTTTAGTTTTGTTTTAGTAACAGCACGTTTTTTAGGAAAATGAAGTTTTAGTAGCCTGTACGGTGGAACAGGTGTAGAGCGTCGGTCCCATAGTTCTTAGGACTGGAGTTCAAATCCCGGCCTTGCCTGTGTGGTGTTTGCATGTTCTCCCCGTCCCTGTATAGGTTTTCTCCCACATCCCAAAAACATGCATTCATTGGAAACTCTAAATTGCTCCCATTTGTGATTGTGAGTGCAACTACAGACAAAATTTTTCCGGGAATGCTTTTCTTAACCTGCATCTTTTGTTAGTAGAAACTTTTGTAAGTAGAGGTACCAGTGTACTTTCTGGATATCTCTGGTAAAAGTTTAGTGTTTATGAAAAATGTGATCCAAAAAAAGAAGCATATACACAGTTATTTTCCTTGGGGGATCCAGAAAAATTTCATATATACACAAAACAGTTGCATACATGTATTTATGCGTTCATATATCTTTATTTCTGGAATAAACTGATGTAGGAATCATCAGAGATGAGTAGAGTAGTCAAATTTGGAACTCAAGTAGGAGTACTGCGACTAGAACAATGTAAATCAAGTAAAAAGTGGTCTTCCAAATAATTAATTGAGTAAGGACGAACTCACTGGGAAAAAAAAAAGTATTCAAGTACAGATTTAATGGTAAATTTAATCTGCATGAGCATCATACAAAATAGTCCTCTTCTTATGAAATAAGTCCATTCCGGTGGTTCTTTCGTAACGTGAGTTTTTGATAAGTAGAAGCGCATTTTACATGTAAATACCCTAATCCCTTCCAAGTCCCCCCCTGCTCAAAATAAGATTTCAAATTACATAATGTGATGAATAATTAAAAAATAATGTTTATTTACCTTTAGTGTTGGACGACTATGCAAAGAGAAGGATGAGTGATAAGCAAAAGGCATCATGAGGGACGGAGAAGGAGGAAAACATTTGTTACTTTTCCAATGTGTGCTAGCGTGTGACAGCGCTAGTGTGATTCAGTGACAGTCAAGTGTCCAAGGAAAACGAAAAGGAGCATGGGTATAGATTGACGTCCCTCCTAGCCAATGGGATGCCAGGAAGATGATATAGGATTGCCAATGGGAGAGCAGCTCTATTGCACCACACAAACAAAGATACAGGATGTTTACGTTCGGTGGAATTTTAGGGCTAGGAATCCAAGCGCCTATTTTTGCCTTTCGTATCCTGAATTTTTCTTCGTAACTAGACAATATTTTTCTGAGGAGGCATTTCTTAACCTGAATTTTTCATTACTAGGGCTAATCGTAACTAGAGGTACTACTGTATTACATTTTAATCCTACACAAATGGGCCACGGCCAGCAGGTTGTCCAACCGTGGTTTAAGCAAACACTAATCCAAATATGATGCAACCTTGAGCCTGTTTACTGTTTTTCTATTGTTGTCCATTGATGCGTTCAGTTGGCACAATGTCAATATCAGAGCTGCTTAAAAGCGACTGAATGCACTGTAATGGACCTGTGTGATCAGATAAGCAGCGCTGAACTCCAATCAAAAGAGATTTATGGCTTTTTAATTATCTTTTTAGCGTGGCCGGTGGAGAACTTTTTGACTTCCTGGCGGAAAAAGAATCTCTGAGTGAGGAGGAAGCAACGCAGTTCCTCAAGCAGATCTTGGATGGAGTCTTCTACCTGCATTCCAAACATATCGCTCACTTTGACCTCAAGGTAACAGAGCCACACTCCTGTTACAAGTTACACCTTGTAAAAGTATAAATTTTTTCATGGAATTTTTGCATTCTATTTAAGTAAGATTACCGCTTATTAAATTAAAAAAAAATTACTTTTTTTGCTGGTAATATTACACACAGCTTCATTCTCATAAAATTATTACTTCCAAATGAAACATTCTTATCCGATGAATGACTTTTTATGGTAATGGTCCCAGTTAATTGGTAGGATTTTTTTTTTTTTAATTGCTACTGTTTATGGGAATATTACAATTTAATTCTCGCAAAATTGCTATTTATATTTTCGAAATTATGACTTCTTTTCTGGAAATAAAACACCATTCTTCCAAAATGACTACAAATAGATGGATCCAATCTACTTTTCCTCACAAAGGTCGTGGGAGTGCTGGAGCCTATCCCAGCTCACATAAAACTTGTAAAATGCCAAGTTTTTTTCTCAAAATTAATTTCTGTAGAAGAAATTCCAACTTAATTCTTTAATATTGTCTTATTTTATTGAAAATACCACTTATTGTAAAATTACTTTTCTCTAAATATTTTGACCTTTTCTCATAAAATTTTTATGAATAAAATTTTCCTCATAAAAATTTGATTTTTTTTTTTTTTTTTTTTTTTTCCCAGCTCATAATACTACAAGTTTGTTAAAATATGCCTCTCTTAAAATCATGACTTCTCATAAAATTGCGCCTCTCTTCTCTTAACTGGTGTAAAAAGTAAATCACTGTTGCTTCTTAAATTTCTGAAAATAATTATTTTCTACTCATATGACAAATTGTTTTAAAAAATATGATGCTTCAATTCTGCATTACAACTTACAGTTTTATCCTCATTGAATTCTGACTTTTGTTCTCCTGCTTTACTTTATATATTATAGAGTACCTTTTACTTGACTTGTTTCTCGTCTTGGTAAATTGAGGTCAGCGTGTGTTGTTGCATTTCCAGCCGGAGAACATCATGCTGCTGAGCCGCTCTGTGCCTCACCCGCGCATCAAGCTCATTGACTTTGGCCTGGCACACAAGATCGATTTTGGCAGCGACTTTAAAAACATTTTCGGAACGCCAGAGTTTGTTGGTCAGTATTCCACACAGGTGCACGTGCTTCTTATTGTTTTTACACTCTGTCGTGAGCACCGCATGAATGAGTCACACTCACACAGCAAAGCAACAAAATTAAAGCTGCAAGCAACGATGAATGGGCATGAAGCAATATTCATGTATTCACGAGTAAGCAAATTCCCCCTCAAAATGTATACCTCAAAGCAAAATGAATAATTGTTTTCTCGTGTGTGTACCGGTACTTGAACGTTTTTTATGCATCATGGAATGATAGACGTGCCCATCCAATATTTTTTTTTTTTTTTTTTGATGAAGAGTTTCACATTTTATAATTAGTCATCAAACTTCACTGGCATGCTCTCTGTACATGCAATCATAGAAACTCAATGATAAAATCTGAAAGCCAAAAAAGTCACTGGTCTGTCTCAATTGAACAAAATCTCTAAAAGTTAGTCTTTTAAGCACCCCTGGAATTAACCAAAATTACCCTTTGGTCCATTAAACACAAAAAGCCAGACTTTTGCCCTTATTTTTGCCCCCTCTTGACCAAGGACAACAAATACCAGACTATTTTATAAAATAATCCCATGAGATTACCCTTTGGTCTGAGTTGTGTTAAAAGAGAATTTGACCCAATAATAAATAGCGTCCAAAGCAGGTCGGTGGCGACAATTTAAAATATTAAACCTATTCAGTATTGATGGCCAAAAATCTTTGTGCGTGGGGATCAAGATTCTGTGAATTGTGACCAATTAACAAATGACCTGAATGGGGATCAAGGAGTGGGAGTGGCCATAAATAAAAACAAACATGTCCTACCGAATGTTGTATATTGTGGGTTCAGCAGATGAAAAGAAGTATTTTCCAAAACAAACTGCTATCTACAACATTCACACTTCCAGTCAGTTTGGCAACACTTATGAAACATTAGTGCAAACCTATCCAGGTACCTGTCAAATTGGGCTTTAAACACAAATGCATTCCAGTAAAATAAAACACAGGTCTCAGGCTGGAAAAACTATCTGGTGGAACTCAGAAATGGAGGACCATCTTGTTAAACTGTCGGGAAACCCAAGAATGCTTATTTAACATCCCAGTCAAGTTTTATTCATAGTCTGTTTTTAGTCTTAATTTTACACAGAAAAAAATGACCCAAGACTATTCCTACTATTTCCTCCTCGCTGCTGTTATTCTCTTTGATATTCCATTGCGATGTTCTGTCTTCTTGTGGTAGTCCAGAATCTGTCTAGTGTCCTTTAAGATTATAGGACACCACATATAGTATGAGCTAAACTGTTAAATGTCAGCTTTTATTTTCATATGCTGGGTCTGTGGTAGATTAAAAAATGGTGGAACTACTCAGTCTCAAATTTCATAACGGTAAGTGAAACTGGGGGAATGAATTTTCAAGCATTAGGGCATCATGTTTACATGCTGAATTTGACACAAAAATGACTTCTTCAAACGAAAGTGGCAGACTAACGTCTTTTTTGACATGGTTTCTTCAGTACTTTTTATGCCTCCACATGACGCCAAAATTTCATGGCACTAAGTGAAACTGTTCCCGGGGTCTAAATTCATCAATAACTGTACACTTAAATCATGCAATATGTTCATTTGTTGCACAAATCTGATTTTCATCAGTGATTGTACAAATGTCAAAGGTTCTCAGACCTTGTGTTAGACGCCGATAATGCAGGATCAGCTTTTGGAAAAATGTCAAATATCTTTTACGCAAGAAGCACAATTTATTGGAACTATATTCATTTTTAAAAACAATGGCTTTAATGATAACTCTAACCAAGCATTTGCTAATGAGTTGACTAATATGCTAAATACACAATATAAACCCGTGGTGTTCTAAATCCCGGGCATCCTGCTGACACTGAGCTAGTATGTTAAATTTCTCTGAAATCATAAACAACACTGACAACACAAAGCTCAAAGTGACAAACCCATCCATCCCACCCATTTTTTTCAGCTGGGAACAAAGAAACCACAGTGGGTCCTCCATTTCCCATCAGCTTCCAATTAAAAAAGCCTTTGCTCAACAATGTTAATGTGCAGCTATTTCACATATTGAGAAATCATTTTTTAAAGAAATATTTCCCACTTTTCAATAATGTCAATATTCTTGAATTTAAAGATATTTGTGCTTGAAAAGGAGGTACTTCAATTGTAATGCTCTTAACAGTGAAACTGACCGAGAGGGTTGAATTTTGAATATATTGCTGGCATGTTATCCTTGCAGCTCCTGAGGTGGTCAACTACGAGTCTCTGGGCTTGGAGGCAGACATGTGGTATGTGAGCAAACACACACGTGAACTTTTATCCATGCATACACAACAAACAGTATGAACAACTCTTTACTCTCTCTGTCCGCAGGAGTGTTGGTGTGATAACATACATCCTGTAAGTAGTACATACCCACTTACCAATCCAGTATGACTTAATTCTTGTATGACTTTTTGGGCAAAATCAATACTTTCACCGCGGAATTACACATTTTTGTGCTTATTTTCTTTTTAAGTGTGCAACTCTTTTTCTTCAAAGCATCACTTTACACTTGTAAACTTGTATATGTGTTTTCCAACATTATTCTCAAATTGTTAATGATTAAATAATGAAGACTAAGTTACTTAGATGACTCAAAGTAATAAAGATTGACTTTTTCTCAACTTTTCTCATAATACTTTTTTTTAAAAGAAAATAGACTTTATTCAAAGACACGCCCCCTCATTAAATTGGGACTTTTTCTTTATTCTTGTAATATTCCAATTTGTTCTTCATTTATTGCAACCTAAAAAAAAAACTTTCAGACCCTATTGAATGATTTCCAAGCTTTAGCAGGTATTTCGATAGACTGGCAAATATGTTGAATCCAAACATTCTGAGAAAATCCTGCTATATCACAACAGACAAGGAAATACACGCTACAAAAAGTCTGATAAAAGGAATTGTTGGTAAATTGCAATACAGCGGGGGAACAATGTATGTATGTATGTATGTATGTTCACGTAAAAACTGAAAAGTTATATTACTAAATAGCTCAGCTTTCCAACGGAAACCAAGAGATCACTACCACAGACGATAGGTTTCACCTCCCAAAAAAAAAAATCTGCATTATAGTGGGATAAAAGTAGGTGAACTGTAATAGTGTGGTTAACATTGTATTTATAGTGCCATAAAAAGCTTTAAAAAAAATTTAAACAAATTTTCTTCAAAAATGAAAAGAATGGTTTTAGTTGTTTTTCCATGGCATGCTAATGTCATGTTTTTCTGTTTTAGTTTTTTCATCAATTAAATGTTGATACTAGAGCGCACATGGCTTGTTCATCCCCATTATTATCATCAGCTTTTTGCTGTTCAACCTGACTTGAGTTCTGCCTCTGCTCCCCTGTCTACTGCAGCTGTCCTGTTAGTAGTCAGCATCTGCTACTGACGGGGTGTAGAGACTTCAGGCACACCTTTGTCAGGCTTTTTGGCTTTGTTCAATTCCCAATTGTACCACCTCAAGGATTTTTACATTTTCATGTCATAAAATTAACATTTTGTCCTATACAATTACATCTTTTTCTTAATACAGTGTTGCCTTTGATTTATGGGTTTAATAGTTCCATGAACACACTCGTAACTCAAATCATCTTTCAAAATAATTGGTAATGCCATTATATTTTTTTGGGGTGGGGATCACATTCAACATTATTTTTGCTTTATGAAGAATTAGTGAAATTTAATGAATTAAACAGTTTGTGCTTCTTGATAATTCACCGTGTATTGTGTTGCTCCTCCTGGTATACACAGCTCTGTTACCTGTCCTCTGGTGGCAGAGGCCCACATACATACATAATACGTTCATCCATCCTAAAGTCACTCTCTTCTTGATATGCATCGGGGACAGTGCCGCTGGATGGGCACTGGTTCCACTGTCAAGATGCAGGCCAGCACAGGTTTGAGCGTGTATGTAAGCTACCATATGGTGGCGCTCACAAGGCAGTAGGGAACAATTGCATTTCACATCTGTCAGCAGAAGAAGCTTACAACGCCCTGCACACTGCCTTGTGTAGGAAGGTCATTACTGACGTTGTACACACTCACCCCAACTAAAATGATCACACCATAGCAAACAGAACAGCATAACTAGCAAGTAATACAAAAAAATGACTCCCAAAATAATTGACACAAAACATGCATTACATATTTCAATAGATGGACTTCCTTATTTTCTTGGTAAATTGTCCGTCCCCCCCCCCACACACACACACACAATATCAGGTTTTTTTATGAGTTTAGTCTCATATTACTGTTTTTAACTGTTTTCTTGTGAAATTACCATTTTAAAATGATGACTGATGAAGTAGGCTGTTTAACCTTGTGGTGTCAGGCTGAGCGGCGCCTCACCTTTCCTGGGTGACAACAAGCAGGAGACACTAGCCAACGTGTCGGCCGTGGACTACAGCTTTGACGAAGACTTCTTCTGTGGCACCAGCATCCTGGCCAAAGACTTCATTGCCAGACTCCTTGTCAAAGACCCCAAGTACGTTTTAGTGACAACGCACATCCACTTTCATTCAGAGAAATGCATTTATCTGAAAAATCACATTTCTACAAGAATGTAATTGAAATATAATTCCATCTTTAAGACAAAAGCTCTTATAATGAAATGGAATTAGGTTTTTTTTTGTTGTTTGATAGAAAAAATACTTAGATGATGATATGTAAATAAAATGTAAATTTCATCCATCCATCCATTTTCTTAGCCGCTCATCTTCACAAGGGTTGCGGGAGTGCTGAAGCCTATCCCAGTTAATTTTGGGCAGGAGGCGGGGTACACACTGAACTGGTTGCCAGCCAATCGCAGGGCACCTACAAATAAAGGGAAAGTTAGAGTCTCCACTCAACGCATGTTTTTGGGATTTGGGAAGAAACCGGAGTGCCCAGAGAAAACCCACACAGGCATGGGGAGAACATGCAAACTACACATGGGCGCGGCCAGGATTCGAACTCTGGTCCTCAGAACTGTGAGGCAGATGCTTTAATCAGTCCTCCACCATGCTGCCGATCTTGAATAACATTCCAAATATACATATTAAAAAGAGATTCAAATGGTGTAAAAGTAGTAAATTTGTTGAAAAGCTCTTATTCATACAAAAAGTAGATATAACATTTTAATATGATTGATTTTGATGGGGGGAGTAATCATTACAGGAACAAAATGTCACAGTTATATTTAAGTCATGTTTTTAGAATAAAATTACTCTGAATTATCTGTGATAATATAAAATAGATAAAGGAAATGTAGGTTACAAACATTTTAAAACATTTACATTGTTCATAAAAGTTACTTTAAAAACACACTTGAATATTTCACATTTCTAAAAATCTTAAAAATAAAAAATTATGTAGAAAGCAAAATATTTTTTGAAAGTATGAAATATGAGATTTACTAAATATGTGAAATTAAATTATAATAGAATGACTGACTGGTAAGATGAAGACTAAGAGTCTTGTCTCTAAGGAGAGAAAACTGTTAATTTTATGAAAATGAAAGCCCACTTTTTATGGGGGAGTAAAAAAATATATTTATAATTAAAATTGTTGTAATGTTGTGTTTCCAGAAAAAGGATGACCATTCAGGACAGCCTTCAACACCCCTGGATCAAGGTTACACTTACCTCCTTTATTAGAAATACAGAAAAGAAATACTATGCTGTACTGTCAAGAAGCAATGATTTCTTCTCCCCCCCCCCCCACTAACCAGCCCAAAGACACTCAACAGGCACTGAGTAGAAAAGAGTCCGCAGTCAACATGGAAAAGTTCAAGAAGTTTGCCGCTCGAAGAAAATGGAAAGTATGTTTCACGTGCTCATTTCAACTCTGTTGCCAATGCACCACTTACAGGAGCACAGTCACCCTCTCAGACTAATTCAAACAGCAACAATTTAGTTAGGATGATCTTATGCTATTTTAATGGCAGTTAAACTTTCTTGTAAAATGTAAAAATTCAAAAATTTTTTCCCCCATAGAATTGTGATTTTTTTTTTTCCCCCTCATATCATTCCTGCATAATTTTGCTTAATTTTTAATCATATAAGTAGTTTTTCCAGTTGTTTTTTTTTCTCCTAAGACATTTTTTTACTATCTCCTAGAATAGATTTTTTTGTTGCCTCCTGTAGTTTTTTTAGGAATTGTATTCTTTCTCATGAATTACATTTTTTTTTTTACTTTTTCTCGTTAAATGTTAACTTTTTGATTTGAGCCTTTAGAAGTTTCTCATTCAAACTTGTTTCCCTGATGGAAATGTGATTTTCATTCTCTTAAAATTTCGAACAGAGATGAATTAATCAATGTAGGCTTATTCTTCCTCTTGAAATTCTTTTTCTCAGTTATGATTTGAAATGTGATTATTTTTCATTTTAAAATTTTTTTATTTATTTATTTTTGTCCCCATACTTGTGTTGCCGGGGCTGTTTCTCCCTACTCCTCTTGGCCCTGGTTGTGTCTGGTTTGCCTTTTGAGGGGTGCCGGTCTCAGGGCTGATCTCAGTTCCTGGGTCTTGGTGAGGTAGTCACTGGCCCCACCCCAGGGGCCTCATTCTTGTTTCTGGGTGGGGGGCTGAAGGCCATGCCACTGTACCCTGGGCCTGCATCCTCCTCTTCGCTCTGCCTGGGGCGCTTTGCAGTGGTCATCGCCCCTCTCTCACTTCGGCTGTTTGGGCTCCCCAACTTACTTGAGGCTTATGGATGTCGGTGCCTCCTGCCTTGGACAGGCCCACATTCTGTGCCCTGTTTTGGTCACTGGGGGTGGTTGGTGGTGGGGGGAGGGAGCTTAGCTGTAGATTGGGAAGGGGCTATTCCCTATTTTTATTGTGGTCTTTCAGCTGCTTGGGGTGGGCCCTCAGGAGTGTAGCCTTTTAGTTTAAACAGCACATTTTTATTATTCACACTGTACATATTCGGTACATTTGCCCATTCACCTCTGATTCGAGGTCAACTAGAAAGCTGGCATGAGGCATGATGAGGTGGACACCAGGCTGGGTACTGGCACATCTGTACTGCTCTTCCCGTCAGTTAGGGTTGGGCAGTACCTGTTGTGGGTAGGACACTCGTACAGGTGTCCCAGGATTCCGGCCTCTCTGTTCTCTCATGCCTTTCCCCTGCTCATTTTTGTGTTTTCTCTTGGATCAACTTCCTGAACTTCATTTACTCCATCCTGTTCTCCCCTTTTCTGCCCTCCATAACAATGTTCTATTGGTTAGTTGTTGCATGTCCTCACACCCATCCACAAATAAGAACACGATTTAACCGTCTTAACATTACTTCAAATCAAAGTCAAGTATCTAGACTAACTCTTACTTTGAGGTGGTTTCCATTCCCTTGTGCATTATGTCCCTCTGTCTGTCCTCTAAAACATTTTTCTGTACGGTTGCATTTTCAATCAATATCTGTTTTTTTTATATTTAAATTCTTAGACAAACAGAGGGAGTATTTCAAACTTCACTGTTGCACAGAAAAACTGTTTCAGCACAAAAGGCATAGAGCGCTCACCATTCTGCATGCCCATGCAGCTGAACAGGATTGGTTGGAGGGAAAAATAAATAAAAAAGTTTTTTTTTCCAACTTGCCCGTTAAAATTGTTGAACATCATTCCAGAAATAACAGACGCCTGCTCCATCTGCAGTTGAGTAAATCCAGGTTTCTGTTCTGTTTTTGCAGCAATCTGTGAGACTCATCTCCTTGTGCAACCGCTTGTCACGCTCCTTTCTGTCCAGAAGCAACATGAGCGTGGCACGCAGTGATGATACATTGGTAACACACACACACACACACGTGTACTCACGCAATAGCATCTTAATTTCTTAGTTAACTGCTACTGTAGCCCTCCTCTTAATTATAACATGATTATTATTAGCTGTGTTGCTTACGATGCCACCAACAGTACACGCACACAGATTTTGCTGTGAGTGTTCATTAACAGCTCATGTGCATTAATGTGTGTGCATGCGTGTGTGTTTGGGGTGGTTGTGTCCTTTAAGGTGTGCATATATGCAAATTCCATCTTCCACCTGTGTGTATGCAAATATGGCCACAGAGGCATCCATTATGGTGTGGAAGCAATGTAAACAAAACATGCCAACTGAAGTTGACCTGCTCACATTCCAGGTTTAATCAACAACCTTTAGTGTGCACTATGTATGTGTTCCTGGTAGGCACCAAAGAAAAGTGAAAAATCATGTTTGAAATGTGTAAAATTGAAGCTCATTTATCCCAAAACACTCTCACAATATCATGATTTTATTTTTGCAACATTATTACTAATATTTTTTCCCCCGTAGGAATTGGACTTTTTTTGTCATAGATATGGCTTAATTCTCCTAAAATTATGTAAATTTCTCGTGTGTATTCTGGTAAAATTAACTTCTCCTTTTGTCTTACAACTTTTTTTTTTTTTTAACACATTTTAAGGTACAATTACACCTTTTTTTTCTCGGAATTTTTTTTTCCCCCTCAAAGAATTAGGTGTTGTCATAAAATGTGTTCCCTTTTCCTTATAGAGTTCCATCTTAACTCCTGTTCAATTACTTTATTGAAACTGGATTAAATTTTTTTCCTGTAAAATTATTTTTCTCAAAAGAAATTAATATTTCAAATATTTCCTCATTGAAAAACCTTTGTATTATCGTAACATTTCTCATTGCATCAGCTCATTATTGTCATTGAATTATTATTATTATAATTAGTATGATTTCATATTGCATCTATTTTTCCCATAAAATGACCTGTAATATCATAACTTTATTCACGTCTACAGTTACAATTTTTATATTTAATAACATTATTTTTTCACAGAGCATTACAACTTTTTTATGGCTTATTATAAAAAAACAACCTGTCAACCTGTAAAATTAATTTTAAAAGTTCTAGTTTTGCAAATTCCAACATTTTTATGCTCCCCCCCCCCCTTAGTATGACTCCAATTTGGAGTTTTTCCTTCCTTGCAATTTTTGTTTGTATATTCATTGATTTTAAATCCTAATATTATAACTCTATCCTCCTAATTCTATGACATGGCATTTCAAATGTTGAATGTTATACATGATCCATTTCTGTTTTACCTGCCCAACTATTTAGGATGAGGAAGACTCATTCGTGATGAAGGCCATCATCCATGCTATAAATGATGACAACGTTCCAGGCCTGCAGCATCTGCTGGGCTCGTTGAACAGCTACGACGTCAATCAGCCCAACAAGCATGGGACGCCCCCCTTGCTCATAGCAGCTGGCTGTGGAAATGTGGACATCATCAAGGTCCTCATGAGGAAGGGAGCCCACATTCAAACCCATGACAAGGTAACCTGCTTGCTGTGTGTTTTTTTTGTTATCTATTTTTTAATAGTAGTTTTACGCATCGTCAAAAACCTCTATTTTTTTTTCATGTATTAATACATTTTTCTAATTACTGTTTCCTATTTGTATTTTTTTTATTATTTTCATTATGAAAGTACTTTTTCAAATGGCTGTGCTATTTTATATATTCTTTTTTGGGAACATATCTTTTCTGATGAGATGGTCGATGTGCTGCATATATTTAGAAATTTCTAGGTTTATTTTTTCCATTGTAAAGGTCCCGTGAATAATGAATAATTCCCCCCCCCGCTTACTAGTGAAGATAAGCGGTGCGGAAAATGGGTAAAGGGATGAACACGTGGTCATTGTTTTTAGTACACCCTTCATGTAAGCCTGTGGTGGAATGTATAGTTTCTTTTGGCTTGTGTATACACCACAAAGTAGAAAGAACTAAAACCCGTGTGAATACTATGAATTACAATTCAAAAACAGTCTCTTCTGCTCTGTGTTTTGGCCTCTATGACATCAATGCATCATATTTCATCATGTACAAACAAGCATACATGTTATGAGTAACCAGAGTTTTTGAACTCTGGGGTGGGATCTCCATTCTCTTAGCTTGAAGTCACCAAGGTGGTTCAAAAAAGCTTTTTGGTGGCATGAGCTCAATGGCGGATGAAGTCTGCTTGGAGTTCCGGAAGGATAAAAGGCAAAGCTCTCAATTTACGAGTCGATCAATGTTCCTATTCTCACCTATGTTCACAAGCTATGTGTCATAATCAAGAGAGCAGATTGCATATAAAAGTTACCCAAATGAGTTTCCTCCGCTGTTTGTCTGAGCTCTCCCTTAGCAATTGGGTGAGAAGCTCGATCATCCTGGAGGGACTCAAGAGTCGAGCCTCTGCTCCACTGTACAGAGAGGAGCCAGATGAAGTGGCTTGGGCATTTGATTTAAAATGCCCCCTGAACTCCCTTTTAAATATTGTTTTTGTTATGTTACTTTTTGAATTTCTGAATGTATTTAGTTTTTGCATGTGTTTTGTTGTGCCTCCAGAGTGGCGCCAACGCAATCTACTATGCGGCGAGACACGGCCATGTGGACACCCTCAAATTCCTCCATGCCAACAAATGTCCTCTGGACATACAGGATAAGGTAAAAAATATCGTGCACACACAAACATCAAAATGTATTTTTTCTTCTTATAAAGTTGAAAGTTAGATCAGAAGCAGATCAGTACACCGAGGTTTCAGACTTGGTCTTTGGCTTTTAAAGACAATTTCTCTGTGTATTTACAAACAGCAATCCTCTTTATTGCCAGTTATCTGTTTTCATGTGGTTGATTTGAAGTAAATGCTAGTTCATCCAGTTATTTCTTTAAAACACAGGCACAACACCTCAATTGAACTGAAGTCATCTGGACACGCTGGTGACTGTAACTGTTACTTGCATATCGATGATGGTGAAAATTAAAGTTCTGAAGAATTTGAACCAATTCCAGAATATACAGGGAGAAAAGGAGGAGTCCAAGAACTGACACTTGAGCGACCGCATAGTTCATTGCCATTTGATGAGATTGAACACTTATAATGGTTACAAAATAACTCCTTTCTCCAGGTAGCACCTGAACCATTTAAGGACTGTTCCATTTGTTCCTACCCATGTTGCAACCTGTTCAAAAGTATATTGTGATCAATCATATGAAAAGCCACACTGAGATCTAACAAGACCAGAATTGACACGTTTCCTGTTCTCACAAGTACTCAGCCTTATATCATTTAGCACTTTGATAAGAG
This sequence comes from Syngnathoides biaculeatus, assembly GCF_019802595.1. NCBI lineage: Eukaryota > Metazoa > Chordata > Actinopteri > Syngnathiformes > Syngnathidae > Syngnathoides > Syngnathoides biaculeatus. The sequence goes on along the minus strand of NC_084643.1, from coordinate 26,577,053 downwards.
CCGACTATGTAGTCTGATGAGTTCGGAAACCTGATTGAAATTGATCAAAGAATCCATTTAAGTTCAAGATAGTGCTGAGTTCATTTAAAAAAAATCTTCTCAACAATCTTGCCTCTGAATGGGAGATTTGAGTTGGGTCTATAGCTTGCTGACATGGAAGCATCCAGCATTGGTTTTTTTTAAGAGGCTTAATGGCAGCTACTTTGAGATGCAGGAAAGTTGCCTGACCGAAGTGAGTAATAATAGAAGAGCACAACTTTATTTTAGTAAAATTGTGATTTTATTGTCAAGTTGACAACTGGGCTTTTTTTAACATTACTGAAGATGTAAAATGTAAATTCTGCTGCAGTCAGGAGAAACCGCTCTCCATGTGGCGGCTCGCTATGGTAATGTGGATGTGGTGAGCTACCTCTGCAGTATCCAGGCCAACCCGGACCTCTGTGACAGGGTAAGCATGTGCATTTCAACACCCCCCACCAAAAAAAAATAAATCTGGCTTTTAGTGTGCATTTTTAAAATCCCATCTTCGATATGAAGGAGCAAGAAACAGCTCTGCATTGTGCCGCCTGGCATGGCTACTCGGCTGTAGCTCGGGCACTCTGCAGGGCTGGCTGCCGTGTGGACGCCAAGAACCGTGAGGGTGAGAGCGCCCTGCTCACCGCATCAGCCCGCGGCTTCGTGGATATTGTGGAGTGCTTGGCGGAGCATGGTGCTGACCTGGAAACCGTCGACAAGGTTGGACGTGCAGTGTACTGTGTACTCTTTTGATTGCGACTGATTACTTAAAGTCACTGTAGTGATTTGTATTTTATTTATTTGGTGGGTGACTGATTAGAGAATCTGCTTCAGATTTCTGAGGACCACGGTTCAAATCTAGCCTCGCCTGCATGCAGTTTGCTTTTTCTCCCTGTGCCTGTGTTGGTATTCTTTGGGCACTCCGGTTTCCTCCCACATCCCCAAAACATACACTAATTGGAGACTCTAAATTGCCCTGGGTGTCACTGTGAGTCCAAATTGTTTCTATGTGCCATGCGATTGGCGGGCAACCAGTTCAGGGTTAGTCCAACTCCTGACCAGAGAGAGCTGGGATAAGTTCTACACTCCTGTGACCCTCTTGATTATAAGCAGCTCAGAAAATGGATAGATGGATATTTATTTATTGTCTAATGTGGTGCTTGCTTCGTTCTCTCTCAGGATGGCCATACAGCTCTCCATCTAGCTGTGCGACGGTGCCAGCTGGAGGTGGTCCACTGTCTGCTGGCGCGGGGCTGTCATCTGGACCGTCAGGATCGCCACGGCAATGTGCCACTTCACATTGCCTGCAAGGACGGAAACCTCCCCGTCGTTGTGGCGCTCTGCAGCGCCCAAGCCATCCTCGACATCCCCAACAAGGTAACAATTTGGACCAACATTTTTTTTCCCAAATACATTAAATATTTTTGAAGGTACATACTGAAAACCAACGTAGTTGTTTGTATTTTTTGGACATTGCTAAAAGGAAGAAATGCTGATGCAAACAGGGAACAACATGAGATGCTCCTTCCCCACTATATAATTACCAAGCGCCTTTATTCCACAGAGTGGCCATTCAGCGTGTTTGCCATTTCCTTATTCATAATAACTGGGCCTAGTTCTACCAAAACACTTTAAGTCTGGAAATGTAATGTTGTGTTATTTGGGCTAAAATTTCTCTGCCGTGATTTCCCTCTATTCAGGATGTCTAGTGAGGCAACGGCCTGTGGCTCCTGAGCCAGCCTGCCAGCAGTTGGAGTAGCTACCAGTGGTCTGGTGCAATAGCATTAGCGCCTTAAGCATCACAGTGGGCAACCATGACATGTTTGGTGGGAAGGATGAGGGGGCTGGGTGGGGCGCTCATCCAGGGAGAGCACTGTCTATTGCGCTGCTGTGGCAGCATATCCATGTCTGGAGCGTGATGCAAACGGCCCACTGAATTTCAACAGGGACAGAGGAGGGAAACGGGAAAAGGGTATGGGTCATTACGTCGGGCCTCAGAGGCTGCCTGGCTGCCACTTAGTCTCATGCTGTGCCCCATGAGAACATGTGCAATGTGCATCGCTGGGAATTCTCCTCACGGGCTCCTTAAGGCATGTATTTGGTTGACAGTTTAAAGTTCCATGGGGTGAAGTTTTCAGAAAGTTCAGTGACATAGCCACACCAACCATTTTTAAGCCTGATCTTGTGTACTGAGATTTTATTTTGTATTAATTAACAGACCAATCAAATGTTGGATGAAAAAGCTTAGTAAGTTGAGTAAGTCACAACGTATGACCAGTTAATACTGGTAGGTTTTGTTAATTTTGGGAGGGATAATGTGGAATGAGTCTGTGATTGTGAAAAGTCAACTGGCAAGGAAATAAATGTGAAACTTGGTGGGCCACTCCTCTTGAGACCTTCCAAATCAAAGTTGGTATTTCGATACACTGTGTTGAAGATCAGAGCCCTGATGAAAGACCGTTTTTTGTCACCTACTGTATGCTTGGTTGCTAGCTATTTAGATGTAATAAACAGTCGCTCACTGTTTTGCACATGTCTCTGGAACATTGTTTGGAAAATGATTTATCCTTGCCTCATCTGTTAATCATAGTTTTGAATCTGTTTTAGTGGGCCTCTGATTTGAGATTGGGCACACTGGAGACTCATTGGGAGTGGCTGGGTTCATGTTTAATTTTAATACTGTACTTGAATATCTTTGAACACATTTACATTGTTTTTAAATAGTTTTTGATATGTTCACATCTTTAAAGCTTGTGGTAGGCATACACAGTGTGTATCTATATATAGTCACTAACTTGGAGATTTGACCTATTGTGAGTGGGTCTGGAATGTATCCATCCATGTTAAAAGGGTTTTGAATGTACTGTTTCTCCAAGTTTGCCTAAATTTGGGATTTTTAGGTGTCGTTTCCACCGAAATGGAAGGATGATTACCTTATACAACAACTGTGGTATCAACTCTTAACAGCTCTTTAGAATTTAGGTGTGATAATCCAGTATTAGTGCTTGGTTTAATGGGTTTATAACTAAATCGCTTGGCCTTCGCCAACACTAATACCCACAGTAGCTGATTTGATTGACTACTATGTACGGTTTCTCATTTAATATATTAAGGGGTTTTTTTTTGTTTTTCAATTATACTGTGTTTTTAATGTCAAATAATTTGTAGACTTTAAACTGATTTGATCAGCCTGATCGGAATGGCTGATAATTGCCAGTTTTTGCCGATTAGTTTTGATGTCATAATTCGCTGATCCGATCACTGATGTCATTGATCGGCTCTGAGAGAGATATTTACTTCGCGTCACCATCGTGCACAGTATATATGAATCCAAACCTTATTTTATGTAGGAGTATTTAGTATATAGGTTTTTTTTTTGTGTGTGTGTCTTCTGACATAGTGCTATAAATATCTGGTAGCCAATAAAGTTATGGAAAAAAAAAAAAGACTACAAGACAAGCTTGCTCTTTCACGATTGTACTAGTTCAGGGTACTGCAATAATAAGAAAATGGGTGGGTTGTGTGTTGGTGGTCACCGGTGCTCAGGACAGGAGAGGACTTCGTGTAAGGTTTGCTGGAGGCATGTTCGGATACTTTTGAAATACGGCTCGCAGCCCATCAAGAAAATGTTACGTAGCCTAGCAAGCTAGTGTCGTGTGTAAACATGCTGCTGTTCTGTTGAACACGTGATATTACCAGATCAGTTAATTACAACCTTTTGGGAGCCAAGGCACATACTTTACAATTGAAAAATCACACGGAACATCAACAAACAAAGCTATCCCAAAAAGTAGGTACATTAATTGCTATATGTACTTACTGCCATCTAATAAAAGAACATTAAATTTAATAAATCATTGCTCCATCTTGTGATCAGCTCGGTTATCATTTTGTTTAACTTGCTGATCGTCCCCATAAATCCTTATCATCGGAAGCCCAATAATTTGTAGTCTGCAGTCTGGGCTGAACAAACTACTAAATGTCTCCTTACCTGACAATAATATTTGCAGTATTTAATATTAGTTTGCATATATTTATTTTTATTTTATTTCTTTATCATTTACATGTTTTTGTATCTCTGCAGACTGTGTTGTGTGGCAGTTTAGACTAAACAAACTGATTGAATAGATTGAAGGATTCTAATTAGTTTTCCAGTAATGCATTACTGAGTCAGTGATTTTATTTATTGATGGTAATGCTGATGTGTTTTATTCGGATGCTGCCAACTTGTCTATTTGTTTTTCCCCATCTTAATGTCCTAAGTCATCTGTTTTTGGATGCGAAGAAGATGAGTGCTTGCTTATAGTGATTTTAATGATTTTTCTTTTCAAGGGTACCATATATTGGGTTTCCGTCTCATGCAGATGTGCGCTCCTAATGATGATAAAACCCTGGAGTTGCATCAATCTCAAAGGCAGAATTTATGGACATTGGATTCCAGAAAATAACTTGATTGAACTCTTATTAGTGATGTGCTTTCTGTTGTTTGTTTATTGACTGACTAGTACGGCCGGACCCCCCTCCACCTAGCTTCCAGCAACGGTGGTCTGGAAGTGGTTCGTCACCTCTGCCTGTCCGGAGCCAACACGGACGCCGTCACCAACGTAAGATGAGCTTGTAAAATGTCAAATTAAGTTAAAGTACTTTTGGACATCCACGTCGTCACCCGTTGACTGATTTAATCCCCCACAACTGGTTAGAGCATTTGTTTTACAGTTCTGAGGTCCGGGGTACCCCGCCTCCTGCCTGAAGTTAGCTGGGATAGGCTCCAGCGCTCCCGGGCCTTGTGAGGATAAGCGCCTCAGAGAATGGATGGGTGGATGCATATATAATGACCTCAAACAATCATCTGCATATTCTCGCTATTCATTGTCTGGCCTGATCAGTATCCCCCGCAAATAGTAGTGTATTGTCCAGTGGTACTCAAAATCAAAATAATTTGAAATTTGACCAAGAATATTTGGTTAAAATTTGCCTCTAAAGTCACTGTAAATATACTGTATGTTTTGCTTTCTCTGTTTGTAGGACAAGCTAAATAATCTAGACAAGAGTTATGTTTTGTGCTTTTACAAATTAAATTTCATGTTTCTGCTTATATATGATGTTTGTTTTTTCAGGATGGAAAAAGTGCTGAGGACTTGGCGTCAGCTGAGCAACATGTCAGCATAGTGGCCTTGTTGGGGAAGCTTAAAAAGGTAAACAATTAAAAAAGGGCTTGAGTGTGTATGACATTTATTGTTTCATTGAAAGTGGTACAATAGTGGAACTGACCATGTGGGAGTACAGAGTGCTCTCACCCACCTGAACAAGCACTCACTGTCACAGGCAAGCTTATGTTACATGACTCATCCATCTCACTCGTACGGAAAACAACAGCACTTGAGTTGATTACATCATTTCTGAGCTTTTATGACACTGAATTGTGGAAAAAAATGCAACCGACCCTTCTTTAATTTTCTGAGGTCGGATTAGAGTTGTGAGAAAGGTGGGACTCCACCTGTCTTGTATAAAAGTCAGCATTTTTCTCACCTCTTGTCCAGCTTGCATTCTTGACAACCCTCAAAAAATATGGCAAGTTTGAGCCCGGCCACTGTCTTCCCTTCATTCTATCCCATAAGTACCACGCAAATCGGGAACTTTTCAGCCTTTCGCATTCTGTTCTGTTTTAATGGCACTGTGACAAAGTTGAAAAACAAAGTTGACCTGATGATTTTTTTTTTTTTTATCTTAATAGTGGCGGGATGCCATCTATGTGTCAAGCTTCTTTAATACCATCTTTAAAAGGAGGCATTTAAGCATGACATGTTGCATTCACTGGGTTCAATGTGAAAGTCAAAGGCAGATAAATACTTTAGTCTAAATTACCTATAGGTGTGAATGTGTGTGTGCATGGTTGTTTCTACCCTGCAATTGGCTGGTGACTACTTAAGTTGTACCCCACATCATACCGAAAGATAACGGGCATAGGCTCTGGTGCGACCACGACAATTGTGAGGAATGAATGGCAGTCCGGAAAATGGACAGATGGGTTGTTTGCGTGAATGAGTCTACTAATAACCAAGCTCTGTTGTGTATCTGAGTGCAGGACAACCACAAGCTGGCCTTCATTCAGCAGCTGCGGCCCACACAGACATTGCAGCCACGCATCAAGCTCAAGCTCTTCGGCCATCAAGGGGCGGGCAAGAGCACGCTCCTAGAGTCGCTCAAATGTGGCATCCTGCGCAGCTTCTTCCGCCGGCGCCGGACCACCCGCATGGCCAACTCGACACGACACCCCAACTCTCCAGTCAATTCCAAGCCCTCCGGTAGGTTACGGCAGTGCTGCACAGTGACCACTTGAGGATGACTTTCTAGAGTTATCACCACTTCCTATGTCTTTTCAGACATAGCTTCTTCAGACTTTCTTGAGTACTCATGATGGACAACTTTACCAAATTTCATGTTGCTTGGTGAAACTTGTTTCAGGGACTGAATTTGCAAATATTTTGGTTTTGTTTGAATCTGAAAATTGACTTCTTGACTCTACAAAGGCTAGTTTAACCAAAATGGTAGCTTTCTTGTATGTTTTGTCATGCCATCCTGGGACTTCTTTGGGCTGTGACCCATCATAGCTATGTTTACCAAATGCCATGGGTTTTATTTTTTTTGTAGTTCTACCCCAAATTAAACGTGCATACCAAATTTCCCGTTGCAGTGTCTGTGAGCATCTCCAACTTGTACCCGGGCTGCGAGAACGTAAGTGTGCGCAGTCGCAGCATGATGTTTGAGCCCAGCCTGACTAAAGGCGTAGTGGAGGTGTTTTCGCCCGTGCACAGCAGTCTGTCCCCTGCCGCCACCGACGAGCAGGCCACTCGGGCCATTGAGATCCAACATGCCAACATTCATGGTGAGATGCAACTTGCACCATCCGAGGTGAAGTAGTGACAGTTTCACTTCTAGTGACTGGTTTAAAAAATGTTTTTAAAGATGGCCTTTCTCTGTCACGGCCTCTCGATGTTTCACTGTGTTCCGTTTTCGTAGGCGTGGGAGATTTCAGCGTGTGGGAGTTTTCTGGCAATCCAGTCTACTACTGCGTCTATGACTACTTTGCGGCCAATGATGCCACGGCAATCCACCTGGTGGTGTTCAGTCTGGAGGAGCCATATGAGAGCCAGCTTAGCCACATCAACTATTGGCTCAACATGCTCAAGGCCCTCACGCCACCACACGACCACATCCGTGAGTCTCAAGTGTTCCCACCGTCGGAATGGCAGTCAGTGGACTGACGCTGTCGCTGCTCGCAGTTTTCGGAGGGAAGGTCCAGCAGCCCCTGGTGGTGGTCCTGGTAGGCACGCATGCAGACCTGGGGGACGTTCCCAGGGGTTTCTCTGGAGAGTTCAGCTACAACAAAGAGAGGGCCCTCCTCAAGGAAGTCAGGAGCAGGTCAGGATTGTGTTTGATTTTATTTTTTAAGTCATTGTGTTCCTTTATTTTATGAAGTTTTATTTATTTTAATCCATTCATTTTATATTTTTATATAATCTATCTGTAGCTTCATATGTTTTATGATTTTCGTTGATTGCGTATTTTATTTTTATTTAATTTCATTTTTTTGTTTTATTTGGTTTATTATTTATACTATTTTTTTTTTACATTTTTTCTTTTACTTATGTATTATATATGACAATTTTTATGTTATGAAAGCAAAATGTTTAAAAGAGACAAGAATCACATTTAAATCTAATCCATAAAACTTTTACAGGTACCAATTATTAAATGCAAAAAAAATCAATGTAATCTTATGTTTTAGGTTTGGAAATGATCTGCGGATCAGCGACAAGTTATTTGTAATGGACGCTGGCGCCTCCAACTCTAAAGATGTGAAGCTACTGAGGAATCATCTCCAGGAGCTGCGCTCTCACATAGTCTCTGTGAGCACATACACGCACACACGCACAAACAGCAAAGGGGGGGACCCAGGCCACATGACTGAACTCTGGTCACCAATTTTAGAACATGGAACTTGCTTGGTGAAAAGTAGGGTTGTCCCTATCAAATCTTTTTTAGAATTGATTATCCTGCTGGCTATTCAATTGCGTGAGTAATTGGCACTCCCTCTGAATGTTTATATACACAGTGGACATACAGCAATGCATTAATGCGTCGTTTCTCTTTTGTGTGTAGAGCTGCAGCACGATGACGCTGCTGTCAGAGCGTCTACTGGTGGCGCTTCCCGCCTGGCGTAAATTGAGCGGACCTAACCAGCTGACGTCGTGGCAGCAGTTTGTTAGTGATGTCCAGGAGAACATCAACCCGCTGGTCAGCCAGCAGCACCTCAGAGACCTGGCACTACAGCTGCACAGCATGGGAGAGGTAAGTTCAACTCCTCTTCCTTTTTCTTTAACAACACCCATTTTTCAGTGTGCACCGAATCCGCATTTATCGCAAGGCCTATGTTCCAGATCCATCCATGCGTTCATGTGAGAGACAGTTACTATTTTTTTTTACCCCTCCACAGACTTTAAACATGTTCAAATCTATTAAGTCGCACATTTTAAAGTATTTGTGAGTACTGTATCTGTTTCAACATCACTATGAGGGAATGTGTCAAATAAAAGGCAGGTGAGCTAGCTTCAAGCTGTTTGTCTCTCCTGGTTGAAGATTGAAGTAAAACTGACACATAAAATACAATCAAAGCTTGTACACACCATTTACATACCCACTCACTAACCCATGTTAAACCATCTAATTTCATCTAACAAATCTCTTAGCTACCATATCATGCAAAATGCCATAGATGGGCTAACTGAAATTAGCATAGCTATTGTAATTTTAACCTTTAAACAAACACGGCGCAGCAATCGAACGAAGATAAAATAAACACTAACGTAACTTTAATATCCATCCATTTTCAACACCGTTTATGAAGGTGAGAGTCACAGGTTGCTGGAGCCTATCCCAACTGACTTTGACTGAAAGGCGGACTACATCTTGAGCTGGTCACCAATCGGTCGCACGGCACATAACCTTAATATGTAACCTTTAATATAGCCTTAAATGATTTGTTTTATTCATATGTTCCATGCTAACAAGGCAACATTGACATCAGTTGAGGTCTATTGACATAATTTTCAGTGGACAGCATAAGGCATCCATCCAGCTTCTGCGCCGCTTATCGTCACAAGGGTCACTGGAGCGTTGGCGCTTATCCCATCTAACTGAGGGTGGGAGGCAGGGCACACCCTGGACTGGTCGCCAGGCAAATAACAAGGGATATATAAACAACCATTCATTCTCACATTCATACCTCTAGACAATTTAGACTATCAAGTCAACCTACCATGGATTTTTTTGGGGGGATGTGGGAGGAAACTGGAGTACCCAGAGAAAACCCATGCAAACTACACACAGCCGAGACCAGAGTTGAACCCAAATGCTCAGAACTGCAAGTCAGATGTCTTTCCTGTGTTTTACAGATCAACATCATGCAGAGCGAAACGGTGCAGGATGTGGTCTTGCTGGAGCCACGGTGGCTCTGTAGCACGGTTTTGGGACGCCTGCTGTCAGTGGAGACGCCCAAAGCCATCCACCATTACAGGGGGCGCTACAGGCTGGAGGAGGTGCAAGCCTTGGCACCTGACAGCGACGTGGAAGAGCTACTGCAGATCCTGGATGCCATGGATGTGTGTGCCCGCGACACCACCGAGCCAGCCATGGTGGACGTGCCCGCCCTCATCAAGGCTGGCGGTCTGCGGCGCTCGTGGACTGAGGACGAAGCCGAGGGGGACGCGGCTGCCATATACGGTGGCGTTCGGCTGGTTCCTGCTGAACACCTAGCTGCCTTCCCGTGCGGTTTGTTCCACAAGCTGCAGGTCAACCTTTGCCGATGGAGTCGGCAACAGAAGCCCGAAGACGAGGAAGACGACGAGGAAGAAAGAGACGCTGACATCCACCTGTGGACAGACGGGGCCAAGGTGAATTGGGCTGAAGGGCTTCAAGATAACGTGCAACAGTGATTGATAAAGCAGATTAAAGCATGAAATAATGATGCACATCCAATTTTTGCCAATTAAAGTCCTCTTTTACCAAGTGAATTTCCCTTAACCCTAAGGTAAGCCGGTTGGGTACCGAGGCCATGGTGCTGCTGGTCAACCACGGCCAGGCTGTGGAGATCCAGGTGCGCGGGCACGAGTCGCAAAGGGCCAAGTGTTATGCCCTGCTGGACGCCATGTGCAGCATCGCTGAGAATCTGATGGCGTCCACACTGCCAGGCCTGCTGACCGCCAAGTACTACCTGAGCCCCCAGCAGCTACGCGAGCGACACGCTCCCGTCATGGTGTACCAGCCCAAGGACTTCCTGAGGGCGCAGGCGCAGAGGGAGACCTCGCTCACCAACACTATGGGAGGATACAGAGAAAGCTTCAGTGCAATCCTGGCCTTTGGCTGTGCAGAGGTGTGTCTGTGCGTGTGTGTGTATTTAAATATATATCGAGAGAGGATGTTTGAAGATGTCCTTAAGGCCAATTTTATCAATTCAAAATACTGATTTTCATTGGTTAATTTTCAAAAAATTTATATTACTTTTGTCAGATTCAAGTTATTTCTGTGACCGTTGCAGGGATTTCTTTCATAAACGTAGGGGGTACCAGAAATTTTGTCCGTTTGTGTATATCTTATTTTGTATGTTGTCTTCCTTCCTGATCAATCTTATTTCACGTACCTTATGTGTTAATGTAACCATGTATGTAGGTGTACCAGCATGGTATACTGGGCCCTGACGTGCATATCGCCGATGTTCCGCCCCTGGCCCGTCGCAAATTGTGTCGCATGCTGGACCCGCCCGACGCCCTCGGAAAGGACTGGTGCCTTCTCGCCATGAACCTCGGCCTCAGTGAGCTGGTGGCTAAGCACAGCGGCAACAGGACGCCGCCCGACACCCCGCCCAGCCCGACGGCATCCCTGCTGCACGAGTGGAGCAGGCGTCCGGGCAGCACAGTGGGCGTCCTTATGTTGAAGCTGCGGGAGCTGGGCCGGAGGGACGCCGCTGACTTCCTCCTGAAGGCCTTGCCCATCTTCAGAGTGAACGCTGATGGGCTGGGCAGTGGCACCAACACCAATGGTTACTGCAATAATTACGCTGCCACCTGCAATGGGGGCACATCCTACAACTCCATCAGCTCCGTCATTTCCCGCTAAAAGACAGACTCGCCACAAATTTCTCCAGCGTCAGGAAACTCTTGACATTTGTACAGCCGTCATTTTCTTTCTCCGTGAATGTTGTCAAAGCGCTGATTGTCCCCAAAGAGCAAACCCGAGCTCCTTTCACACTGCCCGTCTTAGCCAGTCTTTTTCAGCCTTGTTCTTTTGCACGCCTGGTACAGATACCAAAATCACAATATGAGCAATTTTCAACATGGTACTGGAGGCATATTTTTGTGACTATCACGTGAGACTTGCTTCCCATCCCACTTTGTGTTGAAAGTACTGTAATTATCACCATCCCTGGAGTTGACCAGGCCTTTTTATTAGTCAGGTACCGACACTGAGTTCACGTCAAGCCATGATTCATCATTGTAAAGGTGTTTACCACAGTGCATCAGAGACTCGCTGGCCAGGCCACTGCGTCAAAAACAATTCCAACCGTCCCAGAAGTTGCCCAGGCCTTTGTGAGTTAAGACTGGCGTTACAACAGCTATGTGTAAAGGAACACAGTGGTGTGAGGTTTAACACCCTTATTCCTCCTGGTTTGTTGTGTCAAAAGCAATTTTCTCAGTTCTAGATGCAGACGCAGAAGATGCTGACCTTCTTAACCAAGCACTATGTGAACCCACAAGCGCACATAGCTGTGTGACTGCAGGGATGGCGATGTCCCACTTGGGCAAGAGCTATCCGAAAAGCACAGGATAAACCCACCAGCTCTACAGTTACAGGTCCAGTGGGCCATCCATCCATTCATTTTCCAAGATTTTTATCCTCACAAGGGTCAGCCAGTTTCCTGGGAATATCATCCACCGCCCTTCTCACGCTGAGTTTCTAAGCCATCTTTTTTCATAACATTGCGGGTTGCTGGTGATTGAATTCAATCCACGAATTATCAGAGGGGCGGTCAACGGGACCACATTGTAAACTTTAACACAAGAGACTCGCTGGCCACACCCCTTTGTGTCCAAAGCAGTTGCCACATCTATTCATTTGATCGCAACGGCTGTGCGCTTTGGGCACAAGCGGGTATGTTACATTAGCTTGAGTATCTATGAGATTTTGTTTTTATTCACCTCCTTGTGCTGCTTTTGGGACTGTGTTCACACCTCTAATTTGATACACAGGTCTTATGGTCTGATTGCTGTGTCAAAGTGCACACGGTTACGGCCGTGGCCCACCTTTGCTGTGTTTGTGTAAGAAGTCAGCAACATAAAAAAAAATGCTGGATATACTGTTACTACTTGCCTCTGACGTTCTTAATTTTAATTGTTCGGCTACTACCCTCAGTGTGGCGTTTTTGGCCCTTAAAGGTAATATCGGACTTGTAACAGATGCGGGATTATAGGAAATTCCGGTCATTACACCCCCCCCCCCACCTCTGTGTTGAAAGTCATTGTCCTACCAGTCATTGACTTCATGGATCCATGTGATTTATACCATCTTCATTGAGTGCTGCGAAACAGTCAAAGGCAGTTGAAAGTGAACCAAACAATTGTGACCATTGTATCTGTATGAGCGCACCAGGTTTCCCATTTTCATGGCCAAAGTCACGCTGTAATCGCCCGCACGTTTATCTCTGCCTTTTCTTGTGTTAGGCCACTGCATTTAATTCCAGTGCCTTTATGGCCTTCTACCTCCCCCCCCCAAGCACAAATAAGAGCAGGTGCCTTGTCTGCACGAAGCGTGACAATTCCTAAAGCCCACAATGTCTTATGTCTTTTAGGTCTTCAGGATTCACTCAAAGGGAATTTTCATGTTGAATGGCTGTCTCTTAACTGGAAAATACATAAATATATATATATTAAAAACATGTTGCCACTTTTCGGATTTTTTTTATATATTAAAAATAATTTTGACAGGTTCAAAATGGTTTGTACCCTGTGTAGTCCAGAACAGCGTCATGAAGTGCTTTCTTGTGAACATGTTGCAATTTCAAACAGAAGTTTATAAGCTAGTATTCATCCGCGAAAACATTACTTGACAATAACTATTTTAATGACTTTAGTAAATTTGTAGGTAACAGTGTCAAAGCTGTGAGGCGCAATGATCACCCCGTTTTGGCGGCCAATCAGCCAAAAATAATTAAATGCGTCTTTTGCATCGCCCGTCTTTACTTAAGGTAGCTGCTTCCGTGATCTCCGCTCATTCTCACGAATTTGCTCCAAAATGGCTGCTTCAAACTGCAATGATTGAATTCCAGTTTATTTTGAAGCATAAGTCATTGAGATATTTATGTCCGTCCTGTAACGAGACACGTCTGCCCAATTTAATGTTTGTGAAACTGGTGTCCAAGGTCAAATTTTCCCAACTTTCCAGGGGGCACCAAGTCATGCTGAGGACTGCGGTTTGGATCAGGGTACCCACATTTCCGAATTGTGGGCACTTTTTGGGCATGACCGAAGTCAGTCAAAGTGAAAGCAAAATGGCTACTTGAAACCACAAAAGATGACTTCATGTTCAAGTTGGTGCAGAAATCCATCCATCCATTATCTGAACCGCTTATCTTCACAACAGTCGCGGGAGAACTTGAGACTTTTTCCATGCACCCAGTATGGTCGGCATGACCACCCAGTTTTATTTCAATTGGTGAAAATGGTGCCTTTTGTGTTTGTTGTTGTTGTTGTTCCCCCTCCACTTTCCTGGGAGTACAAGTGAGTGAAACTTGGGCCTTTTGTTTTAATTGGTAGGAACAATACTGGAATAGACAAAACTGTCCAGTAAGATCAAAGACATGGTACATTTCAGAAATGTGCATTTTGTTAGCCTCATAACATAATTTTCTGTCCTATAGGGAAAACAACATAAATAAAGAGTCAATTTAACCTTTGCAACTTTCTGTGAGCTGGATAATCGACAATCTAAATACTTTTTTTTAAGCACACACGTTGCTCTTTCTGGTGATCTACGTTAAAAACGACTTATGCTGTTTGGTTACTGATTTTCATGTGATTTCCAGCGACTAAATATCAAAAGTCCCATGAAATCGATTTGTCTCTCTTCTGCTTCCTCTCAGGAAATTGTGCCACCATTAAAGCTGACATTAGCATTTAGCTTGTTAGCGCTATGGCCATAAAGTAACTTCTAATTCGATGAGTCAGTTTGATAGCGCATCGTTTCAGTGTTTTTCTTTTTTTTTTTCCCCTGTCTTCCATTGTCTCTGTCCTCCATTTTGTCCCCTCCTTGGGCCATGTGAATGGGCCAAAAGCTGCTAAATTTTACATTTTGTAGAAGTCTACTATTTACTATCCTCCCACGCTTTGTTATAATCTTTTATTTTCTTAATTTTCCCTTCTTTTTGTGTCTTTTGGCTGGCTTTTTTTACATCGATTGAATGTCTGACATGAAGAAAAAAAAAAAACAGGTTCACTGTTAACATGTTTTTATGTGTAAATGTTTGCAATGTTGTGACTTTAAACATACCTTGTCCAATATGAAATGAAAGGGAATTTTGATTTGTATTGTTTTTTTTAAAGGAATGACATCCTTGTCTCTGACCAAAACCGGAAATGATTTTAACCAGCTTTTTTTCAAGTTTTTTTTTTGTATGCACTATTTATGTTATGTTTCTTCAGCATGTTATCACTACTTTATAGTGTATTAATTTTTTTAAATATAAATTAAAAAGTCTATTGGTTGCTTTTTGTCCGTGTTTTTCTCTTTTTTTATGTTAAAGTACAAAAATATATGCAAATCAGTTGCCTTTTGGCAAAAACCACCATTTTGAACTCGCTGCTCAGAACTATGAGGCCAACGCTGTAACCAGTTTTTCCACCGGTCCGTCAGCAGATTTCATGTATTGTAGTATTTGTCTGGTGCTGTCTGCCCAAACGGGTACTTCAGATTACTTCTAACTTTAGAACACAGTGCAGTAAATTGCAGGTCTTTTGTTGTATGTTTGACAAGCACACTCACACACAGCAATGTAAAAATTTGCACATTAACATTTTATTTTTTTATTTTGGCTTTTTTTTTTTTCAACCACACGCTGTGGTAAATGATAAAAAATCGGGGGTCTACTAGTCAGTACTTGAGTAATTATTTGTCAGGTAACAGTACTCGCATTTGAGGAGATTGTTTGGGTAGTCTTGTGGAATGGACATCGTCTGTTGCTATTCTTACGTTTCTGCAACAGTTTTGCTGTGGCATTTCTTGTACTGGTCTTTTGTATTTTCATGTTGAGGTGCTGTGGGTCTTGGCCCTGATCGTGGTCCCAGCAGAGTTGCAAACCACACGTAATATTGGGTGACAAGTGCTGATATTTTGTATTAATTAGGAAATGGGTCAACAACTACTTTACCCATCCATTTTCTTCACCGCTTATCCTCACGAGAGTTGCGGGGAGTGCTGGAGCCTATCCCAGCTGTCAACGGCAGGAGGCGGGCTACACCCTGAATAGGTTCCTCGCCAGTGCCAGGGCACATAGAGACAAATAGATGCACTCAAAATCCCAATTAGGGGCAATTTAGAGTGTCCAATTAATGTTGCATGTTTATGGGATGTGGGAGGAAACCGGAGTACCCGGAGGAAACCCACGCAGGCACGGGGAGAACATGCAAACTCCACACTGGCAAGTCCGGGATCGCACCTGGGACCTCAGAACTGTGAGGCCAACGCTTTACCAGCTGATCCACTGTCCCGCCTAGTTTACCCATGTTAGTGATAAAAGTAGTAAGTGGCAGAGCGATGTTAGGGATTGTGTCACAACACAGAAAAGGCTGACTTCGAATTCAGAAATGCGCGATCAAATCTGAAAAATGCTCTACTTTATATTTTCCTGCGGGATTCATTTAGGATTACCTTTGAAGTTGGTAAGAGTGAAAAATGAAGTGAGACAGACACTGATTTTGGTCAATTCTTTTGCAGAATGCGAGTGCTTAATAAGGAGGATGCGAAGTCATTAAGCAGATCCTGAAGCACGCCTCAATCTTCTTCCACATTGCTTAATTTGTTAAAATAATATCCATCCGTCCATTATATAATTTTTTTTGTTGTTGTTTTTGTGAGGGCCCAAGGGATACCCCCAGACTCTGCTCCAGTGGGTTTTTTTTTCTGTTTTAGTCACCTTTTTCATGCCGCCGGTGTTTGCATGTCTCAGAAATAAAAGATGGAAATTCGAGAATCACAATCTTTTTTTTCCATACATGTAAAGTATTACAGTTCTTATTGGCTGGCTACAGTTCAGGGTGCACCACGTCTCCTGTCCAAAGGTAGCTGTAATAGGTTCCAGCACTCCTGCGACCCTTGTGAGGATAAGCGGCTCCGAAAATGGATAGTTGGAATTAACTTCCAATGACAATAACAATACCAGCCGCCAGGGAGCAGTGTTGCCCAACAGCAATACCAAGTGCCCGAAAACAAACCTGGATTTAATTATACACCCACGTACACACATACCGTGTATAGCAGTTGGATCAAAGATATGACTTAAATATCTCACATTTGAACAAATGTTGAATATATTATTTTTGAATTATTGTATTAGTGGTCGTCACGTATATTTGATGACTATTGAATTAGTAAATGCAAATATATATTATCCATCCATTTTCCGTACAATATGTTCCGATATATTAAAAATCGATTAAATATGATGAATACATTGATTAATTTGATGATTGGGTCCCTTTATGAAGCCCAATTGTAATAGTTATTGTATTCAATTAAATGTATACATTGAATACAATTATTTTAAATTATTACATTAAATACAAAACACTTATTAGAGCTTTTTAAATATTGAATTTAAATCAAAATCTCAGCCATGAAAATAGATGCATGAACACAAAAATATTCTCCTGTCACATTTGAACATGGAATGCAAAGTATGGATCTATACAGTAACAGTGCAAAGTACTGTATGTACGTATAATATTGTGTGATTATAAAATATGACTTTATTTGCTTCCATAACAGCACATAATTAATGAAGCTGTTTGTGGTGCTCTTGAGGTCCCGAAAGTGCGTAGATGTGGTCTTCTGACCTTTAACCTGATAACCTGCTCAGCTGACTTGTGTAAGGAACATCCTCAATGAAAAAATAGCCCCAAGTGTCCACTCAGCATACGTTTTAGAAAAGAAAAAAAAAATCATTTTCCTGTTGTTGGTGGTTTTATTTTTTTCTTTTCCACAGGAGTGTGTGCTGTCCGGACTTGTTGAAAAAGTGCTAAGTCAGGTCATCGCGCTATCACGCTGCTGACGTGTTATCATCAAGTCGTCACGCTTGAGATTTGCGTTGCTGACTTCTGCAAGCGGCAGCCAGCGACGCAAACTTCACTTTAGCGCTTTTATTTGGACCAAAAAAATACCCCCCCCCCCGGCCCTTTTTTGGGGGGGAACTAGCATAATGTAGCAAGATCTTTCTAGAAAGCACAAAATTCTATAAATTAGACATTAGTCTTCATTTTATATCTGATGGATTACTTTTTAACTTGTTTATATCACACTTTGTTTACAATCCATGATTGATTAGCTCATGTAAACTGAAGAAGAAATCAATCTACGGTAAAATGAAGTTGCTAATGGAAACAAAAAACTAAATCATGACATCCAATCACTGTGGATGCAAAAATTAACACAATAGTTCCATGATCAATCGGTAATAATGATTACCTTGGTTAATGACCTAGTTATATGCCGCAAAAAATATTGTTACAATATAAGTTTGAAACGCCCCAGGCAATTATGACATTCGGCTACCGACGTTGACGTTTGAGCGGTCACGTCGACTGCTCGAAATTGCGGACCTTTATTTCATTGCTTTCTGTTGTACAGTTCTGTAAGAAAACAAAGGTTTTATTGTATCTTACTGAACATTTCCAAGCATCCGTATGACAAAATAGAAGAAATGGAAGCTCAATTAAATCAGCCCTTGTTAGTAAGAATCTGATAAGGATTAAGAATTTTGAGATTTACTTGTGATTAAAGGGCCACTAACACCTAAAACATGAAATTTTGTATGTTTTTAACTGAAAATAATCATCCGGAATTAACTGCAAGTCTGAATGTTGGCGTATATAATTTTTTTTCATCTCCCACCAGGGAAAGTCTCTCTAGGACTTTGTGTTGAAGAAGAAGCAGGAAGTGATGTTTTTTTGCAGACGCCTCCAGTGGCGGGCTCGCGTATTTACACCTATTGTACCTGCGAGAGATTAGCTGTTTTTTTTTCTGGGTGTTAGCCAAAATATCGGCTCGTTGTATTGCTGGACTTTGCTTGAACACTCGGGAGGATGGATTCACTCTTCGTACATTTCCAAAAGACCCGGTTCGTTGTGAAAAATGGATTGCACAGACGCAAAGGTCGAGAGCTTTGTGGGTTCCAAATGACAGGGAAGTATGTATAGAGCGATTAAAAAATAGTTGGGGAGAATGACGTAATGCTTCTCTCAGAACGTAACGAGTCAGGGGTGCTAAATATGTCAATGTGCCCATGCACACTGTCATACATACTGTCGGGGAGTCTGTTGTTAGTTAGAAGTGATCCGCATATCATCTACGTATAGCTCGAAACAATAGGGTAATATGGCCCCGGTCACTTCATTTGATTCTGAGAGGTTCTCTTCTTCGAAAAGAGCTTCCGTGTCAGAAGGGGCGTCAGAAAAATCTGAAAATCTCTCTTGTTCATCTCCCATAGCAGGTGCCACTACATGTTTTCAATGGCGACTGTCCCAGTGTGTCATCTGCAAATGATGTTGCAAGCAATATGGCGGCCACTGGGATGTCGAGTGAGACTTCCGCAACTTTGCGCATGAATGACACGCTCTCCGCTCTTCTTTTTTTTTTAATATAGACATTGAAGTGAATAATATTAGATATAGTTTTACTAACAACATCCATTTTGAAATGAATATTGGGCTGTCGGTAGCCCTTTAAGACCCTTCAGCAGGAAAAAAAGGGTTGTATTAGTTGAAAAATTCATGCCACCTCAGATTTACTTAAAAAAAAAAGAATAATAGTCCATCACGTACGTTTTGTTTTAAATTGTCTTCAAATCCTATGAAAGTATGACTCTGGATGGCAAAATGTTTAGGTCACGTTAAGCAAAACTAGTAGCTAACATGAGAAATTCAAAAGGCTGGCTTTATGGTTTGTTTGAAAACGCCATGACTAGCTGGCGGCCAATGTACAAAAACAAAAGGCAGACAGTGATGTTTTGACACAAAATGACTTTGCAATCAAGAAAAGCGCCAACGACGTTGTTGTGACGGGCGCTCAAAGTCCGCATCCTTTTTTTGCAATAACAATCGAAGACTTTGTTGGGGACTTCGCGTATGATCGATTTCTGCTTGTGTATGCGCTCAGGCGGGAGCAAGCGGTGTCGATAACGCGCGCACGCTCCCCACTTCGCTCTCATGTGGCCTCGTCACGTAAGACCGTGTCGAGCGACATCTCAAAGAGCTCACTCGGGCACATTTCTCGTTTCCATTCGGGCTATAGCTAAAAATGTTTTAATTTGCGTCCATTAAAGGGTTCACACGTCGATACGAGTAGTTAATTTTTTCCCACCACCATTCCGGAGAGGAATCACGTGCTTCCAAAATGACATCATGTGGAAGGGAGGGCACCCAACAGGTAGAGGCCAATGAGAGCGCCCGGTGGGCGGGGACTCGACTGTCACTCAAGCCTTTATAACGTCGTGTAGTTTCAACGCAGAATGAGATTTTTCCTCCTTTTCCATTCGCAGTTTCGTCACACGGTGCTGCCGGTAAGTGTGATTTTCTTTTTTTAAAAAACGAATTCAAATTTGTGTGAACTACGCTTTCCCATGTACAATCCATCCCAATGGAGGTCTTGAGTGTGTGTCATTGTAATCTTGGGAATTTGTCCTACAATCACAATGGTAAAAGCGAAGAGACAAATTAGGATGGCTATTTAAGCATGTTACTGACAATTTCCCAGCAAAACCTCGACAATTTTTTTATCGTTCGATATTTTCAGTCGTCGTTTTGCATTCGCCTTGCCTTTTGTTGTCCTCTCGAGTGGAAACAACAACGACAACAGGCGCTTTGCTCGTTAGTTTTCACGTTAAAATGACAAAAAGCGTCGGCATGGCAGCTGAAAGAAGGCACATCCTTTACCAAAGGTTGGATAATGCTGTTATTACTTAGTAGTATTCTGTTCGTTTTCCACGTCGCAAGTTTGGATGGCCCACTTTTCTTGGCTCGCTTTCGCAGATCCCGTGACACTGCAAAAAAAAAAAAAAAAAAAAAAGGGGGAATGGGGCCACAGAAAAAGAACAGCCGGTTTCCGCTTTCGAAACAAAGTCAAATAAACGTTCCGTATTTTAATATGATTTAATGTTTTTCTTTCCTCCTCCATTTGAGCGGGTTTAAGCGGACGTAAATGAGTTTTTGATGGAATGTTGTTGTTGTTGCTGTTACGTATCAACAACGCCTTGAAGCGTCAACGGTGGGTTTCATGTTCCACTCTGCCGACACTCCAAGAACTGTGGTCTCATAAAGGTTTAGTATCAAGACTATATAAAATATAAAGGTTAAAAAGTGTTTTTCTTTTTTTTTTTCATGTATTGCAGTTGTACCACGACCAGTTGTGTATCACTATTGTAAACATGTAGAACATAAGATAAAATTCAATCCCCAGTATTACAAAATGTCGGCCTCCTGGGAAAAAAAAAAATCCCCCGTCACCTTTATGAATGTGTATCATAGAAGATCACTGAAATAAATTGTTCTGCCATTTCCTAGGTTGTGTACATATATCAAAAATCCATCATGGTAAAACAATGAGAAATTCCACAGATGACTAAGTTAAGCATATATATTGTAATTATAACTCTTCAAAAAAGTGCTACTCAAACACACATGGCAACCCACAGACATACATTCTCTCTGCTCTGTGGAAACAATTATTAGTGGAGATCAGTTTGGGACCATGTCTTCTTTTTCTTGCTGTAAGTTTTGTATCCTGAAGTATGAAAGAACTTCCGTTCCCTTCAGGTAGCCACAACCATGTTGCCTCTCATCACGTTGGCCTTGTGCCTGAGCGCCGCCGCCTCGGCCCCCAGCCTGGACCCCCAGCTGGACGAGCACTGGGACCTGTGGAAGACGTGGCACTCCAAGCAATACCACCAGGTGCTGTGTGGGAGGGAGATCAGTTTTGTCCAGTATTTGTCATTCTGCCACAGAATTAGTTATAAACTATATATAATCGTCTTTTTTTTTTTAAAGCCCTTTGGCAATTATCAACGGATTCAAACTTATATCTCCTTCCACATTTGTCATCCATTTTGAAAGCGTGCAGTTTTTTTGACATGAGAATCTGTTTTTGTCGTCGTAGAAAGAGGAAGGCTGGAGGAGGATGGTGTGGGAGAAGAACCTGAGGAAGATCGAGCTGCACAACTTGGAGCACTCGATGGGCAAACACACCTACAGCCTGGGCATGAACCACTTTGGCGACATGGTACGCGCCCGGCGCAACAACCGTCCAACGAATGCTCCATTAACCCGCTTTTGTGTTCAGACTCACGAGGAGTTTCGTCAGATCATGAACGGCTACAAGCGTGGCGGCAAGGTGCAGAAGAAAACCAAAGGGACGCTCTTTATGGAGCCCAACTTTCTGGAGGCGCCGCGCTCGGTGGACTGGAGAGACCACGGCTACGTTACCCCCGTCAAGGACCAGGTGAGCTCGGCTACGGTCTCACAATGATAGTTGTGCTCCGTGATAACTGTGGCAGGATCTTGAATTAGGGATGGGAGGCCACTTTGTACTGCATCAAAAAATTGCATTTTTGAAGTGTGTAACAAAAATATCTACTGAAATCAGATCAAGTAACCCCCTTTGTATTTTGATTACATTACATTTTTATAGTTTACGTTGGTATTTCTGATGGATAAAATACATTTTATAAGTCATGTTTGTTTTTGGTGAAAAATTAATTTTTAGATTATTTTTTTTTTTTTTCAAGCTATTCTAATTTAAAGGTAAAATGAACTCCAGTGAGCATTTTGTTATACTCACGGTACATTACATAATAAAACAACAAATACTGCATCACTTAAGTGACTGGGTCTTACAACATTTTAGAATTATGGTTGCGATATTGAGTGGTGTAGCTGCTACTTCAATCTTAATTACGTATTTACAAAATTTGCAAAAAAGGATAGCACAAATATATAATTAAGTGTGTGAATCAATGTGTTCATTGGTCACGTCATCAAACCTACTCGTTCAGGAATTGAAAAACATTGTGGTTGTGCTGAGAGACGTGACTGGAGGAATTAGTACTTTTTAAATATAATTTTACTTTTTTTTTTTTTTAAGCTCTGTGTAACAAAATCATGCCTTTTTTTTTAAAAAAAATATCAAACTAAACCACCAAATATTTGAGTTAAAACTTTTCTAGCACCTTCATTGATAAGTGTAATTGAAGCTGTGTGTTTGTAGACAAGTGCAGTCAAAATTTAGCTTGGTGTGAAGGCTCAGATGTCTGCCATCGTGGCGGACTTGTTTATCTACACCGTGCACACTTTCGTCCTTCCTCCACCCCTCTTTTATATTTATAACCAACACTGACAAACATTTCCTCATGCAGCGGCTGAGTGCTAATGTGCTCCATAAACAAATGTATGCCGCTTTGTCATCCCCCCCCCCGCGCCTGATCCTGCACAGCTGATAATACACTGAACTTTGTGTATCATATACTGTGTTCTAATTTATTGCGATGCATATTTAAACATGGACATGTTCAACCAAAGCATAGTCGCAAAAATCAACGAGCTTGATGCAACTGACTGAACGTAGCGTGGATGTTTCAAGCGTTTTAGCCCGGTTGGGCTTCTGTCCTGACACCCTATTTTTACGTGTTTGCAGGGTCAATGCGGATCGTGTTGGGCCTTCAGCACCACGGGGGCCCTGGAGGGTCAGCACTTTCGCAAGACCGGTAAGCTGGTGTCTCTGAGCGAGCAGAACCTGGTGGACTGCTCCCGGCCCGAAGGCAACGAGGGCTGCAACGGAGGTCTGATGGACCAGGCCTTCCAGTACATCAAGGACAACGACGGCCTGGACTCTGAGGACGCCTATCCCTACCTGGGAACCGTAAGTCTTCTCACGTATGCGTCAGCTAGACTTTGTCACGTTCAACTTCAAGCTTTTCTCCCTAGCATTGCTTAGTTGTTTTTTTCTTTGTCTTCCCATTTTTATCAAAACTGCAATAATACTCATAAAACTAATTATAAAATAGTAGAATGAAGAGTTATAACCCTTTGGTAAAAATGTGGGTATATATATATATATTTTGCCAAAATGTATTTTTTTTCCGCAAAATTCTCCCTATAATTAATACTTTTTATTTTAGTTTATTTTTTCCAAAAGTCAAAAAAAACTAAATGTAATTGTGTGAATAACAAGGTTATTAAATGGTTGGTTAGTAAAATAAAACTTTGCAAGCTTTCCTTTTTTTTTTTTTTCTTTTAAAGTTGTTCAATTCATAATATAACTAAGAATGAAAGATTCAGTGAAAAATGTTTTACATACTGTTTTGTGTTCCACATTTTAGAAAGTTATTAAAAACAATTTCATATACACATACTTATTTGATACTTGCTTAATTATAATCACTAAGAATGTAAACCTGAGTGCTTTATCCCACAGGACGACCAGCCTTGTCACTACGACCCGTCGTTCAACTCTGCCAACGACACGGGCTTCGTGGACGTCCCCAGCGGCAAAGAGCACGCGCTCATGAAGGCCGTGGCATCCGTGGGGCCCGTCTCTGTGGCCATCGACGCCGGACACGAGTCCTTCCAGTTCTACCAGTCGGGTCAGTGCCGAAATTGGATCCTCCCCTCTCCTAAAATTTGATTTTTAAAAAGGTCCTGTAAAAAGATTATTTTCTTGAATGTTGGCAATCTAAAATAAACCCCACCCGCATTAGCTGGGGGGGAATTGAAATATTTGGGTTGAGGCAAAATGTATTTCTTTATCTGAAAAGAAAAACAGTCACGGCATTCAAAGTTTCAGCTGAAAACAAGATATTTTGCCTGAAAAGAAAATGACAATTTGGTCAAGATATATTTTGGATGCTGGAGCGTTGGACTCACAGTTCTGAGGGCCGGGGTTAAAATCTGGGCCACACCTGTGTGGAGTTAGCATGTTCTCCCCGTGCCTGCGTGGGTTTTGTCCGGGCACTCCGGTTTCATCCTGCATCCCAAAAAACGCGTGGCAGCTTGATTGAAGCCTCTAAATTGGTTGAGTGCAAATGGTTGCTTGTTTAATGTGGCGCTCAATTGGCTGGCGACCAGTTCAGGGTGTCACAAATCTCTCCCCCAGTCAGCATGGATAGCTTCCAACTCTCCTGAGGATAAGCACTTGATAAACTTCTTTAATATAAATTGTAGACAATCTAACAAACCACTTTTTTTTTTTTTTTTTTAAGGAGTGTACTTTGAGAAGGAGTGCAGCAGTGAAGAGCTCGACCACGGCGTCCTCGTGGTGGGTTACGGCTTCGAGGGGCAAGATGTGGATGGCAACAAGTACTGGATCGTCAAGAACAGGTGGGTGTAGAAATGCCGCCACAAACCTCGTGTGCGAGCGTCGCTAACGTGTGTACGCTCGTACAGCTGGAGCGAGAAGTGGGGCGATAAAGGTTACATCTACATGGCCAAAGATCGCAAGAACCACTGCGGGATCGCCACCGCTGCCAGCTACCCGCTGGTCTGATGATGACAGGCGACGCTGGAGCTGGGGGGCCATCTAGCCATTTTTTTTTCAAAATGACGAGCAATCACGTGGAAGCAAAAGGATTTGGATTTTAGCCAACAAATGAGTTTTTTTTGTTTTTTTTAGGGAATGGATGCCGGTTTTAATGGCAATTTTTATTCAAGAAATTTTAGTTGTCTTTTATTCTTTGTACATATGCTGCTACTCAGTGAGTGGGGAAATGTTTGTTCTTGTAAATGTTTTTTTATGTTTCATGTTAAATTTGTTGTCCATTAAAGGTGTGAAACACTAATTTTGTAGCTCTTTGTTCAAAATGATTATTTTTTTTTTTTCCTCAAAGTGAACCCTTTTTCTTGCTGAAAACAAATGTTTTGCATTTCAGACTAGGAAAAAAAAATCCAACTACCAAATGAAAAGTTTGACTCACAAAAAAAAAAAATGCCCAACAAAATCAGTGACTTAATGGACAACTTAATTTCATCACCAATCACACCTTTTTTTTTTTTTTTAAGAAATTAGTTTTAAACCATATTGAGTGAAGAGAAATATTCGAAAAATTAAGTCATTAAAAAAACTTGGATTTGCACACAGAGTTTTCCTTGCAAATGATAAAAGTAATCAAAGGCTGAGATGAAAACATTTTGTAAGAGGAGAAATTGAGCATTTTCTGCTTGAAAATGCATTTCCAATTAGTCAATACAAAGCACATTTTTTAATTTTTTTTTTTTAAGTTGGGATTTGTAAAACAATTTAGGGGAACGTCCACACATTTTCTCCAGCTTTTTAAGTTTTTGTCATTTTGGTCAACTTGGAAGCTCATTCCCTCCTTGTGGGGGGGAAAAAAAAAAGTCAAAACAGTGGACCAACTCTTAGGCTTTTATTTGTCAAAGTAGAAAAAAAACCTGCACGGATAGCTTAGTCCTCCCTACTGGTATTTGTGGACAAAGGCCAAATACTCGTTGACATCATCAGGCGAGCCCACCACGAAGGGCACCCGCTGATGGAGGGCCCGAGGCCGCACGTCCAGGACCCTCTGAGTACCCGTCGTGGCCAGGCCCCCTGCCTGCTCAACCAGAAAGGCGATCGGGTTGCACTCATACAGCAGACGAAGCTACATCAAGAGACAAAATGGGGGGAAAAAACACAACAAAAGTAGAGTACATGTATTTCTATAGTTACATCAATGCTGATTAAATCGACTAATCAATATCCTTGATATCCAGCTTGTGAACACATTCTAGAATGTTTTGGTTTCTTGTAAGACAATGAATTCAGCTTTTTTTTGTCCACTTTTAGTGACCAAGTTGTTCTAATGGGTCTAGAATATACAATATAGTGCCAAGAAAAAAAATATGCTATACTTTTCTACCATTTATTCTATTTTTGTATTTTTCATATTTGTGCACTGCATTTTTGTCTATTTATTTTAAAAACTTTTAATTTTTTTTCCTGTTTCTTTTATTTTTTGAGATAACATGATAAATTTTATTTTTTAATGATTTACTTTAAACTTCAGTTTAAATGTTTACAATTTTCAGATATTTGTGTTTTTGTTTTCTATTTTTTGTCAATTTTTTTTATAATTTTTAAATATTTTTCATGTTTCTATTTTTTCATGGAACTTGAATATTTTTCCCTGAATAGTTTTTTCCTAATGCTTCTATTTTTATACATCACATGAACATTTTTTTGCAGCAAGAGTATTTCTTTTTAATTTTGTTTGTTTGATTTGAACTTTTTTTCTATTTTTTCCATTTTTCATTGACCATTTCTGTCTTTCCATGTAACATGTTTTTTCCCTAGTGATTGTCACGTCCTCTGTCAATTGTTGAAATATTTTTGCCTTTTCATCTTATAGTTATCTTTTTGGGGGAGGGTATTTCTCACTATTTTGGCGTGCGCTGCTGTTTTGATCAGCAACAGCAATGAAACACGTTCAGCGTTGGTTAACCGTGTAGAATAACCACGAGTGAACAACCGCGTCTCGTGGACGTTGGCTGCGGCCCTGGCTCGTCGTTGTCGCCCAGCTGCACGCAGCTCGCTCTGAATTTCACTTCTCCTTCTTCTTCTTTTTTTCCGCTGTGCCACCGCTGTTTTCCTCCCTTTGTTTTTTTTTTTTTTTTTCGAGAAAAGTAGAACTAACATTCCGCATTGTACTAACACATGGCGGTTTTTTTTTTCCCCCCCAGCACATTGAAAGGGAAATCGAAATCATCGTCTTTCTAGCAGGTGTTGAGGTCAAAACTCTTTGAGGGTACCTTCCCTTCCGGGTTCTTCTGGTTGGCCGGGTACATGAAGATGCCGCCGTACGCGATGGTGCGGTGGACGTCGGACACCATGGAGCCCACGTAGCGAGCGCCGTACGGGCTGCCGCCGTCCTGGAAGACAACAGACAAGCGTTCCATACGAATACTGTACTCTACCGTACTGGAGTCTATTTCATGGAAGATAAAGCAGTATCTAAATATTGCATTACAGAAAAAATAACAGTTCGTTTTTCCCCATCAAAAAATACAAATAAATCCTATAAACTATAAGTAGTCTGGCAAAACAAAAAAATACATAATGGATAGGTTTGTAATTCCGCCATCTTGTGTGTCATAGAGGTCAGAGAACACAGGTGATAGGTGAAGTGTGACGTTTTTTTTTTAATCGTTAATTTATCCGATTGGTTTAAGGACTGTGGTGACGACATTGAAAACCTATCCAATGTTACTACACATATATAATGTTTAATGTAAAGTACGAAATCATTGGAATTAAAAAAGCTGGAGCAATATTATTGTCATTTTTATGCTCTGTCAAAAATGTGTTGCTCACGTTCAGATAGAGCTTGTGACCACGATCAGGGGTCTCCGACGACTCGGCCCTGGATAGGTACCGGTCCGGAGATCATTTTGTACTGGGCCACAAAGAATGAATAATAAATTATTAAATTGTTTTTTTTCCCCTTCTTCTTCCGGATGTCTTATTTTGAAAGACAACCACTTCCGCCTTTGCCTCATTCCCGCACTTGACTCTTTGGCGAGTCTTTATCTTGCATCAACAATTCAAGCTCGCCGTTGTAAAATGAACCAGAAAAAGCTTCACTGGAGAATTTCTTTGGCAAGGGGAAAGCAGACAACGATGAGACAACAGAGGGGTCACAAACTGCCTGTAAAAAGAATGCTGCATTTAAAAGAAAATACCAAGATTCCCACCTGTGTTACGGGTTCATATCGCAACAGGTGATTCACAAGACCCACAACCCACTCTGCGTGACAGACCTGCTCATGAAACCATGAAAACCTCAAAAGTGTGCCGCCACGCGGAGACAAAACACCCAGCATTGAAAGAAAAGCCCTCAGAAATATTCTGAAAGAAGAAAACGGGAACATAAAGGACAGAAAGAGTTATTGAAGGCCACTACTTGCACAAATATGTCTGGGCTAAATGCACCATTCCTGGTCGCAGATCGCATGGGGAGCCTGCAGTAAAAAAGGTTGAAAACACCCCACTTTCGGTGAGCACAATAAGAAGAATAAATGAAAGAGCAGGGGGACATCGAGGCACAGTTAATCGAGAGGATAACGCATAACTGCCATGCTTTTAGGGTGAGTGGAATTTTTCATCCATTTAACATTCTTTTTTAAGACAACGCTGTGAATTTATTTTTGCCGTACACTGTTTATGCCACACCTTGACAGCCGGTCCGTGAAAAATGAAATGAAACCTGTCCGCGGTGCAAAAAAGGTTTGGGACCACCGACCATGATGGTAGTTTCGTTAGCTAATCTTTGGGGTGTTGCATTATGTGATAGCATTCAGCTAGCAAAAATCGTGTGATTTAGTTCAGTACAGAACATGTACTCATATTTGTTTGTTGTTTACTTTGACAGATAACTTAAGCTGAGCATGCCGATAAACAACTTCAAGCCGGTTTTTGAAGAATGCTTCACTCTCTGCTGCCTGTTGTCAAGTTTGTTCAGAATCCAGTGCTTAAAAGCTCATTCTCTCTAAAATTGGCCCAGCGACAGCTCGTATCTGGAGACGAATTTCAAAGTCGACTCACTCCGAATTTGAGGTATTTGCGTACTTGATTTATACGTGAAAGTGTACAAATGATTTTTAGCCAATCTTGGCACTTTTACTGTGCACTGAATGGGGGCCAAAAGAGTGCGAGCAAGTGTTTATGCTGTGTGAATGTATACTGTAATCTCAATCTAGTTCCTTTAGTCTATGTACACAACCAGAAAATGAGGTCCAGTACTGCGATGACATTCCATCGAGCTCAAGCTCAGTTCAAAAACTCAAAGTCCACCGAGCGAGAGTGATAAACAACTTTTAAGCCCCTGAGCACAGGCGCTGACATTAAACGCCATTTTATCCTCTGGCTTGTATCGTGTTGTCATCGAGAGATTTGAGAATAGAACTTAATGTAGTCGGGGTACAGCAAAGGGAAAGCGCAGTTTGTCATTCCGACGAGGTTGGGTTAGGGTGCCGAAACACGCAGGCCCAACGTCTGACGCGCTGCAGTCATGTGCTCGCTGACTCACGTCCTGCAAATCACACGCCAAGGCCAAACGTGTTGACTGTTTCCTGAAAACACTCACGCAAGCGCACACACACACACACACACAGGGGGAGAGTCGGCCTTCTGTGCTGACTGTAGAAACGAAACGGGAAAGTTTTTTTTTTTTTGTACTGGAGGAGTGAAGGGGGGGCCCTTATACGCTCTTAATTATATTTTTAATCAGATAATCACTTTGAAGTTTTGCTATCAATAAGGCATTCTGATTGATTATAAAAAGCTCACAAGTTCAAGTAAACAAATCAACAGATTTGCTGCCGCTACAATGATTTCATAACCCCCCCCATAAAAAAATCTATATTGTAAATTCATTTTAAAAAATCAAATCAATCTTTTCAAAGATATATTTTTAAATAATATTAAAAATGCTACAGGTACTAAATTGCCCCTAGGTGTAATTGTGAGTGCGACTAGATGGATGGACACTACAGGTATGCCAATTAAATATATCCATATATATTTATATATACAGTCATCAACAAAAACAGTATTTAAAATCCATTCAAAAATTATAAAACAATGATCAGATTAAACCATATTAAAATTACAAAATTCTATTTCAAATTATAATACTTTGTTTTCAAGAATGGGCAGCACAGTGGTACATCTGGTTAGAGCGCTGGCCTGACAGTTCTGAGGACCCGGGTTCAATACCGGCCTTGCCTGTGTGGAATTTGCATGTTCTCCCCGTCCCTGCGTGGGTTTTATCCGGGCACTTCGGTTTCCTCCCACATCCCCAAAACATCCGACATTAATTGGACACTCAAAATTGCCCCTGGGTGTGATTGTGAGTGGGACTGTTGTCTGTCTCCATGTGCCCTGCGATTGGCTGGCAACCAGTTCAGGGTGTACCCCGCCTCCTGCCTGTTGACAGCTGGGATAGGCTCCAGCACTCTCCACGACCCTCATGAGGCTAAGCAGCAAAGAAAATGGATGGATGTACTGGATATATAGCATCTCAATAAATAACAAACACATGAAACCGCAATAAAACGTTGAGTAATGTACTTTTCACATTCATTTCTCAACAGAATCATTGTGTGAAAAGCAGAAAGTAAAGGAAGACCGAGCCAGCGGGTTCTCTTGGGCATGACCAAAAATGTTCGCTTCCATTTGCACAAAATAGATTCCAAGTCATCACTGTATGGACGAACACATGACGGCCTTGCATCACATGAAGCGGCGAAGTGCTGAGCAAGCGTGAAAAGGGATAGGATGTTTGAGGGAGGGAGGAACGAGCCACCTTAACACACACACACACACACACACACATTTGCGGTCCACCTGATGTCCGTACCTCGGGGTTCTTCTTGTGATGGATGTAGTGGTTGACGGAGGGGTGGAAGTACTTGGCGTAGCCCTCGTTCAAGCTGTAGATCTTCCCCCTGGGCTTGATCCTCACGTTCCTCTCGGTCAGGATGAACTCGCCGATGGCCTGGAGACAAAAATAAAAATACTAATAAATTGTGATACCATTCCTCGTTCGTTTGATAATGAGAGGGGCCCAAAAGTACTTTAATTCGTAGAAGCTTAATATAGTCAAAGTCAAAGCACTTGTTTAAATCCTGTACTCGAGTAGAAATAGAGTCAAAGTACAGACTCGTACATGAAGTACTGTACTTAAAAGAGACTTCAAGTGGTTTGTTGTCCCTCCCTGTTCAAGTTTACGGTCAAACTTAATAAAAGAGGAAAAAAAGAAAATTACACAATGTGGATTTTAGCAAACCTCAGAAATTTGAGTTATGAAAGTCTGATAGCTTGAAGCTAACACACAATACCAAAAAAAAAATTAAATCAGTATCAATATCATGCATATTCTTTATTCTCTGCTAAAAAGGGACTGCATTACACTGCCCTCTCGTGGCAAATTCATTACTTTATATTTAATTATGATCAATTATGTTTTTTTTTTTAAAGTAAAGCAAAATAATGCCAAGAGCTGTTTATCTTTTGAAGTTATTAGTTGGCGTTTTTGGCTCAGCTGCAACAATTCCGACTGTCGCCACGTTTTCATGGGGAAAGATGACTTGAGATACGAGGGTTTACACTGAACATATTGAACTTGTAAGTCAAGCCACCGTTGTAGAAAAGTAAAAAGCAAAAATGAACATTATGGTCAATTATATATAATGTCTGTTTTAATAACGTGGCATTTTGTCACAGACGGAATAGTTATTCCCTGTTTTATTAATTTACACGGAGTGCTCGGACCAAGAAGGTGGATTTTATCTTTTTTTTTTATTTTTTTTTTTTTTCCAAGCCTACCGGGTCCAGCATGAAGAAGTTGAGGCCGGCACCGGTGCTGAGGGCCACCAGGGTGGCGCTGCCGTAGAGGGCGTAACCGGCGCACACCATACTGCTGCCCGGCTGGAGGGCGTCCTCCTCGGTGGGCTCGCCCTCGCTCACCTGAGTGGACCACACGCTTGCAGGTCAGGACACAAATACGTTTTTTGCAATCTCTTCTTTGTAAACTTCTCAGAAGGGGAATCCCAGATGCGTGTTTGTCCCCACATATTTTGCATTGTTGCCGCTTTAAACAATTCAAATGACTCATGGCATTGACTAACTGTACGATGACGCCCCCTGTCGGGACACAAGGCGCCACTGCAAGTTTTTTAAAAAAAGTACAGTACATTTCAGGGTGGATGGATAGACAAATATTGAGAAATATTGAGAAATGGATCCTCACTCGTTTGTAGACGGCAAAGATGGTGCCGATGGAAGCCAGACAGTCGATGTTGCTGGAGCCGTCCAGAGGGTCAAAGCACACCACGTACTTCCCCTGGAACACACAAGTTGAACGCCATTCACTCAGTGGGCTGCATGTATAGATACGGTATGCGTACATACATGATGATACAGTATACAGTTCTTTGTACCAATCTCTATCAGGGGTTACCCAGCAGGTGAGATTCACGCCTTGCATACCAATTAATTTGCCAGTTTGATCGACACTTCCAAATGAACAAACACTACATGCTCAAATTACTCCCCGAGAGGGGTTGCGTCGGGAAGGGCATAAAAGGGGAAAAAACTGTGCCAATCAAATATGAGCGTTCGTTCATCTGAGATGTCCGCTGTGGCGACCCCTGAAGGGACAAGCCGAAAGAAACTTACTTACTTTTACATGCTCAAATTATCTTCAGTGTTTTTTTTAATAAATAATGATATTCCTCAATGTTAAAACAATGAACATGTTAATGATTTCCCACAACAACGAGTAAACTCATGACTATAGATACTGTATGCTACACTTTTTAAAAATTCTTGGTTCTCTATGGCGGCATGGTGAATCAGCTGTAAAGCATTGGCCTCACAGTTCTGAGGACCTGGGTTTGATCCCGGCCCGGCCTGTGTGGAGTTTGCATGTTCTCCCCTTGCCTGCGTGGGTTTTCTCCGGGCACTCTGCTTTCCTCCCACATCCCAAAAACATGCACCATTAACCTGCCACTCTAAGTTGCCCCTAGGTGTGTTTGTGACTGCAAATGGTTTGTGCCCTGCGATTGGCTGGTAGCCAGTTCAGGGTGTACCCCGCCTCCAGCCCGTTGACAGCTGAGATAGGCTCCAGCACTCCCTGCGACCCACGTGAGGATAAGCGGCAAAGAAAATGGATGGATGGATGGCTGGATAGTTCTCTAACTTTCCGCTAAATCAAGGGTGTCAAACTAATTTCTGTCGCGGTCCACATCGTAGTTGTGGTTTCCCTCAGAGGGCCGTTATGACTGCGAAAACATAAAAATCTTTTAGCCGCCTGATCATATTTGCACATGAAATTTCTGGATTGGTTTTGGTATCATCAATCAAGGGTAATTGGTTTTTCAACTATTGTTGATGTTTGCCGACACAAAACTGCTTTCGATATCTCACCGTTATCATCTGTGATATGATCATTTGAAATTTTGGTACAGATTTTAACAAAAAATCATGGAAGTTGATACACATGATTTGCCTTCACGGGCCATATAAAATCATGTGGTGGGCCGGATCTGGCCCCCGGACCTTGTGTTTGACACCAGTGCGCTAAATGATCATGAATACAACATTTGTAGAAAAACGTGATGTCACCTTACTGGTGAGCATTTTTTACAACACAGCTACTCATGTAATCCTTGGGGGTTACCTGGTGCCCGCGGGCACCACGTTGGTCATGCATACAGTACTGTACATCCAAGTACTACCCTCTTGTCTTGGGGTGTGACGATGAGGCTCTTGTCCTCCTCGGAAACCATGCAGCAGGTGCCGTAGGAGGCTTTCAGCATGTTGACCACCAGGTCGTTGGACAGCACGTCCAGCTTCTTCACGTCGTCCCCCGTCACATTCACGCAGCCCGCCATGCCCTGCCTGCGCACAGCCAAATTCAACTGTTGACCTGTCAGCGTCACAACGGCCATTGTTGTCCGACAATGTAATCTTATCCTCGCAGTGGACAAGAAGTACGTCACGTAAACCAATGTTTCTTTCACTGTGGTGTGCGAGTACGTACTTGTAGGCTAACACACCAGAAGGAGCAGCACGATGTCTAGTTAAGTGAAGCAGAAAATACAGGAAAAACTGTTTGACTCTTTACTTTCTATTAAATCATGCCATTACTGTATTTTTTTAAAAATAAAGTACACTACTTATACTATTTTTCCTGAACAGAAAACATGACTTGAGATACTATGTGAGCACTTTGAGTAATGAGCACGGTCATGGAACAAGGCAATGAAGACACTAATTTAGTTTTGAAATTCACTTTAAATGACCTCTTCCTACACTGTACTTTGACTTTTGAAAAAACAACATTTTTCCTTTTGTAAAGATTGCAAACCATTTTTCTCCAAAACATCATCAATTTGTAAGTGTACAAGTTGAGCTATTTGTCAAAAATAGGCAACTTTTTAACCCCAGTGGCACTTGGGGGGCAATTAGTAGTTATATTTCATTGGCGGAAGGATTACGAGGCGCTCACTCTGCTGTACTCACAAGTGGGCCAGGCCCGCCTTGCGCACGGCCGAGGAGATGGCCTTGATGGCGGTCATCATGGCGTTGAGCAGCTGTGTCAGTTCGCCCGTCGCACCCTTGGCCTGGCGGCCCGTCTCCATGACGAAACGGGTCAGCGTCCACACGTCTGTGTCGAAGGCCGATTGGTCCGACATGGTGTTTCCCGGTACCGGTTAGAGTCCTGCTTCGGGTGGGCGGAAGAAGCAAAGTGAAGGGAGATTCTAGGGGAGCTATATTTGTGTGCGTGTGCGGTGTCACGTATCGGTTACAGTGGGTTGCCGCTCGACGTATTTTCAAAAGGTTTGACTCGGAAAATTGCTGTTACCTAAAGTTTTAAAAAATTTTACGTACAAACATGAAAACAATCCTCGCTTGCAAATTCTTTCCCATAGAGATCCTGCAAAACTGCCACAAAGAGGATCTGACATTTACCCACCTGTCTTTTACACAGAACCCAGTCAAGAGGGCACAGTATCGAGAGTGTTAAAGTGTCTCTTATTTTCAATATTACCCCTTGCCTCTTTTATGCGAAGATCCTGCAAAATGACAGCGTCAGAGCTGGAACAGAAGATCCAGCACGGATACAAGGCGGAAGTTTACTCAGAACCCAGCCAAGATTGCACACTGTCTTTGGTGTTAAATGTTACAGCGCCTGTTTTGTTTTTCCCTTTGGACTGTTTCACACAAATATGCTGTGAACTTGCAGCGCCAGAGCTGGAAACAGAAGGTCCAGTATTCAGCCATCTTTGATTTTGGAGCGTTACAAAACATAGCAAAGGTGTCACAACATCCCATGTGTTAAATTTCACATCAATGCCCTGATTTTCCGAAATTCCCTGGAGCCTCTTTAACACAGAGATGCCACAAAATGTTAGCATTAGATACAGAACAGAAGATCTTGCGTTTGGCTAACTTAGCATTTTACACAGAACCCAGCAAAGGAAGCGCAGCATCAAAGGTTTTCTTAAGTCTCTTTAACAAAGAATCTCTTTAACAAAGAATCAGAGCTGTCACACAACATCCGGCATTTCTCCAACTTTTTATATTTTACACAGAACCCAGCATGGGCAGGATGCTTTTGTGCCTGTTTGCCGTCGGAAATCAATACAGCACATGACAAAGCCTGGTGTGACATATAATAGTTGCCAGACGGTGACGACTCCTTCCAAAACAACAACGCGGTAGAAGTGAGTGTCTGGTTTGAAAGTTGACACTACTTGTACCTCCTTTCCAACATTCTTAAGGGTCTTCCCCCCCCCCACAGAGATTCCTGTAAAATTGCAGCGCAAGCATTTGCATTAAAGTTCAGCGGGGCTGCCTGAACTGCTGCTGACCTTTGGGCTTGAATGTCAACGTAACTGGAGTACACCGAACCTCAAAGGATGAACACAATCCCCTCCAGAATTAGGGCCGCGTATACACAGGAAGTCCTCTCGAT
Organism: Syngnathoides biaculeatus; assembly: GCF_019802595.1. Classification (NCBI taxonomy): domain Eukaryota; kingdom Metazoa; phylum Chordata; class Actinopteri; order Syngnathiformes; family Syngnathidae; genus Syngnathoides; species Syngnathoides biaculeatus. The sequence goes on along the minus strand of NC_084643.1, from coordinate 26,541,193 downwards.
TGTTTTCCGGGTTCGGTCATGGGACATTCCACTTATTGCCGACTGAAATGGCCAAATGGTTAAATTATATATAATAACGATGAAGAACATAAAGGTTTAGTGTTTGGGGTTTTACAGTCATAATAGCCTTCTGAGAAACCATCTGAAACCATAACAAACACGTGTTTGACAGTCATGCTATAATTAATTTATGATGCCAAAAGGAGGACAGAGGTCACTTTCTCGTGTGAGAGTTACATTTATTTTTTAAAAGTTGTTCACATTATGAAGACTCACAATGAGCTTTTGTTTTGGTCCTTCACATGTACAGCATTTGCATGGGCGTTGTCATTGTTTTTTAATAGCGGCAGGGCAAAATATCCCAACTATGATATGGATGTACTTCCTATTATCCATTGCGATACAACATTGGTACGACAGCATCGAATATGTAGAGTACTGCATATTGTATTGTAATTTGTTGTGATACAGTATTACTTTAGCTGCAAAAAGTATTGTGACGTATTTCAATAATCCAGCATCAAATATCAATAACTATTTCATTTCGATACCTCGTGCGATACAGTAGTGATACACCAATCACATATTGATATTGTGTTGTAGCGCATTGTTTTCTGGTGTGAAACAGTTTTGATAAAACCACATCAGAATATCATTATTACGATATAATAATTTCTGGTAAAACATAGTGTCGCTACACCAGAATGAAATATCAATATTGATACGCACAGTATGGTGTTAACAAATAGCAATATTGTGATTCATCAAATCAATCTGTCACAAATATTGACACTGAATTTTAAATCTGTTGTGCAGTATTTCTACACCAGGATCCAAACAAAATATTGAGAATCATACTGTATTTGTTGCAATGCAGTTACACGACACAAGTATCAATTTTATTACACATTTCTGTTATTTTTTTTTTTAGGGAGAAAGTATTATTAATATGTATCCTATGGTTTTTGTTGCAATGCAGTATCAATGTCCTGTAGCTGCCTCAAATGTAGTCTTGAATGATACAGTACAGCTACATAAAGTGTGCAACAAAAATTCTAAATGTCAAATCTTTATTTGTTGCAATATTGTCTTGATACACTGAAATCAAATATTCATATTGTGCTGTAACGTGTTGTTATGATACTGTATCAATATGTCAGCAACAAGGGTTGTGTTGTTTCCATTTTTTTTGTAACAATATATTATTACCACACCTGCATTGAATTCAGACGTCGCCATTTTTATTTGTGGCGTTTCTATTTCTTCACAGAGTCTTTCAGTTAGCTACACTCCCAGTGTGTACCATATGTAATACCTCAATCTCACGCAGACATATTTTGAATGAAAAAGGGAATGCAATTCAAGAAAGTTCTCCTTCCCTGAAGAACGGACGCCAAGTGGGGCGACGCTCACTTGGCCTTAGCGGCGTGTTTGCGGCAGATGGCCACGTAGTCTGCGACGTCGTCGGCGGAGCCCATGGCCACGGGGGCCCGCTGGTGGATGCTCTCCGGTTGGATGTCCAGGATGTCCTCGAAGCCCGTGGAGGCGGCGCCCCCTGCCTGCTCAATGATGAACGCCATGGGGTTTCCCTCGTAGAGCAGACGCAGCTTTCAGGAAGAACATGACCGATTATTGTCACCACAGGTCTGATCATTTGCGAACGATACTTTCACACTGACTTTCTTTGCTGGTTTACAATTATGGCACTAAACACAAAATGCCGGGACTAAGTCGTCCTGGCCAATTTTCACTTTTGAGATAGCAGCAGAGCTCCAGCTGTGGGAAGAATCCTGAAAGAGGCTTCTGAAACTACTACTTCTTCTTTTTCTTCTTTCGGCTTGTCCCGTTAGGGGTCGCCACAGCATGTCATCTTTTTCGCTCTAAACCTATCTCGTGCATCTTCTTCTCTAAGACCCACTGTCCTCATGTGCTCCCTCACAACATCCATCAACCTTTTCTTTGGTCGTCCTCTCGCTCTTTTGCCTGGCAACTCCATCCTCAGCACCCTTCTACCAATATACTGACTCTCTCACCTCTGAACATGTCCAAACCATCTAAATCTGCTATCTCTAACCTTGTCTCCAAAACATCCAACTTTGGCTGTCCCTGTAATGAGCTAAATAATAAATAATAAATAAATAATCCTACCCAACCTGTTCACACCAAGCGAGAACCTTAGCATCTTCATTTCTGCTACCTCAAGTTCTGCTTCCTGTTGCTTCTTCAGAGCCACCATCTCTAATCCGTACTGAAACCGAAACTACTAATTCTAATGGTGTAAATTTGTCTGGTCGACATCATCCTTGACCCCTCATAACTGGTGCTTTGCAAATATTGTGAGAACTCACCTTTCCCTGGGGGCTCTTTGAGTTGCCAGGATACAAAAAAATCCCACCGTACATCAGCGTCCGGTGCACGTCGGCCACCATGGAGCCGATGTATCGGGCGCCGTAAGGCTCGGTGCCGTCCTGTGGACAGTTCAGATGCAACAGCATGAGCCACGTGCTCATGAAGTTGTCACTTTTGAGCTATTAGTTTAAAGGACAAATCCAGTGCTTTGCATGAACAGTGTATCCAATAGGTCATGTAATATGTACTCTATTTTGACAATGTGATGTTAAATCCTCTCTCGTTTAATAGTATTTTGAGAAGATTTTTATCGAAAATTACGAATTTTCAGGGGCGCTGCCATTTTTGCGAGTCACATGACGTACGTGCGCAGATGTGAGGTGTACCGTGTTGCAAGAAAGGCTCGTTTACATGGGACACCATTTTTGCCCAGCGCTGATTTCTCAGATTTATCCTCATCTGATGAAGAAATTGCAATATCGGTTGATCGGGAAGACGAAAGAATACTTCCATACAGATTTGAACCTGTGGTTGTAAATGTTGAATATTCGAATGGTTCTTCGGGCGGAATGACGTGGAGTCTGACTACTCTGAGACCTACGTGCGACATAAGTGCATAAACAGAGGCCCCCGGAGCTCCGGGCTAGCAGGCCTTGGATTGTTCTACGGACGGAAATGGCAATGGAGGCCTTTAGCCGAGCTTCAGCGTTCGGGGCTAACGGCCGCCACTGCCTGGAAGCTTGGCTTGCGGCTCACCGCCGGAGCTCACTCGTCAGACTCCGCATCATTCCCGTCCGAAGAAGCATCCGCGGCTGCCGGCCCAGAGCTCTGGGGGCCTTTGTTTATGCACTTATGTCGCGCGCAGGCCTCAGAGTAGTCAGACTCCGCGTCATTCCGCCCGAAGAACCATCTGAATATTCAACATTGATTACAGCCACAGGTTCAAATCTGAAAGTATTCCTCCGTCTTCTCGATCAACCAATACTGCTATTTCTTCATCAGATGGGGATAAATACGAGAAATCGGTGCTGGGCATAAATGGTGTAATCAAGCCTTTGTTGGGGCACGGTCACATCCGTGCACGTAGGTCATGTGACTTGCGAAAATGGCAGCGCCCCTGAAAATTCTTAATTGTTGATAAAAATCTTCACAAAACACTATTAAATGAGAGAGGATTTAACATCACATCGTCAAAATAGAGTACATATGACATGACCTATTGGATACACTGTTCATGCAAAGCAACGGATTTCCCCATTAACAATAATGATCTTAGCAAATGGAGTTGCCAGGCAAAAGAGCGAGAGGAAGACCAAAGAAAAGGTTGATGGATATTGTGAGGGAGGATATAAGGATAGTGTGTGTTTGAGAAGAAGATGCACGAGATGGGCTTAGATGGAAAAAGATGACAGGCTGTGGCGACCCCTAACGGGACAAGCCGAAAGGAAAAGAAGAAGAAGCAGAGGTTTAACTAACCGTCCGCAAACAAGAAAGTTAGCAAAAGGAGATTTTGCAACCCGACTTCCTTGTGCAGCGGTTATGTCAACATTACCTGAGGAAACTTCTTATTGTGCAAATACTCTGTGACAGCAGGCTCAAAGTATTTGGCGTAGCCTTCGTTCAAGCTGTAGATCTTGCCCCGCTTTTTGATCTTCACATCCCGGTCCACCAGGATGAATTCTCCGATAGCCTTATGAGCAAAAAAAGAAAGATGGCACCATCACACTCAACAAAATGGTTTGGTCAAATCTGTTAACACGTTGATCTCGAGCTAGTGCCTGACTGCATTTGATCGTAGTCCTTTCGAAACTACCTTAGTCATGTCAACATCTGGATCTGGACTCACTAAAACTTGGGTCCAAATTAGCTTACAACTATTTGTGTAAGCTAAGAAAGATCTGGACCTGTGCGAACTTTGAACCAAATCAGTTCACAACTGTTTGAATAACTTCCGTGACACTGAAAAGATCAGGATCGAAAGCTACTTTGATTGAAATCTCTTCAAGACTATTTGCGAAATGTCAACATAAAAAAAAAAAAAAAAAAAAATTACAGCCAGTTTACGGGTCTGGATCTACATTAGTTAACAAAACTGTTCGATTGTTGCATTTGAATTTAATTGAAATCCTTTCAGATATTTTGGAGTTGAGCCCAGAACTGCAGTGTACCATTGCTCACAACTATTTTGTTTAGGTCCATGTAACAAAAACAATATGGATCATGATTTCTTTTTCCAATTCACATTACAACTGTTTGAGTTATGCCCATGATACTTTTGTATGCCCCAGATCCGGATCTGCATCAGAGTAGTTTAAATCCGTTTGAGGTACGTTCATGTTACAGATTGCGAAAATGCTTTGGATCCATGCCAAATGTAATCCAGATCCATGTTTCACGGAACTTTTTCTCGAGCTTTATCCACAGGTCTAAATGTGGAGCAGATTTAATCGAACATTGGTTTACATCTTTTTGAGTTATGTTGACGTTATAAGATACAAAAAAATAAATCATTAAATAGGATCCAAATTGGCTAGTATGTCAAAAATGGGTCTAGATCGGGACGCAAACCAGACCCATGCATGTGTACCTGATGTGTGTGGTCAAGTTAGTGTGTGACTTCAAGGCTGTACTGACTGGATCAAGCATGAAGCAGTTGACTCCGTGTCCAGTGGAGAGCACCATCATGGTCGCGCTGCCGTAGAGAGCGTAGCCCGCCGCCACCAGGTTCCTGCCGGGCTGCAGGGCGTCTTTCTCGCAAGGCTCTTCCTCATCCACGGCCTATGGGAATGTGAAGGTACTTCATTTTTCCAGGATACTGTACAGTAATAGCTCCACTTAAAAGTGAGCCGGTTCAAGATAAGAGCCGCGGCTCGGACGATGATTTGCTTTGACTTTGGAGCAAAAAAAATTGAGATGGTGGCAGTGCACGTCACGACAAAGTGCAGCAAAGAGCAGTTGGTCAGCTAGTGCCACATCCACTTAAAGTATAAAACCAAACATGGAACAAAGAAAATTACACAACCATCTATCAGTTTTCCAAATGATATTCTGCTATCTTAATGCTACCAATAATGGGAAACACTATAGATTGGCTAACCAAACTAACATTGTTATCTTGGTAGTTATAAACCTTGAAACCACTTATATTTAAACACAAATGGTAACAACACATGTGGACAGACAAGAGTAACACAAGTGTGTATTCTTTATCCTTTGTGAAAAATGACCAACATTACTGTAGTTTAGTTGCAAAAGTCTTCAAGTGTGTCGCACGTCTGCATCTACAGCATATTCCAATACTTGTCCCCGGTGGCCAAGACATGTTTACCTAACAATGTGCATTGTGATAATGCATGAAATCATGATGCACACGCGGTGCAATTTTTTAACTGTGCTAGGACCGTATATTTTTAGTAAGTGCAATGTTCTAGTGCTTTTTTTTTTTTTTTTAAAACATAATAAAACGTTAATAATAATAAAAAGTTTTTGGGGGTTTTTTTGGGTGACTGGAACAGATTAATGGCATTTTGATCCATTTCAATGAGGAAAGATGATTTGAGAGTGTTTTGTGTTCTAAATGTGATCACAGAACAAATTAAACTTATAGGTAAAAGCAGCACTGTATGAAGGACTCTTGATAAAGAAAATGTTTGGTGCCTTAGGCCAAACTTTCCCCACGCCCGTTTTAGAAGATGAGATGGAACAAGTACCTTTTTGTAGATGGCAAAGATGGTTCCTATGGAGACCAGGCAGTCAATATTGGAGGAGCCATCAAGTGGGTCGAAACACACGATGTACTTGCCCTAAGGAGATGACACTTTGGCTTATTTCGCGGCTCAAATCCAACGTGTTGACACTGTGTCATACCCTCGTGTCGGGGTCCACGATGATGGCCTTGTCGTTCTCCTCCGACACCAGCACGCAGGAGGTGAAGGACGACTTGATCATGTTAATGACCAGGTCGTTGGACAGGATGTCCAGCTTCTTCACCTGGTCGCCCGTCACGTTGGTGCTGCCTGCGATGCCGTAGCTGAGAACAAATGCAGAAATGGAGCGAGCGTCAATGCCCAAAATGTTCGATGGCGAATCCACGGGCAAAGAAGGACGACTCAGCGGACACAACATCGGGCACGCGTACTGCTGTTGTGCCGAGATCAAACACCCCAAATGAGGTACAGTTTGCCTTAACCCATTTGTGGGCAGCGTCGCATTTTTGGGACATCATGATTTTCATGCATTATATACTCCATTTTTTCCCTTGAAAAATATATCCTTTAATGAGCAAGTTCCTATTTTTGGGACAATCTACTAAGAAAACCCACGTACCCTCTCGCGGGCAGCGTCCCATTTTTGGGACCAGATTAGAAATGAGTAAAGTTATCATATAACTTAACCATAAACGAAAAAGAAGCGTTATTTCCTTGATTGTGGCTTGTCAGGAGACTTTTATCTCAATAAGGTAAAAAATTGCCACCCTACCCATGAATGGGTTAATACTTCAAACTAGGAGTTCAAACCATCAAGGGCCACTTTACATTTTTTAAACAGACAGATGAGCAACATCATAAGTGAGATAAAAAAAAAAGCGTGTAAGATTTCTCAAATGAGTTCAGTCTCATTTATAAATTGTATCATAACAAATATGAATAGCACAATTTTACATATAGTATATATTTAACATTTACTTTATGTAATATTGTTTATATCACCGTTTTTTTTTAATTCATGATGAAGTCAATTAAAATTTCAACAATTTGTCAGTGTGATGACATTTTTTGAGGACTAAATTAAAAGACAAAAAAGGAAATGGAAAAATGTTCACTGGAAGTAGTTCAAAGGTTGACTGATCAGTCTGAAACCAGATCAACTGAGAAGCCAATTGAGTGGAGGAGGAGTGGGCGTGGCCTCAGCTATGCGCTTCCCGATTGGTTCGAGACAAACCAGAATCTCCAGCTTGGTTTGTGCCAACGTGGATGTCCCAAAACGTAGAAATAATTGTAATTATATATTTTAAAAACAGTCTTGAGCTCGTGTACTTACAGGTGAGCGATGCCGGCTTTGCGCACCGCGCTGGAGATGGCCTTCACAGCCGTGCACAGCGCGTTGAGGAGCCGGGTGAGCTCCCCGGTCCCCTTGGCCCGCCGGCCCTCCTCCATGACGAAGCGGGTCACGGTGACCACGTTGGTGTCGAAAGCGGCTTGGTCGGACATGATTGCTTCCTCCCAAAAAACTTTTCTGAGGTGTCCAGAGGAGGAAGTGCCGCGGGACTTAAATGAGACGCTGACGCGAAACCCCACGGGCCAATCAGAGAGATGAGAGGGGAGGAGGGGCGTGGCCTCCGACTGGCTCCCTTTGTGGCAACTTTTCAGGTGATAAGATGGAGTGTGAGCGCCACAATGGACTGCGACTCTGCACTTTATTTGGCAATAAGAACATTTGATAATGACACGTTGAGAAATATTGCCCAAGTTCACATTCTTCTGCCGTTCAAGTGCGGACACTTCATTAGGTACACTTGCACAATCAGCTCCAAAACAACAGAAATCTTTAGAAGCTTTTCATTTGTTTCCACATGTGAACAATGTTCTTCCTTTGTCTATGAGTGTGGACTGAAATAAAAGTCAGAAAAAAAAAATGGAATTAATAGTCACAAAGGTAAATAACCTTGTATATAAAACGATATTAAAAGGTGATACATGTAATGATTAATCATTATTCAAAACACACAAAAAATTACCCATAAAACGAAAATATTTTTTTCAAATAAAAATATTTCACACCAAAATCACCAAAGTACAAATAAATTACAAAACCCTTTACTCTCAAATCATCTTCCCCCATTGAAACGTATGAACATTCCACAAATCCAGTCCATTTAGTGCTTGTAAACTCAGTTTTGTTTGCAATACAATAAATAAATGAAGACTTTGTTTTCAAAACGAGAACATAGGCAGTTTTTTCAGATTTACGAAACTCGCGCCAAAATTATCCATTCGGAGCTAGATAATTTTGGCGCGAGTTTCGTAAATCTGAAAAAAAAATGCCTATGTCTCGTTTTGAAAACAAACTCTTCAAATATATCCATCCATTTTCTTCACCGCTTATCCTCACAAGGGTCACGGGGAGTGCTAGAGCTTATCCTAGCTGTCAACAGGTAGGATGCGGGGGGGGGGGGGGGGGTGTCACCCTAAACTGGTTGCCAGCTAATCGCAGGGCACATGGAGAAAGACAACAGTCGCACTAACAATCAAACCTAGGGGCAATTTAGAGTGTCCAATTAATGTTACATGTTTTTGGAATGTGGGAGGAAATTGGAGTGCCCGCAGGAAACCCACGCAGGCACGGAGAGAACATGCAAACTCCCCACATGCGGGTCTGGGATTGAACCCAGGACCTCAGAACTGTGAGGCCAACACTTTCCAGCTGACCCACTGTGCCGCCATAAATACAGTAAATATATACATATGTAAATAAAATTGGCCAACTGGTGGCTGGTACCTTGAAAAACCCATTCGTCAAAGTCAAAGTACCACTGTATACGGTAATGAGTTAAAACAGAATTAAACAAGATAGTAAAGGTAGTGAAAATGGGAGACAAAAATGGTTGATATCGTTAGACTGCAGTAAATTTAACATTGTTTATCACAGTGGCTGCCGTTTGCATTGCATTATACTGGCAGATTTTTTCAACTGTTCAATGTGACGTAACCAAATTAATATAATATAATTAAAAAAATCATTTTTGCCCAGTTTTTTTTTTTGCTTAATTCACCTTAGAATATAGCCTGAGAACGTTTTGTTCTCTGGATTGTGTTTACTGGGCAAGCGTAACAATTTCCACGTGTCTAACATGCCATTGTTGTATCTGTTTGCTGAACAAGAAAGCCAGTGGTGAGCACACATGCAGACCTCAACTCAACCTTTCCATCAACTGTGACGTCAAATTCATTCCTCTTGAGCAACTACACTCCATTTTCACTCTTAAAACTCATTTGAAAAAAATAGAAAAACATTATTTCCAGTGATGATGGGTCTGTTCGTTGGCAGCCGGTAGAGACCAATGAACTTTACTGTGTGTGTTGAAGCACTTTTTAGAGACTCTAATGTCATCACACTGGCGTGTGGCTGTTTACAACGTTCCCACAATTTCAAATGGATTGATGTATAGATAGATAATAATTGAAATATAATCAAAAACAAACAAACAGGAATAAAAACAACAACAAAAAACAATACTGTATGTTGAATGGTGGTTCTGTTTATGTAATTAGTTTGATTATGCTACATTTTTTTTATTTGTAAAAAGTGAGAACTATATTATTGGCGCTTGACACACACACAAATTTTTACATCCTTTATGTAGAATGAAACATCTTGATGCTCATACGAGTAATAAACATAAATAAAGAGTGGTAATCAAGAAAAATAAAATTAATAGTATTTTATGATGAAAATATAATTAATATTCAAATCAATTTTCATACTACGGTACATCTTAAAAGTGTACTTCCTGAATAGACATTAAATTTGAAGTAAAAACTACAAAGGACTACAAAACGTCACTAATGACTTTTCCGTATTAACACCACAAGATGGCAACCTCGGATCATTCTGTTCGCACCTACTGCAATCAAACACGGACAATGATGAATAGTTTTACACTTTGGAAGAAACCGACTCACAAAACAACAAACAAATAAATCAATGATGTTATCTAATCTTCGTGGCGATAACTTTGTGAAATCTTGTTGGAAAAACGGAAAAATGCTGCTGCTTCGCGCCTGGATAAGTAAAAGCCAAAGAGCGAACTACAATGTTTGACGGAGGTGAAAGAAATGCAGGCAATGAGGGGAAGTTGGGCAGAAATAATAAAGTAAAACTTAAAAGTATTGCGTTCCATTTGAAATATATAAGGGCGTAAATTCTCACGCTTACTTAAGATAATCAAGAGTTGATACTTAAATTCACCCAATCTGCATTCATAAATGTTCCTCCTGTAGTTTAATTGGTGAGTGGCAGTTAAACATTTATCATTTTCTTTGGCGCAGTTGAATGTTTGAAAACCAAGCGACTGACTCGAAGAATAAAAGTGAGCAATTCCACCTGTGCTGCTCCATGTTAGCGTTTAGTGCAACTAGTCGAGACACAGTACGCATGCGCGCCGTTGGCATTCAGCCCAGGCGGACAAGTACAAAGGGGAGGCAGAACGTCGCATGCGCGACATTTATGCGCTTGGGGGGACTTTAAAAAGTGGACTTTGGTGGCTTTGAGCGTATTACCGGACCGGCGGACCCAATCTGAAGCAAATTCAAGACTTTGGAGCAACCGCCGTAGTTGCGGTCAACTCTAAAGACGGCCTGCGCGAGGACACCTTGCCCGGGGTAAAGTCTCTCGCACCCTCTGCGCAATAAATTGGATCCGTTCACGTGATTTGTGCGCACATTTGCGACGTTCTCGGTGGCGAAAAGTACTCGAGTACATAGAAGTCCACCTTTCGTCTGTCAGGTGCCTTCTCCCGTATTCCCTTGGGGAGCAGACACGAATATTCAATGAAGGGAGTGACGTTGAAAGTTATGGTGGTGCGTTTACGTGCTCGGTTTTGGCATCTTGGACTTTCAAAGCAGTCAGTGAAATAGAATTCAGTCCCGCCGATGTTGGGTGTTTGTTTGGAAACTTGCTGCACAGCACGATAGAATAGTGTAAATATGACCAGAAATGTAGACTTCAGAACACTTACATGCAGTTTGGATGTTTTAAGCACATTAATACACGTTTTTTTTTTTTGTTATTTTTTTGTTATGATTGCAGAGATGCATTTCGTGTAATTTGTATCTTTTAACTTCCATTTTTTCTACTCACGTTCTCACCCGTCCTTGACCCCAAAATGTGAATTTCTGTATATGAAATTTGAGTGTATGGGCAGTTTTAATTTTGTGTCGTGTGTACATACACTGTTGTGGAAAAGTGGGATATTTATTGGGTGTAATTTCGATATTTAACCTTATTTGGATACTTAACGTTGTTCTATACCACACGAGTTTAATGACTTTTCTCGTGCATTTGCAGTTTTGTTTTTGGATGTACCGTATTCCATCAAATCAACTTTTTTCAACAACTCTAATACGGTCGGTCGAAATTAGTCTGTGATTTGGTTAAAGATTGACATCTATGCGGTTTGCTGATTGAATGGAAAGGGCAATAAACAACATTAGGTTTGCAAACCGACTGGATCATATTTTGGCGTCATTGTGACGTTGTAGAGTACAAACAACACACGGTTTGTACACGTCCATTCGTCTGAGGAACTTAACGTTGTGAGTGACAGCGTCGGTACATCTTGTGCTATCCTGTTGACCTTAGAGAAGTTGAGGAATAGGAGTAGTGAATTGATATTTTGAGATATTCCCAAGCAATTCAAAACTAGAATTCTGCCATGTTCGGGCCATTTTCTTTGTGGTTGACTTTGTAAATATAGCCTTTCACACAGTGCTGCAAATATGGTCTTGACTGAGTGACCCTGCCTGGCTGCCACCACCACACCATGCTAGTATGTACAGTGTATAAAGCATATATTTCTTGGGGTTTACAGCTATATTTAACTGTTAATAATGCATAGTCTATTGGTTAGATAGCAAACCTTGTGGTCATTTTTTTCCAAAATACGAACGGCGCACATCATTTACATTTAAGTGGATGAGCGTATGTCGTGCCTCCCAAAATACCTTCCTCTCTTATTTTGAGCCACCAACACTCATTTCAGCTAATGTTCCCTATTAAAAAGAGAATAAGATAAAGTTTGATGAATGGTGCTTCATGATGACGGTAAGCCAACATCCAAAGCCGATGTCGCTGTGAGGGTTTGGCTGCAGAGATATTCCCAACGGCCTCCTGGACTGAAGCTGTTTTCTGTCTTTAAATCGACCAGCTCATGGATCCACTTAGAGTCAAGCATATTTACATGTCAAATATTAATGACAAATGCGGGCTGTCTCAACTGCCAGGTGAAAAAGGCTAACTCGAAAAGGGCATCCTGGACATTTTCGACCCAAATTACCTTGCAAACCGGATGGTGGGATATCAGGCATTTAAAAAAAAAATAAAAAATGACAAGACCTTTAATCATGTACAGTGTATATACAATTTAATGTACTGTTTATAGTGTTTTGTAATTTTTTTGTTTAGTTTTGATTTAACTTTTTATTAAGTTAATAATTCTTAATGGGTCTATATTGTGTAAAGTTTACAATTAAATTATTTGTATACAAATTGTTGTCTCTGCAGTATCTACCCATTTAACTAGTGTGGAGATTAAACAATTAATGAAATCTTCTGTTTGCCCCTGTTCGAAATTGCCTTTCCCATCCAGAGTTTTTCTTCGCTTACCTTTGAACAGGGCTGGGTGAAGATCCAGCGGCAATTGACAGTTATGCGTGGGGTACACTGTCAAAAACGTCAACTGAAAGCCGCAAGATCAAGTGAAGTTTTGCTGATGCCGTGGCTGTTTTTTATCTTTGGTAATTTGTCCATTCCCCAAATACACACAGTGTAATAGTATATGAAATGCTGCCCCCACGAGTGAAAGTGCTTTTGTTTGTTGTCAGTTTTGGCCCAGCAATATACATATAGGGTGGTATAAACTGTTACAATAGGCCACCCGCTCAAAACAGGGTCCTTTCGGCTACACCAAAAATAGGGTAAAGTGCGCTGTAACTTTTGATCTCTGGAGTATTTTGACAAAAGACTGGAAAGGGGCTATCGGTCCATTCTGGCTTAGCGTTGTTGGTTTAACGCTTTGACATGTCACTGCATATTTTTCATGAACTCCATCAGGTGTACTAAAGGGGACTTGAGGGTTTTAGGAGTACAATGGTGGGCCTGGAGGTCCCTTTTGTGAACTTGAAGGGCTTGAATCTTTCCCCTTCCAGTCTGTTGGATTCAAATGTCTTTTTTTTTTTTTTTTTTTTAAGCAGACCCCGAGGCTCCTTCGTTCTTCTTCTGGACTTAAGTGCTGAATTGAAATGTCAAGGGGCACATTGAATGGCTGTTTAATTAAATTCTTTGCTCTCCAGTGTTTCTCTACACTGTATAGAGAATCCTTTCGTTTTGAAATACAGTGAATTACATTTTGACTCACTTTGTCGTGCCAGTTTTTTGCATTTTCTTTTATTAATTTGAGATTGGGTTTTCAGACAGATGTGTAGGCACGGGCCAGTTAGTGTGTATTTTTATTTTTTATTTTTTAAAAACAGTTGGCAAAACTGCAAACTTGCTTCTTTTGGGCGTGGGTTGGGGAAGGCTTGGTTGGTCCGAGCAGTCAGTGACCCCTATGGCTTTTACCTTTTGTTAAAAAAAGTTTTCTTTTTTGGAAATATTTGGGGTACCTTTCTTATGCAGAGTGGGTGCTGAACGAGGCAATACTTCCAGCATGATATATATTCAAGAACGCCTTCCTTCGCACTTCGTCAAAGTAATGGTGTCCATCCAGCTATCCACCCCACCCTAAAAAAAAAAAAAAAAAGAAATGGTTAGGGTTATAGTTTGGATTTGTACACCAAGAGGCCGATCAGCTGGCTATCTTTGAGACTGTTCACACCCTGATGGTGTTATCTTTTGTTGGAAATTCCTCTCTTGTAGGATAAATAATGAAACAATCTTGTCCTAGTTTTTTTTAAGAAGAGATATTTACTGTACATGCTATAAACAAAGAAGAGGGACAATGAAGAAGGAGAGGAGAGCGAGCTACAAGAAATAAAGTTCTAAACATGCATCCCATATTGTAGCGATGGAAGTTAGTTCCACCCCTAAAGACTTAATTTGTTGACTCAAAACTGGATGTTTTGGACTCCGAGATTATTATTTCGGTGAGTCAATTGATTTAAAAAGAATAATCACATACAGAATTATTTTGTAACGTCTGGTCTTTAGACAAAATCAACTACAGTACTACGACATTTTGCATCGATTTCATTCCGATGCAATTAAGCCACAATCAATCACACTCTATTGACCAAATTTTGAATGGCTATTAATTGATTGTGTTCCTGTGTACATGTCCTCAGCTTTTAGGAAGTGACGCTGTAGTGTACTCGTTTACTTCCTCGGCACGTCTCAAAGCGAGCTTAGCGCTAAAGCTGTGCGTACATGGTATAAGCAGGGTCGGCCTGGTGTCGCTTGGTACATTCGGCTTAGCGGCAGGCCCCTCGGGGTCCACGTCAGCCTCTGTGTACTCATGGCAAAGGTCGCTCAATTATCACCGTAGTGACACGACCCCTCTGTCCACATGATGAAACCTGGGCCTTTGAACACTTCCCCTTCGATCCCCGCTGTTGTTAGTGCTCGCACCGCGCTTGTATTTTTTCTGGGGAAAATGACTTCCACTCTCACATGCTGCTTGTCAAAATATTCCTTCTATCGCTGCAGCTGTTTTCATTTCTTGACAGCCCTCACTTGTAATTTTACTTTAGGCTGCGTATGTGGGCATACTTTGAATGCTAAAAATAAATGCTGCGTGGGCTCTGTGTTTAGTTGAAACGACAAGTCTACATTTATTCAGTTCAGGAATGTTTCTTTTTTTTTTGGGGGGGGGGGGCGCAAAAATTTGAGGCGGGACAGTTGTGGGATAAGGACCTCCACGACTGGCCTGTAATTAGTGAAAACGCATCCACCAAGCAGCGCAGTTCACTGCAGCTCAACATCATACAGTTTGGAACATTTGTAATGGTATGCCAAAAGTCAAGGTTGTCGACAAAGTTTTGTTTTCTGGTCACAGTTCGGGTCATATTTTGGTGCAGTTAAAATGGGTTAAATCTTTTCTTTTTTTGAAAGTGCAAGATCAGTCAGGATGATGTGTGTTAACCGTATGGGGAAAAAAATCTTTTTGGGTAGGTAGCGTAGTCTTAAGGTCCAATTCGATAGTTAAAACGGCATTGATTTTTTTTTTTTTTTTTTTTTTTTTTTTTTAAGGAAAGTCCATTACAATAAGGGTGTAAGTGATATGTCAAAACATTGATTTATACAAAGTCTTAACACCATTACAGGTGTTAGTGATATGTCAAATACTGTATCATTTTTGTACTTTGTATCTTAGTTGGTCACTGGTTCACATTAGGTACATTTTAAACTGTTTAAATCCTCTTTTTATCGGACAGTGTAACTTAAATAGGGTTGTTAAGGCTCTGCGTATTAGTCAATTGTACTGTACTACTCCAAATGTTTCATCAACAAAATTGTGTTGAAAGTGAGCACTTTGGTATGGATGGTCAGGAACTATAGCTGTGCAATATTGACAAAATGTTAGATCGTAATAGAGGAAACATTCACATCTCAATAAGGAAATATATCCTGATGATGTTTCTATTTAAAATGACGTAAAACTAATGGTGGAGGCACAATGATCGAGTGGTTAGAACAGTTCTGAGGATGCGTGTTAAAAACCAGCCTTGCCACAATCCAAAAACATGCATGGCAAATTAATTGAAGCGACTAAATTGCTCATAGGTGTGAAGGGTTGTTTGTTTTGATGTGGCCTACAATCGGCTGGCGACCAAATCAAGGTGTACCACACCTGTCGCTCAGTCTGCTGGAACATGCTTCAACCTGCCACCACTCCTATTGAGGATAACCGGGGTCTGAAAATGGAAACATGAATAGATAAAACTAATCAAAATTTTATGACACTCCCCCCCTCCATTTATGTGTGAAATGCAAATTTTGTATGGAGCAGCAAATGCACAAAAGATTAATCAAAATAAAATGCAACAGAAATATCCAGTGCCCAAAGAAATGTAATTCAAAATATAACGTAGTACAACCACATTTTAAGGAATGCAGGAAACTATTTGGTCACTGCCAGGCCTCTGTTCATTTATATTTGTATTCAACAACCGGAATCCCTCAGTTGCAGAAAGGCACTATAAATGTTATCGTGTAAATTATAGAAGATTACAGTGTATTGTACAATAGACATGTGACATTTTATTCACTGACTTTTTATTTTTGGGATGATTCGGGTGTCTCCACGGACAGCAGGCAGCCCAAAATGGTGCTACAGAGCCACTGCGGCTCCAGCTGGACCACATCCTGCACAGTTTCGCTCTGCATGTTGATCTGTACAATACAGGAAAGACAGGTTAGCACCAACCTCACAGTTCTGAGGACCCGGGTTTAAATCCAGCCTCGGCTGTGTGGAGTTTGCATTTTCTCCCGGTGCTTGCGTGGGTTTTCTTACACGACTATGGTCTCCGCTCCCATCCCAAAAACATGCATGGTCGGTTAATTGAAGACTCTTAAATTACCCGTAGGTGTGAATGTGGGTGTGAATGGTTGTTTTATACGTGCCCTGCAATTGGTTGTTGACCTGTTTCGGGTGTGTGAAGCAGTATGGAAAACTGATGGCTGGATGGACGGATTGTTGCTGTCACACATCAGGAACGCTGTAATAGATGGGCCATAAATTGCAGCAGAGTAGAAAGCCACTCTTTACCTATGTTTAAATTATTATACGAAGAAGCCCTGAAGGTGTGACCATGGCAAATATACTTTAATGGAGCACTTGTTTAAATGTCATACATGTGATATTTCTGGTGCCCGAGGCTGTTGCCTGGCAAGCAAGTGCCACCTCGCTAGTACTTTTCTTAGAAAGTTCATTGTTGCGCTCATCAAAGGCCTGGCATAACCGCTACAAATCCGTTTAGCCTTGTGATTTGTGCGTTTTGAAGCTCAGCAGAATCACACGGATTGGCCAAGGATATTTTATCTCATTTTCTGCCTAATCATGCTACATTCTAGCGCTAGTACAATGTCGATAGGAAATGGCGCTTTTTCCTGTATGTTAGTCACGTTGAGGACAATTTCTACAGTAGTTTCCATGTTTTCCTTGCACTTGGATTGTCATTTGACAAGGGCTAACCCTAACCTATTTAAAGGTGTTGAGGGCAGTCTACCAATTATATTAAAATGAAACTTTGTTGCCAATCACTGACCAAGATTAGGTGGTGTCGGCCGGACATCTTCAAGAAGCGGACGACAGTCCAGGTTTGGATCGAGTCACCAAGGTCGATTGCCATTAAATAAATAATGTATTGTGACGCAGCATTTTTTTTTCTCCCACAGGCCGCTGTTGCCGACTAAAGTGAAAAAGACTGACTTAAAAAATGGCTTGCTTGGCTCATTATGGTGATGTGACTGGGCCTTTTACAAACATTAATATCGTGACTTAAAGTTCTCTCAATAAAAGTTTTTCCCGGCTAATGGTTAATAGCTAATTAATGGTCGTTGTCGTGAGCCGAAGGGCTGATCACACAATGAGCTGTAGGACAGCTGTCATTAGCCGCTAAGAATGCTGGCGGACCAGTGTACACTTGCCACCGTTTGTGCCTTCTAATACTTCACAGCCTTGCTCCGTGTGCAGCATGTAGATGTACACAAGAGTCTTCAGGGAAAGTTGAGTGTTTTTTAGCCTGCTATCTATCGAGTTAAGCCAAATGGTTCACTCCACTGCTTCAACATCTGCGATTCAATTATGTGTGTGTTCGGCCCCGATTAACACCAAAACAGGAACGTTAACAGTTTATCAAGCATAACCTCAGTGGCATATTATTCAGCCACTAGTTGACAGGTGAAGGAGCCATGTGACATGCGCACTTCGTTCTGAATGTCACATCATTTATTAAGACAGTCTGTCTATTCAATGTTGTAGTTTATTTTAAAACATACTCTATTAAAACAATTTAAGCAGTTAAAAGCAAGATCTGTTACATAAAGCTTCCATATTTACCCCATGCGTAGATAATGACGTCAGTGCGCATTTACATCGAGACGGTGCAGTTTTTTCCTGGCTGTGAAGGGTATACGTGGCAAAAATTAACTTGTGAACTGAACGCAAAAAGTATATTCCATCCATGATACACATTATTGTGGGGATGACAAGAAGAAAAAAATGGGGTGGGGGTGGACGGATGTTGGTCACCTGTGCTCACGACAGGAGAGGACGGTCGTGTCGGTATGATCATTCAAAAGATTTGCCATGGAAAAAAGTGGTGCGAGGGCCCATCCGCTGTTGCTTGTAGGTTTAATTGCATGGGAAGGGGGGAAAAAAACCTGCAATTGAGTTTTTTTTTTTCCTCTCTCTCTCGTGTGGTTGGATTAGCCCCCAGATAAACCCTAAAGTGTGTTTCACAATGATGTCTTGTTTCTTGGTATGTTAATCCCTTTCTTTTCACTCACTTGTCATGTGCTTTGTCGGGAATCATCGGTGGCTGTCGTGGTAGATCCATTTTCTCCTTTGGCGACACCCCCATACTAGACTTGCACTCGTAGTGTGTAGGGCTACTCGTGCTTATTTGTGTGTGAGGAGGAAGAGCTACCTCCTGTTTTGTGTACTTTTAGTTTTTTTTTTTTAAGGCAAGGAGAGGCTTCCGTTCATAATTTGATAAAGGGCTCAGCTATGCAGGCCTGCACAGACATTGCCCGTCAAGTGGAGGCATTCCTCAAGGCTTCTTCCTGACTTGAGATAATCTTATTCATTAGATTTTTTTCTTTTTCTTCTAAATAACATCACAGAAGGTAGCAGCCCTCCTTGTTGACTACCAAAAGTAGAGCGAGGACCTCAACCACGGCAAGCCTCTCTAGAGTCCTTTAGGTGGCAGTAATACATATTACAAGTTTGATTCTGCAGGATTTGGTGGGTCGGTGAAAACATAAAATCCTGTTAAACAGAGATTTATATGGGTTTATGTCAAGATGTTACTTCTTTCTTGGCCATCAAACAAAAACATCCTGTATCTTGGTTTGTGTGGCGCGATCGAGCTGCTCTCCCATTGGCTATCGCTGTAGCATCTTCCTGGTATCCCATTGGCTAGGACGGATGTCAATGATTACCCATGATGCTTTTCATTTCCCTTGGATACTCGACTGTGATTTCGTAATTAGAGGTACCTCTCTGTATTTTATATTTTTTAATGATTATAGATTTCAAACGGCGGCACGGTGAATGACTGGCTTGCACATCTGCCTCACAGTCCTGAGGACGGATTCATATCCGGGCAATGCCTCAGTGGAGTTTGCATGTTCTTCCTGTGCCTGAATGGGTGTTGTGTTAATTCCGGTTTCCAAAAAACATGCATGGTAGGTTAACTGATCAGTCTAAATTTCCCATAGATGTGAGTTTGAATGGGGGTTTGTTCATATGTGCCCTGCAATTGGCTGGCAACCAGTTCAGGGTGTAGCTCGCCTGAAATAGGCTTCAGCTTGCGAGAAGTGGTTCAGTAAATAGATGGATGGTTATAGTTAAGTGTTAGCAGTTTGTCATTTTAATCATCCTCCATGCCTGACATCAACTCAAAAGAATTAAATACACTGGTGCAATCTACCTAAAATTACACGACAAATGTGTGTGCGTGTGTAAAATTAGACATTTGAGGATGAAAAAAAAATGAAAAAAAAATACCCAAATTAAATATGACAATTAGAACTGCCTAAAACCCCAAAATATTAAGAAAAAATAAATTTTGAACAAGCTGCATAATCAAGATGTTTAACATTGGTAAAAAACAGACAATATTGATGAAAAATGCCAAATATTAGACAAAAATATTAGGCTTAAAATATGATCAAATTATACAAAAATATCAGACAGTAATACAACAATCTACGTCGACAGAAATAAGACAAAAAGAAGATAGCTGTATGTGGCGGCCATTCTTAAGTCTCCAGGTGGAACAGCATCACCCAGCACATCCTAATTTTTAACTTGTAGACATTCCAACCTCCTTGGCAACAGTTTTATCCTGGTTATTTTCTGCCCCATCAAAAACCTTCCCGTCCACCACAGGGTGGGCCTACAATGCTGTCTAAATTGTCTCCTTTTCCAGGGGATGCCAGAGTTTTACGGCTGAGCGAACCCCCAAAGCCCCCGACTGGCCCGTAACACTAGGCTGCTCATGTTTCAGTGCCCCGCACAGGCTGCGATTGTCAGGTTACAGTGTGCGTGTGCTTGTGTGTGCGTGTGTGTGCTTGTGTTTTTGCATGCGCTGCTGTGTTGTGATTGGTCCTCGCTAGGACCGTGTGAGACAGCGCCGGGTGACGTCCCCTTGTTAATCCCTGGGATGTTTTCTCTTGTGCATGTAGAACAAGATGGGAAGGAAATGCATGTACCAAAGTAACTTTAGCACTTTTTGGAGCTGATTGAGGTGAGTAGGAATCATGTTTTGGTATAGTGATTCATTTTCATGAAGTTAAACTTTGGAAAAGACAATTACAAACTTCTTTGGCATTTGATCCTCGATTTTCTTTCTGTTAATGCTTTTCAGAATATTTTTTTGAGATGGGGTGGGGGGGGGCTGTAACTTGTTTAGGCTTCGTGATCCGCAGCCTTGCAGGGGCTTATCCATATCTGACAATCTGTAAACTAAAAGAGAATATAATTATTGTAGTGCAAATGTGCTCTTAAACCTAAGTCACTTTATTTAGTCCAATTTACCAAATGACACTCTGCTGGCTTGCCCCGCTTTGTTCCATCAAGGTGTGAATGTTAGCACTGAATCCCATTGGGGCAGTGGAGCAAGCGTACTTGAAATGGATCTTTCCCCTTGTGTCAACTGCTCTTAGAGGGGAAAAAAACCTTAAGCTTATTCGATAGAAAAATTCTGCATGGACTACGTTAATGTATACAATTTGTTCTTTTGCATTGCTTTTATTACATAGAAGTAAAGCTGAGGTGTGAGTGTGACCTGAGCCAACTTGGAGCCGTAAAATCGGTGGAGCTTCAAAAACTCTTTAGATAAAGGAAACCAGCTAAAAGAAGAAACAAACAAAAAAAAAGAAACACTTTTGCTGATGTGTATTTAAAACAGCCACTTTGCTTAGTCTGAGGAAAGTTTCTTATCTTAATGCTGACACACAATGCAAAAACACCAAAGATGGGCTAATGAATACCCTCTGTCACTGTTTTATAACCCTTTATGCGATGGATATTTTAAGACAAACAGTAGCAACCCATGTAGACAGGCAATATAAAAGTACTCACAGCCATATGTTCTTTATCATTTACTAAGAACTTCTAATATTGCCATTTACATAGGAGTTGTACATATTCTTATATAGCCATGTCGTATGTATGTATTGTACTGCACCCTGGTGGTCGAGGTGCACACACCATAATGTGTGGCTGGAAGACATTGACAGCATCTCTTTTCATTTCTTTGGGGAAAGATGATTTGAGAAGAATTTTGAATTACTAGCATGGGCATTGGCAACAAACACAATAGAATATAATCACCATCACTAGTCTGCCTTTTGTATCACCACGTGCATCTATTTTTTTTGCCATGTTTCTCTTCCTCATCTTTTACAGTCTTATTCTTTCGTTTGTTTGCTTCTGTGCACCAGATGGGGGAAAGCCAAGCAACAACTACCTTCATCGGAGTTAATTGGTAAACCATAAAGCATTTCATCTGAAATGATAAAAGCAGAAGACCACCAACACACCCCTAAAAATACGTTGGCAACCATGTGCAGCTGGCGCTGCGGTTTGACCGCACAACATTGGTGGCTAATGAGCGTGCTCTAAAGATTTTCACATTTTCCCACTCTTCAGATGGGAAGTCGCTCCGTAAAATCATTTGGGAGTGGCAAAATGTTTATTCCCGCAAAGGGTGGTTGGTTGTTTGGAGCGGAGGGCGTTTAACTGCAGCAGTAAATGATTTCCTCTCGCGGTTGGCAGCACTTTGTTTACAGTGCAGATTAGCTCCCCCGGTGTGACACCAATGATCTTATCTGGTGCTGGTGAAGGCCCGCATGGCAACTTTTAATATGAAGCTTAACGCTTTTTACCAACAGTTCACAAAACCCACGGGTCAGCTCGTATCTTGATTTTTGTGGTCACAGATTTTGGTCTGGTACGTTGACTCTTAGGAAAATCAATCTTTTTGTTAAAATTGAAGGCATATATTCACAGCATTTTTAATTACTATTGTTGTTAATGTATGTACACTGGAGGAAATAATTTCAACTATCACTGATTTTGAGTTCACTCACTGACAAAGACATGTATAATTTTAATGGTGGGTTTATGTTGACAGTGAGGGACAGAGTGTCTGAAAGAAAATCCATAAAATTACATTAACAAAATGTATATGCATTTCATTGAGTGAAGAGTATTTCATCCTCTCCCTAAAATAAAGACTTCTGGCTCCCACACAATAGTCCCCTCACTTTAAAAAAAGTACTCCTAATCTAAATTTGTTAGCTGTATGAAAGAGATCTAGAGCATCTTCACTTACCTGTATAAAGACACCTCTCCACATAATCAAGCAATGAATCAAACACCAACCTCTCCATCATGGGCAAGACCAAAAAAAACTATCTACAGCACAAGATTGTAGACCTGCACAAGACGGGAATATGCTAAAAGACCATTGGAAAGAGGCTGGGTTTAGAAGGAGACAAGTGTTGGTCCAAAAAATGAGAAAATGGAAAAAAAACCAAAAGGATTGTCAATTTCCCTCAGTCGGTGGCTCTTTGCAAGTTTTCACCTTGTGTGGTTTCAATGATCATGGTAAATGTTGGCCTTCAGCCAAGAACTACAAGGGACAAGTCTGTTAATGATCTTATGGCAGCTGGACCACAGTTGCCAAAAAAAAACATTGGTAACACACTACACCGTAATAGATTAAAATCCTGCAACGTAAAATTCCCCTGCTCAAGAAGACGTCTACAGGATCTTTCATCCAAAGTTTTCCAATGGACTCCTGAATGAGTTAGAGAATGCTAGGGAGGTAATGTGGTCAGATAAGACAAAAATTGAGCTGTTTTGGAACACTTTGACTCATTGTGTTTGGAAGAAGAGGAATTCAGACTGTGACACCAAGATCACCATCCCCACTGTCAAACATGGAGGTGGAAGCATTATGATTTGGGGGTGAGTCTCTGAAATGGGGAGAGACTGGTCAACCTCACCACATTGAAGGAAATATGAATGGTGCCTTGTATGGTGAAATTCTGGGTGACAACCTGCTTCTCTCAGAGAGAAAACAAATTGAGTCATGGATAAGGCTTCCAGCATGATGATGACCCAAAGCACACAGCCAAGAAAATGGGTGTCTAAAGAAGGGACACGTTTAAGGTCATGGAGTAGCCTAGCCAGTCTTCAGACCTACCATAAATCCCATTGAAAATCTGTGGCGGGAGCTGAAGTTTCGAGTTGCCAAGGCACAGCCTTGAAACCTTAACGATTTGGAGAGGGTTTGCAAAGAGGAGTGATCCAAAATTCCTCCCGTTATGTGCGCAAACCTTGTGATCAACTCCAAGAAATGTCTGACCTCTGTACTAGTTCTTCACCAAGTAGTTTTGATAGGATGTCAAATACTTACTTCTCTCAATCAATTGCAAAACAATTTGAATAAATTTTATGTATTTATTTGTTTTGTGTATTTATCTTTGTTTTTTCTGTCAGTGACAGAACAATGTAATGCTCTTCCAATGGACACCAAAAGGTACAATAAAACTGTATCCACTGTTACTGCTGAAACTGATTAAAAATAAATAAATAAATAAATAAAATTGGATTGTTCTAAATTGTCCAGTTCAGAGGACCACAGACCTTTCATAGGCACATATATGGTGCTTTTGCCTATTAAATATGGTCCAAATATTTTACACAAGATGTACAAACTATTTTTAAATAATGTTTGAAATAAGGTAAAGTCAATCTTGACCAGGGGTGCTTAGTGAGGCAATCACAACGCCAAGGCAGTTTTGGTTGATCGCGTGATGGTGTGCCCAGCAAAAAAAAAAAAGTCATCCATCTTGTTGCTTGATTCAGATCTGGTCAATGTCGATTGTGCGCACATAAGGGCACGTTCAGCAAGCTGATCTCCTATTTACCGTCTCTCTCAGGTTATATTAATGCAATCTATACATCCCCAATAGCCGACCAACATCAGTTGTTCGATAAAACTGATGCGTGATAAGAAATTGTGGACCAAGGAGCAGTTAATGGTGGTGAACATACAATGGTTTGAAACTAATAAAAATATGGGAGGACTGTCAGTTCAAGGACAAAATCCTTGAAATTGATACAAATGGGGAAGGAAGCAGGGTCCTAATTCCGTAAATAGTGTACACACCGCCTCCTATCTAAGCTTGAGTGCAACGAGATATCCTGTTTTCTGCACATCACTTCAAGGAGGCCTTTCCCTTATAGTGGAAGTCCCATTTTGTTTTTGTAATGTGAATGACTACATAAAAAGATAGGATTTAACAAAAAAAAATCTAAATCGGGCATACAACCCCGCATTGTGAACATAGTCTTAGTCCTTCGTCCCCGTGACGCTGATGAAGCGGAGCGTGCACCTTCTCGGGTTTCAGTTGCCACCAAGCGAGTGGAAGGTCTGATCCCCAAGGCAACGCTGGCCGCAGCTCGCCTGACCTCTTCCGCCTTGTTGGGCAGGTGAGACATCGAATACATGTGGATGAAATTAGGCTTTCCCCACCATTGTCAAAAGTCATTTGTGCTGCCGGTTGTTTTGCATTTTCAGACATTAGTGCAAGCCAGTATTGTAGCCGATGCCCAGAGCCCAGTCAATATTTGTTCTGGGATGGGGCACGTGCTGCCTCTGTTTGGTGAATCTCTGTAGGTTGACTGTGGAACACCTGCTTCATCTTTACAATTCCTAGCATAAAACTGTAAAGCCTATTCTGATAAGGAATAAATTCAATTCCGTATGAAAGGTAATGCTGAATACAGCAATACCTTACATTTGTAATTAATATTATTACAATTTTTAAAAAGGTATTTCTCTAGTGATACTTAAAATAACACGCCTGCTAGAGGTTTTATCCATTCAGTCAATTTAACATGTAAAACTAGGGAGTTGCGTCCATTTACTATAGCATGTACATTTTAAAAAATATTAACTTTTTTTAACAGGACTTAATAGTTACTGTATTATTTTTTTTGTTTGTTTGTTTTGAACCTTGGAGCAGATTAGTTTAACATTTTTAAATGGGTCAGTTTGACCCAACGTGCCACCGTAGTTTGTACTGTTTTTGACATCCTCCTGAAGAACCCGCATTTGTTGTTGTTGCTGTCTCGTTAAACATGACACTCAAAAAACTCAGAGAAGTAATCATTTTTGTCGTGCTGGAAGTTGGGAGTCTGTGCATGTATTTTGGGGGCTGGGGGGTCCGTTGGGGACGGCATGTTCTTCGTAATGTTGCAGTGTTTTCACAGGAATGTCAGCCCGGTTATCACTCGTCCCGTCACTGCACTGCCGACACAATACAACAGTGGCGTTGTTGTACATGTCTGGGCCAGCTAGTGTTTTGCTAGCCTCTGACCTCGCGACCGCCAACCGAGGCTAAGATAACGGAAAGGGTGACGTGGAAGAGGTCGTCGAGTCTTGTGTTCATGACAGTTTCTGTGCAGCTACTTTATGATGCTGTTGGCGTGGACGCGTCTTTATCATTCCTGCTCTATGTTCCGTCTTTCCCATCATTTGTTGGAAATATAAACATTAGAAAATGTCATCAAAGTATTGCCCACCTTCTCACATTCTTGTAATTTTTTTTATAATTTCCTCACCTTAAGTTCATCAAACAAATGTAAATAACCCAAGAGAACTTAATGTTTTTTTATATTGTGATTTAAGGGAGGGAAAAAAAAAAACTTCACTTACCTGGCACTGTGTCAAAAAGTAATGACCCTCTAAATCTAATAACTATTTGGGCCATCCTTAAGAACAGTAACTGAAATCAAGTATTTTCTATAACTGACTCTTTCACAGCTCTGTGGAGTTATAGAATTTTGGCTCTCTTCCTTGCAGAATTGTTTGAAGTCAACAAAAATTGAGGGATTTTAAAGATGAATGGCCTGTTTAAAGTCACCCCACTGGATTTCAATTGGATTTAACTTTGGACTTTGACTGGTCCATTCCAAAACCTGTGTTATTATTATTATTTTTTGAAGTAATTCAGAAGTTGACGAGAGTTTTACCCTGCCAAAGAACCAAAGAGCACTTCAATTTGAGGTCACAAACTGGTGGCTGAACATTGTCCATCAGGATTTCCTCTTAAAGAGCAGAATTCATATTTTAATCAATCACACAAAGTTGTCCAGATCCTGAAGGAGTAAAGTACCCCGAGACCATCACACGACCACCATGTTTGACTGTTGGTATGATTGTTCTTTTTCTGAAATGCAGTTCAACTGACAGCAGATGCAATGAGACCCACACCTTCATCTCATCAATACATATAACATTCTTCCAAAAGTCTTGAATAATTCACGTTTTTTTTTTCATTTTTTAATTTTTTTATTTTTATTTTTTTCAAAAACTAAGACTAGCTTTTATGTTGTCTTTGGTCAGCAGTGGTTTTTGCCTTTTTTTTTGTCCAGTCTCTTCCTTCTTGTTGTCATGAACACTGACTTTAACTGAGGCAAGGGAGGCCTGCAGTTTCTTTAGAAGCCTTTGTCGCCTACTGGACGAGTCATCTCTTGGGGTAATCTTTGTAGGCCGGCCACTCCTGAGAAGGTTCACCATTGTTCCGTGTTTTGCGCACAGGAGGATAATGGGTCGTCCTATGTTGTGCTGGAATCCTCAAACTTTAAAAATGGCTTTTAGAACTGTTTCTAGACTGATAGCTGTCTCTTTGTTGTTTGAGTTTTTTGTAATTTCTTTGGCTCATGTCATTTTATTACAGCGTTTTTAGATCTTTTGTCTGATTGAATTTTGTTTGGACTGATTCAGTTTCAGTGATTTCATGATTGAACAGGTCTGGAGGTAATCGGACTTGGGTGTGATCATGAAGATTAACCCAAAATCGGGGAGTGGGAGGGGGTGGTAATTACTTTTCACATGTCACATTAAGTACTGTACCTTAAAATATTCCACCATAAATCCACAAATATTTCGAAAAATAAAATAAAACTACGCAAGTATAAGACTTAAAAAAACAGATGAAAATACTAAAATAGAGAAAAATAGAATAAAAGAAAAAAAGCACCCAAATATTGGAAGAATTTAGAAGTGAGGAAAGTTTTCAAACTAGACAAAATAGGAAAAATTGTCAATTAAAACAAAACTAGAGTAAAAATATGTATCTGCAAAAATACTTAAATGGATTCTGCAAAAATATAAATTTGTACAAAATACTAGACGAAATAATATTTTCATACCATGAAAAATGTGATGAAACAACAATAGATAATAATACTAAATGTTAGAAAAATGTCACTGATGGTGTATTTTTGGATTCACCCGACTTTGGTGCAGGCGGTGTGCAATTACTTCCCATTCAGTGATGGTGGGAATGTTTCTCTGATTGGCAGACAGTTTGGTGTGTAGTGCGCCTTTAGTCCATAGTCAGTTGGGAAAGGCTGCAGCACACTATGACCCTGAACAGAATAAGCAATATTGAGAATGGATGCAGTGGAACTAGAAATAACAAACCAAAAAATATGTTCAACAGTTGTGAGAAGCCTGAAAACAATGATTACTACAGTAATAATCGTTAATATTGTCTAAAATGTTATCATGGGTTATTGATTCAAAGTTTAATGTGCTGTATTCCACATTGCAGGTGGTGTGGTTAAATGTTGAATTCATATGTTGCACGACTTGAATTCGCCAAGTCCTTTGCTCACTTGTTTTTTTTCCACCCTCTTCATTCCCATTAGAATTTCAGATTTGGGAGTAAAATGGCGAGCGCCATGATTGGGAGTGCGATATGGTCTCGCCCCCTCCGGCCTATCATGGAACAAATCATCTGGCTTCCACTTTAATGGGATTAGTCCTCACGCTGTGCCCTCCTTCCTCCCTCCTCTTTCTTTCTTTTCACATGCCCGAGTTCATCCTGCGCTTCCCCTCTTCCGGGGCCACTCGAGTGCTTCATCTCCATGAAACTGAATTAATGAGGCCTAAACAGGGATTTGAGAGCTGAATAAGAATAATTTGGCCTTGTGCTTTACACTAATGCCAGGCAGTGTCTTATTAATGGAGGCCAAAGGGACTCCTAAGCTTAATTGTGGCGTCAGAGTTTGAGCCCAGATATAGCGGCCAGGCTTCCAGATTAGCCAGCTCCATATCCCCGACCGCTAATTACGTTGAAGCCATTTAATCGGGCCCCCGCCGCTGGTGTCGCCATAGTCCACGACGTGATTAAAGCGCCGTTGCACCACCTGGGGACCAGGCACTCAACAGATGGGCCTGATTTTGTGCTCAGTATTAGCTTTGCAGTAAACTGCTGATTAGCGTGGCAGTTTCAAAAGTTGATTTCATCAGCTTTGTTTATGTCAGGGATTGCCAACCTTTATAGAGCCAAGGCACATATTTTACAATTGACAAATCCCGCAGCACACCAACAAAAGTAAATGTCACCAAAAACGGATAATTACTTTATGTACTTCCTGCCATCTAATTGAAGAGGATTTTTTTGTTCTGTGTGTCATTGTGCCTCACTGACATAAATAGATGAATAAAGATGCATTATTTCTTGAAAATAAATGTTTTTTTTTTTTTTTTTTTTAGCAATTATATAAAATTGGGTAACTTCGCACACGGCACACCTGAAGAGCGCTCACGGCACACTAATGTACACCGACACACTGTTTGGAAATCACTGGAAAAGGGCAGGAATGTGCAGCACCTTTTATTAACTGTGACCCCCCCCCCCCTAGAATAATAGAATTTTAAATTTTTCTTAGGGAAAAAAAAACTACACAAGACTGTTTGGCACTGATCACTGATTAGAATTTAAATAATTCATCACTGATATGATCGCAATAATTTGTATTTATGTTGCATGTAACTTTTTCATAAATATGTGTTCAACAGTACATTCCTTTCCTCAGAAATCCCTTTTTTGTCACTTCTTTTTTTCCTTTGTTCACCCAACATTGGTTCTTCTTGAATATCCATCTTCTCAAACCTTCTAAGCTTCTGAAAAAGTGTTTTTCTTCCTGACAAACTAATTCCAACATGGCAAAATGAGGTGGACTGCAACTTTTTGGGTGGGCAAAACATTACTTAAATTACACTCCCCCCCCCATTTTTTTTTATATAATATACCTTTTTCATAAAAAAAATCATGAAATGTGACTTCTTGAATCAGGTTATTTTTCTACTTAATTTGAATGGCGCCTCTCAGGGCTCGTGCAGTGATTGCTGTTGAGTGACATTCCCTCGTTTGTCACTCAACACATGCATGACGCCAGATTGTCCTCACTCAAGTGCAGGCAGCACAGGCCTGAGACGTGGGGGACGGGAGGCAGATGACACCAAGTAGACACTCCTCCAACTTGCTCAGATTGAGACGTGGGAGTTTTTAATTATTTTGTATGTGTATCTGCAATTTAATGGACACTAAGATTACGTGTCCATGGGCTAATGAAGATGTTAAATGTAGTTTTATTGCTTCTCAAGCCTCCTTGTTTGTACTTAGTCAATATTTTCCAACTTTTAAAAGTTAACTACATGCTTAAGCCTCCAGGGGTCAGTGTTGTGTAGAACTGTTCACATACAGTATGTCTCATGCCATTTTTTTCCACATCCCCCACCCCCAAAAAATACAACCTGTTTGTTTCCTAGGGGATTTTTTTTTCCGGAATAAAAAGAGTTAAAAAAGCAGAATTGCTCTCAAATGTGTATTTTTCTAAATACCGAACCTTATTGCATAAAACAATTAACATGAGTTCCGTTTTGCCCTCAAAATGATCTTTATAATCAAAATGTTCACGTTGGATATTTAACAAAACAAACTTTTTTTTAATTGAAAAAAAAACAATTTCCCAAATATCTTTCTCTTTAAAGAAATCCTGAAAGCTAAGGCTCCATGTTTAAATCACTGTTAGCGTTAGCATGTAGCTCAGCCATCATCAAACATCCTTTCTTTCTGTAGCAGCAATACAAACGTTTCTCTACAGGCCTTTTCCCCCACCAATTAAGCGGCCACTGCGACTTTTATGTGGAGGAGGGGGGGGGGTAACACCCTGCTGCTTGAATATTTTGCAAATTTCCCAGACTTCTCTGAGCTTAAAGAGGTTGACGCTCAAGTAAACAATTGACAAGACTCATGGGCAGACTCGTGCTTCTTTGGTTTACGTAATGTCTGAGAGTCATTCTGGTTTGTGTGTGCGCAACTGACATACAAATTTGTTGTGTTTGCTCTTTTTATGCAGTGAATTATCTTGAGTTTCACATTTTTGCTCACATTTGTTGCCCCGGTGCAGCTTCAGCCTTTGGATGGACGATTGTGCTTCTGTCAGGGGGATGTCAGCTAGTTAAGATCAAGAGACAAAGGATTATATGTTAATGTAAACGCTTATAAAGGAGTCTCACTAACTGCATTGATTTGAACGTGCCCGCCAAGGTACGTACTGTTTGCTTACGTTCTGCTCACAAGCTATGCTTTTTCATTCAAAGGCACATTATGTATGATGAATATAGTTACGTATTGATGCAGAGCACTATAGTTGATGCTTTACATATGCCATTTATTTTGCTCTGCGCGGTGGCTGTATGGCGCTTCGTTTTTGGAAGAAACCAAGAAATGTATTTGTAGCGTGAGTAACAAAGCTTGTGTTGCGTGTCTATTGTTTGTAAACTGCGACGTTGCGATGGTGTACGTCTGCAGTTTTTAAAATTATGAATCGCGGCAAAAATGGTGGCTGTCTGGTCGGCCGTTCATGGAAACAGTTGCGACTTTTGAGTCTGATTCGGTCACGTCGCTTGCTGTTGGGGCGGTAAAGAACCTCAATGTTAAATATTATATTTATTATAATGAAGCGGCAAGTACTAAATTATATTTATTATAATAAAACAGACTTTTTTTGTGTGTCATGAAAACATTTGTACATTTTTACTTCGGGAAACAGTTTAACAGTTTTGGCTCTTTTCTGACATTACAGCCCAAACCAGTAACTGAATAATAATCAATTTTTTGTTTCTGCATTTTCTGAATTGTTTGAATTTGAGATGATATCCAGTATTTGTCTGAAATGAAGATTTTTTTTTTTTTTTAACCCATTTGTCGATTAATCAGGAAAAGATAGACCGTTGAAGATGCAGATGTCGTCCGAGTCTTTATTTTAACTTTGCTGTACTTTTCAAAGAACTTGCACCTTTCTTGGGGGTCTTCATTGGGGCTCTCTTTACTCACTCCTTGCCATCCCAAAGAGCCAGTTTCCCATTTTAGTACACACTTAGCGTGGCTTGTCATTTGACAACATCGTCTAATCTTAGCTACGTTAACCTGATCCTTTCTATCGTTGCCGGCTTTTTGGTCTGCTTGTCGGTCGTCTTGCGTGCTCACGGTCGGGCAACGTTCGTTAGCTTGAGGCTGACGGGTAAGCCGCACTTTTCCAATGCAGAATTTACTCGAGTTTACTCAGTTCTAGATAGATTTTAGAATGTTCCCAGGTATCCGCTTTAACGGCTGGAGAACGCCTTGTTTTGTCGTTGTCTTCTTTCAATAAAGAAGTTACATAAGTTGATGAGCTTTGTTACAGCACAGTCTTTGATATTATGCGTTGGCTCACATCACCAAGTTGCTCACATCTTTAATCTACATCACTAACTGGATTTGTATGGTTTTTGTTATTTTTGTTTTTTGTCTGCAGGTTCATGGTGTTCCAGGCTTGATGTTGTTGATGTTAGTGGTGGCGGTAGAGTGGGACTGAGCACGCTCAGTGTCAGCCATGGCTGAAACGGCGCATGTGAGCAGCAACAGCCCAGGTAAGCGTATTCCGTTTATGATTATATTACGTTGTGTTGTAAGGGTAATCTAGGAGTTATGAGTAATGTTCCCAAGAATAATTTGCCATTTTGAGGTCCACAAAGTACCTGAAAACTCGATAATTTTTGCAAGTCTTATGGATCCTGGTGAAAAAGTGTATTTTTGAAGACCATAACGAAATCCTTCTACCACAAGTCAGTGGAAAAATAAAAAAAAATCCACTTAGAACACCAATTTCACCAGTCGGCACTACATTCGAAGGGAAGTTTCTAATGTAAAAGAATGCATGAAAAGGTTTCAAGGACCCGTGCCTGGAACTTAATGGGGAAGTAGGGCATTGTGGTTGCTTTAAAGCACCCATCTTGGGATACATTCCAATTGTTGTACTTTGAAGAAATAATCAAATTTTCCCAAATGAGGTCAGTGTTGTTTTCTTACTCAGAGCGGCAAGAGAATGGCGCAATGACTAACCAAACAGCATGCTCCAACAATGGTTCTATACTTTCCAGAGTGTACCTTTTTATCAAATATGGGAAGAGCATCAAATTTTTAAAGTTTGCTTTTTTTAAAAAAAAAAAAACAAGACTCCCATAGCTTAAAAAGGGTATCTCCATTCATGAAATTTGCGTTGATTCAACTGTAATTGACCAACTTCCCCACTAGGTAGAGCTACAACACTCTCCTCTGATTATAGGAGCATGGGGGGGAGAGAATTTTCGGAAGGGGACTGCAACCATGCCTTTCAAATTAAAAGAGGAAGAATTGTTGGGATGATATCCACGCTTAGGTGCGAAATGAAGAGATGATAGTTGGGGCAGACGTCTGCAGACAGCCCCGCATTCCTGGCCGGACTAACAGGAGAGAGTGGTCTGTCTCGCCAATCCCCACAGGAATGTGTAGCATGTCAGACGGATTCTTTTTGATGCTTCGGTAGTTTTGAGTTGACTGACTCTAGAAAATAACATTCTTTCAAAATCAGAATCCAATAGACTGGCGTTAGTGCCAAGGACTGTGGATCCTTAGAACTCCATATAACCTGGAAACATTTTCAAATAATGTGCTGGTAATGTTTTGTGTAACACTATGTATAGACAATTGTCATAGTCGCAAACATGATGGATCGGTTCATCGATAATACTTTAAGGCAAAAGCATTTTGTTGACATTTGGATGGTACACTTTTTTTTTTTTTTTTTCCCTCCCTTAATTCATTGAACGGGCCATCCATCGAGAGCATTTCATACACAAGTTTAGCTCAATGCACTTTACATGACTAAAAACATTCAGAAACATAAATAAAAACATTTGAAAAAGTAGTGATACACACGCCTGCCTTTGGTGCGGGCAGCGTGGGATCAATTCCCGCTCAGTGATGGTGTTGATATCTGCCCTGCGACTGACTGGCGACCAGTTCAGGCTGTAATCCCCCTTTCGTCAGAAATTAGTTGGGATAAGCTCCAGCTTTCCCGCAACCCTTGTGAGCATGGTCGGCTTGGGTAATAACATGACCATTCAAACAGCTTCTAGTGCAAGAAATATCATTGAAAAGTGGAAGTATTCAAAAACGTTTTTAATCTGGATTTAAAAAGACTCACACTTGGAGCAGATGTCACTTCTGTTGATAACTTAATCTTTTTTTTTTTTTTTGGTGAAGTTACAAGACAGCGTACGTTGGGAAATTCAACTTGACGGCCTGAGAGTGCAGCGTTCGACGAGGCAGAGCGCTCTATTTTCTATGAATTTCCAGATGAGCGTGTTGGCCATTGGCAGGGATATGTCCGTGGGTCCGCCGTATTGAATGTGTTTGTTGTGCCTGGAATCGTCTTGTCCCGCTTGACACTCTGGCCGTTGTGTCTCCTCACAGAGAACACTGATGTTCATGTTCATGTGATGCCTTTGTTTCAAATTAGTTTTGTATACTGGGTAACCAGAGGCCGAACTGCACCGTGTCTGGAGAGTAGACCGCTGTGTCCCTTACAGCAATATACCGTGAAAGCACTTCTGGTGTCCAGCAGGAAATGATCAAATTTCACTTCATTGGTCATATTGTTTATTTATAACAAATAGTGTATCGTTGTTCATCTATCTATGCCAGCGGCATATAAAGACAGACAAATAAATGGCAGAAAGTGTATAATTGACTTGTGTATCCACTTTATGTGACACTTTTGTTCGTTGTTGTCCATCCATCCATTTTTTTGCTGCTTATCCTCACAAGGGTCGCGGGGAGTGCTGGAGCCTATCCCAGCTATCAACGGGCAGGAGGCGGGGTACACCCTGAACTGGTTGCCAGCCAATCACAGGGCACATGGAGACAAACAGCTGTACTCACAATCACACCTAGGGGCAATTTAGTGTCCAATTGACCCCTCCGTACAGGGCACGTAACCACGCCTCCTGAAGTGACGTCACGCCACGTGCGCTGACGTAAGACAAACAGTAAAAATGGCAAATACAATACAATACATTCTGAACTGAGACAGACTCTATGCTTCTGATTTTATTCAAATCAACGATATATTATGGATTCTAAATACAATACATTCTTAAGTGAGAGAGACGCCATGCTTCTGATTTCATTCAATCATTCACACGTAGCAATGTTATGCTAGCGCAGAATGTCTCATTCATTTATACGAGACGTGTATTAAAAATCAAATTTAGGGCATATCTTCGTGCAAACACCGTCTGGTTAAGCTTCGGCCGCGAGCCAGCAAGAAATCAATACGTTTGTGCAGTCCGATCATCGGTAAATATCGCTCAACAAAGAATAAGTGTGGCAATCGTTCACACGCAGTAGTGTTATGCTAGCGAAGAACTTCGAATTCATTTATACGAGACATCTATTGAAAATCAAATATAGGGCATACCTTCGTGCAAATATATGTGTTCCGGTTGATATTAGATGGATTTAGTTGATGATGCGGTCTTCCACAAAGTTTGATCCATCGAAGGCATTTTTCGTACTGGGTCTTCGGTTTTGGAAAGGGTACGAATCGAACTCCACCAACTAGTCTTTCAGGATACCGGTCGTCACTATTACAAAGTCCGTGACTACACCTCTTAACCATATTTTTTGTTAAATAACCCAAATACGCGATAAAACGCTAACTAAACCTATACTGGACCATTCAATGTTGTCAGAGAAAATGGCGGGAGCAAAAACGGGCTTTGGTCTATGCAGATCTCTGGCCTCTGATTGGTCAGTGACGTGGATTGCCCAATATCCAATATCCACGGAGGGGTCAATTAATATCTTTTGTTGTTGTGCTGTGAGATTTTTCAAATGTAAGATCTGTGCCTTGGCTCAGTAAAGGTTGAGAATCACTGCCTTATAGAATGTGATCAGTGTGGTGGTTGTTGAAAGATTTTCAAACTTAGAATCAAACATGGACCACTAACTGTGGTGTGGTCAGTGGTACAGTCAAGTACAATCAGTTAGTTAAGCTATTGTCGCATTTCCTTTGGCATAACGCAGCTGCCACGCTCTGTGTCTACTCGGCTTGTTTTCATTGACCATCTATGAGAAAAGTGTTGTCGGCAGGGGTTTCTGTCATCGGATCCAGTTGTTTGATTTGGCAGCGGCGCGTCCGTCTGGGGGCCCGGGGGCAATCCAGCGGTTGGCTATGTGCCGTCTGTTGCTAGCCCGCTCGGGAAAAGGGCAGGAATGTGCAGCATGCGTGTACTTGTATTGTTTTGGGGGGGTTTCCTGTCTTTTGCGGGGACGGATGTGTCACATTGCTCGCCAGGAGCTGTTCAAACACCATCTTTCTTGAAAATAATTAGACATGTAAAGTGCGTATTGTAGCCAGGAAGTACCGTGTGTGTGTGTGTGTGTGTGTGTGTGTGTGTGTGTGTGTGTGTGTGTGTGCGTGTGTGTTTGGAGTCTTGAGTCCCCTTCCACCCACTTGAATCATGTTTTTATCTTGGTGTATACAAAAAAGCTTGATTGTCTAACTTTGACTGAAAAAATTATGCCTTTCTTTGAAATTCCAAACCATTCCCATATGTTACAATACATTTGACATGCTTTTGTCAAAATAGCCCAAGCATCAAGACTCAGCGCATTTTAAACACTCCTACGTGATACTGTCTCGGCAAATAGCTGCAGCTCACCCGGTCCTCCCCTACCTACAAAGAGTGTGTTTTTTTTGTATTTTTTTTCTCATCTTCCTTATCGCTTATCCTCATTAGGGGTCACGTGCATACGGACGCCTATCCCAGCTGACTTTTGGGCGAGAAGTGGTGCACGCACGCCCCGAAATGGTGGCCAGCCAATCACAAGGCACATATAAACAAGCATTCATACTCTCATTCACGCTTCCATGCAGTTAAGTCTTCAACGGACCTTCCAAGCATATTTATGGGATGTGGGAGGAAACCGGCATGCCCAGAGAAAACCCACGCAAAGTATACTGAGGAATAAAACCAACACAAGCATAGAGCTTAACAAGAATAGATAACAAATCCACATTGATAGAACCTTGGTCTGACCGTGTATCGCGAAAATTACCCATTTGTCTTTGACATGAACATGTTTCCAGAGTCGCTTGAAAATGGTGCAAATGGAGTCAAGTTATGAGTGAAGAAACTTGGCAATCATGTTGACATCGTGACTTGCTCACAAAAATAGGCAAATAATATATATTGATGTTTTTCTTTAATTTCACACTTGATCGACAGGCAGGTACTCCAGAGACCCAGCTATTTACACGGCAACAATTAAAAGGTCACTTTTCCATAATTTAACAATTTATTGCATCACATCACTGCTGTTGTGTTGTAGCAAGTGCAACAAGTGATACTACTTTCTGGACCCTGTCGACGCGTTCGCTTTCCTTGCCACTTGACGCCGTATTGCTGAGGTCAGCCCTCAGCTCTCGCGAAGTGTCTTGGTGGTACCGCCGGGCCGGCTGTCTCTGCCGCTCGTGACTTGGCGCTTGTCCACTCAGTCCTGTGAGCTTCTTCTGGACAGGAGAACAATCTCTATTCATTTTTTTTTCTCATTCGCTGACACACTGCCGTGATTGTTTTTTGTCAGAAATGGACTCATGGGGAACTTCGATTCATAGTTGGAAGAGGAGGATTTCATTTCTTTGCCGCGGTTAGCCTAACCGTATTCCTTACTGATACGTAGTGCAAAGTAGCCAATGTGTGAATGAATACATGTTAGAAGTTGCAACTGAGCACGAAGTGACTTCACTTGGTTGGAACTTGAGGGTTAAAACTTGACTTAAGACTTACACAACCGTATATGACTTTTGTCCCGACTTATGCTGATTGTATCAAAACTGAAGCGGTCATCACAGTGATCCGTGCAAGTTCAAACAACTAATCAGTGATAACATGATGATGAATGACGACGACGCTGCTGGCACCTGACTGTTGTATTGATTAAGTGGGTTAGACCATGTCATGAAAACCGAAGAATCCATTTCAGAGCCAAATTGTTGCAGAGAGCCAAAAAGCTCCTGTTCGCTGAATGTGTCCAGTAAATGTCACAAAGTTTATTTTATTTATTTTTTCCCCTGCAATGTTTTTTTTTCTCCTAACATTTTTATTTTATAGCTAATTTACTTCTTTTCCTTTCAGCTTGTCCCGTTAGGGGTCGCCACAGCGTGTCATCTTTTTCTATGTAAGCCTGCATCCTCCTCTCTAACACCCACTGTCCTCATGCCCTCCCTCACAACATCCATCAACCTTTTCTTTGGTCTCAGTCTCGCTCTTTTGGCAGCTCCATCCTCAGCCCCCTTCTACCAATATACTCACTCTCTCACCTCTAGACATGTCTAAACCATCCAAGTCTGCTCTCTTGAACAAAAGCAGAGGGGGAAATACATAAATGTTAGGGTGGGGTAGAAAAAGAGGGGGGTAGATGGTCTCTAGTGTGTTATGTGATAGAAGAGTCTTCGCTAGGATGAAGGGCAAAGTTTATAAAACAGTGGTGAGGCCGGCCATGATCTACGGGATTAAGAGACTGTGGAACTGAAGAAACAACAGGAAGCAGAACTAAGAGGTGGTGGAAATGAAGATGTTGAGGTTATCGCTTGGAGTCACCAGGTTGGATTGGATTAGAAATGAGCTCATGAGAGGGACAGCCAAATTTGGATGTTTTGCAGCCGATTAGTTTATATTTCTGAGACTCTTTTTAGTATTTTCCAATATTTTTTTAATGTAACTTTTAAATAATGTCCAATAATTTTCTATTATCTATTTTCCTATGTGGCAATTTATTTATTTTATTTATTTGGCATTTAGAATTTTTTTTCTGCCACAATTTTTTTTCTTTTTCTGTTTGTGTAATTTAAAGGTAATCTTTTTGTCCAATATTTTGGGATACTTCTTAATTTAATCTTCTGTATTTTTCAAATTCCATTTTTCAAATATTTGTGGATTTAGTACCTTTGCAATTCTTTCACAGTTTTTGCTTTGTAATTTGTATTTTTCAGCAAATTTTGTATTGTGGTCTAATATTGCTTTTCTCTATTCCAATTTTGATTGCTCCCCCTTCTTTTTTAAACCCCCCCCCCCCCACCCCCAATGAACATTTTGGTATTTCCCCCCCTGCATTTGTCTTTCTTTTTCCACCAATACTGAGTACAATAATGAAGCAACTGTTGTGTCCAGTAGTGGACGTTGAACATGCACAGTCGCTCCATGTGTTTGTCTTGTTGGTGGGGGTACTGCTGTTATTCCAGCGAGTTCACCGCCCCCTCGGCTGAATAACAGCTCTCTTATACGAAAGAGGGCAGCGCCCTGGCTCGCAGCCTTGCGCAATTGGCTGAGGCGACTGTCCAATCGTGCCGCAGTATGGTTTATACCAATAGTTGCCTTTTTCCCTTTCAGTGGAGAAGAAACTGCACAGTGTAATTTTTGTACAGTTTTAGCCAGCAGTCCAACCGGGGGAACTAGTGAGACCTCAACAGTGACGAAGGAAAGTGAGTGAGCCACAAGGCAAGTGCAATTTGTGTTTACGTATAATATCCTCTTGGGTTTTTTTTTTTTTTTTTTAAATGGCTGCAACAGAGAGGGAAAAGTTGTCAGGGTGTTGCTGGAAAGCGTGTTTATTTCCAGCCTGTCTTGAAGTTCCAGGCATACCAGGAACATCAAGACCCTGCATTTAGACCAGGCAGCGTGAGGGGAAAGGAGGGTCTCTTTTGGGTCTTTGAGTAGATCAGTCTCACTTGGTTAAATATTTGAGTGGGCCATGTTTTATGTTTCCAAAAACGCACTTTTTGGTGAAAATATGGCTGTATTTGTTGAAAACGCAGGTTTTCTCATTTCTAAGACATTGCAAACCTGTGTCTCGCTAATCAAGTCTGGGAAAACGGGCTTCCATATTGTGGGGATGTAACTGTCTAGATAATCGGCAGGTTGCAATTATCGTATTACCATATTTAGCAAATCTGCCATAGTTGTCTTGAGAAAGAACCCAAGTATTTTTCCTGTTCATTATGCCTGTTTTTATTTTTTAGCATTTTTTTTTTACATCACTTGCTTTTATTTTTTTATAAAATAGTAGTTGTATTTTTAGCCATAATTTTAAGGCCATTGTGAGTTAATTTTTATGGATTTTCTTTCATCTATAATTCACTTTGTTTTCATCATGTTTGTGTATCTTTCATCTATTCTTATTTCAAAATCTGTATGTGTGTGTATGTGTGTGTGTGTATATATATATATATATAATAAAAAAAGTGTGATTCTGCAGGTGTACCTAATTTTGTTTTTAATCCCTGGCATTTCAATGTCATGATCTTGATCATTTTGGTATCATGTTGACACTAAATGTTTGTAAAGTTTCATTTCATGTTCTACTTTAACCATCTTTCTCAGAGCATGACATGCTGCATGAAATGTATTTTCATCTGCGGTTTGCCTCGCGTGTTTGCCATAGTTTTGAGCTGACTTAGTTACACTCGCAACAGTGCTTGTCACTCACTCTGTGTGTGTCAGGCGAGTTTGTACAAGTGTTGTAAAATTTGAATGGATCATCAGAAGAGACTACTACCTTCTACACTTTCACATTGTTGTTTCCTCAATGAACAAAAACTAAATGCAAAGTCTGCTATTGCCAAAAGACTTTAAATGGGACATATTACGGGAAAGTGATTGTGGTACAAAAGAAGAGAGAAGTTTTTGTACTTGCTCAGGGTGAAGTTAAGTGATTATTGTTTTTTTTTAATTTTTTTTTTTTTTTAAATCTTAGCTGCCTATTTCTGAATATGTCTGTGAGTGAGGCGTTCTGCTCATTTGCCCCAATAAGGCTAGTTAACATAATAACCACATACACATGGTTTCTTCGTCCAGAATGGACAAGGATCCAGAGCCACTTTCACTACACCCAAGAGCCCAGTCATAGACTACTCTTTCTGAAATATTAGTGTCCATGTGCCACATATATATGTGGTGAAGGGGAAGAAAAAAATATGACCCAGTGTTTTGTTTTGTTTTGATCTGGACTACCAAGCATTTACATTATCAAGAGTCCTGTAATATTTCCTGCATTAATTTAGCCACATTTTCCTATAATTTGTTAAAATATATATTTATTTTATTCCTTTTTTTATTGAATAATTGGTTTAATAGATTCATTGTAAATGACATAATTCAACAAGTTCATAGTTAAAATATTTACCGTATAGTCAAAGATGTCATGAAGTCACCTGTGAATGCTTCCAAATGGTGAACAAAATGCACGTCAACCCAAATTGTTCTTAAATTCCACTTTGTTTTTATAGAAAGAGGCCAAAGATGTCCAAGCTTCGATAACGACAAGGACTCAGTGGAGCCATACTTCGTGGAAACTCCATATGGTTTTCAGCTGGATTTGGACTTTCTCAAGTATGTGGACGACATCGAAAGGGGCAACACCATCAAGAAAGTAAGCATCCAGAGGAAGCCCAAAGGGGCCAAACCGAGGGCGGTGGCACCACGTTCTAGCACTGGGGCCGAATGGACGTCCACCGACTCGCTCTCGTCCTCCAATAGCGACGACAAGCAGTCTCCAGTTTTGGTCAACGCCAAGGTGCAGCAGGTGTCCACTCTACAAAAGGTGGCTTGTGAAGTTGCCCCTCAGCAGTTCTTCTCCAGCATCCCTGAACCCAAGCTGCTCCTACCGCCACCCTCTCCTAGGTTTACGCCGCGACACAACCCCCACGTGGAGAAGACCCTCATGGAGACCCGACTTCGCCTGGAGCAGGAACGTCTGTTCATGGAGCCGCCGCCACCACCACGCCGCCGTCTTGCCAGCTTCGGGGGGACAGGTTCCAACAGCTCACTCTCGTCATACTCTGGGTCCATGGCTGCCAGTCAGATCTCCCCCAGTGCCCTGCAACCTCTGCCCATCAATGGTCACCTTAATGGAGAGTATAACCCTTACTACCCACCGTCCATGGGAAGCTCCATCCGTCACAGTCCCCTGAGCTCGGGCATGGCCACACCGGTGACCAACGTCAGCCCGCTGCACCTTCAGCAGATCCGTGAGCAGATGGTGGTTGCTCTTCGGAGGCTAAAGGAATTGGAGGAACAAGTGAAGACCATCCCCATCCTGCAAGTGAAGATTGCAGTTCTTCAGGAGGAGAAAAGACAATTAGCTGCCCAGTCCAAAGGTCCCGGTGGTTTCCGCAAGCGTTCTTATAGTGTGGGCAGTGCCAACCAAATGGAGAATCCAGCCCTCGTCCAAAAAGACACTGTGCTGCACATTGTCGAGCCTGAAGCCCAGCAACAGAACACTCAGCAGCTGGAGGAGTTCAGGTATCTGGCTGCTAAGGTCCAAGCTCTGGAGAAGACCACCCTTGACAATGGTGGAGTCGAAACTCAAACCCAGAGCCACAATCAGAACCAAGCCCTTCAAAAGTCTGTTGGCATAGTTACTGACGAAAACATGAACAATCTGCAAATCGAGCTTAAGAAACCTCCCAAACAACACAGCCACCGGGACGTGGGCGTTGCAACAGAGAACCAGGACACCCGCAGCACTTCAGTGGGTGTCAATGAGACCATGCTTGGCCTGTCCAGCGAAACAGAGACAGAGATGGAGCTCCAGCAGCAGACCATTGAGGCCCTAAAAGATAAACTCTACCGTTTGGAGGTGCAGTTGAAAGAAACCACTCACCAAATGGAGATGACTAAGCTAAAGCTGGAGCTGCAGGCAGCCAGTGGCTCCAACAAGAAGAAGGCTGATAAGGGCTTGATGATCAGGCCTGAGACCTACAACGTCTGCTTGGAGGCCAAAGTCCCCACGTTCAGCCGGGGCGCCGGTGACCACCTCATCTCTGAAACGCAAAGCCTATCTGTTGGAGTGTCATGTCACCCTAGTGTTTGCAA
This sequence comes from Syngnathoides biaculeatus, assembly GCF_019802595.1. NCBI lineage: Eukaryota > Metazoa > Chordata > Actinopteri > Syngnathiformes > Syngnathidae > Syngnathoides > Syngnathoides biaculeatus. The sequence continues at coordinate 26,498,786 of NC_084643.1, read as the reverse complement.
TGTTGGCATAGGTACCAATCAGAACTTGAAGGTAACTGAGTGGTACCAGGATGTAAAGACCTGTGAGGTGGGAATCAACACCACCGAGTCTCTAGACTGCTCAGCCTTCTGCAAACCCATGTCAGAGTTACTCAAGGAGTCTCGATCAGTAGCCAGTGGGGACTGCTCTGTTGATGTCAACGTAAGCCCACTTAGGATGATGGTGTCCCGAGGAACTGACCCAAATCGCTTAGGCAAAATGGACTGCTGCATCATGGCGGTCCCAGAGTCGGCAACGCAGGAGACCAATACCGAGATGAATGTGGTTAGCAGGTGTACCAACACCAAAACAGCAGTTCTAATAAACTCCTTCACAAACACAACTGCTGCTGAAACTCGATCAGTTGCTGCGGGTGAGGGGCTTATCAAAGATGTGCTCTCAGCTGCAAAGGTTCGCTCAGTCGCCGTGGGGACACAGTCACTCCTTAGCCAATCCTGCGTCACCAAAACCAAAGAATTTGGCGTGGGACCCGTCAGCATTCATGAGAACTTTCTAATCGGCTTAAAAACTCGTAGCATAGCATGCGGACCCTCGCAGCACCCGGAACCCGTCTTGGAGGCGACCACAAAGACAACACAACCATTGGTCGACACCCATGGGGCCACCAGTCTGGACCATTACATCGAAAGGGTGCAGAAACTGCTGCAGGAGCAACAAATGCTGCTGGCGGAGAACTACAGCGAGCTGGCCGAGGCCTTCGGTCAGCCCCAATCCCAATTTGGATCCATCAACAGTCAGCTGGTCAGCACGCTCTCCTCCATTAACTCAGCCATGAAGAGCGCGAGTGCCGAGGACCTCCTTGAGCTCCAGGCCGACACTGCTGCTGCCCACTCAGGTCAGGCACTTTCACCTACATGTTGTGCCACATCTAACGGCTCCAGTGCTAATCCATGACACTCTTGCATAATTTGAAGTGCAAACGCCAAGAATGTATGCGCGCCATCGTGGGAACAAATGCAGCCACGCAACAGCTGAGGTCTGGCAGTCTAGTTACAAGTATATTTGAAAATCTTAAATAGCAGTTGTACTATTATCGTTATGTTAAATTTATGGGAAAATAGTTGATTCTCCCAGTATGCTGTGGATACATGATGCGAATGGAGTTTTAATTCTACAAGAAAGTGGGTTTATTAAAATAGTCTTGCCTCATAAGAATTTTAAACAATGGTTACAAGAATAAAGTTGTAATGTATAATACTTATAACTACGAGGAAATCATAGTCTACACAAATACTTTAGCAGAATTCTATGAAAATAAAGTTGCACTTAGAGAATGCAGTTGTAATATTTTAAGACAAAGCACTGACGTAATCTTTAAGGAATACATTTCTAATGTTACAAAAATAAATTTGTCACATTGAGAATAGTCAATTCAAAAATACAAAATAATAAATTCTACAAGACTAAACACATTGTAATGTTACAAGTGGAAAGAGAGAGAGGTGTTCTGAATTGTAGTTTGTTCCGTTTATAAAATTACATAAAAGGACAGTGTTGGTGTGATAACAGAACATTTGCTGTATGGGAGCCACAACAATTGGGACATGTCCTTTTGGACGCAGACCAGTTATGAGTTCATTTCTGTTTGGCAGCCAGACACACCCATCACACTCACTTTCTTCGTTGTTTTTTTTTTTTTTTTTTTTTTTTTTCCCCTTCCCTGAACACCTCATGCTGATTCACGGCGGCCTCGCCGTTACATAAGAGGCGCTCTCAGGCTGGCGGACACATTCTTTGTCCTGTGGCGCAGCCCCCTTTGCCTCGGGTCACTCTTTCTGGAATGCTTCATGACTTTGCACTTCCAACATACAACACAACGCTACGTTGACTTCAAGCCTCTTCATACTCGCGCGTGGCGGCAACCGCGCTGACATCGCTGCGGCGCTCCCGCTCATACTTTGCCATTATACTCGAGAGCCAATTGCGCAATCGATTCAGATGTGTTGCTATTTCCATTCCATTTATTGCATTACAGCATTTTTTTAAAGGTCAGTGCAGTGCAATTACTCACCTGCACATCAGTTATCTTTCTAGCCTCATTGATTTAAATGTGGCAGCAATGACTCACTGAAGTTTAATTTGTTTTTTCTTCTTGGTAGTAAAAAAAACTTTAGAGTAAGCCACACTGTTTCATGAAATAAATTCACAAATACCACACTTAGCCCGACAAATAGGTGTTGCACACATTCATAATATCAAAAGGGGAAAAAAAAACAAGTAGTTTGTTATAAAACTACAGTATTGTAGTTTAAAACATCACAATGAATTCTAGGTACCCAAAATGCAGACTTTTTGCAGACTACATTGGCAGGAATGTATATGATGAATGGTGCTAATGGTTAAGTCAGGAAATTGCTTACTAACGCCATGTCTGGATGGGCCGTTGTTCACATCATTCACGCATGGCATGCCTAATAGGCATGTGCTTATGTGTTGATGCTGACCTCAATTCAACAAATACCTCCAACTCTCTCTGAATATCTTTTCAACACATTGGCAGTGAAATGCGTACGTGAAACTTAAAATGTATATGGTAATGTAATAATTGATCTCTGGTTTCATTTACTTTTGGGGTTTTCTGGAACATAACCCCTGCGATAAACAAGGGTTTACTGTACACAAATGAGCTAAATTCTGATCTTGGTCACACTACTCTTACGTCCAGATGACACTGTCCTCTTTACAACGTGTCTATACTTATTCGTTTTTCAGAGTCCGGTCCCAAGATGAATGCAGATGAGGCCACCAAGACGCAAACTCATCAGCAGATAAGTGCAGCCGAGCAGAAGAGCCGCATGGACCTGCAAATGTCCACTGCCCTACATGGTTAGACTCACCAACCACTCCTACCAAAAAATACGGGGTTACATAAATCATATTACCGTAATTTCCGGCCTACAGAGCGCACCGCATTATAAGCTTCACCAAGTACATTTGTAAAGGAAATACCATTTGGTACATGCATAATCCGCACCTGTGTAAAAGCTGCAAGTGCCCACATTGAAACACGAGATATTTACAAAGAAAGACGGTACACAGAGTTTTCCAACTTTTGAATACCTTAGTTTAGCTTCACAGAGCAACAATACGGTAGCACAAAGACGGCTGGTTAAAAAAACAAACAAAAAAAACATACCGATTAAAAAAAAAAAAAAAAAAAAAAAAAGTAGTACAGCACTAACAGAGGTGGTTAAAAAAGAAAAAACAAAAAAAACATACCTAAATTACTGAGACATGGCAGAAACATGCTACCGTGGCGCTAACGTTGGTGTGGTGCTAACAGGGCCTGTTTTAAAAAAAAAAAAAAAAAAACATACCGGTAAAAATCACTGAGACACGGCAGCAAGATGCTAGCACAACACTACCACGGCCGGCTAAAAAAAAACATACCGTTAAAAATCAGACACAGCAGCAACATGATAGCACAGCGCTAACAGGGCGGTTAAAAAAAAACGTACTGGTAATAATCACTGAGACACGGCAGCAACACGCTAGCACAGCGCTATAGCTAGTGCAGCGCTAGCAGGGCCGGTTAAAAAAAACATACCGGTAAAATTCACTTCTTCTGCACATACATTCCACTCTTACCTTTTCTGCTCAAGTGCCCCCTTTCGGCCGTCAGAAAAAAAAATGCACAAAATAGCCGCATCACCACATAAGCCGCAGGGTTGAAAACGGGTGGAAAAAAGTTGCGGCATATAGGCCGGAAATTACGGTACATCTCCACAAATAAATGGTGTCCGACCCTCTAAACCTGAACAACAACAAAAAAAGAGTGACTGTGCTATAAATTCCAGTATCGTTGGGTACTACAATGATGATAAAGCAGTGGCTGTATTGAGCCACAGTTTCATATGTGCAGTTTTAGAATTGGATAATACAATTAAAAAAAAAAAAAAAAAAAATCAGAACACTGGCATATAATTTTGTTTAGTGCACAAAATGAATAATGCATCAGTTGCACACAAATAAGTTGAAATAATTCACACACAAAAAAACCTCACCATTATGCAGTGGTTCCAAAACATTTTTTTTGCACCGCTCCTCTTTTTGGAGATGAAAATTTCAGCCGCGGCCCTCTCCCGCTTGCAAACATTATTCCTTGGAAATCGACAAAAACTTTTAGGAAGAGCTGGGTGTAACTAAACAACAAAAAGTCTTCACGGTAGCCCTACTCCCCACCCTCGCGGTCACGGCCCCCCCAGTTTAAAAACAGCCTCCTTTATGACTCTTCCCTGCCAATCTTTGTGCCTTTTGTTGCTGCCTGGTGGAGAAAAGTTGAGAAATGCACAGCTTCACCGTGGCAAGTGCTGCTTTCATATTTTCACAAGCATCCATCCTGCCATCCACAAAGTCGCGAGCTTGCAAAATGTGGGAACAAACAGCATACAGAGTGTGATGTCATAAATCATACAGTACTCGTTTTGTATGTGTGTGTGCGTCTTGACCTCCACTGAACCCCTGAGACTGGTTCACTGAACCCAGTTTAAGAAACACTGCAATTAAGTGTTTTTTCTTGAAAGGATTGAGTTGCAGATTTATGTTTACTTGAAGTCGCCATCCACATACAAGCAGATGCTTATCGGGCATGCCCCGCTTGAATAATGTCAACGAGAGCCCGTGCAAAATTGCCGTTAGCGGGTCATTTCCCGGTTTAGCCGTTTGGACCATTCATTACACTCGCCATCAAAGCAATGCAGTCAGCAAAATGTATTGTGGGTACCCAGAATTCATTGTGGTGATGTGTTGAACTGCAACTGCACTACTTGTAGAAGATCAAGATAAAAAAAAAAAAAGGCTATTCTCCATTGGCAAAATATAAAAGACTCTTCTTCAACTATCCACATAGTTAAAAAAAAACTAAATAATGACTGTTGGCTGAAAGGATTAGGTTATAAAATCCTCAAACACTGTCATTTTGTTCCCTAAATTATTTTTGAAACTAACAGTATTAACAGGCTTACAATATTGTCATTTTAAAAAGTGTACTATATTTTCAAAAATAGAGATTTTATAATCGGATTAAACTGTTAAAAAATGTAAACTTTGTCAAATGAAAAAAAAAAGATGGTTTGAACAATTTCTGTCCTAAAACATTGTCAAAATGTACTGAAAGACAAATGAAAATTAGGGGATATGTCATAAAATATTGCCACATTATACAAAAAGTACATCTGAGTATTTTTTTTTAATTCCAAAAGTCTAAAATAATGAAAAAAATGCATTGTGGTCAGAAAATTTTGTACATCCCCATGAACTTGAATAAACATTTCAAGTAAACCTCTAAAATTATTTAGAAAATATTTGGTGTATTTACCCATGAACTTTTTCTACATCTCCATTTTTAAAATTGTACATATTTATATGGATGGAAGATTTTCCCTACTCATGACACACATTTTTTAATGTAATGAAGATATTTAAAAAATTAAATATACTCTTTATTTTTTATTGAATATCTCTTGTGATTTTGACTTTTGCGCATTGATTCAGGTACACCATGCGGCGCCAACGCACTCAAGTCTATCATGAAAAAAAAAGACGGCCCAGGCGATTCCAACGGTGCCAAGAAGAACTTGCAGTTTGTCGGCGTCAACGGCGGGTGCGCGACATCCACGCGACCATTCCCCATTTTCATCGCCAAGTGTCAATTGAAGCCCCTTCCTCAATCGTTGTTTTCCATTTGTCTTTGCCGTCCCCCTTGCGGAGCAGCTACGAGACGACGTCGAGCGACGACTCCAGCTCGGAGGACAGCAGCTCCTCTGGATCTGAGGATGAGGAAGGTGAGAAAGAAGGGAAGGAAGAAGACAAGGATGTGGAGGAGAAGGAGGTGGAAGAAGGAAATTTGGATGAGCAGGAAACGAGAGAAAGGTCAGCAAATTGTTTGCTTTCTTTTATGTGACCAAGATGTGAGTGTTGCTAACAGTTCCAGGCCAAGGCGCAAGCCAACTAAGTCACTAACTTTGCTCGTGTGTAAAGGTACGAGCTCAGCGAGAAGATGTTGGCAGCCTGCAACGTCCTCAAAGTTCACCTCAGCGAGCCTGACAACGTGAGCAGTAAAGACCTGGTGAGTGTCAGCATTAGTAAGTGGCGTGCGACCTGCTGGTTTTTGTGGGATGGACTCTATCCGCCTCTCTCGTAGAAATTGCTACTATATGGCGTTCAGTAAAGAGCTTAAATGTGCATCTGGAACAATGTTCCCTCTAAGCTGCGCAACTGTGCATTTGCGCACTCTCTCAGTACAGAGAAAAATAGATCCAGCACAGTGAACTACAGCCTGACGTGTTTTTTTTTTTTTTTTTTTTTTAAACACGGAAGCACACTGCCTCTCATAAAGATCTGCTACGAGGCCACACTGGGCCACACACTCTACTTCCTCATTTAACTGACAGCGCCCCCCCTCCATTTTAAAGGGGTACACTCATAATTACAAACACCGGGGTATGTGAATAATAGAAGAAAAAGTCTTGAAACTGTACGAGATTTTCTCTTTTTTGAGTAAAAAAAAAAAAAGGTCTGGTCAGAAGCCAAAATAGAAAGTACAGGATGAGATGGTGTATAATGTTCCACCTTGGCACAGCCTGATTAAGGATGAAAGCACAGACGATACATTTCCCAAAAAGCTAATTCTGTATTTTAAATATAGGAGGCAACATAACATTAAAATGCAGCCCTATGGGGGCACAAACCAGTGCAATCTGTAGGCCGGTCCCAAGCCTGGATAAATGCAGAGGGTTGCGTCAGGAAGGGCATCCGGCGTAAAAACTGTGCCAAACAAATATGAGCGTTCATCTAAAGAATCCCATACCGGATCGGTCGTGGCCCGGGTTAACAACGCCCGCCCCCGGCACTGCTAACCTGCAGGGCGTCGGTGGAAATTCAGCTACTGTGGGTCGAAGACAAAGAAGAGGAGGAAACCGGATCCAGCGTCAGAAGAAAAAGAGGAATGCACAGAGCCTACAACTGAGTGTAGGGACTTTGAATGTTGGGACTATGACAGGAAAAGCACAGGAGTTGGTTGACATGATGATTAGGAGAAAGGTTGATATTCTGTGCATCCAAGAGAGCAGGTGGAAAGGTAGTAAGGCTAGAAGTTTGGGAGCAGGGTTTAAATTATTCTACCACGGAGTAGATGGGAAGAGAAATGGAGTAGGGGTTATTTTAAAGGAAGAGCTGGCTAAGAATGTCTTGGAGGTGAAAAGAGTATCAGATCGAGTGATGAGACTAAAATTTGAAATTGAGGGTGTTATGTATAATGTGGTTAGCGGCTATGCACCACAGGTAGGATGTGACCAAGAGTTGAAAGAGAAATTCTGGAAGGAACTAGATGAAGTAGTTCTGAGCATCCCAGACAGCGAGAGAGTTGTGATTGGTGCAGATTGTAATGGACATATTGGTAAAGGAAACAGGGGCGATGAAGAAGTGATGGGTAAGTACGGCATCCAGGAAAGGAACTTTGAAGGGCAGATGGTGGTGGACTTTGCAAAAAGGATGGAGATGGCTGTAGTGAACACTTATTTCCAGAAGAGGGAGGAACATATAGTGACCTACAAGAGCGGAGGTAGAACCACGCAGGTAGATTATATTTTGTGCAGACGATGTAATCTGAAGGAGGTTACTGACTGTAAAGTAGTGGTAGGGGAGAGTGTAGCTCGACAGCATAGGATGGTAGTATGTAGGATGATTCTGGTGGTGGGTAGGAAGATTAAGAAGACAAAGGTAGAGCAGAGAACCATGTGGTGGAAGCTGAGAAAGGAAGAATGTTGTGCGGCCTTCCGGAAAGAGGTGAGACAGGCTCTCGATGGACAACCGAAGCTCCCGGAAGACTGGACGACGACAGCCAAGGTGATCAGAGAGACAGGCAGGAGAGTACTTGGTGTGTCATCTGGTAGGAAAGGGGAGAAGGAGACTTGGTGGTGGAACCCCAAAATACAGGGAGTCATACAAGGAAAGAGATTAGCGAAGAAGAAGTGGGATACTGAGAGGACTGAGGAGAGGCGAAAGGAGTACATCGAGATGCGACGTAGGGCAAAGGTAGAGGTGGCAAAGGCTAAACAAGAGGCATATGAAGACATGTACACCAGGTTGGACACGAAAGAAGGAGAAAAGGATCTCTACAGGTTGGCCAGACAGAGGGATAGAGATGGGAAGGATGTGCAGCAGGTCAGGGTGATTAAGGATAGAGATGGAAATGTGTTGACTGGTGCCGGTAGTGTGCTAAATAGATGGAAAGAATACTTTGAGAAGTTGATGAATGAAGAAAATGAGAGAGAAGGAAGAGTTGAAGAGGCAAGAGTGAAGGACCAGGAAGTGGAAATGATTACTAAGGGGGAAGTCAGAAAGGCACTACAAAGGATGAAAACTGGAAAGGCAGTTGGTCCTGATGACATACCGGTAGAGGTATGGAAGCAATTTGGAGAGATGGCTGTGGAGTTTTTGACCAACTTATTCAACAGAATACTAGCGGGCGAAAAGATGCCTGAAGAATGGCGGAAAAGTTTTCTAGTTCCCATTTTTAAGAACAAAGGGGATGTTCAGAGCTGTGGGAACTATAGAGGAATAAAGTTGATGAGCCACACAATGAAGTTATGGGAAAGAGTAGTGGAGGCTAGACTCAGGACAGAAGTAAGTATCTGCGAGCAACAGTATGGTTTCATGCCTAGAAAGAGTACCGCAGATGCATTATTTGCCTTGAGGATGCTCGTGGAAAAGTACAGAGAAGGTCAGAAGGAGCTACATTGCGTCTTTGTGGATCTAGAGAAAGCCTATGACAGAGTACCAAGAGAGGAACTGTGGTACTGCATGCGTAAGTCTGGTGTGGCAGAGAAGTATGTTAAAATAGTACAGGACATGTATGATGGCAGCAGAACAATGGTGAGGTGTGCCTTAGGTGTGACAGAGGAATTTAAGGTGGAGGTGGGACTGCATCAGGGATCAGCTCTGAGCCCCTTCCTATTTGCAGTGGTAATGGATAGGCTGACAGATGAGGTTAGACTGGAATCCCCTTGGACCATGATGTTCGCAGATGATATTGTCATATGCAGTGAAAGCAGGGAGCATGCAGAGGAACAATTGGAAAGATGGAGACATGCACTGGAAAGGAGAGGAATGAAGATTAGCCGAAGTAAAACAGAATATATGTGCGTGAATGAGAAAAGTGGAGGGGGAAGAGTGAGGCTACAGGGAGAAGAGATAGCGAGGGTGGATGACTTCAAATACTTGGGGTCAACAATACAGAGCAATGGAGAGTGTGGTAAAGAAGTGAAGAAGCAGGTCCAAGCGGGGTGCAACAGTTGGCGGAAGGTGTCTGGTGTTCTATGTGACAGAAGAGTCTCTGCTAGGATGAAGGGCAAAGTTTACAAAACAGTGGTGAGGCCGGCCATGATGTACGGATTAGAGACGGTGGCACTGAAGAAACAACAGGAAGCTGAACTGGAGGTGGCAGAAATGAAGATGTTGAGGTTCTCGCTCGGAGTGACCAGGTTGGATAGGATTAGAAATGAGCTCATTCGAGGGACGGCCAAAGCTGGATGTTTTGGAGACAAGATTCGAGAGAGCAGACTTCGATGGTTTGGACATGTTCAGAGGCGAGAGAGTGAGTATATTGGTAGAAGGATGCTGAGGATGGAGCTCCCAGGCAAAAGAGCGAGAGGAAGACCAAAGAGAAGGTTTATGGATGTGGTGAGGGAAGACATGAGGGCAGTTGGGGTTAGAGAGGAAGATGCAGGAGATAGGCTAAGATGGCAAAAGATGACACGCTGTGGCGACCCCTAACGGGACAAGCCGAAAGGAAAAGAAGAAGAAGAAGAAGGCAACATAACATTAAACCTAAAACTGTTCGGGAGCATCATTCAGCTTGCAAAATGCATTGCCAAAGATATTCTGCAAGCAATAATTCAGTTTTACACTAAGAAAAACAGATGGGGATATCATTGTGGGTTAAAAAAATGTATTTGTATTGTATTTTTTTGTTTGTTTGACATTTTCTGTGTAAGTTTGCAAAAACAACAAATTGTTCTTAAAAATGTTCTGATGGGAATGTAAATGCTGCAATCTGAATCTTTGAATGAGGCATGTAACTTCAGTGGATGACATTGACCTGACCACAGTACATACGTCTGATTTTGGTCACAGTGGTCAAAGGGGGCGCTCACAAGCTTAGTGTGTTTGCTGAGACACACAAAAAATTAGAGGGAACATTGATCTGGAATAAAGCTCGCCTTTCCCTTATGTATGGGCATCACAGTAAGTGTATTTTAGAAAAAATAGCTTAAAAAGTGATATGGCAAGGGAAAAGTTTCAAAAAAGTCAAGGCATGCTTGGCGGAGTATCGTCTGGAAGGACAGCATTTCAAGCCGTATTTCAGCAATGCTTCTTAACCCCCTGCAGAGGGTGACCGTCAACACGGTGCAGCACGAGTGGTTCCGCGCCTCCAGCCAGAAGGCGGCGTCGGCATCTGCAGTTTCCGACTACCTGGCGGCGTTCGGCGCCGTCTCGCCGGACGTTCTGCGCCACGTGGTCAACATGGCCGACGGCAACGGCAACACGGCGCTCCACTACAGCGTGTCGCACTCCAACTTCCCTGTTGTCAAGAAGCTGCTGGACGCCGGTAAGTCAACGCGCGGAGCTTCTCATCCGGCGTACTCTAAGCAAATTTCGATTTATCCATCAATCCATTTTCTTCACTGCTTATCCTCACGAGGGTCGCGGGGAGTGCTGGAGCCTATCCCAACTGTCAACAGGCAGTAGGCGGGGTACACCATGAACTCGTTGCCAGCCAATTGCAGGGCACATGGAGACAAACAGCCGCAGTCACAATCACACCTCGGGGCAATTTAGAGTGTCCAATTAATGTTGCATGTTGTTGGAATGTGGGAGGATTGCATGTAGTTGGAATGTGGGAGGAAGCCGGAGTGCCCGGAAGAAAACCCACGCAGGCACGGGGAGAACATGCAAACTCCACACAGGTGGGTCCAGGATTGAATCCGGGACCTCAGAACTGTGAGGCCAACGCTTTACCAGCTGATCCACCGTGCCGCCAATTTTGATTTAATTTTTGTAATTTATTTTATTTATCCAGATTAGGCAATTGAGAACAAATTCTCATTTGTAGTGCCAACCTGGCAGCAAAAGTATTTTCTTCTTTAAAAAAAAAAAACATAACAATTGAAGTTGGGCAGTCTCTCTTGGTGTAAGTTTTTCTTTTACTCTTGGGAAAAAAATGTCACTAAAAAATAGCAACTCTGGAATAAAAAGTCAAATAACATTCAAACATCCAATGTTGTCAGAGCTGTCATGGATGATACTGCACAAGAGCAAATCAATGTCACAATCGCCTTTCTTGAATCCAGTTTATTGAAACTTTGCATTAGTAGGCTTTGGAACACTCTAGCCTCCCTTGTGAGGATAAGCATCTGAGAAAATGGACATGGAATCCTGTAATGTTATGTTAAATTATGCATTTGTATTTAAGTCCTTATCGATTTATTGTAACTAACACATTTTGTTATTATAGATCATGTTTAATATATATTTAATTTAATTCAAATAATTTCTTCATATCAAATGGTCTTTAAAAATAATTCTTTGGCAATATTTCCCAGTTCCCTATTTGTGAAATCACTGAATTATGGGTCGACCTCAGTTCTTGAAAAACTCCCCCCTTCACAGTTTGTGTTTGGGTCATAATGTTACGGCGCCATCATGTAGCATCTTGGTGCCACAGAACTATTTTGAAGTGAAGGGAGTTGAGCTTCCATTTAGAGAGGCAACAGCCCTGTCCAATAGAACAGTAGTACATTGCTGCCTTTTAAATGAGACAATCAATCATAGGAAAATAAAAAATGAGAACACTTGTAAGGAGCTTCTCTTTTTTTTTTTTTTTTTTTTTGTATGTGACCTGTTCTGCTGTTTGGTTAAAGCAGAAAGGAGCGTCTGGATCCCTTTTATGCTGGAGCAGGTTTACTGTGTCACAGTGGACTTTTTAGACTGCCGCTGTGGGTTCTTTGTATTCTGAAGGATATTTATTGAGAATTGGGAGTGGAACAGCACAAGGTTTCAAGAGTAGAGTGAGAAAAGAAAACAAGTCAAAGAAGGAACTGTAAACACGATGAGGAAAGTATATACATAGAAAGAAAGACATGAAGTATGCTGTGTGGGGCAGTAGTGCCACAGCCTGTGAGGGAAGGCCGAGATATAAGACTGGACAGGGACAGGAGGGGAAAGTTGGAGTAGAAAGGCCACTTTGTATCCACGCAGTCGCGCGGCCAACAACGCCCACCTTGAATCACGTGACATCTTCTGTGATTGACCTGTTTTAGTCACATGCTGCGATGACGTACTCACTGTCCACAAAGCACCCGCGTTGCTGCCTTCTTGATCGATTTTGCAGCATAATTCAATGCATCATCTGGTTATTTAGGTCTCTTTGTTCAGGCAAGCAATGTTCGATGCTCACCATTGTTGTTCCAATGTTCTTTGTTACGGAAAGTAAAAACCCCACCCTGCTGTAGCGATGCCTCTGACTTTGGGAAGAGCTGCAGTACATTTTCAAAACTGAGCTCATGGGTTGAGGACGAGTATGAAGGCCAAACACGCGCAGGAGAGTCGCGGTGACATCAGGGTTAGCTGAGGACCCCCCCCTAATCGAGAGGAGGGGTCAGGCCCAGGAGTACATCCAAAAGTGGCACGATGGCTGGGACTTGTCTCACACCGCGGACACAGAGGGTGGTTCATCGGCCCCACCGAGGCACCTCAAAAACCGGCCACCCAGAGAGGAGGCTAGTGAGGTATTTAAGAGGCATGGCTGCAGGTTGAACCCATCGAGCAGGATAACCACAGAAAAGGGGGGGCCACCCCACCCAGCCCTACAATACTGACCCCTGGGACCCTCACCGCGTTCCACCCAGCCCACCAAGTTTTGGTGTTCCCTCTTACCAGGCAGGGTCAGCTTCCCCCCCCCAAGAAGGGGAGGAAGTAGCCCCGGGGAGAAACATCTCACCACCACCCCACCCACCCTTCGTAAGCGCGGAGTCGAGAAGAGAAGATCCCCACTCCGTGTGCGTGTCCTTTCATTGTGTAATCCAGTCTCAAGTGAGGGAAAGGAAAAAAAAAGTTCATAAATGGACAAGAAAAAAATGAATAAAATAACAAAACAACCTTCACAAAGTATACAGAAGTTAAAATTTTAGTCTTGATGTCAGATGGCGCACTCAATCGCTCAATGAGCATCTCTGACACCACTTCCTGGTGTTATTCACTAGGCCATGCCCCTTAAAGGCACAACATCAACAATGAAGTAATCCCATGTTAGGATGCCAGTTTATTTCTTTCCATGTACATCTCGCGTGGCCATCTCTTGCTCATCTGCATGACTGAAGAAGAGTTGACAAAGTCCCCTGTGGGGGGTGAAAAAAAGGCTCTCATCTCTTCACCGTTTGTTTTTTTTTGTCCTTTTGGGGTCCCGTCTTCGAGCTCCAGAGAGCAATTTGTGTGTGTGTGTGTGTGTGTTGCAGATGTGTGCAACGTGAACCAGCAGAACAAGGCGGGCTACACGCCCATCATGTTGGCGGCGCTGGCCGCTGTTGAGACGCCCGCAGACATGCGCGTGGTAGAGGACCTCTTCGGGAAGGGTGACGTCAATGCACGCGCAAGTCAGGTTAGTACGCTGCGCAAACAAGGCGCTTAACTACCTCCTATAGTACATTTAAAATAAGAAAAAATGGATTATAAATATATAGTGAGGTTCTCTCATCATTGACACTAATTTATGAGCAAACTGTATTGTGATAGTTCTTATTTCAAAGTATAACAAAAATGTATAATTTAAGGATGACAAACATTTTTTGTTTTCATCCCATTTTAAATGTTTTACTGCTTTGTTTTCAAATACTTTTAATCATGTAAAGCACATTGAGTGACCTCGTGTATGAAATGCACTATGCAAAGTTGCTTTGTTTAATGAAAAATAAGTCATACGGGGCCTGGATTTGAACCCCGGTCCTCGGAACTGTAAGGACAACGCTCTAACCAGTTGCTCCACTGTGCCACTTAAAGTATTAATTCAAAACGTAAAAATAAAGTATATTACGGATGTAATTTGGAAATTTGTTTTTTTTTGCAAAATGTAAAATTGGTACATAATTTTCACATTTTATAACTGCTAATTGCTTCTGGATTGATTGATTGATAATTGACAATTCAGATGCATTTTATAGAAAATTTCAACTCGACAGAAAATATAAGTGTCCCAAAAAAATTATACACTTTAAATATTTGTAAATTCTTTTGTTAAAAATTATTTGAATTATAATAAACAAGTTGACAATATTTAAAGTGTTTACATTGTTTTGTGACACCCTGTATTTTTAAAAATCCGACATTTAAATATTTCAAATGTTTTTGAAAATACTAAATTCTATTAAAATATCTGGAATATTAAACATAAAAACAATGTATATGGTAGAAAAACTATGTGAGATGAGATTTATATTAAATGTAGCTTTGTATACAATTTAAAAAAAATTAGAAAAATACCCCATTAAAAAAATCTCTGAAATATTAACAAAAAATGACAAAAGTGACACAAAATATTTCTGTATCAGGGGCCAAATATTATAATCGTGTCAATTTCAAGAAGGTGTTAGTTTGTCTTAACGTTAATGGCGGGCGCGTGTGTGCGTCAGGCGGGCCAGACGGGTCTGATGCTGGCGGTGAGCCACGGCCGCATGGACATGGTCCGAGCCCTGCTGGCCCACGGCGCCGATGTCAACGTGCAGGATGACGAAGGCTCCACGGCCCTCATGTGCGCCAGCGAACACGGCCACGTGGACATTGTCAAACTCCTCCTGGCGCAGCCCGGCACGGACGCCACACTCAGCGACAGCGTGAGTCAACAAGTGGCAACTCGATTTTTACTGAACTTTTTGGAAGTAAATTTGAGGCAAATGTTTTAATGTATACAAAATCCAAGCAAAAAATGTAAAATTTGAGCAAAATAGTTAATTTTACATTTAAGCAGATTTCTGTAAAATTTGAGCTAAAATGTTAATACCGTTATCCCAAATTTGCACATAATTGTTAAATTTTCTCAATACATTGTAATTTCAGCAGTGTTTTCACTGTTTTGAAAGATAATAATTTATATAATTTTCCTGTGTCAATATGAAACAAAAGTGTACATTGAATTTAAGCACCATGATATTGGAAATTTTCAAGGACAAGCATATTTTAATTCCTATTTTTTCTTTCAGCAAAATTAATTCAATGAAAAAAAAAAACCTTTGCATTAAAGAATTGTGAAATTAAAGCAAAGCCATTTAATTTTGAGGGAATTTGAAGTTTTGCAGGTCCTGAAATGTTAATATGCTCATTGTGGTCAGGTGAGGCGCAGAATCTGTTGGGCCCAAATATGAACATTTGTCGATGCACGTCTTGTTTTGTTCAGGACGAGAGTAACGCTTTGTCCATTGCGTTGGACGCCGGCCATAAAGACATCGCCGTCTTGCTGTACGCGCACGTCAACTTCTCCAAAGCGCAGTCACCGGTATGCGCATCTTTTTTGTGAAATGTGACACAACTGGATATTGGATCCGTTTTGACTACTTTGTCCTTTTCAGGGAACCCCTCGACTGGGCCGCAAGATGTCGCCGAGCCCCACTCGCAGGGGTGCGTTCGATTAGCCACTTGGATGCTAAACTTAGCGCCTCCGAGGCTCTGAGGTCCGCTGTGAGGCTGCTGACAGTCACTCTGTCAGTGGCTTGGGCTGTTGTTAGCAAATCCAAGCCGAATGTTAGCCACCGAGGCATTGGCTAATTTTAGTGATTTAAAGGCTGAGTTGAGCTCCTCTGAAGCTAATGTTAGTGACCCTAAAGATGATGTTAATGTTAGCCACTCTGAGGCTAATTCCAGCGTGAGTGACATTAGGCTTCTGTTAGCTCCCAAGCTGGCGTCACAGTGACTCCCTTCTGCCTGCCTTATTTGAAACCACGTGGACATTTTAGACTTTTTTTTCTTCCCCCACCTGCCCACTTCTTCATGTGAATGTAACCAGCTGGTGCCTCTCACAACTTTTAATGTCCCACATGGACAATAATATATATTTTTTTCTTTTAAACGTAAATCTTTTTTTTTTTTTTTTGCCTGTATTATTTTAGTCTGGTGTACATAGTGCTTATCCCCGATCCAACGTCAGCTGCTTTTCTATCAATCCTTTGTATCTATTTAAAGAGACCACCATATTTTTCAATATGAGCGCATATAAAGATCATATGAAGTCATATATATGTATATTTATCAAAGTATAGTTTTAAAACACATCCAGTTGTTTCTGTACATAATGTACGTTAGTCTGGTATCGCCATTTCTGCTTTTTCTGTCTTTGACATTGATGTCATGCGCGATGATGTCATGTAAAAATAAACATCAATTAAAGTGCACAGGTTTGATTGTGGGCTTAATCAAACAAATGCACCAAACCCGCCAGGAAACGTACACTAACTGATTCATGGCTTTCGCTCATGCTGATTGGCCCAAGGACCTAGCGCCCGTCTTCATTGTATGTCTGTAATGAGCTAACCGTGAGGCTCGTAAAATCCATATTTTTTTCTACTCATTCAAACCCCCCAGAAATATACTTAAGATCTAGCAGAACAAAATAATGCAACTTAAACAATTCTTTTACTCTATACATAATTTTAGTAATGTATTCAAAATTTGAAAATAATCAAATATTTAATTCTAGCTATGTTTTTGTATTCATGCTACATTTGAGCAAATTTTTTTTCATACGTTTGAGCCATATCTATGCCAAACTCCAGCAAAAAAAGTGTTTAGAAATGATACATTTGAAGGTCAAAGAAGCTTTAATTCTGCATGAATGTGAGCTATTTCTCCGTGAGAAAAAAATTGTTGGCTAAATAGCAGCAAAAAAGTAACATTTATGAAATTATTTATAAAAGATTACCTTGAGGCCATATTAAATGTATGCTAAATTTCAGCAAATGTTTAAAATTCACTTTTTTTTTAGCAAATTTGAAAATGAAATTCAAATGTAAATTAAAAATTACTTTGATCATCAAAAATTGTCAAATCCAATGTATACTAAGCAAAAAATACAATTGTCAAAAAAAAGTTTCCCACATTAGCTATTCCTACTAAATTTGAGCAAACAAAGCAAATCCTGAGAGAAACTATCATAATTTCCGGCCTATTAGCGACTTTTTTTCACACGCTTCCATCCCTCCGTCTTATGCGGTGATGCGGCCAATTTGTGCATTTTTCTAACGGCCGCAAGGGGCACTCGAATGGAAAAGGTAAGAGTGAAACTGGTGGAGTATTATGCACTGAGGAAGTGACTTTTACTGGTATGGTTTTTTTTTTTTTTTTTAATTTAAACTGGCCCTGTTAGTGCTGCGCTAGCGTGTTGCTGCTGTTACTATGCATCTCAGTGATTTTAGGTTTTTTTTTTTTTTTTTTGTCAACCGGCCCTGCTAATCCCGTGCTGCCGTCGCTGTTTTTTTTTTTTTTTTAAACCAGCCCAGTTCGTGCTACCGTGTTGGTATGTTAAAGTAAGCTAAGCTAAGGTATTAAAACTTTGAAAACCGTGTGTACTGTCTTTCTTTGTAAATATCTTGTTTCAATGTGGGCACTTGCGGCTTTAACGCACGTGCTGCTTTTGTATGTAACAAATGGTATTATTTCCTTTACAAATGTACTGGGTGAGCCTTATAAAGCAGGTGAGCTCTGTCGGCCGGAAATTACGGTATTTATTTTGTGGTGCTTCAAAAGTATTCAACCCACAAATGCTTGTAAAATGTGGAAACAGAATTCATAATAAACATTTCTCCAGTGAAATCATCATGTTTTGAATTTCATTAAATCTTTGTTCTGTTGTTTTACACCTGATTGTACCTGTGACTAGTCCAAAATTTGTGCTTTTAATGGAATTAAAATGGGTGTTAAATATAGTATTATGTAGATTTTTTTTGCTTTTCACGGTCTGGCCCAGTTCCTATCTCGACGAACAGCAGGGGTCTACTGTATACAGTTTATCTCTGTCATCTTGTCACGCTTTCTTTCATATGACCACAACAACTACCACCACCTCAAAATTGTTGAATCGCAAATTTAATCCAGTGAACAATTCCAAATGTGGGTATTATCGATTAAAATGGCCCAAAAACAGCGTCCGCCAGCCATGCACATCAAAGGCCGTTAGTGCCACACAACACCACCATCCTACAGCAACCTTTTGAAAAGCAAACGACCTGTGGCAAATAGCATAACGTGTGTAATTACCTGAATATGCCACAGGATGGCGGCAAAGCACTTTTTTTCTATCAGACGATTGCCTGACTTAAAGCGCCTCCCTTATTTTAACAGATGCTTGGTGCCATGATTTTGGAGTGGGTAAAAAAAAAATGTATGAATGTTCGATCTATAAAATGTAAGCAAAAAAAAAAAGAAATTTCTACAAAATTCGAACAAAAATGACTGACATAATGCATTTGTGCAACAACAACAAAAAATCCCACAGTCGTTTCATGTCAATTCGTATTCTGTGTTTGAAAAAATAAATTGTGCTGACCTGTGTGAGGTTGCATGTTTGGTCTTTCCAGCAGGCTGGGGGACCGAGCCCAGATGAACGGGCCTGCTTCCGGCCCTGTTCAAACACAACCAATGAACAAACAGGAAGTGGGAAGGATCATCTGAGTTCCAGGAGTTCCAACCTATCACTCGCTGGTTCATCTTGGGTCACGCTGGGGGCGATGCTGGGACCTTCCAGGAGCGCCAGGACCTTCTGCATCTGTCGTTTCCACTGGACCACATCCACAAACTCAACCTGAACCAGGTAAACAAGCGGATAGAAAAAGTCCGTTCAAAACCTGAAACTGAGGTTTTTTTTTTTTAAATTTAGCAACCTAACCGAAATAATACAAAATGGATAATTTTAAAGCTACGTAACAAAAAGGCAAAAAACATTACTGATACATTGGTATTTTAATTAAATATTTAAATATGACCAATAAGCTAACATTTGAAATTTTATGTTTTTATAAATCTGTAATTTAGCCCCACTATTAAAGGCATAATACATTAACATACATTTCTTTTAAAACCAAAATAGTTTTCTTCCCAATTTGAAGAAAAATTACCATTACTGTTATTTAATATTAAATAAGTTATTTTCAGCCTGATATTAAAATTTTAAACATAAAAAATTTAACTGTACATGAAATTTGACCAATTTAATATTTTTTCAGAAATTGCCACATTGTAGTAAATGTATATTATTTCAGTGAAAGAATATTCATCCAAGGCGGCACGGTGCTCAGCTGGTTCTGAGGTCCCGGGTTCAATCCCGGACCTGCCTGTGTGGAGTTTGCATGTTCGCCCCGTGCCTGCATGGGTTTTCCTGCGGGCACTCCGGTTTCCTCCTATATCCCAAAAACATGCAACATTAATTGGAAACTCTAAATTACGCCTAAGTACGATAGTGAGTGCGGGTGTTTGTCTCTATGTCCCCTGCGATTGCCTGGCAACCAGTCTTCTAACAAGGGAATGCTGGAGCCTATCCCAGCTCTCAACGAGTAGGAAGCAGGGTACACCCGGAACTGGTAGCCAGCAAATCACAGCCCACATAGAGACAAACAGCCGCAAGGGGATATTTAGAGTGTCCAATTAATTTGTCATGTTTTTGGGATGTGGGAGGAAATCGGAGAAAATCCACACAGGCATGGGGAGAACGTGGTACTAAACCATAGTGATTTGGAAGTTGAAAGTTAAAATATGACATATAAGATGAAATTTGAGCATAATATTGAAATTATACAAAATGTTTCATGAAATATTGCAAAGAAGTCAAGAAAAATGCATTTACCAAATTTACAATTAATGTTTTTTTCAATATAACTTCTTTTTTTTTTTGCAACAGCAAACGTTACCATGAGAGTAGTTTTGAGGGCGGCAAAGACTTCCTTCATCCGGCCAGTCGTCTTTCTCTCAGCCTGTAACTCCGCCTCCAGACGACTCGATACGGCGGCGTGGCTCTTCCTGCGCATGGGGAAAAAAATGGTTGAGGTCGGGTGTCCCTCGACTTGGTTTGTGCACCAGGAAATGACTGTAAGGATGTTTGTCCCAACTACATTTATGTAAACATTTGACAAGCAGAAAATATACAGTTACGTTTGGACCTGAGTGCCTCCAGCTCGGCGCGGCATTCGTCACATTGGTTCCGAAGTTTTTCCATGTCATGACTGCGCGTTGTCAGGTCTGCCCGCAACTGCTCCGCCTCCTTGTGGACGGAGGTCGTTACTACAGTTAGTAATAATCATGTTTCGTTTGAATATTGAAGAAAAATCAAGAGAAGCGTGCATCAAGTTTTGTTTAATCATTTTTTTGTACTTTAGATGTAACCTAGAATTATACATTTAATTTTATCCTTCTCCTAATTACTCCATTTTGCTTATTTATTTACTGTCACTTTTTTTTACACTCAAGCGTGGCTTATCTGAAGCTCGTTCAGAACTCAAAATTCGGTTTCACAACACAAACAAAAAATGGACCAATTGATGGCTGGAAAGTGTAAAAAAAAAAAAAAAAAAAAAGCCAGACCTTTTTGCGTACGCAGCTCTGCCGCGCCATTTTGGCGACGGTTTCCTCGAGTATGGCCACGTCGGTCGCCGTCCTGCCCGTCTTCTGTCTCAGGGTGTGGTTCTCCCCGGCCAGCTGGTGGGCCTTCTCGGACAGCTGGGCGTATCGGACCTTCATCTCCTGGTTCTCCAGCGTCGCCCGCTTGCTGGCCTCGGGCAGCTTTCGATCCACTAGAAGCTCCACCTCGGCCGCCCTCGCCGTCGCTTGGGCCTCCAACTCCTTCTCAAGCCTGTCCACGGGGCAGAAAGGGCAAAAGCTGGCCAAAAGGGTCACTAATTACCCCCCCCCATATATTTTGGCCACAAGCTGCACTTTTTTTATCCACAGGAAGAATATAAATGTGTTTTGTAAAACACAAGATGTGTACGTACTTTATAATATACATTAATTGAAAGGGTTGGAGATGACGTGGAAATGTGTACGTGCCTCTATATGAGCAAAAATGTAAAGTGAATTCCAACGGTGGGGGGGGCAGAAATGGTGGATTATAGCTACCCTCTAGTAAAAAAAACACACCAAAGTGTATCTGCCTAACCCTGGCAGCCATCTTGAAAAACCACAACGCTGTGGGCGGTGATGCATTCATGATGTTGTCACCTGGTCTTCTCCAGCAGCGCCTCCATCTTTGCGGCCTGCATGGCGTCGGCGTGCTCCTCTTCCCGCTCCGCCAGCTTCTTCTCCACGGCCACCATGTTGAACATCAGCTGCTCCTTCTGTTTCTCGAAGGTCTCCACCGCCGCCAGCCGGGCCACTTGGGGTAGTGTCAGTAAAATTGCTGTTTGGCCAAATCCATTTCTTAATTGCACCACTATGAGATTGCTGTTGTAACACCTTGGTTTTGTCATACGTGTGCCCGGAAAAGGCCCCTCTCACAGCTATTTCACTTTCCTTTGATTGGTTGCCACCATATACAAGCAAACATCTTTAGGGAAGCTCTCAATTGACCCCTCCGTACAGGGCACTTAACCAGGCCTCCTGAAGTTACCTCACCCGACGTGTGCTAACCTCAGACAAACAATTAGCAAAAATGGCGGCGCAGGAAGGAAAGACTAGAGCGAAATTGTCCGATTTACCAGCTGATTTCTCACTCGCATTCTTAGCGAATAGTGAAATATCGTTGAAAAGCAGACAGCAGGGCTTCAAGTATTTCAGCGAGGGGTATTTCAATGGTATTTACATGCATATCGACGGAGAAACCATTGATATTAGCGCGAGATCTTTCCAGAGTCAGAGGAAGACGGAGAAGCCACATAATATAATATAGTATAACCCAAAGACGAATTCGTCATTGACAGTTTCCTATTTTCGTGTTACATATCACACTTGTGTGCAGAATCTGTATATGTATCTGTATAGCTGTTTGTGAACCGCCGTATGAAGGAAAAGAAGGCGAGGCTTGATTTACGAGTTGTTTCTCTCGTTTCCTTTGTGTAACGTCACGCGCTCCCCTCAATAATTATTCTTGAATTAGTGCCGAACCTACGTAAGTCCCGACCGAGTACGACAATCACTACTTTAGTGTCCTCAAACATCCTTCCTTCAGTCTTGGTGTCTCGGTGCACGTCGAAGGCTTTTAGGACTGCTAGTCCGGTTTAGCTTAGCTAATTAGCCGCGAACATTGGGACACGTTTGTGCAGTCAGATCATCGCAAAATATCGCTCAACACAGATCAAGTGTGTCAATCATTCACACATAGCTATATTACCCAAGCGAAGAACTGCTAATTCATTTATATGAGACATCTATAGAAAATCAAATATACGGCATACCTTCGTGCAAACAAACAAAGTCCGGTTTAGCTTTGCTCGGGAGACCCGAACAGAGACACGTTTGTGCAGTCAGATCATCGCAAAATATCGCTCAACACAGATCAAGTGTGTCAATCATTCACACTTAGCTATGTTATGCAAGCAAAGAACTGCTAATTCATTTATATGAGACATGTATTGAAAATCAAATTTAGGGCTTACCTTTGTGCAAACATATCTGTTCCGGTTGATGGATTCAGTTGATGATGCGGTTTTCCACAAAGTTTTATCCATCGAAGGCATTTTTCGTACTGGGTCTTCGGTTTTGGAAAGGGTACGAATCGAACTCCACCAACTAGCCTTTCAGGATACCTGTCGTCACTATTACAAAGTCCGTGACTACACCTCTTAACCATATCTATTGTTAAGGAACCCAAATATCCGATAAAACGCTAACAAAAGCTATACTGGACCATGCAATGTTGTCTGAGGTAATAGCGGACACCAGGAAGGGGCGAGGCTTATGCAGATCGCTGGCCTCTGATTGGTTAACGACGCGGATGACGCAATTTCTACGGAGGGGTCAATTACTTGAACAGTGAATAGTTTAGGAAGAATGGAATCCAGTTTCATGGTATAAAGATTTAGGAGGCACACGTGGGCCAGTACTCGCTTCCTACTCACCTAGCCCAGCGTTGTCATCCTCCAGCTGATGGACACGATCCTGGAGTTCCCGGAGTTCCCCGGTTAGCCGGTTCCTCAGGTCATCCCGGTCTGCGTGGGCTTCACGTAGACTCTGGTCTAGATGATCCGCCAACCGGTCCACCTCGTCCTCCTTTTCAAACAGCTCCATCTTCAGGTACTCGACCACATCCTTCTTCTCTGTCTCCACGGAGACGCAACGACGCGCCAGCGATGTCTTCTCCTTCTCCAGGCGCTCGCATTTCAGCTGCTGTCTGCACAAGTCCAATGGTCAGTCGACTTGTCAATCAATACAAGCAGCACCACCAACAGCTCAATGTTTACTTGTCAATCATTGGTCTCTCTCGACCTCAATACTGGCAATACTTCTTTGGTCAGTCAACTTATCCATCTATCTATCTATCTATCTATCTATCTATCTATCTATCTATCTATCTATCTATCTATCTATCTATCTATCTATCTGTCTATCTGTCTATCTGTCTATCTGTCTGTCTGTCTGTCTGTCTGTCTGTCTGTCTGTCTGTCTGTCTGTCTGTCTGTCTCTAGCTAGCTGATGCGATTCACCTCTCGAGCTCCTCGTTCAAAAACCGTATTTGAACGACATATAAATCCTTCTCTTTGTCCCCAGACGCTCGTTCTTCAGCGGGAGTGGCTAGACTTTGCTTTTTCTTTATTTTCTCTTGTTTCTTCTCCTTTTTTGGCATGGCAAGAAAGTTTAAAATGGCTTTAGAAAAAGGTGACGGCGTCAAAGTGTACAACTTGGTTGCTAGGCAATGGTGCATTCAGGGACGCTTGGAGAAAGAAGAATTGATGTCTTGGGAAGAGCAGGTCAAAATAGCAACTATGCTCAACCCCTTGTGATTGTTAGATAAAAATGCGATCTTAATATATGTTCAATGTTAGTATGATAGTAAATATGTGACTTTGTATGAAATAAGTGCCATCATGCCACCTTGGTTCTTTTTTTGGAGCAAGACATAAGCATTGAAGTAAATGACTTGTTTGTATTGCAGGATTTATACACTTTTGAAATATAAAAAAATCTGGTTGAAGTATTTTATGGATTTTGAGTCAACACGTGTATCATATGTCAAAACATACAAAAGGATAGATAGATGTGAAAAATTAAGACGCTGAGTAGACCGCATGACTTAAGCGGCCAACAATAATTTTTTAAATTTTAATGCATTAATGACAAGCAGAGTAAGAATGCAAATAATATATAGAAGGCATATACTGTAGTATTTAATAATATTTGTTATAATCTTGTTAATTTTGAAGAATTATTTTTTTAAATAATTAGATTGGGTTTGAAATAATATATTTTTGTTCATTTTGTGAGATATTCTCATTCATAATCTGCTTTTGTGGGAGTATTTTGTCCACCTCTTGGAAACAAATATTCTCCCATTCTATACAGTACTTTGAATATTTCTGGACCTGGAAATATAATTGCCTCAGTGCAGTGTGCCTTCCTCCCACTTGTAAAAACAACTCCCACACTGGTTTAAAAAAAAAAAAAAGAAAGTTGCTACAGGACGGGGGAGGACTGGCATCCCCTCCCAGCCTCCACCTTAATAATCTTCCCCATAATAATGACTTTTCATTTCCGAGCTCCTTCGGCCATGAGCAAACTGGCACCTCCGCCCGGCAAGCAGCCACCGCCGCCCTCATCTTCATCGTCGCCGCCGGCCGCCTCGCTCCAGCAGCGCGGGCCGCGGATGCCCAAGTGCTCCCGCTGCCGCAACCATGGCTACGTGTCGTACCTGAAGGGCCACAAGCGCTTCTGCAAGTGGAAGGACTGCCAGTGTGAAAAGTGTAAGCTCATAGCCGAGAGGCAGAGGGTCATGGCGGCTCAGGTAAACGCACGCGCACACACCTCACCTGCTACCTGTCCTAAAAATACAAAAAACAACTCAATATCACTTAACAGTAGTACATGATAAACAATCTGTGGAGGGGGGAAACCCATCAAATTTTATACAAGAAACCACTGTGC
Source organism: Syngnathoides biaculeatus (assembly GCF_019802595.1). NCBI lineage: Eukaryota > Metazoa > Chordata > Actinopteri > Syngnathiformes > Syngnathidae > Syngnathoides > Syngnathoides biaculeatus. Next base: position 26,473,642 of record NC_084643.1, on the reverse strand, counting down.
CCGAGGAAAGACAACCAATCGGACACAAGGTATTACCATATGAGCTGTCACTCATTAGTTTCCCACTCACAGACTTAACATAAACAACAAACACTCCATTGCAAAGAAGGCAATTTTCTGGAGTAAAAAGGTAACGGGTGCACGCAAGGCTGCCGGGGTGATTTTTGCTGAATCACGTAATGTGCACTTCGTGTACAGTCATTTTATGCATTTTTGTGATATGATAGACATTTCAGTGAACGTTTAAAATCTAATTTAGCCACCATTTACTCATTTAGACACACACAAAAAAAAAAAAAACTGTACTGTTCAAATGCATTACGATAGGTTTTCTGGATTATGCTACACGTATAGTACCATTCTAATAATGACATGCTTCCGTACTGAATCGAAAAAAATACTTTTCATGTTTTTTCAAACAGCTACAGTATGTACTTTTCATTTTTTGTGTTATAGCCTAGCAGATTTTAATTAGTGGGCTAATTTAAAAGCTCAGACATAGGCCTGTGTATTTTATGGTTGTTTAGGTCTTTGTAAGAAAAAGGCTTGCCTCAAATTTACTGAATGTTGGTTGATTTGTTTAATTTGGCGTATAAAGCTTAGTCCCTACTTTTATCCATCCATCCATCCTCTTAGCCGCTTGTCCTAACAAGGAAATGCTGGAGCCCATCCCAGCTGTCAACAGGCAGGAGGCGGGGTACCCCCTCAACTAGTTGCCAGCCAATCGCAGGGCACATGGAGACAAACAGCCGCACACACAATCACGTCTACGAGCGATTTAGAGTGTCCAATTAATGTTGCATGTTTTCGGGATGTGGGATGAAAACGGAGTGCCCGGAGAAAACCCACCCAGGGACGGGGAGAACATGCCAACTCCACACAGGCGGGTCCGGGATTGAACCCGGGACCTCACAACTGAGGCTTTCCAGCTGAGCCACCGTGCCGCTTACTATCAACCAGTGGGAAGTTTTAATTAATTTACTTTTTTTGCTGCATGATGCAGTACTGTACTGTATGTTGTATTGTACATTAGCTCACTAATCGTCACCCTGAATTTCTACACAACTACTTTTAAAGTATGTATTTAATGTTTACTCAGTTTTCATAGGATTATTCATTATTTGTGGATTTTTTTTTCTTTTGCTGTATTATGGTGGATGTTGTACTTTACATGGTATTAGTAAACTAATTATGACATAATTGGTACTCATCTTTTACGTTCGCATTTTTTCTAGTTGTTATTTTCTTTCAAATTCCAATACCAAATTCACTAAAGAGCAGTAAGTTTCTGTTTGGAGTTTAATTTGTGTATCTTTTCTGATGAAACTAAGTCATTACAAATAGTGGGAAAATCTTTTTTTCCCCTCAATAAGTCATGTATCAGCATTCAAATTAAGATATATTCTACTCCCACACTACGTTGTCCTTTATGTTGTACTTATTTAAAAAAAAAAAAACTTTTCAACCATGTATTGCATTTTTATTCAGTCTTAGATACATATACTACTTCATTACTATCAAAGATTATGACATAGAAATACAGTTGCTACATTAGTTAGCAAATATATTACAGTGAAGAAAATATGTAATTGAACAACCTCTTATATTGCAAGTTCTCCTTCTTAGAAATCATGGAGGGTTCTGAAATTTTCATCGTAGGTGCATGTCCACTGTGAGAGAGCTAGTCTAAAAAGAAAAATCCAGGAATCCCAATGTAGGATTTTTTTCAACGATTTATTTGTGTGATACAGCTGCAAATAAGTATTTGAACACCTATCAGCAAGAATTCTGACGATCAAACCTGACTTATTAATCTGCCTTTAAAAGTCAACCTCCACTCCATGTATTATCCTGAATCAGATGGACCTGTGTGAGGTCGTGAGCTGCATAAAGACACATGTGCACTCCATACAATCAGTAAGACCCAAACTTGTAACATGGCCAAGACCAAAGAGCTGTCCAAAGACACCAGAGACAAAATTGTACAACTCCACACAGCTGGAAAGGGCTACGGAGAAATTGCCAAGCAGCTTGGTGGAAAAAGGTCCACTGTTGGAGCAATCATTAGAAAATGGAAGAAGCTAAACGTGACGGTCAATCTCAATTGGAGTGGAGCCCCATGCAAGGTATCACCTCGTGGGGCCTCAATGATCCTTAGACAGGTGGGGAATCAGCCCAGGACTACACGACAGGACTTGGTCAATGACCTGAAAAGAGCTGGGACCACTGTTTTCAAGGTGACTGTTGGTAATACACTAAGACGTCATGGTTTGAAATCATGCATGGCACGGAAGGTTCCCCTGTTTAAACCAGCACACATCAAGGCCCATCTTAGTTTTGTCAATGACCATTTGGATGATACAGAGGAGTCATGGGAGAAAGATTTGTGATCAGATGAGACCAAAATTGAACTTTTTGGCCATAATTCCATGAACCGTGTTTGGAGGAAGACGAATGATGAGTTCCATCCCAAGAACATCATCCCTACTGTCAAGCAAGGGGGTGGTAGCATCATGCTTTGGGGGTGTTTTTCTGCACATGGGACAGGTCGACTGCACTGTATTAAGGAGAGGATGACCAGGGCCATGTATTGTGAGATATTGGGGAACAACCTCTTTCCCTCAGTCAGAGCATTAAAGATGGGGTCTGGCTTGGCCTAGCCAGTCCCCAAACCTAAACCCAATAGAAAATCTTTGGAGGGAGCTGAAACTCCGTGTTTCTCTGGGACAGCCCGGAAACCTGTCTGATCTAGAGAAGATCTGTGTGGAGGAGTGGGCCAAAATCCCTCCTGCAGTGTGTGGAAACCTGGTGAACAACTACAGGAAATGTTTGACCTCTGCAATTGCAAAAAAAGGCTACTGTACCAAATATTAATATTGTTTTTTTTTTCAGGTGTTCAAATACTTATTTGCAGCTGTCTCACACAAATATTTGGTTAAAAAAGCATACATTGTGGTTTCTTGATTTTTCTTTTTAGATGGACTCTCTCACAGTGGACAGCCACTTACGGTGAAAATTTCAGACCCCTCCATGATTTCTAAGTGGGAGAATACAGCAGGGTGCTCAAATACTTATTTTCTTCACTGTAGTAGACTACCTACCTATATCTATTTAACATGTGAATTACGGTAGATTCCTACATAGAACCGTTATTTACGTTGTAGAAAAAATGGTACAAGTTAGTTCTCTGTGTTATTCATTTGCATCTAAAATTGTCCAAAACAGTCACATAAAGACAAAAAGATAATTAAAAGTCAATTAATTTACAAACTGGTTGATCCTGCAAATTGTCAGTGCCTTGACACAAATAAGCCTTATATTGACGATTGAGACAAAATAGTGGATTGATTAGCTATATACTCATACTCATACCTGCTATAGTAATTTTTTTTTTTTGGGGGGGGGGGGGGGGACTTCCAGGTTGCCTTGAGGAGGCAGCAAGCCCAGGAAGAGGAGCTGGGCCTCTGCAGCCCGGTAAACCTGCCCTCCCCGGTGTCCATGTTGAAGACTGAAGACAATGTCCACTGCCTGTTCACAGGCGAAGGACACCCCCTGGCCCCTGTCGGAGCTTCTTCTTCTTCTCTGATGTCTACCACAGGTAAGCATCACAGAACTGTTATCAACTCCACAGGAAATGCTTAAAGGTAACACTTTACATATTCTGACCAATCCTATGAGCATAAAATAAAACAGAGTTAACTTTCTAGCAAGTGTCTTTATGTGGACCCAAACTCCATACTTGGAGAGAGAATGGTGAGGAATTTGCGTGGTGCTGGTCCACAAGCTAGCTAGCAATTTAGCTCAGCAAATCGTGGACTGGCGGCGGACTCATCTTATTCGTTAACGCCTCACTCTCTGTAACCTTGGTGGGTCCACATAACAGCGACGCCGTAGCCCGTACACTGTGAAACAAAACACTTCTGGGAAGATGCATTTTTCGGGTTGCGGGCATAGCTTGCTGGCTAATGGCACGGTGTAGTGTTAGTCATGAGCCAAGTTTTTATTAGTAAGTGACTTGCAATTGCGCAGTATCGCCACTGACGCGATGAAGCCGCTCAGTAACAGAAGAGCGGGAAAAGAGCCGATTCACAACCGAAAGCCCGTGTACGTACCTGGGTTTGTTATCACAACAATTCAGGATGACATTATTCTGTTTTTTCCTCATTTTCAGCTCTTACTACATGTTCAGTGCGAGAATGTATTTCGAGACAAATCTCTGAATTTACGTGACAGGATAGCCCTGGGCGATCATACGGCTGGGGACTGTTCCGATTTTGCCATTTCAAAGGTTAATGGTTATTCGTGTCTCGTGCCGCGATTTCGGTTTTAATACTTACGGTTTATTGTTACAGATTTGTAAAGATCATTTCCAATGGCACACCCGATGACCTCTCATGGTGGACTGTGGGAATCACTTTTCTAGCTACCAAACCGATATCAAAAGTACATTTTTTGGCTACTTTTTCTAACATTTCGTCCTTGGTAGAGGGACATCGGCAATCGCTACACACGGTGTGATCAGTAAAGCTTCTGAAACGTGAAGTAAGCGCCATTAAAGCATCTGGGAAAACGTGTGACCACTCGGGGAGTCGCACATGCTGATACGGTGTTCCTTCTGGTATCGGAGAGCGCATTTTTTGGAGGTGCGCGACAAAACCGGTCAAGGCCGCCACCGCGGTCACGGGAGCGGGACCAAAGAGGAGGCGAGCACACGGCGAAGCCGCGTTGACAACAGAGAGGCGAGTGATGGGCCGACTTTGGGGATGATGTCAGCTGTTGGATGAGAGAACAATGTGGCCTTGGCGATAAGGCCAAAGGTCGTTGGGGATTGAAGGAAAATCCAGCGCTCTTGCGGCCTTTAGGTGGTGCTGCTGACTTGAGGAGCTTTGAAAGAGGAGGCGCTCCTCCAGTCCGGCCACTGGTCTAGAAAACTTAATTGTAAAATACGGCATAGATGAATGTAAAATAAGGATAAATGCAGTACAATGACACAGAAATTAAGAAAAAGTGTTGAAGGTTGTTTAACATAATGAAATGTTAGCCAACTATAACATTACAGTACAACATGAATAATAATCATATTAATCAATCATAATAATATTAGTTTCTACATTTGTTTTTATGCATACTTTATTGCATATGTATACAATGCTTTTATTCATGTCGACTGACAGAGAAATTTGCATTCTTATCATCCATCACCACCAGTAGTTGTTACTCATTAATTACCAAACATCCCATTAATTTTTAGGTGCCTTTCAAAAGTAAACTAGCAGCAGCGGTAGTTGTAGTAGTATTTATTAGTCATATTTATTTGAAAGAGTACATTTTGTTACGATAATGGTAATTGATGTTATAGTTACTGTATTTTTTTTATTTTTTACAAACATTTAAATAGGATTACTTTGAAATATTTTATTTTAATAATACAAATTATTATTTCCAAAATTATTTGATTCATTTTTTTTCAACGGCATTTTAGTTTTGTGCCCTGCGACTGACTAGCGGTCAGTTCAGGGTGGAGGCCGCCTTTCGCCCAAAGCTAGCTGGGAGAGGCTCCAGCTTTCCCGCAACCCTTGTGAGGATAAGCGGTTTGGATAATGACATGACATTTTTGTTTTGAGTTGATCCTTGATTTTTTTTCCCATTATTGTATTTATTTTTATTTCTTCATTTTCATTTATTTTTTGCATTTTCTAACTGATTTATGGCTTTGTTTTATTACATTTAAAAATACATCTATACAGTACAGTATATTTTTACGTACTTCTTTTTTGGTATTCCACACCGGTTGTCGCTGTCAATTCCAGCCAAATCCAGCAGGCGGCATTTGTGAGCGAGCGTCCAATTGACTTTTTCTTTTGCGTTTGTGTCAGGTGCCGGGAGTCGCTCCAGCCCAGTGGGCAGTTGTAGCCCTCTGAGTGACGTTCAGTCAGAGCTGCAGATGGAAACCTCCTACCACAACCTCTACCAGCCCCCTTGCTACTCGGCCTACTACAATAATCTGTACAACCACCAGCAATACCAGGTGACATCATTTTCTTTGGGGTTGATTACAGTTTACTGTAAATGTGCTGCTACTATGTCATGGTGTTAGAACACTTTTAGCGGCGGATAATTGAACACAAACACACGATACTGTAACTGCTCTCACAGGGATTATATTCCTTCTCCCCTGGAAAGAATGACTAATATTACTGCATCTTAATGAGAAGCTGTGCCGAGGTGGCCATCGTGTGCACACTGCAAAATGTCCATTCATGGAGACAAAGAATGTGGCAAAGACTGCTTAATTATTTACTTTGTATTTAGTCATATCAATTCTGCATGTTTTTATAAAGGACAATATTATAGAGCCCGATCTTTCTCACAAAAAAGAAAAACACATTTTTTTTGGGGCGCGCGGGGGGTGGGGCTAGAATTTATTAATTGTGTTTCCATTCATTTCAAAGGGGAAAGATGATTTTGAGTCATGAGCCTGGATGGAAATAATTCTGCTCGTATTTCCAGGCAGGCAAGTCTTAATTTAAAAAAAAAAAAACACACACATTTAAACTTTACTAACCAATTTTAGGGAAAAAGAACAAAAATCATAAGGCTCTCGCTAACATAAATGCTTGTTGTGCTGGATTAAAATAAGCGGCCCGTGGGCCACACTTTGGACAGCTTCGCTTCAACGTAGCGCCGCTGTGTCGACCGTAATGAGCTTTGCCAGTTGAAGAAATGAGCTCCATAACTCCTGAGCGGTCGGGAATGAGGCATTTTAGTTTCCATGATAAATGTTTGTCAGGCCCGCCCACCCTTCTCCTCGCTAGCAACACGGAGCGTCGGGGTCACCGCACGCTAGGCGGTTTAGCCGTGGCGCCGAATTGCAAAGGTTAATGGTATTGTCTGTCGGCGCGGGAACAAACTGCTCCACCTCAGTGCGCAGAGGGGAAAAGCCGGCGCATTAATGCTAATCAGTTAGCACTCCTTAGCATAATTTAGCCATCCCACTCAGTGATTGATAGTATTTTTATCCAAGATGTCATCTCCAGGTTATTCAAATTCAGACGCTCGCTTTGTTGTGATTGCGTCAAAGTGAAGGTGCCACAGGCACACAACATTTGTACACAGTATATTTTCCGTATTCCACGTTTTAATTTCACAGAATTTTCATCAAAACATTGGGTTTTGCTTTCAGTGTTTAAAATGAAAGCCTTGCTCATTCTTAAATATGACACAAAATCCTTAAATGTGCTCTTCAAAGCCCTTGAAAATGCTGAGAAAAGTATTTCAATTTATGGAGTCGGTAGATAAGGGCCATTAAGGTTGTTTATATTAAAAAAAGGCTTCAGTCACTGTCAAATGCTGATTTTATATCTATACAAAACACATTAGCATTATATTACCCATTTTACACAATGCTTTAATGAAGGTGAGGTCTTAAATTTGAGTGGCCTTAATAAAGGTCTCAGAACTCTTAAATTGGTCCTCTTGAAAAGTGCAAAGCTGTGAAAATGTTTCATACAGTAACTCAAAATATGAAGCGTTTAATGAAGGAGCAGTGTCAAATTTCAAAGTGGCCTTTACGTTCTATTTCCCTTAACCTGCAAATCTGTGAAAGTACTTCAAAACAAACCAAAAAATTGGCAAAATATCTTAAAAATACTGTACTGTGGTATAAATAAGCCCAAATCACATATTGCAAATGGTTACATTTATCATTTATTGGACAGGTGTTGAACTTTAAAGTAGCTTTAAAAACAAGTGTTAACAGCTTTAGACCTGTTAAAAAAATTCCTCCACTTCTTTTAACACTATTGAACGTTTTTCCACACCTCGTGCTACATCTAAGTGTTAACATCTTTGAATGTTTCCAAGTCATACATTGGATGTCTTTAAACCTCCAAAAATGTTGCATAGACTCTTAAAATAATATTTTAATGTGTCCCACTCCCTGTGTCCATAAAATTATTTTATCAAGGAGAGGTGCTGAGTTTGATGAAGTGGCCTTTAAAAGCACTCAAAAGTATTTTTTAAAGGTCTTTAAATCTGTAAATTGTAAAAATCTTTTATGCAATATATAAACAAAATGTTATTGCTAATAGTTGAATGAAAGTGAGCTGTTAAATAAAAGAAGCCCTTTACCTGCAAACCTACAACAGCAATTCATTTGTTATTCATCTCAAAATACTGGCAACATTTTATGTTTTAAAATATAAATATTTTTCACTCTTAGAGGTGCAGGCCAGAACAAAAAGTTAATCTCCATCCACGACGCTGCTATGTAAAATTGTAGTTTCAGTTTGGCAGTAAAAAAAAAAAAAAAAAAAAAGTAGAATGCGAGAGGAAACATGTTTATCGTGTGAAACATCTCACCCCCCCAGGAGCCAGCACAATCCCCCCAACTGTGCTGTGCTCCACACTCACTGGTGCTTAGCTGCCATGCAGGTGGGTGATGGTAAATCAAATAAGGGCGCTGGTGCCCAAGCTTGTAGACACGAGATGGGGCCCGATAAGGAAGTCAAGACCGCTCAGGGAGGTACAGGGCCCCGAAACTAACCCCCACTCCCACCCAGACACACACACACACCATCATAAAACATGAATTCTTAATAATGGTGATGTCAAAAGAAAACACGTATGATAAAAATGCAGTGCTGTGAAACAGTATTGTCCCCTTTCTCAAATGATCCTTTCCCATGTTTTTTTTTCCCACTCAAATGTTGAAGATGGTTAAACAAATGTACATATCAGAGCAATATAACCCAACGGAACTTTTAAATAGCAATTTTGTTCATTGGGGGGAAAAAACATTAACCTGGCCAGTCGGAGGGGTCCTAAATCTGAAAAAGGGTCTTTAAATTCTTTGATTGGACTTGACCTGTACAAATGTTTCATGCAGACGGACAGAATTATGGACTTCTGATTGCCTGTCAATGCGTATAATGTGGTTGTACACGGACCATCTCGGTTTGGTCGTCCCCCGTGCCCCGCTCCCCCTGTCCAATCTGTGTTGTATTTTTCAGAGCCTAATACAAGAGCTGAGTGTCGCTTAAATAACAGTTTATAAAGCTGTCAGGGAGCTGATGGTGTAGACAAGGCAGATGACGTATTGCGATTGGCGCTGACAGAAATCACATTCCATAAAAAGTGAAAATGAAAAAGCGGCCTCGGCTGCTGAGTAGACGGCCGGTTGCAAAAGTTTGCCGTGCGGTGTGAAGGACTCTCTCACCAGTGTGTATTTGTCACCCGTGCAGGTGCCCCACGCCGACAGCGGCCGCCTGTCGGGCCACGGAACGTCTCCGCAGTACCGCATGCACACTTACTACCCGGCGACGGGCGGTTACCTCCCCACCCAGGGCCTCGGCTCCTCCTTCTTCACCCTGGAGGACGCCAGCTGCTCCGAGGCAATGGCTGCCTGTAAGTGACTGCAACGTACTCCTCACACTTGAAAGTGGCCCCGATAAAGAACGTTCAAAATATGTCACCCGCTGTATTTAAAAATCAGCCATTTCCTACTTAGAATTCTCCCAAATGTGGTGTTTGTATCATGTGTGGCATCACATTTTCTAAAAGGAGATATCATAATTAACTGAACGTCGTTAATAAATGCTCTTTAAAAATATTTCTTGCCATAACTACTGAGTGAGAACGTTGTGCTCCAATTCCTTAAGTTAAGCCTGTTTTGCATCTCATTTAAAAAAGGGAGCGGCATCAAATGTGAAGAAAGTGGACTTGAAAATTTTTGACTTGACAGTATTTTAACTTTATATTGCATTACGTTTACTAAAGCAGAGGTCTTCAATTTGATAAAAGCAGCTTTACCTCATACGCTATACCAAACAGTGTCAAACTCGGAAGCATGTGTGCAGTATTTCTAACGATTCTGTTTATATTTGCAAAATTTTCAATATTTTGAAAACAGACTGCATTCATCAATAGTGAGGACATAAATATGATGGAAGTGGTCCTAAAAGCAGTATTTCAAATTATTGCATCAAGTATAACTTTTTTTATGACTCTGTGGCATATTTAACTTGAAGTTTTTGTTCAAATTCCCCACAATATGTCGTTATAAGTGCATGTCGTATCACATCTACACTTAAATTTGATTGAAATGGTCTTCAAGAATGATTCATACAGATGAAAGAAGACGATACAGATTTTTTCCAAATGTGTCTTCAAAGCCACAATCTTAAATTTTATGTATGGAAATGTATGGCTCACATAGTATATCAAACATAATGTAAATTGCCTTACTCTTAGGCACAACGGAAGATAGTTTAAATTCCCCCAAAACATGACCACATTTTTTAAGTGGGTGTTACATCACATTTACGAATAGAGAGGTCTTCAATTTCTTTAAAGTGGCCTTAAATCAAATCAAAAATATTGCAAAATTTCAAATTCCCACCAAATTTGACTTTTCGAGCCCCGGCGGCATCACATTGCATGAAACAAAAAGCTCTTACATTGGGTTTGAGCTGTAGAAATTGAATGTCATTACAAATTGTTACAACTGTGATATTACCCCAAAAGATGAAGGAATTGCTGGGTTGACTTGAAGCACTTCACCGAGTGAAGCACCCCCAGCCTCAGCAGCTTTAAGACCCCCAGCATCTCCTTGCTTATTTGTTTTGGACTTTCACCTGTCTGTTTCCTGTGAGGGTACCCAGCCCCCAGCACCCCGCTGCCCACGGCTCCACGCTTCATTACAAGCCCACAACCGCGTTCACCGCGGGTGGTCCCACATTTGGTCGCAGCCCTCCTGTGGTCCCCACTTTTTTCTCTCTCTTAACCTAACAGGAAACGCCATCCAAAACATTAGGTGCAGCTGCCATAACTAATAATATCCATCACCGCAACATGTACCATGAAACATGCAGCATGAAATTGAGTAGGGATGTTTTACATGAGTAGAAAGTCTCAAAAACCCACGTCTGGAAATACTTGGCAAGACTCATTTCTTCCAAAGACAAAACCTTTGACATTTTGTTCAACTGCTACCAAATTTGAATGGCAATTACTGATGAGCGATGCAAAACTGCAAAAACATTTTGAAGTTTTTTCTCATTGCAAGTGGGATGAGCACGGCGATGAGGTTTCCTGACTCTCCCTAAAACACCAAACTCTTCATGACTCAGGGTCACTCAGGTCAGGGCTGCTGCATGTGACGCTCCTACTGGGTGTTTATCCTGTGTAGAATCACATTTTTGCATCATTTCCTCACACTGCCAGAATAATCATTTGGCAAAAGCACTAGCTGGCATTCCTCTCAAGTAATTTATTCCCGTATCTCTTGTGAGAAATTCGGATGTGCACGGATTCCACAGTTTATCGGCCGGTTGATCCCCATCCTGCTCGTGGGCGTCTTTAATGGATAGATCAGGTCTTGTCCGAGCCGACGTGCCTGCGCAACATTCCTTACGCTTGCCCGAGCTTCCTGCCTGCGAGCAAGTCCTGGACTGTGCGGCCTTGAACCGAGGCCAAAAAGATTCGCTAATCTTATCCAGACAACGTGTCATTCAGCAGTGTAATAAGCATGCCGTTCTTGTGAGCATCATCAACATTGATAGATCTGGTATAATTAGCCTTTTTAAAATGTGATTACCGTCACTCGGGGGAGGGGGGCAAGGAAGGCAAGCTAAAATGTGGAGGGCCGAATGCAGGGAATTCCAAATCAAAGGCAAAAGCAAACTAAACAATGTCCCCAAACTGATAAAGTAACAAACACTTGAATAAACGTAAAACTGGAAAGAGGAAAACAAAAACTGAGACAAGACAAGTGATGATGACAATGAAATGACAAGGACCCAAAGAAACCGGGAAACTAAATACAAATTGATGAGACGATGAGGAACACCTGGAAAAGACACGAGTGGTGATTGGTCGAGATGAGAAAAGATGGACACAATAACAAAATGAGCACAAAAAAACAAAACAAAAAACAAAACACGCAGAACATTAGACATAGGAAACACAACCAAAAGCAAAACACAGATCATGACAAACTCGCCACTAAATCACAGTTCATCTATTGCTCTGCCCATATGTGGCAATATTTACAATGTTTTAAAGTACCTTTCAATACGTTTTAAAGTGTGAGGGAAGGTTACTCTAATGCTGAAACTGTAAAAAAAAACAAAAACTTTTTATATCTTGGATTTTCAGAAGTCATGGTTAGCAATGAGCATGGCGATCATCTTACTTATCTAACAGTATTGTACATTTGGAGGTAATAGCAAAGTGCAGTCAGAGAGATGAAGCCTCTTCTCAGCGGTGTCAAGTTGACTTCATTTCTATAAATTTGCTGTGTTGAAAGCAATTAGCGCTGTCCTGTTTGCAGGGTCCTGTGTTTAAAAAAAAAAGGAAAAAAAGCAAAAGCAGATAAAGTCTAGATGGCTGTGTTGTTGCAGTTGTGCAGGATCTCTGCATAAAAAGAGGTTAAACGAACCGATGAAAAGTTGTTCACAGATGTGAATTTGACAGGTGACACTCACGTCTAACACCTTGTTGTGTTGAAAGCAATTGTCACTGTTTTGTTCGTTGGGTTCTATGTAAATGGCCAGAGGTTGGGAGAGCAGTCAAATTTTGTACTCAAGTGACAGTATTGCTACCTAAGAATAAAAGGACTCAAGTGAAACTTTACAAACTAGAACTATTTTTAAATCAGAGCACGAATATCAAATTTAAAGAAATAAGATGTGGGAGCCATCACACACTTGTCACCATTTCAATTTTTAACTGCCACAAAACAACAATGCATGCACTGAGCCCTACAGAAATATTTGCTTTATATGCTTAAATCACTTCATGCAGAAGCTGCACTCTGAACAGAGTCGGTGATTTTTTTCGTGTGTGCTAATTTTGCCACATGAACTGCCAAAGCACCAAAAATATTAGCATCTTCCCGCATGATGTTTTTTTCAACTTCAAAGTGGGCTGAAATATCCAACTTTGGGTAGTGACAATTCAAGAGCTCAATTTTTTGGTCTGGAAAAGTACAACACATTTTGAAGTACCAGTTTATCAAAAATGTTACTTGAGTAAATGTAGCGTGTTATACGACCCATCACTGGCTATTGTGGCAGTGATGCAGCAATTGTGTGGGAGCTCTGTATAAAAAAGCTGAAGGGGATCGTTTAAAATTCTGGAGAGGGATGTGAATTTAACACATGACGCTCGTTTCTCCCACCCCGTTGTGTTGAAAGCAATTGGCTCTGTCTGATCCAGTGTTTAACCATGCCAGAAAATCCTCGTACTGATGTCATGGAACAATTTGATTGGGAGACGTTTCTTCAAAAGCGGATACAGTCGCGGCGATATCCCGCTTCACTGGATTTTCTGTAAAAGGCAAAGGAGGATAAATGCCAGCGCTTTTGTCATGACCGTAGTGCTTCAATTTTGTAGGATCTCCATGTGAAAAAGTATTGTCGCCAACATTGTTCCTTGCTGTAGTATACTGTATTAGACACTAAACCGCTTGAATGTCAGACTAAAGAAGAAGTGTGTTCCTAGATTGTTGGCTTGGTCCTTGGTAAAAGGGTGTCCAAATGTGGACCAGTCAGGAACAGGAACTAGTGGGAGGCACCTTGCAGCTGACAAACAGCACTGCGACAGATTTATCGAGGCTTCCAAGGCGAGGGCTAATCATTTGGCCAAATACAGAGATCCAAATAACCTTCAGGAGCACCAATGCTGTCCTTTCTCCCGCCTCCCTCAGAACACCCACCCACCACCACCACCACCCCACCCTCGCCGCAGTCCCCGCTGTCTCCGCAAAATTGCCTTCTGGAGTTAGTGAGCGGGAACAGTTAAGATTTACAAACAATGATGAAGCTTGTCATGCGTCTTTCTCCATCCGTCACGGCGGGCCGGGCGGCGCTGCCGGGGAGAGCCGTGGCGGTGTTCTTCATAAAAGCCAGCTTCGTGTGAAATACGCGCCCCCCCCGGCCCGCCCGTTTACTGCGCCGCACTCGTCAGCAGCCTCACTACCGTAAATCGCTGAGCGGGGATGTGACAGCGCAGTCCATCAAGGCTCCCCCCCCCCTGTCCCCCCCAACATCTCCATGTACACACACACACACACACACCCAGTCAGAATGTTTGTCCACACATACACCCTCCCCCCAGGATCCAAAGCATAGAGCGGTGGTGGTGGTGCTGGTGGCAGGGCGGGGGGGTCTTGCTTCATGTTCCGTCTTGCCCCCGTCCTTGTGGAGACTTTGTAAAAGTTAGCCAGCTCAACTTTTTGGATCAATCCAGGTTTGAAAGCAAAGATTCAAACTCAGGTTTGTACGTGTGCGTCGATATTGGTGCTGCTTTGGTTATTTGGATGTCAGGAGCGAAGGCATTTAAATGCAAATTAGAAAGGTGCTAATCGATAGACCCGCAGCAGCTCCCCAAGACTTCCGCGACTATCTTTCTGAGATGATTTTTAGTTGACAGCCCGTGTCACTGTACATTGTGCCTATTACCGCGCTTTCCCCCGTCAAGCTTCAAAACAATACAACACTAGTCTTCGTTTCAGATTGCCATCCTCTCTCACCCAATTTTTTTTTTTCAAATCCTGACACACCTCCTGTTGTGGATGGCATTTTCCTGACTTTCTCATATTTAAATGGGGGTTGTCATCCTGCTGCAGAGAGGAAGTATCAGACCTGTAACCTGATACAATAGTACCTTGATTTACACAATGACCCAGCTTACATTTATTTTAAAGTTACGAGTCATCACGATTCCGATTTAGTTATTTATTTTTTTAGCTTTCTGTTGCCAGGCAAAATGTGATTTATTAACGAGTTGCATATACAGTATGACGCTGCTTCACATAAGTCAAATAAAAATTGAATAATTAAACTACAGTAATGCCACAGTATTGAAACATTTCAACCGACTATTGTATGAAACAGTTAAATACAAAAGTAGAAAATGAGGACGGCTGTGAATATGCTCAGTCATCCATTTCATTTCATTCTCAGAGCTTTGAATCGATTTCGACTGGACTCTTCTGGTTTCCTTAGAAGACGTTACGGTTGTCATCCAGGCAGGCTTCATCGGTTCATGCACAAGTTAGAAAAGCTGTCCTAACTCGTTAACTAACTGAGGAATCTCTAGGCCAGTCAACACCATGGAATCTCTGTGTGAAAAAATCCACACACTCAGTTTGTGACCTGTAAGTAAGAGTGAGAGAGTCATTCTGGTTCCCGCTGGGGCCTGTTAGACCCTCGAGGGGCTTCAGATAATCTTTGCTGCCCTGCTGTGCTGCTAAGTGCTAAATGTAAGTGTAATTGTTTGTTGTAATGGCTTGTATGACAGCGCTATTAACAGCACCCTGCAGGCACAGCGAGACATTAAATGCTTGCCGTGTGCTTTATGTACTCATCGGCAGCCCAACCAAAACGAAAACCCGCTGAGGACGACAGTGAATCTTTTTATTGCAGGGGATAGTCCAAACCCACCCACAACAGAGAGACCATCCATCCATTTTCTTTGCCGCTTATCCTCACGAGGGTAGCGGGGAGTGCTGGAGCCTATCCCAACTGTCAAGGGGCAGGAGGCGTGGTACACCCTGAACTGGTTGCCAGCTAATCGCAGGGCACACGGAGACAGACAACAGTCACACTCACAATCACACCTAGTGGCAATTTCGAGTGTCTAACCAATGCATGTTTTTGGGATATTGAAGGAAACTGAATTGCCCGGGAAAATCCCACCCAGGCACGGGTAGAATATGCAAACTCCACACAGGCGGGGCCGGAATTTGAACCCCGGTCCACAGATCTGTGAGGCCAACGTTTTATAGCTGTGCCACTGTACCGCCCGATAGAGAGACCATTTTTAGATAATTCCATTCCTTCATCACGCTTTAAACACATACACTTAAAATAACTAAACACCGTTAAACTTATGCAAACATACTCTTGAAAGTATTCATTAATGCTAGTTTTTCACTGTTTTGTGCCCAAAAGTGGCAGTGTGTTCTCACTTCAAAATGTTTTTCTATCATGGTAAGGTTTACAGAAAAACCGGCACATAAAACATAAGAGGATTAAATGCTGTGTATTTATACACCAAAATGTTCATCAAACCACATAATTTAATCTAAAAAAAAAGTCCACTGCCTAAATGCCTAAATATGATGCCAAATACCATAGACAGGCTAATGGAAACGAGCATCCATATTACGATAATTATAAACTTTCAAACAACTGCTAATTTTAGTTGGAAACCTACATCTAAAAATTCCGTCATATTTTTTGACAAATCACTTATTGGTCGCCATGTGAACTGTTATTTTTATGTTTTCTGAACCAATGGAAGGAACTAAAAATAGTTTGCGAAGAACTCTATAAAGTCTCAACTTGCTCAACTGTCTCGAGAAATATGCCAGCTCAAGATTGAAAGTCTGGATGATATTGAGAAAATAGGTGAAAAAACTTAAAGATTACAGTTAAGGTGATGAATTGGGGTTAGTCTGGCACGTTGCTGGTCCTCACACTGAAAGTGCGCAACTTTAAAGTCAGACTTGCCTGCATAGTGTAAAAAGCCGTCCAAAAAAGATTGCATAAAAACTTGCGACAAGGCAGGGGTTCACTGCTCCGTTACAGCTCACTACGCGAGGCATCCTCCATATTTATTCCACCCCTCTCGTGTGTCCTTTACTTTGGCATTTTTCTTGCACTGTCTGTCTGTCCTCAATGAATGTTTTGTTTAAAATGCGACACGGGAGGGGCGAGGGAGCCAAATATCGATCAGCCACCTCAGCTCATTAAGGCGTATCCATAAGGTTTGCTAGACAGACAGGCTATTTTGTGAGTCGATGGGGCGGGCACAGACCCGAATGGAGATTGAACATCGGCGGGGCGAAGATGGTAACCACCGCCCCTTCCCCGCCAGTCGTCTTCCACTCGGGACAGATTGGTTAACAATACGGGGCCAAAGGGCGCTCGCTGCTTAATTAGCCTCTGACCCCGACAGTGATGCCTTCTGTCAGCTGGGTTGTGATGGTTGCATATGAACGCACACCCTGGACTCTCAGCAACCGTGCCAAGTCAGCAGTATTAGAACTAGTTCGGTCCGAAATCCAGCTCACCAGTTTGAGTTGTTCCGTGACCGAAGTGATAAATCAATTTACTTGTTTGCTCCTCATCTTATTTCAGTATTGTGTTTTTGCCTTTCCTCTTTTCTCATTTCGCTGTTGTCTTTCCATCTCCTGTTTCACGTTCAAGTCCCTGTGTTTTCTTTTGATGTTGTGTGATGATGAAAGAGTCACCACAGGACAAGTGGTTCAAAAAGTTGGGGTGAAGGTCTGTCGTGTGAACATCATCCGGACTGGCGGCAGCCACCATGTTTAAAGGGCCCCTGCCTGGCTGCCCTTTGGCTGAGTTTTCCGGCTCATTAAGTTGGACCGGGATGGTTGCTGATGACCACACACACACCCACACACACACAAATGTGTGTCCAGGGACATATTGTGCTCGTATCGTTTTAATGAGAGCCATTTCATCCCAAGCTAACCTTGTCATGTGACAGGCTACTTTTCATTGGGAAGATTGAATTGCTGTTGCGGCGATAACCGCTCGTGCCACGTGAGAGTGGCCCTGGATCGCAACGACACTTCATCTCCGTCTATAGTTTGTCCTGGGCTTTTTCTAATCTATTCCAGAAAGTTCTGTGACTATGTGGACAATGCCCTGATTGATACAAAAAAATAAAAATCATTTCTTTTGTTGCAACACAATTGGGCAAATGGTTAGAGTGTTGGCCTCACAGTTCTGAGGACCGGGATTCAAATCCCGGGCGTTTGCTTGTCCTTCCTGTGTCTGCCCGAGTTTTCTCCGGGCACTCCGGTTTCTTCCCACATCCCAAAAACATGCATTCATTGGACATTCTAAATTGCACTTAGTGGTGAGTGCGAATGGTTGTTCATTTTCTACGTGTCCTGCGACACCAGTTTTTATCCATGTGTCCTTCCATCCTTCCTTCCCTTTCTTAAGATGCTTTTCTGCCTTCCTGACCTCATTCCTTCCACCTCCACGCCCTCGACTTGCTTCCTTCTCTCCTGCCTTCGTTTCCCTTCAGACCACATTCTTCCTCCCTTCATTTCTATGGCTTCCGTCATTGGGTTTTATGATTCAAAATTCCCTTTTGTGTCCTCGACACCAGATTTTCAACGTCATTTCAAAGAATTGCACTCATACGACAGAAGATTGTGATCGCGCTGGGTCCGGTATGTTTGCCCAAGCATTATCTCACCCCCAGGCGGCCCAACAATGTGCACGCTGACACCCCAGGAGAGGGAGATGATCTTGTCACATGTGACCTTTTGTTGGTCAGCATGGCAGGCAACAATTGCACTTTGATGCACTCCCCGACTCTCTTTGGCCAGCACAAGTGGGAGGTTACCAACGCCTCCTTTTATCCCGCCTGACAAAAAGAAAGCGCGAGACTTTCGTGCTTTGAGCGCTGAGTGACGGCCACCGAGCCAGAAGTTCTCTGGAACTTTTCCTCATTCCCAGGGGCGATCTTCTTATTTGCTCTGATGTCACAATTGTCTCATATTTGTGCTTTCTTATTTTAGTTTTTCACTTATATGATTCTAGTTTAATTTGAATGCTTATGCTTTCTGTTGTTTTCATGTTTCAGTTCCATATCATTGCATTTTTTTTATTCTCATGTGCTTTCATCTCAAGCTGTTTCACTGGAATTTTCTTTTTAATTCCTGGTTTTATTGTCATGTTTTCTTCTGTGCTTTCTTTTGATCTTTCAATTTAACACTTTTACCTTTTCTTCTCTGTTGTCTTTCATTTTTTTGTTTTTCTTCCCATGTATGACAGTTTCCGGCAATGGTCTTCATTTCCATGTTCTCGCTTTTATTCAAAGTTGACTGATGGAATTCCAGGAGTTACTAATTATTATTATTTTCACTGGCTTGTTTTCCCCATTGTGTAATGAACGAAAAACATCAGATAGCTATCACTAATTGGCTAAATGGAGCTAATTGACAATGAAAATCATGTTGCATTTGGCTTTCTTAAACAGATGTGACAGCAGACATGTGGATCCCGCCCTTGTTTAACACCCCGGCTGCAGTTTGCAACACAAACGTCCCTTTTAATGACGGAGGCGCTCGTTTGAAAGAGGTGACAAAGTACAGACGCCCCCCCCCCCCCAAAAAAAAAAGTCATCGTCCCGAGCCAATCGGGAAGTTAATGAGGAGAGAAATGACCCCACAACACTCTTGGGGGAAGGACGGCAGGGAGGGATCATTGGCCAATCGCATTGCAGGATTCTAGGAAACGGTGAACATTGGCGCTCGTTAATGTAAATGTACAGACGGATTTGATATTGTAACATGATTCAAATATTTACTTATGGGCAGCTTTATTTTTGTTTTAAAAATGTAATCTACAATAAAACAGAATGAACAAAGGCTTCATTAATTTCTTCATGGGGCTTGTTTATCTTTCTTTTTCCGCTCATGTTGTCTTCTGTCCTATTTTGTCTTGTAATGTTTTATGTACATATTTCCATGGGGTGCATTTTTTGTCTGACATTGTTTTCTTCTCATGTTGGTTTTTTTTTATGCCTTTTCTTCTGGTGCGTCTCATGTTGTCTTTTCTTATTGTGTAGGTATCTGTTTTGTTTGATTGTGCTTTGCTTTTTTCCTTCCATGTTAATGTGTTTTTGTTTCTTGTATTTTTTTTCATAACGTTTTCATTTCAGGTTGTGTTTTCCTTTTTCTTCTAAAGTGTTCTTCCACAGATTTTTTCTGACTTCTCAATTCCGTAGGTTTCTTCCCATTTCTTCCCATCTTAGATTTGTGCACATAGAGAACTTGAGTTTACGGAGACGAAAATAAGTATTTGAACACCCTGCTATATTGCAAGTTCTCCCACATAGAAATATTGCAGGGGTCTAAAATTTTCATCGTAGGTCCATGTCCACTGTGAGAGAAATCATCTAAAAAGAGAAATCCAGAAATCACAATGTATGATTTTTTTTAACAATTTATTTGTGTGATGGAGTTAGGGTTAGTAAGTTACTGCTTCACAGTAGGGATGATGTTCTTGGGATGGAACTCATCATTCATCTTCCTCCAAACACCCTTAGTGGAATTATGACCAAAAAGTTCCATTTTGGTCTCATCTGACCACAAAACTTTCTCCCATGACTCCTCTGTATCATCCAAATGGTCACTGGCAAACTTAAGACGGGCCTTGACATGTGCTGGTTTAAGCAGGGGAACCTTCCGTGCCCTTCATGATTTCAAACCATGACGTCTTAGTGTATTACCAACAGTCACCTTGAAAACGGTGGTCCCAGCTCTGTCCTGTCGTGTAGTCCTGGGCTGATTCTTCACCTTTGAGGCCCCACGAGGTGATATCTTGCATGAGGCTCCACTCCGATTGAGCTTGACCGTCATGTTTAGTTTCTTCCATTTTCTTATGATTGCTCTAACAGTGGACCTTTTTTCACCAAGCAGCTTGGCAATTTCTCCGTAGCCCTTTCCAGCCTTGTGGAGTTGTACAATTTTGTCTCTGGTCTCAGGTCTTTGGTCTTGTCCATGTTACAAGTTTGAGTCTTACTGATTGTATGGGGTGGACAGGTGTCTTTATGCAGCTAACGACCTCACACAGGTGCATCTGATTCATGATAATACATGGAGTGGAGGTGGACTTTTAAAGGCGGACTAACAGGTCATTGAGGGTCAGTATTATAGCTGATAGACAGGTGTTCAAATACTTATTTGCAGCTGTATCACACAAATAAATCATTACAAAAAATCCTACATTGTGATTTCTGGATCTTTCTTTTTAGATGATCTCTCTCACAGTGGACATGCACCTACGATGAAAATTTCAGACGCCTCCATGATTACTATGTGGGAGAACTTGCAATATAGCAGGGTGTTCAAATACTTCTTTTCTTCACTGTAACTGCGTTGTCAAGGCGGCACAGTGAGCAAGCAATGAGCATATCTACCTCACATTTCTGAGTTTGGGGGTATACATCTGGAGTGATGGATGCATTGTTAGTTATACTGACGTATGTGCGTGTGTATGCAGCCATGTCTGCCACCAGCATCGGCACCGTCCAGGACTCGCTGGCCTTCAACTCGGTTGCGGACATCAAGTCGGAGCTGGATGCCGAAGATGACGAATCCGACGGCCTTGTCATCGATGAAGACGCGGGCAAATGAGCACCGACTTTTTGCACTACATTTTGAAGTCCAGTTAGTTAGCGGCTCCATCAATCGTTCAAAACAAAATTTGGAGCTATAACTTCACTTTTCACATGTTTGTTGCTGCAGTAATCACCATTGACTAATGGCACATTTGAACAAATTTACATTTTTTTTTAACTTTAAGAAATTGTCCTTTTTTCGTTTGTAATTCTCATTTTTGTTCATTTTATATTCATGTGGGGGTTTTTCCCCAAGTTGTTATCTTCAGCTTTTCATGTTTCCTTTTTGGGTTTCCTGTCTTCTTTTCAGGTTGGGTTTCAGTGTCATGTTGTTTGCTTCTCACATTTGTTGTTCCCTTTTTTCTTATGTTTGGGTGTGTTTTTCCTCATTGTAGTTTTCCTTCACATGATGTGTCTGTCCCATTCTTTTGTTTTTCTGGCATCCAAAGGGAATCCTACCCAGATGCCCCAGCCACCTCAATTGGCTCACCATAAAAGTTAGCTGGAATTGACTCCAGCACTCCCGACTCCCCATCACAAAAGACCGATACAGCATCTGCTCTTGCTCTTCTTTTCTCATTTCTGAACAAGATCTCGAGATTTTTGAACTTCTCCACTTGGAGCAGGATCTCATTCCTAAATCCTTTTCCGACTGCAGACCAGCGATGCAATATTGAGGTTAGCAAAACGGACCGTCTCAAGTACTTGTGCCCAGAAATTGAGTCCACGAAAGGTGCAAAGGGCAGTCTTGGCAAAGTCCGACCCTCACCCCTTAAACCGCTGCCCCCCACGACACAAACTCGTTGCTTTCTTCTTATCGTGTGTTCTCTACTCACATTTGTTTTCTTCCCCCGTTGTTGTCCTTTATTCCATGTTTGTTTCCTTTTTGATTTGTTTTCTTGAGGCTTTTGTCAGTTTTTTTTAGCATTTGCAGTTTTCTTGTCAAGATCTTGTTTTTCTTTTCACATTTTTATTTTGTTTTATTTTCTTTTATAGTTCTTGTTTTATTTTCACGTTTTCTTGTGAGAACTATTTTCTTCTCATGTCTCATTTTCTTGCACTTCATTTTAATGCTTGTTTTTCTTTCTTGTCCAAATAAAGGCTTCATTGATCAAACTGGCAAATCAAGAAAATTCAATTTAACATCTATCCTGAGTATCCGACTACTTTATTAACAACTAAAAAAGGAGCGCAAAAAAATGGTTTACTCTTCAAAAACCAATTAGTGGCCTAAATTATGTCTCATTTGGTTATATATGCTAATAACTTTTTTTAGGGACATTTTGCTAGAAGTCATGTGCAGCTAATCCCAAAGAATCGTAAACTCTTTTCTGCGGTTGTGTTCCCCTCCCAAACATTCTTCTTAATGTTCTAAACATAAAAATGTTGAAGCGTCTCGTGGAGATTCCTCATGTGAAGTGTTTTCTCGGGTTTATGTGGCTACAAGTCAAATAATGGAGAGTGGCAGAAAAACAAAGAAGAAGTGTTTTCTTTGTGCTAACACTCAGTGGGTCGCGCCCCATCTGCTGGAATCAATAACACCAGCGTCTTGTTCTATTTTTTTTTTCATGAAACATACTTACTCTTAATTTCATCCCCGAGTGGTTTTAGAGAGAAGAATGCAGGGTTACCTATAAGCGCCGCACCGCCATAAATCAGCGGCGGCGCTAGTATCGATTGGTGCTGATATATCACACAAATTTACTGTCACTTCTGTTTTCAATTAAAGATACAATCAGTCAGATAATGACTTAATTGGATTTTACACGAGATTGACTTTTATGGCCTGCGCTTTTACGACTTTAGTTAAGAGACGCCATTTTATCAAGGGGAGAACAAAGTGTCTCGCCATTGCTTTTTTTTTTTTTTAACTCAGCGAGCGCGAGACGACGCCCTCTGGTGGGTGTTTGTTTCACCTTCAAAAGTCAGACTAAACTTTCTCATGCTATCATCTAATGCTAGTATCTCAAGGATTTTGGGATGATAAGAATCAAACAGGAAATGGCTCTTGCTGCAACACACGAAAGTTTCTTAAAAAAAGGAAAACCTCACATCATGGACATAAATAGATCCGAACACAATCAATTTTATTATATGTTTTTATTTATTAATTTTAAAAATATGAAGTTGCTTTTTGCCTTTGTTCAATTTTTGTCTGATTCTCCTGACGCTGTCTGGGTGTGTGCATCCGTGTAAATGAGTCGATTGAGACGCGTGGATAATATTTGTCCCCCCTGGGGAGACTTAAATCAGCCACCCGGTGACAACAAGTCCCACCCCTCAATCAGCGCCTCCTAATCACCGCTATCCTCACCTCGTCACCCACCTTCATTTTGTTGGGGTCCCCAAAGCCTTTCCCTGCCATTTGGAATCACATCAACGATCAGGCGGGGAAGATTTTAGATAACAATTTTTTGTTGTCGCAAGTGTAGAAACCGTAAGACATGTTACAACAGTAGTCATATGATTATTATGGAAATCGCAGGGATGAGAATGACCAATTTGGAAAAACACTGAAAATGTCTGCCTTCGGGTGGGGGGTGCCCCCCTTTGGGCACGAAAGTTTTTCATAAAATACACTTCTAAATGGTGACCTCTGGTTACTTCTAACAGTGTAAATACAGGGCAATCATAATATTTTGAAAGCTTAAAATATGAGTCCAAACAACCAAAATAATTTTGCCAAACGTCAGACATAAAAATGTAGACTGAATGTCAAATAGACTACTGCACTTACAAGTTATACTTCAGAAATAAGTACACAAGTAATTTGTGTACACACATATATATATATATATATATATATATATGAGAGAGTGAGAGAGATCATGACATATAAAAGTAAGTGAGCGATAAAATGTGTGATCTACAGGGCTAGTGCTACAGATAGGACTAATCATATTAACAGTTGTCAATTATATAATATTTGAGAAATTTACGTCCAACTTACCTTTGTGTTTCCTGTTTTGGATATGCTTATTTTTTTATATTTTTTGCTCCCATCAGCACAGCACTTTGCCGGGAACGTCCACTTTTTGTATGTGTTCGGTTAGACATGTTGATACAGTTTTCGTTCCTATCTGCACGGTTACACTTTTTTCAAGACATGCCCATCTGGAATTGTTTTTTTACCCCGTGGTTTTTAGCAATTTCCCTGGCACGATCTTCATCTTTTCGCTCCAAGACTTTTGCCATCCTGGAAAACCTGCAGACCGCTGGATAACATATGCGTACGAATGTCTATAACTTATATCTATGATGTAGTAAGTGTTAACATCAGAGTGAAAATACCGATGAAATACAGCCAAAATGCTGCTGGAAATCGGAATGTTGTCGTTATTATAAACACCAAATTTAATGCAAACAGCAATGCCGTGAACAGATAGCAATGCCGTTTTCAGCTGTGACTAATTTCATGACGAGCGTTGCTGATAGATGCTGGCGACCGGTCTTGATCTCGCCCAGCGTCCAGCCGTAACTCGGAATTCCGCAAACGCATGGAAATTTCACATTCCTGTTATCGGGAGTCCATTTTGTGTAAAGAAATGACATAACAACTTCCACCATTTGAAGAATCCCGGACTTGTTTGAAATTTCGTCCGGACATATTTTGAGGTCTCAAAAAGACGACATGTCCGGATGGTCATCAGACATTTGCATGTTAACCGACCCCCCATGCTAGCTAGCTAAAACACATTCTTTACATAAAATTATATTTTCAAATTATGTTGACATAACATGACTTTTATCATTTGTGAGTGTTTATTGGACACATTTGAGTCGGTTCGTTTTTTTTTTGTTTGTTTTTTGTTTTTTTAATCTATCAGTGTCATGCTTCGTTGCAGAAGGAAGGAAGCTACATGAGGTGTTTGAAGTATGAGCTAAATTAGCTTACCTACTAGTTACCAATCATTTGTGAGCTCTGCCACGATGTGTTGAATAAATCTTAACCTTACTGAATTGATCTGTTGCAGATGCAATCCTCAACGAACATCCGTCACGGACATCAAATGCTTGGTCAAGTGCAGATTATCGTCTCTGTGAGCCAAGGGTAAAGGTACGAGTTCCCCACAACTGCGAATAAGCGAATGCGCAGTAAGACAATAGCAGCGCAAGTAGACAAAGCATTGCATCCATTGCGTCGTATGCCAAAGTGAATGCGAAAATTTCCATTTGTTTTCCAAAAAGACTCACAAAGCGAATCCCAATTGCCACTAGCTTGCTTGTCAAAAATAAGAAAATTTTAAAAATTATAAAATAATTAAAAAAAATAGCCAAACGACGGTTGTGTGCCTTGGAACACTCATAATGGATCATTCATATAGCAGTGAACAGCAGTGAATAATAAAAAAAAAATCATCC
Organism: Syngnathoides biaculeatus; assembly: GCF_019802595.1. Taxonomy (NCBI): domain Eukaryota; kingdom Metazoa; phylum Chordata; class Actinopteri; order Syngnathiformes; family Syngnathidae; genus Syngnathoides; species Syngnathoides biaculeatus. Next base: position 26,448,106 of record NC_084643.1, on the reverse strand, counting down.
ATCTATCCATTTTCTTAGCTGATTATCCTTACAAGGATGGCAGGAGTTCCGGAGCCTATCCCAGCTGTCAACGGGCAGGAGGAGGTTGCCAGCCAATCGCAAGGCACAAAGAGACAAACAGCCACACTAGCAATATAAGGGCAATTTAGATTGTCCAATTAATATTGCATGTTTTGGGGATGTGGGAGGAAACCAGAGTGCCCAGCGAAACCCCACGCAGGCACGGGGAGAACATGCAAACTCCACACAGAGGGGGCAGGGATTTGAACCCCGGTCCTCAGAACTTTACGTTCCATTCAATAAATCTATATTTCACTCTTGTTTTAAAATATTGTTGTCAAAAGTTTTTCCATGTCCTTTATTTGATTTACTTGAAAGTTGAAAATAATCTACAAATAAAATCTAAAAGTATAATTATTTAAGACATAAATTGTATTTAAAAAAATTTTCCACATTTTTCAATTTTGCTTTTTTTATTATTCCAAAATCCAATTGATATATTTTTATATACATAATATATCACTGACTTAGTAAAAAAATAGTTTAAAAACTAAGTAAAACATAATAATACCATTGTAATATTTCTTCATTTTTATTTAAATAAATCATCAAAACTACTCTTTATATATGTTTTCTACAATTTATGATTTACTTGGCTTATGCATGGGTCAAAAGGTTTATCAAACATAAGAATTTCGCACATTTCTTTTCAAAATCAACCGCATTTAATTTGACATTATTTGGAATATTTTCACCGCGTGTATTAATTTTTTTAAATCCTTGATTTACACAAACGTTTAGAAAATGTAAAACGTGCCAAATAAAATTTCGTTCTTTTTTCCCCCACTTCCCCAAAGTCCAGTGACCAAAGTCGTGCCGTACCTGCCTGGACAGCATCGATGTATTTTTAGTGTCCCGCAGGGCCGCCTCGTCACCTTGAAAAGGTGCTGGGCCATTTTCCAATTAAAAACTGAACGCCCCCCCCCTCCCCCCACTTGCTTGCCATCCCATTATGTGCTTCACTAAACTGGCCTCCATTAGAAGATCGCAGCCGATGTGAAAAACATCCTCGTTGTAAAAGTTGCGGATGATTTCCCAATTAATCGCTTTTTTGTTTCTGGGCTTTTAATAGCCGATTGTTGGTTTTGGTGGTGGGGGGTGTGATGAGACAATGTATACGTTTTCATTACAGATCTGGCTCAGCCCCCCCCCCCAAAAAAAAACAAAAAAACAAAACAAAACTAGTAATTCTTTGGAATTATTATGGTTTTTATTCTTCATTTCTCAATGGATGACATATGGCGTCATCCTCATTAAACACTGTTAGAACTGACGCATTTTTAAAAACAACATTTTAAAAGTGCATCTTTTCTTCACATTTCCAAGACATACTTGGGAATAAAAACATTCTATTCACCCCAAACACCAAAGAGTTTTTTTTTAAACTTATGTAACCTATATCCTATTTATAAAAGGTAAAAAGCGCATATGCGCTTTGCACCTTTCCCATGAGGCAGTCCTTATACCAGCTTCTGACAGCCTGGTCATTGTTAAAAAATGAAATCAAATAAATCACTGAGAACATCACACTTGTTTTTAATTTGGGGCTTGCCATCTATAAAATACTAAAAACTGCTTGAGCGCACTTTTCCTGCGTCGCTTCTCGTGTCGCGTGCACGTTTTGATTGAGAACTTGGTGCCAAGCGTGTTGTAAAAATAATTATAACAATAAAATAACTGACCCTTGACAAGAAATTATTTCATTTTCTATCAATCTAAAAATTCAAATGCACATTTTTCTGTCACTAACTGGCCTAAAAAAATGCTAATTAATATTAGTCACGTTCACGTTTAATGACCAGCCGAGTGGTTGTTAAAAGAAATAGAAAGATGAAAAAAAAATTACTCACTCGCGACACTAAGCTCTTTGGGGAGGGGGGGGGGGCGTGGATTCGCTCTAAACAAAATATAAAAAGTGCGTAGTTGCCTCTAGGTTAGATGCACATTTTGATTGACAGGCGGTGTGTGGGCGTGTGCTGAGAGGGACCCCCCCCCACACCCCCCTTTTTGCACTTTGCCCACGCCCCTCGGTCCCGGTCCCGTTCATCTCGCTCCCTTTCCTCTTCTCTCGCGCTCTGGTTGGGGGGGCGTTCAAGCATCGCGCGTCGGCAATGAACGGCTACGGTTCTCCGTACTTGTACGTGCACGGCGCTCCGGTGTCTCAACCGCCGCGGGCGCCCCTCCAGCGGACCCCCAAATGCGCCAGATGCCGCAACCACGGCGTGCTGTCGTGGCTCAAGGGCCACAAGCGGTACTGCCGCTTCAAGGACTGCGCCTGCGACAAGTGCATCCTCATCATCGAGAGGCAGCGGGTGATGGCTGCGCAGGTGGCGCTGCGCCGGCAGCAGGCCAACGAGAGCCTGGACAGCCTCGTCCCGGAGGCCCTCAGGGGGGCGCCGGCCGGGGAGCCCGAGCCGTGCGGGTGGCCCGCCGCGGGGGAAGCGCCAGGTGAGCGCGAGAAGATCTCAATACTGTACTGTACGGATTTATTCAACGCGCCACATTCGGGACCTTTTTCATCGGGATTAGAATCATACTTGTTTGTTTGTTTGTTTGTTTTTTGGAAGAGAGGCGCCTTCCGTCAGAACTGTCAACTATTCCTCAACCATTTGTAAAAGACCAAAATGTCTTCTTCTTACTATTACTTTATGATCAAAGTTTTAAAATGTTTACCTATACGGGTGAAGATTATGATGACCAAATAACATTATAAGCGTTATTGTGGACATAAAGCCCCCCCCCCGAACATTTTAAATTGTTTTATGCAAAACATTAAATTTGTGTATTTCATGATTTAAAAAAAGGGATATGATCATTGCAAATGCTAAAATTATATTGGAAATGTGTGCGAAAATACACGTTTTCACACATATGACCTTAGCCTTTCATCTCAACAATGTACAAAATATAGAATTATATATAAATAATTTGAGTGTACAGTGCGGCGTAAAATTGTGCCAAACAAAATATGCGTTCATCTAAAATGACACGCTGTGGCGACCCCTAACGGGACAAGCCGAAAGAAAATGAAGAAGAAGTGTGGCTTAAACGAGTACATTTCATGTTATATCAACATTCAAATCAATCAGTCGAGACATCATATATATCATTTAAAATTCCCACCTCGTTGCACGTTATAACAGTTTTTCATTCACGCGGAAATTAAAAAAAATATGATAGCGATCGGGTGGTGAAAATGATAAAGTTATTTTCATAGTTCTCGCAATTTTGAGATAAAATGTTGCCGGGCAACATTTTTTTTTTTGGTTACACAGAAATGATGACCAAACAGCTTTGCAAAGAACACATTTGAGTGGAACAAAAACGCTATAGGAACTAAATGATGATGATTATTATTTCATTATTTTGCTGTAACGACTCGCGCGCAGGTTAATTCAATTCTGTGGTGTATTTAGAGATGAAAAAGGATATAAAAGTTGTATATGTAACAACAATACAAAATATTCTGCAATGTAAAAACAATCGTATGCAATTTTACGCCGGATGTGTAATATTGGGATATAATGTGTAGAACTAATATGTATTCATTCAGTCAAAATGTGCATGAGAAGTTAATGTTAAAAAATAGATTGCACCATAAAAAAACAACATATAAAAAGTGTGATATGCATTATAAATTTAAAGAGAGTACTTTATGTTTTAAAAAACTAAGTTGATATAAACAAGAAAGAATGCTTTGTTAAAACATGGTTTCTTATATAAATCCACGTTGATCCTAGATCCTAGATTGTAGATCCGAGATCGTAGATCCTACACCCTAGATCAGGTCAACGCGAAAGGAAAACCTCACTACAATATATTTTAAGTGCCTGATTCATCCATCTATCCATTTTCTGAACCGCTTATCCTAACAAGGGTCGCGGGGAGTGCTGGAGCACATCCCAGCTGTCAATGGGCAGGAGGTGGGGTACACCATGGACTGATTGGCAGCCAATCACAGGGCACGTCGAGACAAACAGTTGCACTCACAATCAGACCTAGGGGCAATTCAGAGTGTCCAATTAATGTTGCATGTTTTTGGGATGTGGGAGGAAAGCGAAGTGCCTGGAGAAACCCCACACAGGCAAACTCCACACAGGCGGGGCCGCGATTGAACGTGAGTCATTAGAACTGTGTGGCCGAAGATTTACCAGCTGAGCCGCTGTGCCTGATTTACTTTTTAAAAAAATCTAGTTTGAAACAACATAAACCAGCACAAAAGCTCCAAATCCTTTTTTTCCTCTTGTGGCGAGGGTCCCAGGTCCCAGGTCACAGCATTGTGCTGGATTAAATATAAACTAAAAAAACGGCATTGCCTTATGTTTTGCAGACGGTCCAGAGGACAGAAGCAGGGAGGCGTCCGGCGCCGAGAGCCCTGGTGAGCGGGACCACGATCAGGTGAGCTCCCCGGAAGGTTCCAAACCAAACTCCTGCTACACCCCTGACCCCCCGGACGGCCACTTGGAAGAGAAGGAGGCTAAAGCAGAGAGTCCCCAGAAGAGCCCCGCCAGCCCGGAGGGGCAGGGGGTGCTCATTGAAGGTCTGACCGGCTCCGTCAACCTGCCCCTCAGCCTCAGAGCCAACCGCCCCCCCCTGGAGGTTCTCAAGAAGATCTTCCCAGGGCACAAGGCAGCCGTTCTGGAGCTCATCCTCCGGGGCTGCGGAGGGGACCTAGTTGGCGCCATCGAGGTGCTGCTGTCCAGCCGGGGCCCCGAAGGGGGCGCGCGCCCGCACCCAGACCCTCACCCCGACCCCATGGTTCTGCCGCCCAGCGGGCAGCCTTACGAGCACGGCCTCGGCTCTTACCACCCGGTGACTTCCTCCGCCAAGTGGTCCGTGGGCTCTGCCTTTAGGGTGCCAGACTCACTGCGCTTCACTTCCGAGTCACCCTCGGTGGGCGCCCTGGGGGTCCCCCTGCAGCACCCGCGCTATCCGCTAGTGCTTCGCAACTCCCTGACCCGGGGCCCGGGCGGCGCGCTCGTACACAGCGATGTGACCCTGTGGAACACCATGGCCCTGCAGCAGCAGTACCAACTACGCTCCGCCGCCGCCGCCGCCCAATACGTGTCACCCTTCGGTCCGGCCTCAGCTCCTGGGGGATCTGCCTTCCGGGGGGCTTCGCTGCTACACCAGCACCACCTCAGAGTCACCGAGGAGCCCCGCATTGGCATCCAGGAGGGGGAGGGCTGCGGGCCTGGGGCCAAGGGGGGCCTGTACTCGCCCGACGAGGACTACGAGGAGCGTTCGGACTCGTCCGACTCGCGGATCTTGAACTCGTCCGGTTAGGATGCTTTTGCTTTGTCTGGACCGGACCCAGACAAACATTGGAGTGAGCGCCACTCATGAATGTACGAACGTCTACGTGTACGTTTACTTCCTGTCAGCATGTTGTCATGGTTGTGAGCATGTGTTCTGTGTTAATAATAAAAGAGCAACACTGGACATCGAAACCGTGTGAAATGTTGCATTTGTAGAGCTCAGCCACGGCCTCCATTTTGTACACAAAAGAAAATACTGTCATGCAAATAGAAAGCACCTGGTCAGCGTCACGAAACATATTTCAACATTCTTAATTGGGACAAGTGGGCAAACAAAAGCCGAAAATTCAACACTTTACTCACATGGCATCGTAGGGTGGTAGTCATACTTGGAGTAGCAGTACTCGTAGGAATAGTAGTAAATGTTTTACAGTGTGTAATGATACAACAAGCTATAGTAGCAGTAGCACTATTGATAGGTGTCGTTATAAATGGTAGGAGTATAGTAACAGTAGTGGTTGGAGTAGCAATATGAGTGTAGTAGTAATTACTGTTGTAGTTTCAGTAGCATTAGTGACGGTCGTAGTTTTACGAGTAGTCGTACCGTAAGTAGTAATAGCAACAGTAATAGCTTTAGTTGTAATAACGGAGTACAAATCCATCCATTCGTTTTCTTTGCCGCTTATCCTCAAGAGGGTCTGGAGCCTATCCCAGCTGTCAGCAGGCAGGAGGCAGGATACACCCTGAACTGGTTGGCAGCCAATCGCAGGGAACATGGAGACAAATAGCCACAATCACACCTAGGGGCAACACGCAAACTCCACACAGGTGGGTTCAGGATTAGAACCCCAGTCCTCAGAACTGTGAGGCCATCGTTCGACAGCTGCGCCACAGTGCCGCCAGGAGCAAGATCAATTGTAGTATTAGTTGTTTTACTTGTAGTTAATGATTCTAGAACTATTAATGGTAGTCATAATAGTTGGAGCAAAAAAGTAGTAATTCTAATAGTTGGACTGGTAGTAGTAGTAGTAGTAATGGCAGTAGTAGCAGTTATGGGAAAGAGTAGTGAAGGCTAGACTCAGGACAGAAGTAAGTATGTGCGAGCAACAGTGTGGTTTCATGTGAAGAAAGAGGACCACAGACTCATTAGTTGCCTTGAGGATGCTCGTGGAAAAGTACAGAGAAGATCAGAAAGAAAGCCTATGACAGAGTACCAAGAGAGGAAGTGTGGTACTACATGCGCAAGTCTGGTGTGGCGGAGAAATATGTTAGAATAATAAAGGACATGTATGAGGGCAGCAGAACAATGGTGAGATGTGCTGTAGGTGTGTCAGAAGAATTTAAGGTGGAGGTGGGACTGCATCAGCGATCCGCGCTGAGCCCCTTCCTGTTTGTGGTAGTAATGGATAATGTCACAGACGAGGTTAGACTGGAATCCCCTTGGACCATAATATTCGCAGATGATATTGTGATCTGCAGTGAAAGCAGGCAACAGGCAGAGGAACAGGTAGAAATATGGAGGTATGCACTGGAAAGGAAAGGAATGAAGATTAGCCAAAATAAAACAGAATATATGTGAGTGAATGAGAGGGGCAGAAGAGGAAGAGTGAAGCTGTGGGGAGAAGAGATGGCAAGGGTGGATGACTTCAAATACCTGAGGTCAACAATACAGAGCAATGGTGAGTGTGGTAAGGAAGTGAAGAAACGGGTACAAGCGGGACTGAACAGTTGCCGGAAGGTGTCTGGTGTTCTATGTGACAGAAGAGTCTCCGCTAGGACGAAGGGCAAAGTGTATAAAACAGTGGTGAGCCTGGCCATGATGTACGGATTAGAGACGGTGGCACTGAAGAAACAACAGGAAGCAGAACTGGAGGTAGAAGAAATGAAGATGCTGAGGTTCTCACTTGGAGTGAACAGGTTGGATAGGATTAGAAACGAGCTCATTAGAGGAACAGCCAAAGTTGGATGTTTTGGAGACAAGGTTAGAGAGAGCAGACTTCGATGGTTTGGACATGTTCAGAGGCGAGAGAGTGAGTATATTGGTAGAAGGGTGCTGAGGATGGAGCTGCCAGCCAAAAGAGCGAGAGGAAGACCAAAGAGCAGGTTGATGGATGTTCTGAGGGAGGACATGAGGACAGTGGGTGTTAGAGAAGAAGATGCACGATGACACGGTGTGGCGACCCCTAACGGGACAAGCCGAAAGAAGAAGAAGAAGAAGGAGTGATACCAAATCATCTTAGAACTTGACAGGTTGGTAGAATTAGTAATAGTTGCTGCAGCAATAGTACTCGATGGAAGTCATTTTTGTATACAGTACGTGCAGCTGTTCTAGTAGAAGTACTGTACTTTTAGAAGCAGTAGCGAAATAAATAGTAGTTGTACAAAACAGTAAAAGTAGTGATTCGAGTACTAAACTTCAAGTTTACTTCAAATTCCGGGATGAAAGCCTTTAAGGGCCTCCCTATTTGTGCGAGCTTCTCGCCATTCCGCCGGCTGCTTGTGCACCCCAAAAGCATTTTTGGTTTTATTTCTTAATTCTTTTCATTGATGTGCAGTGACTTTGTAGGTCTATTTGCAGTGATGGTAGGTATAGCAAATAGACGGGTATTAATGATGGTAGAAACAGTTGTACTAGTAGTAGTTAGTAGTCGTAACAATAGTAGTAGTTATAGCAGCACAGAAATAGCAAAACTGTAGTGGTCTTTTTGTCACAAAAGACCACAGAAAGCAGCTCCATCCAAACAAAAAGCAAAACATCTTATAAAAACAACAAGTAATTTTAAGAAAGTGAACTAAATTCAAGACATACAGTGGATTCCTTTCGATGGTCACAAAAAAAAAAAAAAAAAAAAATGTTGTAGTTCAGGAGACACTCAATTTAACCGGAGTCCTTCTATTCATATAACATGACAAATGGCGCCATCTGCTGGTCAAACTCTTACACTGCATTTGGACACCTCAGGAGACTTGTTGAGCTGCTTTTGGCTGACATCTTGTGGTTAAAAGTCAACACGACATTTGCCCCTTTTCAGGACTGCAACAAGGCGCTCAACGGTTCCGTACTTTAAACATGCCATTTTTATTTCGCATTCATTTTGTACAATAATCATAAAAAAAAAAAAAAAACTGGCCCAAAGTTTGAGTCCCCAGTAGTATTGTAAAAAAAAGGAAGATAATTGTTTAAAAAAAGAGAAAATGAAACTAAATGAAAAAGAGATTGAAATAAAAGCAAATAAAACAGCAATTACTATTAAAAGGTATGTTAAATAAAATAATTCAAAATACAATTAAAAAATAAATAGATTATATTATGAAACTAAAACATATATAAAATAAATAAACAAACTGAAATTTAAAAAAACTTTCATGCATTTTTTTTAAAACGAGGTTTTCATTATTAAGAGAGGGGGAAAAAACTACATGGGCCTGTGTGAAAAAGTGATTTTAGGAATTTAATGACTGGTTGGCCCACCCTAAGCAATTACTTGCTATGAGTTTCTTCCAGACTGACAGCTTACAATCTTGGCCCACTCATCTTTGCAGAATTATTGCAATTCAGCCACTTTGGAAGGTTTTCATTCATGAACAGCCTTTTTAAGGTCATGCCACAGCATCTCTGTAGGATTCAGGTCAGGACTTTGGCGAGGCCCCGCAAAAGCCTTCATTTAGTTTTTCTTCAGTCATACAATGGAGTTGCTGGTAGATTTTGGATCATTGTTCTGATTCAGAACCCAACTTCATCACAGCTTGAGGTCACGAACAGATGGTTGGACATGGTTACAGGTTACATTTCTCTACATATATATACATTCATGGAGTGTCTACAAAAAAAAAAAAAATTCTACACACTTTAAATAATGATATTTGTAAATTCTTTTGTGTTGAAATATTCGAATTATAATAAACATCAAGTTTAAAATTATTTGAAGTGTGTATACATTTCTGGGGACACCCTGTGTGTGTGTGTGTGTGAATAAAATAAAGAGTGAAGTACAGATTAGAGCAGTTAGTGGTCACAGTTGATGTAATGTGTTGACTGTTGGGCTGCATTTTGTTTTGACTGGTCGCCGGGTCAGCACGAAGGCGTCAAAGTACTTGAGACGGAGACAAATGCCGCCCCGCGACGTCTGCTTTAGTCTTTAAGTGCATGTGTTGTGAGTCCGTCACAGGCTAATTAACATAACAGTGGTGGCCTTGCACTTTTTTTTTTTTTTTTTTTTGTGCAGTGCTCATTCTTCTTCTTCTCAGCGGGACACTTCCAACTAGATACTGCTCCTTTAATCAATACCACATTGCAATCATTACCTCATTAATCATTTCAGTCATAACCACAACATGGGATCAAGTCTCATTTCAACTCTGCGTGTGTTTACAGTATACAAGTTAGAGCCCAACACGCAAACAAAAACAACCCTTTGAACGATGAAAACACAACATTAATATATATCTTAATAGAATAGAAACACTTTTTTTTTTTTTACACCAATTTGTGATTTTCAAAGACGTCCTGATATTGGAAAAGGGCCGTGATTTCATTCAACAGGCCTAAACCTGTTCAACATCTCCAGAACCAGGCTCTGGAAAATCTTCAGGATTCAATAAACCCTTCCCAAGACTCATTTGAACCACCCCAAGATTCTCCAAACCTCCATTGACAGGACCATTTCATGCTACGTATGCAGCTGTAAAAAGGAGATGAAACCATGGTGGATGGCAACACCTCAGCAACAAGCTCCTGATAAAAACCTTCAAAATTTGCTTTTGCTCCCTTTTCTTTTCCGAGCCCTTTCAAAGAATCCTTCAAACAGAACCACTGCATGATCTAACATCTCCTTAACGGCACCTGGAACCCCTTCAAGTGTTAGTGAATCCCTTATTTAACAGGACTTGTGAGCCCACGAGAGTCAACGAACCCTTCCAGAGAATATTTAGAACCGTGGAAACAACCCCAAGTATTCTTTCAGGTGACCTAAAGCTACTGAACATGAAGAATCTTTTGAAACCCCTAGCCCTTAAGAACAGAAAATCATCAACAGAAGCTGAAACCCCTTCAAGAAACTTTGAATTCTTCAAAAACAACATTCTTCTTCCTAACCAGGGTCTGGTCCTCCTTCTGGAGTGATACGACCAGTTCCGTGTCCAGTGAGCATAAAAAAGATAGGGAAAGAAACATTTTGAAGTCTCCAATGATTTCTGTTGCGGAACCTGAAAACTGATCGGTTCAAGACCTCTTTAAGGGCAAAGAGCTGAAATTGCCATGGATGGTGTAGATTGTGTATCTCCGTAGGCCAGAGTGGACTCAAAATGGGTCTGGGGTCAGTTTTTATAGGGTCGTGGATTCTTGCCAAATGAATCAGAGATCCCGGGAGAGGAATGCTATTCGTAATCTGGGTCTGGACCAGGAAAATGAGTTTGTGAAGCCCTGGCAGAAGCCTGCACATTAGTAGCATGTTCCATAATAAAAAATAAAATAAAATGGTAAAAACTTGACTTTACCCTCAAGGGGGACACACAGGCGAGGTTTTATTGAGAAGCCAGGAGTCCCCTCGGAAGGAAATTGAGAAACTTCACGAGGACCTCTGGAAGATATTCAAGATCTACAGTCTGTCCCACATTTCCCAGTATAACTTTTTACTTTTTTTTTTTTTTTTTAAAGATGCCAGGAATTCTTTCCAAGTATCATCCCAGGGGTTCCTGATGAACCACAGAGAACATGTTACACCTGGAGGTGTCCAGGCCCCGGTGACGAGCGCATCCCTCCGACCCGAAGTGTGGCCCGGGCCCGGCGGATCAAAGCATTCCTGGCCAGGAAGCTGCAACGCGGGGTGGCCGCTTGTAACCTCCGTCGTAAATTAAGAGACCAAGTGGAGAATCGAGCTGCACCTGCAGGTCTTCACCTCTCTACCCCAAATTCTCCACACATGGAGGAAGACTTAGGACCACAGACAAGCAAAGACTTCACACTTTACTGTCATTGATTGAGGATTAGCGCTTCACACAGATGTTACATCGTCATTACACATACCAGCTAGTAATACACACACACGCACACAAATATGGTACATATGTCAAATTCAATTTAAGGCAAATGACATGAATGCATTTTCAAACAAAGTGGAATTTAATTAATACCCAAAATAAAAATAATAATTCAAATTATTGAAAACAAAAAGTAAAAAAAATATGACAACGCCCCAAAGACATTAAAATAATAAAATAAAATGTAAAATTATGTAAACTAAAAAAATGTGGATATAAAAATAAAGAAGAAACAAAATAACATATGCTAATAATAATAATAATAATACATAATAATACATGAAAAATATGGGGTATGTAAACCATTAAAATGAAATTCATGAAAAACTGTACACCTAATCAAACAAAAAGGAAATAAATAAACCACTATTTTAAATAATTGAAAACCAAATAAATCAAAAAACTAAACGAGGAAATACCCAAAGAAAATAACAAGAATAAATCAAATAATGTGAACATATTTATGAAAAATAATAGACATTAAAATGGACATTATCAAGAAAACAGTATAACAAATACATATTGATAAAATAAACTGAACTAGCATGCACAAAATCTAAGGTTAAGATTTATTACAGAGTTACTGCACATTTTTACTGATATTAACAGTTTATGAGTTAACTAAAATGGAGATGAGATTACATTGAAACTTTGTAGTCATTATATAATTACTGTAAAAAAATGCATGTAGCAAAGGAAATATACATACTGTATACAGTATACCTGCGTAAAATAAAACAAAATAAAAAAGGGAGAAAATGTATAAAACATATCATACACTATTTTAACCCAAACAGTGGAAAAATACCTGTGATAAAACAAAATAACGCAATGATTACAAATAGAATGAAACAAAATAAATAAGCAAATAAAGTTGTTTTTTTAAATAAAATGAGAAAAATAAAACCAAATTATAAAAAAAGGGCAATGAAAAATGTCAAAATAAACTATAAAGTAAAACTACCAAAATGAAAACTAATTTATTACTAGATAAAATACAAAATTTTTTTTTAAAAAATTAAAGTAAGATGCACGTACCTCTTTGGGGTTTTCATGATAGAGAGCCAGGGGGGCATTAATTACTGTCTATAATAAATGTGTTGTTGCTATAAAATGTACAAGCACACCCAATTCATTGCAGAATAAATTTTATGGCTAATCGGGCTAATCGTACTAGGATGACTACGATTTTGACTAAATCTAGTTGTAGGTAAATGGGTGTTTGACTCATATTTTAATTCTAATTTGTGGTAAGTACGCCATAGCTAAAAGGAGATTGGATGACAAAGAGCACAGCTCATTTCTAAACATGATAATTTCATCATTGGCTTTGTTTCAAAGCAATCATTATTAGCAACTTCAATAAAGAAGAAAAAGAAGAAACCTCTGAAAAGCGCTGCTAGCCGAGATGGCGCTAGACTTTCTGCCATTAGTCATTAGTGAGCTAAAACAGCACAAGAAATGACTATTTCTTGTACTTATTTGTTTGAAAAACCACAGCATAAATAATGTACTAGTTCATTACAAACGCTCTTATTTCAAGTCTCATCTTAAAACAAACTTATTACAAAAGTTTAGTTGTCGAGTTAGCTTGAGTCAAATGCCACCGAGCTGATTTGAGCACCTATTGGCCGGTGTCCGCTGGAGGCGGCAAATCCCCAACGTGGGGGCGTGGCTTATGAGAAGCGTTGCTCTGAGCTGCCGCTGCCCCACCGAACTTCTCTCAGTCGGTACACGCACACGCGCGCGCGCACACACGCACTAAACACTCAATTAACAACTAATTAGGGGCTCGCTGCTTTCCCAGCAGGCTGGAACACACTTGGAAAGGAGGGACCGTCCACCCGTGGAGGTAAAAGTGGATTTTTTTTGTCCGTCCGTTTGTTTTGTTTTTGTCACCCATGCCACTAATTATCTTTTTAAAAACCGAGTCAGTGCATGAGTAATATCGTTGGACTTATTATTCATTTATGACATAGTATAGTCTTGATGGAATGCTCATATACCTCAAATTATTTAAAACAAATCTTAATTTCATTCGGGATCTATTATTAATATAGTATGGACTTTAAGGCGGTTCTTTTGATCACATTTTTTTTTTTTTACCATTTATTGACTCATGTAGTCTGGTTTAAAATCATGCACTTTTATTTTTACGTTTGTGATAAATATGATGGTTTGTATTATTTTTTTACATCCATAGTCTTAATTATGGTTCTGCATTTAGAAACAATTCTATTCTTAATCAGCGTTTTGCAATTTTTCAAACATTAAAAATTAATGTTATTCCGTTACATTACAATTCGTCACCTATACTTTTTGGGATTTCCTTTTTCTTCAAAACAATGAAAAATACAAGAAAAGATTGAATATTTAAACTGCTGCATGTGCACATTATTGTTATAACGCGGCAGATTGAAGAAAATAAAATGTCATATAAGACCTACAGTATATCCTGTCTCATTCAGACACAGGGTATGGCACATAACTGTTAAATATTCGGTAAGTCATTGTATTGTTCACAAATTTCTAGAAACGCATGACCCAAAATGTAAAAATTTATTTCTAAAATGCCTCTCAAAACTATCAGACTCTATCATCCATTTTTCTACCATCTGTCTGTACTCAGCGTACCTAAAATAAAATATACAGCAAAAGCAGTTAAAAGATTCAGATTTGTTTGTGTGTATCCCCCACCCCCAATATTTCCACAAAAACATTTACCAAAAGGTCAAGAAAACAAAACATATTCTCAAAGTGCAGAGTTATCATGCTTTCCGCACGAAATAAATAAATGTTTTAAAGTGGAGAGAAAAGTCCTGAATATTACTTTACTGGAGACAAAATGAACAACTAAATACTACTACTATTGTTAACAATAAATTCCTTTATCCACTTCAAGTAGAATATGCAACTAATTCCAGGCCACTTTTGTAGCTATTGTCACTATATTCCGTAATTAAGTAAACAAAAGTGTGCATAACTTTTAATGTGCAGGGCACTTGCAAACATGACCGAGGGTTGCGAGTTCGAGATCGACGTGGAGAGCGTGGAGGCGGAGGCCGACGAGCAGAGCGAGCGACCGGAGGAGGACGACCACCGCGACCGCAACCCGGACGGAGGCGGCGGGGACCCTCGCGCCGCCAAGCCGGCCCACGGTGGCCTGAGCCCGGGCGACCAGCGCAAGCTGAGCCGCACGCCCAAATGCGCGCGCTGCCGCAACCACGGCGTGGTGTCGTGCCTCAAGGGCCACAAACGCTTCTGCCGCTGGAGGGACTGCCAGTGCGCCAACTGCCTGCTGGTGGTGGAGAGGCAGCGGGTCATGGCCGCGCAGGTGGCGCTACGGAGGCAGCAAGCCACGGAGGTGAGGGATTCAAACCTTAACCAGAGGAGTTCGTCAGGAGTACTTAAAAAAAAAAACAACAACAGCTGATATCTGTTCAACTGAGAGCTGGGAAAAAGTAGGGCCTCTGCATGCGTTTTCGGACACACACACGCACACACACGCACACACACGCACACACACGCACACACGCACACACATATATATATTAAAGGTAAAAGTAGAAACATTGATTTTCTTCTGACTAGGTTTACAATTTTTCAAATTCCTCCCCAGTGCAGCTATTGTGTTTCTTCTTGTTGGTTTTGCTTCAAAAGTTTGGAGGCACGTCACCTCTGGCATGAAAAAGTGTTTTCAAGCGTTTGACTTGACAGTCTGTCAGTTTGGCAGGCTGGCTGGCTGTCTGGCTGGCTATTCCAACTGTAAAATTATACAGATACATATATGCACGATTAATTGCTTCATTTTTATTTATTTAAATTTTGTTTTGGAGCCCCACTAAAACGCAAAATATACAATCATTTCAGTTTAGATTTGCAAGACTTTTATTTCCTCCCCCAAAATTGTGGGACTTGATGTTCCACTGAATATGTTTCTTTATCTTTTGAAAGAAAATGCATGCATTTCACAATGATTTATTGCAAATATTTTTAATTTGCATAGCCCTCCCTCAGAAATTTAAATATATTCGGTGTATGGATTACTTTTTCAAACGTATAAATTAAATACTGTAAAACTGTCATCTATTGCTATTACTATGTATAGTTTATTCTGGTTTCTATTTTGCTGACATTCCCGGTACATTTAAGTTGAAGTCTTTGGTGTTCGTTACTGTATATGCTATATAAAAAAAAGGTTGATAATCTCTTTTTCTTCCTTTGTTGGTTCTGACTGGGCTGAGTATTTTGTTTTGCGCTACTGTTACAGGCTGTGTTTGAGATTATGTGGTTAAATGCAGTTTTATGAGCTAATTAGATTTAATAACACACTCAGAGGAAAAATAACTACAAAATGATCTAACATCTTATTTTAAACTTAATGCCATGCGCATGTTGTTTCGCTTGCCATATCTGTTTCTATAAGGATTACGACGCTGACATGGGCCAACATTTCAGCTATGATTGAGTCAATTAATAATAAAATATATCACTTTAAATTTTGCAATAGGGAAACAAAGAGAATGATGGCAGCTGCGACTTTACTGCCTTCATTGTATCTAAAAACAAACTTGTTTCTTTTCTTTTTTATCTATAAGGACAAAAAAGGCCTATCTGGGAAACAAATTCCAGCCGAGAGGAGGAGCATCTATCAGAGACATGTTCGTCCATCAACGCTGCTGGCCAAAAGCATCCTTGAAGGTAAAAAAAAAAAACAAAAAAAAAACCCTGAAGATTACATATTGCCTCCTTTGGTCTTGAAAATTAATGCAGATTAAAGCAGCGGTTGTGGAGGCCCCGAAGCTCAGTGGTTAGAGCACTGGTTTGGCCCCTGAGAAGGGTTGCGTCAGGAAGGGCATCCGGCGTAAAAATTGTGCCAAACATGTATATGCGTTCATCTGGGATGATACGCTGAGACGACCCCGAAAGGGACAAGCCGAAAGGAAAACAACAAAGGAGCGGTTGTAAATATTGTTGTTAGTGGTTTGAATGACACGTGAATTGCCGATGTTATTAAGAAGTAATTCAATGCTCAGGATAGGTCCATACATAGTTATGAACATTATTAATGTGCAATGTATTGCTCAAGAGAAAAGGGTCTCGGTTTAGACAAGACAACGGTATTTTGTGAATGCAACTGCAAGGTGTCACGATGTCTCAGTGACGTGCCATGAAATGAAAAAGAAATGCAGCATCTAAAAGCAAAGTTTGCTTGACAGCATGAAATTTAGGGGCCCTGATTCATAAACTATGCCTGAAAAATTATAGAAAGTCTGCCCATTTTGTTGTGAATTGGCCATTTGACTCATATTCACGGCTCAAGAAATTTCGTTCAATTGCCACCAAATTCGAACGAGCGATACGAGACAGATGCACAACGCGAAATTGACATTTGAGTTTTCATCGTTGCAGTTCCGGTCGGGTGAGGCAAGTCAGCAAAGTTTGATGATTTGACGCTAAAAACCAAAATCAAATAATGATTCCATTTCACAAGGTCATCATATCGTGACTAAAGATTTCATGTCGCAACATGTGCCAGGGTAGACATGTCGAGGTCGACCCAAAAAAAAAAGTCTCAAGAGGCAACAGCAAATAGAAAGTTTGCCATTTTGTTTCTAAAGAACCATTTCCAGGGGTCTTTCATAGACCCACTCCAAGAGATTTACAGTTGTCCAATTGCTACCACTTTTGAAGTCCATGTACTTGATAGATTGGTGACATCAAATATGAGTTTTGTCATTGACTGCAAAACCTGCAACAAAATTTGATGACTTGCCTGGAAATATGAATTAATCAGTGCTTGCACTTTTAATTGCCACAAACCTGTAATGATATGATACATGGAGGGGATAATACTCATGGTTTCATCCCCCAACCCACCCAATCAACAGGATTCCGCCCGGTGCCGTCCGATCCCTTCCTGGCCTCCAACCAGTCCCTGCCGCCCCCGCTGAGCGACCGCATGCGCAAGAGGCGGGCGTTCGCCGACAAGGAGCTGGAGAGCATCATGTTGGAGCGAGAGTACAAGGAACGCGAGCTATTGGAGAGCGGCCAGGCCTCGCCGCTGCTCTTCTCCAACAACATGGCGCACCACGCAGTGCCGTACTCGCCTGAGGTGCCCCCTAAGGACATGTGCCTGGGCCCCAGCTGTTTGGACTTGCCCATGCAGTACCCCACGCCCGCCAACAACATGGAGCTCATCTCGTCCAATGTGAGCATGGCTGCTACGTACCGGCACTACCCGCGGGGAGGCTTCATGGTGTGGCCCCGTAGTGCCGCCAACTTGGGCGACGCCCTGCTCTACCGTCAGTGCCTCTTCAATGCCACGGCGGTACAGAATATGAAGCCTGGTGGTGCGGTGTGGGAGCCCAAGACCATGCCCCTCGAGAGCCATCCGCCGGAGCAGGACGCCGCCGGTGCAGAGGGCTCGCGAGCTGCCTTGTTGCAGGACCACGAGGACCCGCTAAGGGTGGCATCAAAATCTACCATGAGAGAGAACTCTGCTTTCTACCCACCAAAGAGGAGCTTTCCACAAGCCTTCCCGGCCAAGGATGCCGCCAAGTTCTCTCTAAAAGTAAACTCCACCTTCCACTCTCTCATCCAACACTCACTGGGCGACAAGGGCGGTGGGGGTGGCGGTGGCGGAGGGACGGCAGT
Organism: Syngnathoides biaculeatus; assembly: GCF_019802595.1. Lineage (NCBI taxonomy): Eukaryota > Metazoa > Chordata > Actinopteri > Syngnathiformes > Syngnathidae > Syngnathoides > Syngnathoides biaculeatus. The sequence goes on along the minus strand of NC_084643.1, from coordinate 26,430,092 downwards.
GGCAGAACTCCGGGGGGCGCCAAATTGCAGAGAACTCCTGCAGGAGGCTGCCCGCAAGCTCAGGGAAAACTCTGGCAAGGACGCCCAGGCCGACAAAATGGCCGACAGGTACGCCAAAGATTTCCTGACCAAGCCGGGTGGGACCAAGATGGCCCCCGGCGAGTCTCTCTCCTTTTCTGTGGAAGCCATTTTGAAAAGACCGGCCATGAGTCAGGCGTTTCATTGAAATATAAATACAGTAAACCCCCCCCCCCCCCACACACACACACACACATTTTTGCAGATGGATAGGAACGGAGCCCTGCTGGAAAAAGCGATTGGTGACCCACGACACCCCCCCCCCCATAACTATCTGTACCAGTGTTTCCCAACCTAGAGTTAGCTGAGGCCTTCATTTTATATAACTCACAGCATGCAACCAAACAAAATGTCAAAACATTTTTTTTCCATACTGTATACTGAAATGATGTCATCTCAAAATTTTCCCAATTTACTTACTTTACCGTGTGAACGCTGTTGATTTAAAAGGCTTTTATTCTGTTGTACGGACACACTGCAAAAACTAAAATCAAGCCAAGATTAAATATCTCAAATCAAAGCTAAATATGCTTGTTGTTGCTCTGCCAAGATTTTTTTTTTAACCAGGCAATTCATTCTCATAATAAAGTATTATAATTTATGAGATATTAAAAATCTTTGACCGGTGATTATCAACTTAAAATATGTAGTACTGTAACTTGTAGGTGTCTTTTAGCTGCCATACCTGATCAATTTGAATTGCCCTATGGGGCCATATAAAGTTTTGATTTGAATTGAATTGAAATGCTTATGGCACATAAACACTCAAAGTATATTAATAATCTAATCCAAAAATACACTAAACCGTGATCCCAAAACACTAACGTCAGTCCAATCTCATTTTACAACAATAGCTTTAAAAATACAGTAAATGTCTTCCAGATTCTGACAGAATGCACAGGAAATGCAAGCAGACATGCCACTAAGACTTCCTGTATCTTCTGCTAACATCCCGGGCTAAACTCAACTCCGTCCTGACATACAAATACGTTAGTCTCTCAGAAGCTAACTTCCACATACATCATTGACACTAATGATTGTTTCTGTATTGGCTCAAGCTTTGGCGCTATTTTGTGTTATCTTGGAACGTTAAAAAAAGATGAAGAGGTGAATTTGTGAATAGCTAACCATGAAAAGGCGGGCTTTGCTGTATGTACAAGAAAAATGTGGGTCCAAAAAGAACACTTCCATATTGTGATACCTTTGTACAGGGTATTATACACTGTTTCTGCTTGTTCATGTGGAATAACTATTTGTCAAAAGTATTTAAACATGTTCTTCAGGCCAATAAACGTGATAAAACTTTGCCTAAAATGTCTTGCAATTTATGCCTTACAGTTACACATAATACTTTCACTCAATTCGGCACTGATCTCTTCTTTTCAGTAAAGTCCCTTAGAATATTTCACTGGACGGTGGTCTAAATCTGTGATTCATCAATTTGATCGTGCTTGCTTTTGTTTGTATTTCTGAACACATTTAGACGCTCCTCAATTTATGCGAACACGTAAAAAATCCAGAATAAGCTTTTGAAAAAAAACCCCATCAAATATGCATTTTACTTAAGATGCATAATGTAGTGAAACTATTTGTTTAATAGAAATAATTTGAACAATACCAACAAACTGGGACATGCTAGTGAGTTCACTAATGTTGTAAATAACCAGAAACACAACATTTTGCATCATTGTTTAATGCAAGTACATTCATGTGTATTTACAGTATGTGCGTATCCGTCACTGCCTGTATACGAGCAGTACGCTGTCACTCATCGATCAGGACCACTCGCAGTTCCTAGTTTTTTCACAGATTCACTGAGTTACTCTTTCAAAAGAGAACGCTAATTTCATTTAGGAAACATTCTTCTGTTTTTGCATGTGCAAATGTTATGTAAATTCATCAATTGGTACACACCACGACAGCAATGGCTGCTTGTGATGTACATCAGTTTTTCTTTTTAACCTGTCCTATTCGACTGTTAGGTTACGTAGATTGGAGAGTCTAGATCCCTTTTACGCCACAACAGTTTTACTGTGCCACAGTGGAGAAAATGGATGGATGGATAGCTGTTCGAATGACAAGCAAAATAAATCATTATATGCACAGTACAATGATGCATTACATTCAAGTATTGTATTGGGGAGCCCATCTACGGACACATGCAAGTAAATTGGCACCATCTCATTAGAAGTGATCGGGAAGTGTTGCGCCAGCACCGAAGAGGGGGAGGGGGGGGGTGTACTACCCGAGAGCGGCCCAGTGGATGTGACAACCCCCCCCCGCCCCCACGGAGGGACCCAGGGCCCACCGAAATGCCGCAAAAATTCTAGACCCGAAGGAGGCCCAACGCCGACCCTTCTCCGCCAATACATGTAGCAATTTATGACTACAGTTCAATACATACATTTGATCCATCTATTATTATCATTACAGCTTATCCTGTAGCTTATCCTCACAAGGGTCACGGGGATTGCTGTAACCTATCCCAGCTGTTAACGGTCAGGAGGCAGGGTACACCCTGACCTTGTTGCCAAGCAGGCCCAGGGCACATCGAGACAAACAGCCACACTCACAATCACACGTAGGGTCAATTTAGAGTATCCAATTAATGTTGCATGTTTTTGGAACGTGGGAGGAAACCGCAGTGGCCGGAGAAAACCACGCAGGAATGGGAAGAACATGCAAACTCCACACAGGTGTGGCCGTGATTTGAACCCCTGTCCTCAGAACTGTGAGGCCAACGCTTTCCAGTTGATTGCCACCTAAATTTAAAAATATGTAAGAAAAAAAGTTCCATTCATTGATTGCATCCATCCATTTTCTGTACTGCTTATTCTCATACGGGTCACAGGTGTGCCCGGCTCAAGTTTTATTACATTACAAATTCCTTGTGTGTTTTTGGCATACCTGGTAAATAAAGAGGATCCTGATACTTTTTTGCTGTTTTTGTTTGTTCGCTGTGATGTTGTGTCACATTCATTGTAGCTCACTTGGGCAGCTGAATGGCCAGTGTCTGTAATGACAAGTTGAAATGAAACTGAATGGAGAATGTAACTTTACAGCTCGACTACACGCATGTGGCGTGGAGCCACGTCACTGCAAGGACGTGTCTGCAGTTTTTAAGACGACACAGGCTTGTGTATTTGAGAACCCCGATTTTCAGTTTCGAAACAAAATCATGACAGCCAATATAAGGAATGCTAACAATGTTAGTCACGAAATTGAGACAAGCACAAGGGATCTTTGCCATGCTTTATTTGTTTCTGCTTTAATTTAATTTATAATGTTTCTGGCCTAATTTACAGGCAAGTGACGTCTCCAAGTAGTTGCTTGGCACGCATATCACATCTTTACCTTTGCGGTCTTGAGTAAAACGAGGACGTTTTGACAACATTTGTATGTGAAACTTTCACAGACAAGATCATTCCCGTTTTAGCTTGTGTTTTGTTGTGTAAACATACCAAATGAGTGTGTGCGCCTCACTCAACAAGACAACGTTTGTTTGTGGTGTACTAAACGGCCGCTGATAACTATCTGCTGAGGTCCTTAGGACGACGTCCTCACAGCGTGTGAGGGTGAGATTCTGTGCGTCAGCAAGGGAGTGAACTGGATTGTTGATTTAACAGCACACACACGCCCGCACACGCACGCGCGCGCACACACACGTGCACACACACGTGCACACACACACACACACACACACACACACACACCACACACACACACACACACACACACACACTCTGACACCACACCTTCACCTTATCTACAGTCACTGTTCACACAGTAGCATTTTGTTTTTGTGCGCACAGGTGTCATTTTGCCATTTCGAGACTACTGACTTTCTTCCATGCTGGGATGATGGCAGCTCAGACAAACGCACACGAGAGGAAAAGTGGCCTGGGAATTTAGTTTTTGCCATCTCTTGTTTCGTAGAGAAAACAAGGCAAAAAGGTCACAAGTTGTGCTTGTTGATGATACGCGTCGCTGCTGATGTTGTCATGCGAAATGTCACCGAACTGTAGGGACTGCTAAACCCTGAACAAGTCTTATTGAGATTAGGCTTTAGAAAACGTTGCTTGCACTATTATTAATAATAGATCATATTATGGAACAGGCATCTTACACAACACAGGTTTTTCATACAACCACAATATTGAATTAAGGGTCAGAGAAATCATATCAGGGATATGGCGGCTCTTCACTACATCTCTTACAATACAGTAGCAATACACCAACATCGCAAATAAAATGTATCCATGTTTATTGCAGGATTCCACACACCCATCCACGATAGGTGAAAATCCACTATACAGAGATAGTCTATACATTTCTAAAACCAGTTTTACCATTTCAACATTCTTCAAATACAGTTAAAGTTACAACACATCTAAGTTTACAAAGAAAGTATTCCCAAAGTGCCTTTTTCCACTTTGTTACTGTCAAGAAGAAAAAAGTATTTGAACACCCAGCTATATTGAAAGTTCTCCCACTTAGAAATCATGGAGGGGTCTGAAATTTTCATTGTAGGCGCATGTCCACTGTGAGAGAGATCATCTAAAAAGAAACATCCAGAAATCACAATGTATGATTTTTTTTAATTATTTATTTGTGCACAATAGCTGCAAATAAGTATTTGAACACATGAGTAAACCAATGTTGATATTTGGTAGAGTAGCCTTTGTTTGCAATTGCAGAGGTCCAACGTTTCCTGTAGTTGTTCACCAGGTTTGCACACACTGCAGGATAGATTTTGGCCCACTCCTCCACACAGATCTTCTCTAGATCAGACAGATTTCTGGGCTGTCGCTGAGAAACACGGAGTTTCAGCTCCCTCCAAAGATTTTCTATTGGGTTTAGGTCTGGAGACTGGCTAGGCCACGCCAGAACCTTGATAGGCTTCGTACGGAGCCACTCCTTGGTTTTCCTGGCTGTGTGCATTGTCATGTTGAAAGACCCAGCCACGACCCATCTTCAATGCTCTGACTGAGGGAAAGAGGTTGTTCCCCAAAATCTCACAATACATGGCTGTAGTCATCCTCTCCTTAATACAGTGCAGTTGTCCTGTCCCATGTGCAGAAAAAGTATGATGCTACCACCCCGATGCGTCACAGTAGGGATGGTGTTCTTGGGATGGAAGTCATCATTCGTTTTCCTCCAAAGACGGTTAGTGGAATTATGACCAAAAAGTTCCATTTTGGTCTCATCTGACCACAAACGTTCTCCCATGACTCCTCTGTATCATCCAAATGGTCACTGGCAAACTCAAGATGGGCCTTGACATGTGCTGATTTAAGCAGCGGAACCTTCCGTGCCGTGCATGATTTCAAACCATGACATCTTAGTGTATTACCAACAGTCACCTTGGAAACGGTGGTCCCAGCTCTTTTCAGGTCATCGACCAAGTCCTGTCATGTAATCCTAGACTGGTTCCTCACCTTTCTAAGGCTCATTGAGACCCCCCGAGGTGATATCTTGCGCGGGGCTCGACTCTGATTGAGATTGACCGTCCTGTTTAGCTTCTTCCATTTTCCAATGATTGCTCCAACAGTGGACATTTTTTCCACCAAGCTACTTGGCAATTTCTCCGTAGCCCTTTCCAGCTGTGTGGAGTTGTATAATTTTGTCTCTGGTGTCAGCTCTTTGGTCTTGTCCATGTTACAAATTTGAGTCTTACTGATTGTATGGGGTGGACAGGTGTCTTTATGCAGCTAACGACCTCACACAGGTGCATCTGATTCAAGATAATACATGGAGTGGAGGTGGACTTTTAAGGGCAGACTAACAGGTCTTTGAGGGTCAGAATTCTAGCTGATAGACAGGTGTTCAAATACTTATTTGCAGCTGTATCACACAAATAAATAGTTAAAAATCATACATTATGAGTTCTGGATTTTTCTTTTCAAATTATCTCTCTCACAGTGGACATGCACCTATGATGAAAATTTCAGACCCCTCCATGATTTCCAAGTGCGAGAACTTACAATATAGCAGGGTATTCAAATAGTTATTTTCTTCACTGTAAGAGAGGATACGAGAACAATCAGGGGTGTATAATTTCCATGCTATGTGTGACAACGACATTTAAAAAATATATATTTTCTTCTTCTTCTTCTTGCTGTTAATTACACCGTATGTCTTCCACTCGACATCAGTACTGCCTAGCATGTTGCAGCATAACATAGTAGTGTGCTATAATGTAGGCATACAGCTCTAAATTCTAATTTGCTTATAAACTGTAAAAACATAAAAAAAAACCAATTACTTATAAATCCATGATATAGGGATTCCACAATGTACCAGGATGCAGCAGAGTTTGACTGGATAACTGAGATATTTTCCCAACCATAATAATATCGTCACACTTAGGGCTGTAGAAAAAATACCAACAATGAAATACTGCATCGGTATCTCTCTGAGTACAGTATTTATAAATCAACAGCAGCTACTAATATTTCATATATTGTCATATTTGGCAGCAAAATATACATAAGGTGTGGAGAGTGGGGGGTGGGGAGGGGTCAATGGACATGCAACAGCAGTGTGGTGGCCCTCAGCGCGATACTGGTGGTCATTAAAAAGCACGACAAGAACTTCACGCCCGCTGGTCGTGGATGCAAAGTATATCACGCTCCATTAGCCTCTACAGTCATAATAGTGTCGTGTGAGGGGAGGTGTCGCCTTTCTCAATTGTAGCGTACCGCTTGAAGCTGCTGGCGTGACCACCACCACGACAACGGCGGGACATATGTCTGCTTAGACACCTGGAGGAGGTCACACACATGAAGAACCTGGCTCATAAACAGTCATCTCCTTTATCTTCATGATTTACTACCCGCAAAATTCACGTATTTGCACATCCATCCATCCATTTTCTTAGCCGCTTATCCTCACGAGGCTCACGGGAGTGCTGGAGCCTAACCCAGCTGTCAACGTGTAGGATGGGGGCGGAGCACACCCTGAACTGGTTGCCAGCCAATCGCAGGGCAGATTGAGATAAGCAGCCGCACTTACAATCACACTTAGGGGCGATTTAGAGTGTCCAATTAATGTTGCACTTTTTTGGGATGTGTGAGGAAACCGGAGTGCCTGGAGAAAACTCACGCAAGGACTGGGAAAACATGCAGACTCCAAACAAGTGGGTCCGGGATTGAACCCGGACCTCAGAACTGTGAGGCCAACGCTTTCCAGCTGAGCCACCATGCCGCCGAAAAACACCAAGTAATTAAATTAAAAAAAAAAAAAAATCGCCAATTCACGATTTTTGTGACATTTCTGAAATGCTCTAACTTGCCACCATAGCCTTTCTGAATAGGAATTGATGTCAAGGACGTATGTTGAAACGATGCAACTGAACTGAGAGCATAACATCTTTGTGTGTTGGGCAGGTGCTAAGTTAAGCCTGGGTTGTTAGGGATGCTCCAGATAGTCTTCACCAAATGCGCATTTACATGCACACTTTCAGAACATTTATTTTTCCAAATATTGAGTTTGTGTTTTGGGGTCAGAGTTTGTGGTATTTTTACAGTTTAACCTACTTTACAGTGGTACCTTGATTTAAGGAGTTGAATTCATTCAGTGACCAAGCTCATAACACAGTTTATTCATACTTCTTTCTCTTCTTTTTCTTTTGGCTTATCCTGTTAGGGGTTGCCACAGCGTGTCATCTTTTTCCATCTAACCTATCTCGTGCATACACCTCCACCTTAAATTCTTCTGACACACCGATGGCACACCTCACCGCTGTTCTGCTGCCCTCATACATGTCCTGTACTATTCTAACATATTTCTCTGCCACACCAGACTTACGCATGCAGTACCACAGTTCCTCTCTTGGTACTCTGTAATAGGCTTTCTCAAGGTCTACAAAGACACAATGTAGCTCTTTCTGAACTTCTCTGTACCTTTACATGAGCATCCTCAAGGCACATAATACATCTGTGGTACTCTGTCTAGGCATGAAACCATACTGTTGCTCGCAGATACTTACTTCTGTCCTGAGTCGAGCCTCCACTACTCTTTCCCATAACTTCATTGCGTGGCTCATCATCTTTATTCCTCTGTAGTTTCCACAGTTCTGAACATCATCTTTGTTCTTAAAAATGGGGACTAGCAAAATTTTCCTCCATTCTTCTGGCATCCTCTCTCCCACTAGTATTCTATTGAACAAGTTGTTCAAAAACTCCACAGCCACCTCTCCAAATTGATTCCATACCTACAGTGGTATGTCATCAGGACCAACTGTCTTTACGTATTTCATTCTGTTCAGTGCCTTTCTAACTTCCCCCTTACTAATCATTGCCACTTCCCGGTCATTCATGCTTGCCTCTTCAACTCTTCCTTCTCTCCCATTTTCTTCATTCATTAACTTCTCAAAGTACTCCTTCCATCTACTTAGCAACCTACTGGCACCAGTCAACACCTTTCCATCGCTATCCTTAATCACCTTTACTTGCTGCACATCCTTCCCATCCCTATCCCTCTGTCTGGCCAACCCGTAGAGATCCTCTTCTCCTTCTTTCGTGTCCAAGCTGGTGTAGATGTCTTCATATGCCTCTTGTTTAGCCTTTGCCACCTCTACGTTTGCCCTACGTCGCATCTCGATGTACTCCTTTCGCCTCTCCTCAGTCCTCTCAGTATCCCACTTCTTCTTCGCTAATCTTTTTTCTTGTATGACTCCTTGTATTTTGGGGTTCCACCACCAAGTCTCCTTCTCCCCTTTCCTACCAAAAGACACCCCAAGTACTCTATTGCCTGCCTCTCTGAATACTTTGGCAGTGGTATTCCAGTCTTTCGGGAGTGCTTCCTGACCATCTCGAGCCTATCTCACCCCTTTCCAAAAGGCCAAACAACATTCTTCCTTTCTCAACTTCCACCACCTGGTTCTCTGCTCTACCTTTGTCTTCTTAATCTTCCTACCCACCACCAGAGTCATCCTACACACTACCATCCTATGCTGTCGAGCTACACTCTCCCCTACCACTACTTTACAGTCAGTAACCGCCTTCCGATTACATCGTGTACACAAAATATAATCCACCTGTGTGCTTCTTCGTGCACTCTTGTAGGTCACTCTATGTTCCTGTCTCTTCTGGAAATAAGTGTTCGCCACTGCCAATTCCATCCTTTTTGCGAAGTTCACCACTATCTGCCCCTCAAAGTTCCTTTTCTGAATGCTGCACTTGCACATCACTTCTTCATCGCCCCTGTTTTCTTCACTAACATGTCCATTAAAATCTGCACCAATCACAACTCTCTCTCTGTGTGGGATGCTCAGGACTACTTCGTCAAGTTCCTTCCAGAATTTCTCTTTCAACTTGAGGTCACATCCTACCTGTGCGGCATAGCCGCTAATCAGATTGTACATAATACCCACAATTTCAATTTTCATCATCACGCGATCTGATACTCTTTTCACCTCCAAGACATTTTTAGCGAGCTCTTCTTTTAAGATACCCCCTACTCCATTTCTCTTCCCATCTACTCCATGGTAAAATAAATTAAACCCTGCACCTAAACCTCTACCCTTAATCCCTTTCCACTTGCTCTCTTGGATGCACAATATATCAACCTTTCTCCTAATCATCATGTCAACTAACTCCTACGTTTTTCCCGTCATAGTCACAACATTAAAAGTCCCTACACACAGCTGTATGGTCTGTGCATTCCTCTTCTTCTTCTGCTGACTAAACCGCTTTCCTCCTCTTTTTTGTCTTCGACCTACATTATCTGAATTTCTACCTATGCCTTGCAGATTACCATTTCCGGGGGCAGGCGTAGGAAGCCCGTGCCACGACCTAACCGTTATGGAATTCCTATGATGAACGCTCATATATGTTTGGCAGTTTTACGACGGATGCCCTTCCTGAGGCAACCCTTTGCATCTATTCGGATTTTGGACCGGCCAACATGTAGCACAATATTGTGCTGCACAACGGGCTGCAGGAAATCAAAAACAAGAAGCAATCAAATAAACAAAGTCAGCAGATATGGTACACAGTTCACATACTACCTAATCTATGTTAAAGTTAAGGTCAGATGAAAGCAATCAAACACAGTAAGCACATAAGGTACACAAATCATATACTACCTGTGTGAAAATATAAAAGATATGGTGATTTAAAGGATATAGGGGATAGAAGAGATTCAAACCACAATGGCTCTCATTCTACTAGTCGAAGGTTGAGTCCACATTCGATGTTTTTTCAACAGCACCGAATTGATCACAAACACGTCTCATTGTTAGCAAGCTAAGCTAAGGAATACTAGGCCGATAAGCAAGCCCAACTTCTTCTGAGTACTCACGATCCTCGTTCTATACGAGACGTGGGTTTTGCAGGATGTGTAGATACTAGCGTTTGATGTTTTCCTCCTCAGTAAATATTAGAAAACATACGCGTTTTGTTTTTAGCGATTTAGGCTAGGCTAACTTTAGCCAAGCAACTTCGACGCGAACGATACGGCTCCAATTTGGGTAGTAAGAATGCACAGATGGGGATTTTAGTCCACTGAAGTCATCGCCAGGAGTGTCCCATATTGAGATTTCACAACATTATTCATACATCCAATAAATTTTCCTAGTGAAATGAATTGAAATTCCATTAATTAGTGTTCTATGTTTTTTAATAGAGAAAATAATCAACAGTATTGGGGCAGAAGTCTCTTTGCAAGACATCTTAATAATTGTACTTGAGTGAGACCTTTTGTGGTTTTGTGTGTGCCTCTAAATTGGAAGATAAATAGCTGACTTTGACACCTAAAAATCCTGGACTTGTGCTATCCTTCCTAGCCTGTTGCATGAATTGATGACACCTGCTCACATGAGGCAACCAGAAGTCCAGTTGTAAACAATTCAAAGCTCTGAAACGAGGTACGTATGCACATTTTGGCATGCTGCTATACTTGAATGCCACGTTATAAAGATGAACTTGAAATGGAAGCTCAAGTTCTACTGTACTTGGCATCGTATCGGATAGGAAATGTGCTATTTCATGACAAGGACAAAAGCACACATTGTACTTTAAGCAATGTTGACAACTCAACAAACTCTTCACTTTGTGCGTTTTTTGCACATTTTTTTTTTTTTTAAAATAGTGACAAACGTACCGTCCACCTGCCATTTTGTAGCAAATTTGCCAGTCTAAACCTTCATGTAAATGCTATGGAAAAACGTTTTGTGTCACATTGTGGCCCCCTAAGAAAATAGCCCAAGCGTTTGTTAAGTGTTGTCACACTGTGTTATTCCTGCCCGGTTTGTTGTCCTTTGCTGATGATTCACGACACTTTTTTTAGAGGCGGCCGCAACGCGACAGGTTGCAGCTGCCGCTGCCCCACCGCACTGACCGCCACTGCATTAGTTGTGATTTTCCTAATGCGCTGATAAATGGCCGCTGCACCTGGCTGATGCTAACTAAAGTAAACAGTGCCTCTGCCAAAGTTAAAACTTGAGGAGCACACATTTGCATAGATCTAGAAGAGTCTATCCAAATGAGTGCAAACATACCAGCTAAATTAAGATTTTTTTTTTTAATCTGCTGCTATCTCAGGACACAGCTGGAAAATCCTCTTACGCTTAAGTTACCTCAGTTTCATATTGGACATCATTATACCCGGCCCACATATAAAGACAAAAACTCAAATTTCCCACAGTTTTCTTTGACAAACGCTCAAATGTTTGTGGTTTAAATTTGGTGGCAATTGTAAAAAAACTCTCTGGCTGATTTTTGAATTTTTTGTTTTGTGATAACCACTCAAACCACACTTTTGTGCTCTGCTTACATACGATGAGGAAAACTCACATTTCACACAATTTATTGTCATCCCCGTGTCTCATATCTGTGATCCAAATCAAGTAGCAATGCGACGACATCTCAGAAGAATCCATCTTTTAAGCACCTCTACAATTACCAAGGTGGACTTAAAAAGGCTACTATGAAGCAAACCAGAAGACTTCCTATTTCTTTTTTGGGCATGGTCATATGAAAGCACAGCACTTTGAGATGTGACAATCATGTGGCTTTTTGAAGCATAGCCCTGCGGGTTTTAACCTTGGTGCTGCTCGAAAAACAACCTGTTGCCATTGTGCAACTTTGTGGCTGTTTTGGCAACAGTGCCTGTACTAATGTTCATGTTTTTAGATCAACATACTGTGTTTTAACTCCGTTGGCCTGTTTGAAGTATGCTCGTACACGCGTGCGCGCACACACACACACACACACACACACACACACACACACACACCACACACACACACACACACACACACACACACACACATACACAAAAGTGTCTCCATTTTAATTCCAATAAGCAGATACAACTAAATGGTATTCCAACAATAAAGTTTCACATTGAACGACAAACACCACTAAAACAATTCCTTTAACCCACAATAAAATCAGACTTGTGGGGTCTCCTTGCCTATAACTTCTTTTGAATGTACTTACGATACACATGCCCACTAAATTTCATGTTAAGTGAACATTTGGTCAAGGCCTGATCTTTCCAGAGATGCGTTATTTTCTTGTTTGATGGCAAGTTCGCTGCCATGCAGTTTTGAGCTAAAATTGCCGCTTCAAACCACAATCACAGACTCCCTTTCTCCTTCATTTGATTTCTTGAGGTTTTCTTGAGGGTCTACACGTGAAAATCAAGCCTACCAGATTTCATGTTGCGAAGTGAAACTTGCTTTTGGGGGCAGAATTTTCAAAAAGACTAAAATGGCAGCGTGAAACCAAAATGGCAGACTTCCTGTGACTTTTCGGCCATGGGCATGAGATCTTTTTAGTGCCGCTATTTATTATGGACAAGGCTCCAAAATTACATTTTACTGTGTGAAAATGACTTTGGGGGCTAAATTTATGCTTTGTACTGTACATACTGTAAATGTGGAAATGGACACAAGGACCCCAAAATGCCAGCTTTCCTGTGTCCTTTCAAGCATGGTTTCATGGAGCTATTTTGTGGGTCCTCACATGACAGACATGTCTGCCAAATGTCATGTACAGTAGCCAATTGAAACTGGCTCGGAGGGCTACATTTTCAAAACATTCCTGGGGGGGCTACCGATTTAGTTCTGGGGTGTCCCAAACCAAAGGATCCATTTATTGAACGCAGGTGTAAATGTCAGTAAAGCATGCTGGTCAGCAGTCCACCCCCCACCCCTTTTCCCCAAAATCCCTTGTCTGAGGATGGGGGGGGCGGGGTGCACTTGGGGGTCTGACACATATTTGACTCCACCTGTCGAATTAAATTGGATAAAATCACTGTTGGAGCTTCTGACAATTAAAAATAAATACAAAAATATAAAAACTGCCAACTTTCAGTTTTTTAATTGGTGTGGTAATGTATGACTGACAGCTCTAGTGTGACATGTACTGGTACATTATATCTAACGTACTATTACATGAACACAACTATAAAAAGACATTGTGCTTTTTTTTGGACTGACATTAACTCAGACTAAACCTTTCCTGCTATTTTCTAAATAAAAGAAATGTGAAAAAGGATTTTTACAAGTCAAATATATAGGATATAATCGACAATACAGCCGTGTCTCAAAATATTGGCACATATTGCCAATATATTTTAGCACGACATTTTGAAGTAAAAAAAAAAAAGTCAAACACTAATCCCTAAGACAGTGTCATATTTATGGCTCGCACCAAATCCTAACGTCCATGTGTTGCCATAGCGACAGGGTGCCTGATGGGAAAGCCAGACAAACGTGCACTCTTTAAACCTGTTGAAGGGAAAAAAAAAAAAAACACTTGACGATCTGGATAAGCTTCTCCCGGGTTGTGGCGTTGACATGTTAAGTCAACCCCGACGCATTTGATCTTTTTTAAAAAAGTTATACCTGGGAAAACTTTGCGAAGCAGGAATCGAGCAGAGAACTTCTGCCTGTTGAGATGAGGAATCAAATGAAAAAATTCAAAGGAAATCGTAAAAGCCTCCATTTGGGGGAAAAAAAAGTGCACATTCTTTTAGGATTAGCACTTTTAATGGCTCCAATTTGAGCCCCCCCTTTTTTTTTTTTTTTTACATCGCACCAGGATATGTTGTGGTTTGAGTTGCAGCGAGGCCAAGAATAATGTCATAAACGAAGACGATGAGGGCAGACGCTTCTGACTAAGTGATGAGGAAAGCAAAGCCTGGGCCACGTTAAACGAGTTTCTTAAACCTTCCGTTGCGAAGATTAAGGATCGAGTCCTGTCACGTGGTGCTCGTAACAACAAAACCCCTCAGGTTCTTTTCTTTCATCTGTGGTTCATTTCTGATACTTATTTCTACTGTGCACCGTAGGGAATACAAGGAATAACTGCACTCACCATAATTAACATACTATCTAGTACTTTGTTGTTTGGGTCACACAGCACCAAAACTGGAACGTGCAGTATGAACAGACTGGGAGGACTCAAGAAAAAAGGGTTTGTTAGCTGAATTGTAGTCCATGGGTATTGCTGAACTGCAGCTACTTTTGCCATATTATCTGGTCGCACGTAACATGACATTGTAGTCAATGTTTACAACCCCTTACATCATTTTCTTTTTTTTAACTTTGCATGTCAGGCGGCACGGTGGGTCAGTTGGTAAAGCGTTGGCCTCACAGTTCTGAGGACCCAGGTTCAATGCTAGCCCCACCTGTGTGGAGTTTGCATGTTCTCCCCGTGCCAGTGTGGGTTTTCTCCGGGCACTCCGCTTTTCTCCCACATTCCAAAAACATGCAACATTAATTGGACACTCTAAATTGCCCATAGGTGGGATTGTGAGTGCGGCTGTTTGTCTCTTTGTGCCCTGTGATTGGCTGGCAACCAGTTCAGGGTGTACCCCACCTCCTGTCGGTTGACAGCTGGGATAGGCTCCAGCACTCCTCGCGACCGTTGTGAGGATAAGCGGCTAAGAAAATGGATGGATGGATGGACTTTGCATGTCATGTTTGGCTGTTAGATCAAGCAGAATGAAGAATCTGCATAACCCTGAATGCCGGAACTGTCTTGCTGTGTCACGGTGTTTTTTTTTTTTTTGCTTCCTGTGTGATTTCTTAGTATTTTAATTGAAGGTTATTGAGGATCATAGTGGATCAGTGGAACAGAACCCCACCCCCGCAACTAAGATCCACTGCCCCCCAGAGACGGGTGTATGTGGGGCATTAAAAGAAAAAGGGGATGAGTGTGTGTAGAGAGCAGAGGGGTAGGGCCCTCGGACCAGGAAACAACACCAATGTACTGGAACCAGGTACGACACCCACAACTCCCCCACCCCCGCGTCACCTCCCCAGGAACCCTTTGACATGAATACATGTGCCTAGATGTGATAAGTGAGAACGTGTGTACAGTGAGTTGCGTGAGTGTGTGCTAAGTGAGTGGCTCAGAGGCACAGACGGCTTTTGCATGTCGGGCCCGTCAGGCCAGACAACCACTGAGACAAAAACCATAAAGCCGCAAGCAATTGATTCCAATCGTTGCAATATCTGTTCCACAGTCCTACAATGATGCATATATCTAAGGATTCCTGGCGGATTTTGTATCAATCACAGACTGTCGTACCGATAGTCATATCGTATGCTTGGCTAGGAGTTACATTGTGTTGTTTTAGTGTTTGGTGCATGAAGAATACATGAAGGTGTGTATATGTACTGTATTTCTTGGGTACTGACTAACACAAAGGGCTACTAGTTTTGATACATTTCTGAGGGTGCTTCAGGTTCATCAACATGTCCATTACAAGTTAGTTATACTTTGGCTGCAAATGACAATTTTTTTTTCCCCTCCATAATGTGATTAGGATTGTGTTCATGGTTCAGTCCGTAACAGATCGCAAAATAGGCCAAAGTGATGATTCTTTCCCCAAAGCAAAGGCTAATGTTTACAAATGTCTTATTTTGATCAAAGAGAAGATAATCTCTCTGCATGAAGGATACAGAAATCGGGGATCAGTTACGGTTTAGAGACTATATCAGAAGATTTGGACAATTCTACTGTAAGCTCAACAATGGCTCTCAATGATGAATCAATTATTAATATGCTTGTTGATTAATGTGATTGTCAAATAGTTGTTGATTAATCAAGTAAATGTGAGACCTGGAGAGTTGGTGTTTATCAATAATAACTGGCAAGAGGACCAATCGCATTCATGGTACATAAATTGTGGGAGAGCAAATGCTCATGGATTTTTTTAAAATCTGTTGATAGTTCTTAGTGTGTGTGTTTCTTTCGGCTTGTCCCTTTTGGGGTCGCCACAGCGCATATATATGTTTGGCACAATTTTTACACCGGATGCCCTTCCTGATGCAACCCTTCTAAGGGAGTGGAGGCCCCAGTGGGATACGAACCCACAACCCTTGTTTTACCAAACCAGTGCTAACCACTGAGCTACGGGGCCTCCAGTGATAGTTTATAGTTCTTAGTGGTTTTGTTTATCTAAGTTGTGTTCACAGATAATTCTTATGAATACTGTAACTGGTGACAGGTGCGCTCAAACTAATCACATGATATATACTGTACATAGAAGACGCATATGCCCTAATGTGCCATTTGAACCTCTTTCTTGACTTTGTGTTATTTCTATTCATTATTTTAATTTATATTGTGCGAAGTTGCGTGCGTCACAAATACAAGAGAAGCTATCGCAATCACAGGACATGTACATAAGTCAACGCATATGCCCAAGGATGACCGAGTATGTAATTGACTTGACTTGTAATTGACTTTTTGGTGTGGATTATTTATAGTTTGTGGCTGGACTTTCACTAGAGTCTACTTTGTTGAAATACTGTTTTCCTCACTGACAAGACTAATTAATGTAGCACTGAGAACCTTCCCTTCCTGTGAAAAAAAAAAACAAGTAAACAAGGTCCTTAGACTTAAAAGCATTTTGTACAGGGGGTTCTTGGGAGGCTGAAGACCTTGTAAAGGACCTCGTCTGGTTCTGATGGGCTCTAGCCCCGACCCGACCCTACCTTTGTTGCTTGATGACACGTCCAGCTGGAGCTCCAAAGTCACCATCTCATGCTCACGGAAACTTACTCTCATAAACGTTTGGCTTTGATAGCGCCACTGCATAGGTGCCAAAGGTTGTCAAAAACAGAGTCTGCTACACAGATAGCGAAGGTTAGCGTCGGCTATCATGATTTCTTTTTTAAAAAATTAACGTCAATATTTGGTTTATGGGACTTTGTGTACTTGGCCAGCAAGCTAGCTACCATGTGGTGTATTTACTTACAGGGACAAGAAACAAACAAGTCAGCTAGCTAGCTTCCATTAGTGATCTTTTTCTTTGTACAGTTGCTACATAGCTAGCCTACAGATAAGCGAGATTAATAGAGAAGAAGATAGACAAATACATTAACATTCATGGACGATGTGCACCACCCCATTGAGAAACTTCCAGTCCTGCTAATAACCGGTAAATGGGTTTATGGTTAACTACAAAATTTGTCTCGGCGATGGCTTCAGATAGATTAAATGAAATTAATGACTTACATGTCAAGTCCTGCATCCAACAAAGATCCGGCTGGATCTAAATGGCATATTAGTATTAAATGACTCACCAAATAAAATGTACATTTTACACCAACAAAGTAAAATAGGGCATAGGTATATTAGTGACAATGCAGAAACCTTTGGGATAACAAACAGCAAACAGGTGAGCTGACAAAATGGAGGGAAATTCAAACATAGGAAGTCAAGTACACAACAGACAGGGCTAAGGGAGCGCTTACCAAAATAAAACAAGAAATGTCACCATACTGAAGGATAAATTTGTTAAAATTGTAACTTTATCAATTTGAAATGTATTATGAATTTTATATATTTCTATACACTGCATTTTATTCAGTAATAAAAATAAGTTTGTTCGCATCTATAATTCCATTTAGTATAAAAGTTCCCTTCTTGGATTGAAAACCCTCTGTTTACTATACCAGTATCCTCACTATGGTCATGTGAGAGTTGAAGCCTATCCGAGGCAAACATAGATGGTACACCCTGGACAGTTGCACTCACAATCACACCTAGGGGCAATTTAGAGAGTCCAATTAATATTGCATGTTTTTGGATGTGGGTGGAAACCGGAGTGCCTGGGAGAAACCCTGCGCAGGCACCGGGAGAACATGCAAACTTATATATATATATATATATACATATATATATATAAACTGAAGGGAAGACGGAGAAAGTGGAGTGAAAAGCCTTTTGGAAAAAGCTCGTTCACACGCGCCCACATAAATGTCACGCAAGATTTAAGCAAGGCGCTGTCCCAGGACTGCAGCCCTTTGGCCCGACAGTTTGCTTTCTCCCACAGTCCCCAGCCTCCGTCCAATAACGTGTGTGTGCGTGCAATTCCAAGTGTGGCAGCTTTTTGAATGACTGCATTAAGGATCCTAATAACTCATGCTCTCTCACAGGTTACATCCCCTGTCTGCAAGTAATAAAACTCGTAATTAATAATGTCCTGATCGAGACTTTATTTGTGAGAGAGCGTGTTGCACATATGACACTCATCATCATCATCATCATCATCATCATCATTGAGTGAAGTCACTTTCAATAAAGAAGAAGAAAACCTTGGCAGTGGCTTGGATCTTTGGAGCAGGGCCTACATGGCACAAAACCTGTTTTCCACGTATGGATTTTATTTTAATGTCTTTTATTTTTATGTATTTTTTCATCTCCTTTTACTTGCATGCTATATTTCTATTTGTTCTACTTTCAATAAAATAAAACGAAAAAATAATGTTTGTTTAAGTCTTGTGAGCATCTTTGATTGAATCAAAATTAGGAATAACTCAATACATAATTGTTTCAAATACGTGCGTCTTAATATATATATTTGCTTGTGCGAAACAGAATTTTCCATCTGGGATGGAAATCATCCATCCATGGATTTTCAATACTGCTCATCTTGGTTAGGGTTGCAGGGATTTAAATTTTTACAATAATATCACAAGATACACTTGAAATTCAAGAATAAAATACAAAATTATGTGAAATCAAATTGAAACCATTAACTTCATTATGAATGCACAATAAATTAATTGAAAAAAATAATCAATAAAATAAAAATAATACATTTTACAAAAAGTACAAAATATGAATATCTTCAAATATTAAATAAAAACAGAGAAAATAACAAAGAGTTGATAAATGTTATGTTAATTGTGCCCATCAGACCAAATAAATTTCAAGAGAGGGATGACAACTATTTCGCTTGAGTTGTTTTGTTTTTGCCGAAATCTTAACATGAAATAATGCCCAGTGGCACACTCTGAGTGTCACGTGCATTGGGAGCCCAAGCCAAGAAAACAACAAAAATGCAAAGACTCTATTTAGGCAAAATATATTTTGTGTAGCGTGGATATTTATGAGCCCACTTTAGTGTTTTGGTCTTCTTTTACAATGCTGACACATGGCAATAAGATGTTGGCCCGTTTGAAGTCACACATCTGCGCACCAGCGGAAACGCGCAAAATCTCGCGTGCCTCTTTGATTGTTACATTGGAGATATCATATGAGTGTGTGTGTGGTGTGTGTGTGTGTGTGTGTGTGTATGCATACTCTCAGGCCGGCTGCTGCGAGCTTGTAAAAGACTTGGAAGATGGGGATTCCACATGCTTATCCAAGGAGATAATAAACAAAAGGGGGGGATGGGTGATATATTGGGCACATGTGGACTCTTGGAAGGATGAAGGGCTGAAGGAGGGGGGCAGTAAGGGAGGGTGGGGGGCGGACGGTTGTGGATACTTGAGGGGTATCTGAGAACAAGAGGAGTTCAGTAGATCACATCATCCGAGTTGAAGAGATTCCCACCCTGCCCCCCCTCCCCCTACTCAAAAGAGCCAATGGGGAGTGGCTGTTAAAGGGTTCACGGTGGAAAAAACCTGCAGCTGGGATTCATGTCAGTTAGTTAGTTAATTTGTTTTATCCTGGAGTTAGTTGTTCAGTTTGTTAGTTTTTTCATTTGGTCTCTTTAGTTTGTCATAAATCCTTATCATTTATCATTATTATATAATCATTTATTTATTTAAGGACACCAACAGATACATGCAAGGTTGATTGAAGACTTTAAATTTCCCATTAGTGTGAATGTGCACGGAACTGATTGCTTGTGTGTATGTGCCGTGCGATTGGCTGGCAACCAGTTGAGAGAGAAAGATGGCGAGTATAGCTGGGATAGGCTCCAATACGCCTGCGACTCTCGTGAGGAAAAGCTGTGTCGAAAGTGGTTGGATGGATGGAAGGATGGATGGATACCTGGAGTTTTGAGGTACATATTATACTTGTACATAAGTACAGTGAAAATTCAGCTGCAAAAGTGCAATCTGGGGGGTGCATATGATATTTGAAAGTGTATTACACATTTGTTATGTTCTGATTAATTTTTTTGGCCTTTAATTAGTCACCGCAAAATCACAATTAGGTATAGTAAAAAAAAAAATCCTTTGAAGTCACCTTACAGACACGTAACTTCACATCATGTTGGAAGTCAGATTTTTAATATTTTAATATTCCTCACTTTTATCCAATCCATCCATTTTCTGAGCCGCTCATGTTCATGGGGGTCGCGGGAGTGCTGGAGCCTATCCGAACTGTCAACGGGCAGGAGGCAGGGTACACCCCTGAACTGGTTGCCAGCCAATCGCAGGGCACATGGAGACAGAAAACAGTCAAATTCACAATCACACTTAGGGGCAATTTCGAGTGTCCAATTAATGTTGCATGTTTTTGTGATGTGGGAGGAAACTGGAGTGCCCAGAGAAAACCCACGCAGGCACGGGGAGAACATCCAAAGTCCACACAGGTGGGTCTGGGATTGAACCCGGGACCTCAAAACTGTGAGGCCAACGCTTTTCAGCTGATCCACTGTGCCGCGCCCCACTTTTATACGAGTGTAAAAAAACAAAAAACAAACAAAAACAACTCCACCACAAAATGGAAATGAAATAAAGTAAAACAATTCTCCTTTGAATTCACTTAACAGACAAGAATGGAAACTGTTATTTTCACATTTTTGATTAAAAAATGTTTAGAAACCACTTCAACAAATAAATGAAGTAAAATGCTATTTAATATGGCAGTGAGTTCCGTTTCCTATTTTAAGGTTATGATCACTTGAAGTCAACTTTGTGTACGCGCGGAGATGATCCAAATTTTGAAGCAACCTCCAAACTAAGAATTTATTTATTCCTGGCAATAGCGTGTGGCTTCAGAGGTGATGAAAAAAAAGATGTGTTTTTTGTTCCAACTGGGATTTGTTGTGATAACACTCCATTAAGGACTGGGAGGAACGCACAGACGGGACTTGATGGCGTCCTTTCCACTGGGGGCGCGGCCATCACCCTCAGCTTTCTGCACCACAAATAGCACTTTATATCATATGTACTGTATCAAATATCATGGGTAATATCATAAGAAATACTTAAAATTATAATAAAAGACACAATATTAAAACATGTGTTAAATAGAATTTTGTGTTATGGTAATTGAAAAAAAATGAAATACCAATGAAATAATATAGACTAATGGGAAATTATATTACAATGAAAAATATAGAAATATAGAAAAATGAAAAGGAGATAGTCAACTGAAAAAACATAAAGGAAAAAAAACAAACTAAATTCCAAATATATGATAATAACAACAGATTTACATAAACTAATAAAATCCTAAAAAAATGAATTTCACATTAAAACAAAACAAAACAAAATGAAACCTACTAAAACATGAATAGGTTGAGGAAGTTGAGGTCAACAAACCCCCAAAATGTATACAAGATACTATTTTTTCAGGCAAAGAGGGCAAAAGACAAAAAATGAAAAATCCCTCACCAATGTTGCAGACCTCCCACCTGCAATGGGGGTGAGTGAAAAAGAAGCTCATCTGTCCATAAATCAAGCAAATGTCGTCATTTTGCCAAGCCTGGCACCGCATCTAAACATTTCCACAGGTTTGGACTGTGTCATGAGAAGCTTTAATTTAAGAGGTGTCACAAAAATATGCCATTTACTAGAGTTTGACCTCCACTGTCGGGCGCCCCAAAGTATTTGGAACATGGCAATCCGCACTTTAACACGTTGGTCCTAATATTTCCACCAACCCAAACAGCTGGACAAGACAGCCAAAGAGTTTGTAACAATCCTCAAAAGCATATATTCTTTATCGTCTGTTAAGAATGACAATTACTACTGAGCAGCTTTATTATATCCCTATAGCTGTATTATTATACAGCAGTACCTTACCTCTACTTACGAAATTAATCTGTTCAGGAAGTCATCTCGTAATGTGAAACTTTCATACATAGAAGCGCGTTTTACATGTTGATAGCCTAGGCGATGTCCTCCTCAGCCTTTCCCAGCGAAACAATTTCCTCAACTTCAGGTTCAACTTCCACTTTGAACCTCTTAAGTCGAGCAAAAGTAGCAGCCATGTGTTTTTCATATTTCTCAGTGATTTCTCGTTTTGTTTTGATGGACAAAACAACTCGTCTTCTCGTTACTGGCACTGGCCATCAATTTCTTGGGGCTCATGGTGAAAAAAGATGAATAAACTGTGAAGAAGTCGAAGAGTGTGAGTGTGCATGAGCGTATGACAATAGATTCAGTGACGAACATACAGGAAGTGCGTCACGGGTAACGATTGACGTCCAACCCCCCAAAAAAGACTGACGTTTCTCCGAGCCAATGGAGGGATGTGATGCCAGGAAGATGCTATGTGCTAGCCAATAGGTGGCGCTCCCACACACACACAAGGGACAGGATGTGCCTCATGGGTAAAAGATTCACATCTCTCTTAGCCAATGTGATGGGAGGAAAGTGCTCCAGTGGTGGCCAATGGCAGAGCAGCTCTATCGTGCCGCTTTCAAACTAAGATACAGTACAGGATGTTCATGCCATTTTTTTCCTTTCGTAACCTGAATTTCTTTCGTGACTAAAGACAAATGTATCCCGAGGAGGTTTTTTGTAACCTGAATCTTTTTTTTAGTAGAGACCTTTGTAAGTAGACGTACCGCTGTACTAAGTGGCATAGGTACACGCACACAAAGGAGCAGCACAATGTCTATTAAATTGACAGCTGACCAACTAAAAGACAGAGTCACTCATCGTCTAAGCATCAACCATAAAATAACTGAAGTTCATCAACACTTCATGACTGCTATAAAATTGACCTCTCAGTGTTTGGTACACCAATGATTACCTCCGAATTTTGACATTTTGCCAGTCTTTTATAAATCTCTCTGAACGTCACCTTGTGAAGCGTACTTTCACAGGAGCGGGGCAATCTTGGAAATGACCGAGTGCTGATCTGATGATTCAGGGAAACCTTGCGAAACCTTGTTTTAGACGAGTAGCCCTAAATTGAGTTAGCCCACTCAAATTCCCAGTGATTGTTCAAGAGAGCTCACCAAACATTTGCTGTTTTCAATTGTTTGCTATCAGTGCAGGGCAGTCCTGCATGGCCGAAGCCAAGGGCGGGCAATGAAGTCTACAAGGCGGCCAGGCAGCGACAGTTTGGCTGCTTGACTTGTTTCCACGACAGCGCCGCAGCCTTTCTCGTCCAAATGTACTTTGAAACCATGAGGAGTCGTGTGTGGAGTGCAAACATGTGTCACGCACACACAAGACGCCGCTGACATCATGTGAACCCGTTTGCCCTCGGCGTTACCTGCCGGTCTACAAGAGGGACATAGCAAGAAATACAATATCTCTTTCTTTTTAATTATAGGTCATTTTATAATAAATATAAATTTGCCTTCTTGTATTTTGTTGAAAATATTACCAGGTAATAATGCATTACTTTTTCATGTATTTTGTCTTATTGTGACATTACAAATTGTCAATCATAATTATTTCAGATAATGTGATAATAAATACGAATACTTTTTGGTCATTTATACAGTATTTTACTGTATCACAATATTATTATTATTTCAAATATAACCTTGTCACTGTATTTCAGTTAGTCTTGATTTTCTTTTTTGTGTTATTATAAACTGCAATAAAGCTGATTTTAATTCTGATTATTTCAAATCATTTAAATTTCTGTATTTATTTTGAATGTTATTTGTTGTTTTTAAAATAATTAAGTATTAATAAAATATAAAAATTAAAGTAATCATCAAGTCATATATTTTACAAAATTTACAAAAGTCAAAATTTAATTCATTACAATTCACCGGCAGTAATCTGAAAACAAGAAAACGTGTTTTTCGGATGTGGGAGTAAACCAGAGTACCTGGGGAAAACCCACGCGGGCACGGGGAGAGCATGCAAACTCCACATAGGGGGCCTGGGATTTTAACCCTTGTCCTCAGAACTGTGAGGCCAAAGCTTTCTAGTTGTGCCACTGTACTGCCAAAATAAAAAGAGTAAACACTCTTAATTCAAACGCCAGATTTATGTGATGTAAAAAAACGAGACCAAGATCAATCACTTAAAAACTTTTACCACCATTAATGTGACCTGTAACCAGTTCAACTCAAATATTGTGGTGGTTTATTGCGATGAGGGAAAATAGATTTGTAGCATTTCCATTCATTTCGCTGAAAACTCATTAATTTCCACCTAGATGCTTTGTATCAATCGTTGAGACCTTCAAGTTCCTGGGGACCACAGTTTCTCTGGACTTGAACCGGGAGACCAACATGGGCGCCGTCCTCAAAAAGCCCCAGCAGAGGATATACGGCCTGCCACAGGAGCTGTCGAGGCAGTTCTGCAGAGCTTTCATAGAACCGGTCCTGTGTTTATTCATGACTGTCTGGTTTGGTGCTGCCACAATAAAGGAAAAATTCCAACTGCAATGGATAAAGTAGGATTGCCGGAAAAATCGTTGGTCCCCCACTACCCATCCTTGAGGACTTGCACGCTGGTAGATAGTAGACAAGAGCAAGCAAAATACTCTTGGAGCCCCCACATGCAGGTCACTAGCTCCTGCCCTCCAGTCGGCGCTAGTGAACAATGCTAACGAAAACCAGCCCCAGACCTTCCAACAGCTTTTTCCCTCTTGACATTTGATTGCTGGGGTGAAAGTGACACTCTGTAGTGTGTTTTTATATTTTTATGCATCACAAGTATGCATTGTCAAAATGGCCGTCTGTTGTCGTACGATAGCGGCGGAGACAATTTCCTCATGTCTTTTTTTTCACACAACTAGGAAATTACAAAGATTAGGAGTCTGTTTTTGGAAAGCCTCCCATTGGTAAGGGCTGACATCTGCTCAACAGATAGCAGCGTTTTTCTTTTTTTTCACCTTTGATTTTGCGTACACAGCTTTGAGAGGTCAACGAGCGCGCAACACCTGTCTTGCTAAACACTAACAAAGACAACGACAACAACATGTTGTTCCTGCACATCCACATTGCAACTTTGTTCCCGCCCGCCACCCGACACCGTGGCAAAAGAAACAAACGCTTCCCGATGGAGGAACTTGCGCTAATTTGCTTCACTAGGAATCCAAAACTAATGCAGGATTAACGTTATCATATCACAATGTGGGCATTTTTGCGAAACTTTTCTGTAATTGCTGAATTTTGTGCTCAAAGTAAAGTGGCGTAGTGAGCAGGAGACAAACTTATTTTTTTTTTAATTAAGAAACTTTTGAAGGAGTTTCTCAAATGTTGTTATAGCATTGTTTTGGCCATTTTGTCCGATTATTCTGCTATAAGTTTGCATGTCATGAAAAAAAAAAACAGGAATTAATGGGAAAACTTAAAATTTTATTCAAGAAGAATTCTAAAAATATATCTTTCATAAAATAATAAATTATGTTAGAAATCAGATAAGGCCATCTATTCAGCCGTCTGTGTGATAATTTAGTAGAATCTTGAAGGGGCTACATTTAACACTAAAACATATTTGACTTTTTCAAAATTACAGATTTTCTTTGTAAAGCTATAACTGATGTGATACAGACAACATTTTGAAACCTTCCTGAACATTTTATGCAATAATTTAGTAGAATGAGGAAGAATACAAGTAGTATACAGTGAAGATAATAAGTATATGAACACCCTGCTATATTGCAAGTTCTCCCACTTAGAAATCACGGAGGGATCTGAAATTTTCATCGCAGGTGCATGTCCACTGTGAGAGAGTCCATCTAAAAAGAAAAATCCAGAAATCACAATGTATGTTTTTTTAAACAATCTATTTATCTATTTATTTATTTATTTATTCATTGATTCATTTATCTGTTCTTATTTTATTGATTTGTTTCTAAGTGGGAAATATTGCAATATAGCAGGGCGTTCAAATACTTATTTTCTTCACTGAATTAGCATGACAATAAAAGTACTTCAGTTGGTACAAAATGACTCCTTTTAAAGAAACCTTGAAAACAAAATAACAAAACGTTTAAACTAGCGAGAAATGCCCAATATTCCAAACCTCGTGAATAGTTCACGTGCAACAATTTTGTACACATCAAACAATTCAACTTTTTTTGCAAGGCCTCAGGATAGACAATATTTTATTCATTTTTTTATTTTTTTATTTTATCATTTTATTCTCTGCCAGTATACACAAATCATTGGATCTGGCAACCCTTGAGCAACCAATGTAAAACTGACCATGAGAAAAACATGGAAGACGCAAATCCAAACCAGCAAATTTCACAGACTGAATTTATGACTTGCTGATACTCATTGCAAAACAGATTGATACTGGAAACTGAAGCCTTCTCAATTGAACTGGTAAATAATTTTAAAATGCTGTCTCACATGTAGAAGGCCCCGTGATCATAGTAACTTCACTCCAAGCAAAATCTGTATACTTAGAACTCAAAGTTTGTGTTTCCATATGTCCAAGAACTCTCAGGCAGGTGGTGTCAAACTCATTTTTGTCACGGTGCACATTGTAGTTATGACTCCCCTCCGAGGGCCGTTCAGACTGTGAACCCGGATCATTATCACCTCATATAATTAGATATACAGTACACAACAAATTGATGAATAACTAATTGTAAAATCAGAAGCCTATAAAAACATGTTCCTAACTACAACAATTGTTTTCAAAGCGGGATTGGTGACAAAAATGTTTGTAAGATCCCAACGTGATAACATTGGAACACAATGACAGCACGGTCATCGGCCTCATCAAAGACGGTGACAAGTCTGCATATTGACATGAAGTAGCGAGAGTGGAGCTTTAGTGTGGTCAACAGAACCTGTCGTTGAACACTCTAAAGACTGTAGAGATTGATTGTGGACTTCAGGAGGCATCCTTCACCACAGCTGATGCTGTCCAACTGTCTTGTGTCAACCGTCGAGACCTTCAAGCTATTGGGGATTACAGTCTCAGTAGACTTGAAGTGGGGGACGAACATCCCCTCCATCCTCAAAAAAGCCCAGCAAAGGATGTACTTCTTGCAGCTTCTGAGGAAGCACGGCCTGTCACAAGAGCTGCTGAGACAGTTCTACATAGCGGTTATCCAATCAGTGCTGTGTACCTCCATCACAGTCTGGTTTGGGGCCGCCACAAAAAAGGACAAACTCAGACTGCAACGGACAATCAAAACCGCTGAACGGATTGTCGGCACCAAGCTACCCACTATCGAGGACTTACACGCAAGGCAAACTAAGTCTAGAGCAGGCAGGATCCTCTCGGACCCTCCAGTTCTTCCAGCTTCTTCCGTCGGGAAAGCGATACAGATCAATGAAAGTCAAAACTAGCAGGCATTCGAACAGTTTTTTTTCCCTCTGGGAATTAAGTCATTAAATTTTTGATCATCGAACCCATTCTTTTTCTGCCTTTTGCCATGTTAGAACACTCACTCATACCCTGCTGATCAAATCAGTATTAGTATGAGTAATATATTTATATTTTATATTTATTTATTTCACTTTATTTCTTTTCCAGAACGCAGAATTCATCACTTAAACTGCTCCCTTTGCAAAATTGACATTGTTAACACACTTAACTATATAGATTTCCCATCTTGCACATCTCATAAGGAATAATTCCTATAAACAGAAATGACTTGTTCTTGTTGCTATGTTGTTCCTTGTTCTCTGTTTTCTGTTCTGTATGTCGTACCAGGGCAGCACCGACTACTGGAGAAAAATTCCTTGTGTGTTCTTCACAATTGGCCATTAAAGCTAATTCTGATTCTGAATTAGGAATTTTGATTCACTTTCACAGGCCACACAAAATTATGTAGTGGGCCGGATCTGGCCCCCGGGCCACCAGTTTAACATAGATGCTTTGGAGCAAAAAAAACATTTCTTGTATGTTTATGCACACAGTAGCATGTTTTTGCATGTTCCTGCATGTTTTGCAAAAAGCCTGCAGTGATAAAAAAAAAGCTTAAAATTACAATTTACATGTTTCTGAACATTTTATGTATAAGTGAGAAGAATTTCATAGTACAAGTGCTGTAATTAAAAAAATTGGCTTTAAAAAAACATGAGAAAAACTATAAAAATTACAATATGGAAATGACCTGATTCTATTGCGTTACAGACATCACATTCAATACATAATGTATTGGCCTAACGATGACGTTAAGTAACAATAAAGAACATGAAAGACACAGGTGCCAATAAAAACTGACCCATTCTAGGGCCTGAACCCACAGTTTAAGACCCCCTGACCTCAGGTAGTCACGGCGATGCTAAATTAAACCGTTAACATCTCCGAAAGTTGCAGCATGAAGTTCTCATTTTTGCGCGGAAAAGGGGGCTAATCCAGCTAGCGGCCGGCAGCCAATTCCCATGAAATGGCTCCGATATTCCTTTCATTTGTTCTCCGCCCCGCAATTAGTCGCGGTGGGGGAGGGGGGCTCGCGATCAAAGGGGGGTCACCGCTCGCATGTGCACAGACGTCCACCAAGCAGAATGAAATATGAAATATCCAGTTTCTCGCTTGTAAAAGCGAATCTCGGGGAACGGGAGGCGTTTCGCACGGCTAATACGAAACATTTGCTGCGCCGCTCGCACTGCTGCGAAGTAACCAAGTACAAATACTTCGTAACCGTACTTAAGTAGATTTTTCAGGTACCTCGACTTCACTTTAGTCATATTTCCAGACGGCTTTTGACTTGGATTGTCTCTGTTGGGAAAAAAAAAAAAGAATTGATATCCAAGTGGCGTGACGAGTTTTTTTGATATACAAACAAATGTTTGGACTTTTTGGGATTTTTTTTTTTTTTGCTTTGACTTGTTTGTAAAAAAATTAAGATATGAGGGCTGTTGGTTGACAAAGAAATCAATTCACTTCACAGCACTACAAATTCAAGTTTAGTGTCAAATTAAATGTAAAGCAAAGACGATTACACATTGGTGATGTAAAACAGCCTCGTAACTTTACCTTCAAGTCTATTAGCTTAATGTTAACATACATACGGCACATACATAAATGCCATAGACAGGCTAACAAATAACATCTGCTTGCCAATCCGGTAATGCATTATGGAACTGATGCTTAAACACATACGGTGGAGCAACACGTGGAGACTGACAATAAAACAATACTCAGAGGCATATATTCTATATCCCCCGCAAAACAAAACAAAACAAAACAAACAAAACAGGAATATTACTGCAGATTTCTGAGTCACTTAAAAAGTTGAGCAAAACTCTGTTTATTTGTCTGCAGGAATTTATTAAGCTGCCGCCCAGTAGCCAAGTCATCCACACCAGAAGGAATTGCAATGAGTTACTCAAGATGCCCAAACTTTGTAATCTTTTATATTCTGTTTAATTATTTCCTGACAATATGTTTATATAAAGTACAACAGTGTAGAGTGTTATGTTCAAAAACCCATTACAAAAATGTTTGTGGTTTTTTTTGTGGGGGGAAGCTCTAATGGATTAATGGCCTTTCTATTCATTTCAATGGAGAAAGATGATTTGAAATACAAGTGTTTTTCCGTTATTTACACTCATATCTCACCGTTACACTCTATTTGGACCTTTTATTCCTTACTTTGTCAAAACAGACCAATCTCAAACTTTTTCCAATGATAGACGACAACTTTAGAAAGAGATTTTTTAAATCGAATCAGGCAAACTTAACCATAGAGGATATTCTCATGGATGCCATGATGTAAGGTAATGTTTTTGACATAGTCAGCTAAAAGGCATACATGGAAGTCATATTTTTACAGTTATCATTTGAGAATTTAGCATGTGTTTTTTACTCAGCTGACAAATTTAGAAACAGTACGCATTTCAGTATGCACTTTTTCACTTTTACTTAAGCAGTTGAATCAGTGCCAGTACATCTACTTTCTTTTACCATTTTATTTTATTTTTTTGAAACAAAAGTCTCTGTACCTCTACTTGAGTATAGTCTGCGAGTAAATTTTGCCATCTCTGCTGCAGAGCATTTGTGTCTTCTTGTTGCGGTAAGTGTTTTGGCTCACAGGGGAAAAGAAGTGTCAAAGCAAACATCACCGCGTAAGACATCTGTACTCACATCATTTACGATTTTTGACGACTGACATTTATCGCTTTGGCCTTTGCTGGTTTCTCAGGCCTTGGCAGATGTTCAACTTCAAGCATCCCCAAATCTTGAAATAATAATTAAGCGTGCTGTCAGGGTGTCTTCACTTGTTTTACGGCATTGATAATGGTGCTGATTTAAGCATCCATCCATCCCTTTTCTGTGCTGCTTATCCTCACCAGGGTCAAGAGTTGTCAGCCAATCGCAGTGCACATGGAGACAGACAACATGATCCCACCTTGGGGCAATTTAGTGTCCAATTACTGTTGCATGTTTTTGGGATGTGGGAGGAAACCAGAGTGCCCAGAGAAAACCCACGCAGCTGTGGGGAGAACATGCAAACTCCACACAGGTGGGGCCGGGATCGAACCCAGGTCCTCAGAACTGTGAGGCCAACACTTACAGCTGTCTATCTATCTATCTATCTATCTATCTATCTATCTATCTATCTATCTATCTATCTATCTATCTATCTATCTATCTATCTATCTATCTATCTATCTATCTATCTATCTATCTATCTATCTATCTATCTATCTATCTATCTATCTATCTATCTATCTAAACATTTTAACGAATTTTGAATTTCCAAGATCATTCTTATCTTATGTCAGGAAATGTCATGCTTGAATCGTTTTGCATAACAGGGTTATATCATGAAGCTTCTCTGAGGAGTATCCCAACTTGGCTACTTTCACTTTTATTCTTTGGGATCAAGTCTTGACAGAAAGGAAAGGGAAGTTGGTCACATGATCTCAACAAGAAAACGACCAAACTCACCAAGCCAGTCAAGTTAGGTCAAATCCACAAATGAAGAGTTTATTTTCAAAATGAGACATATCCGTTTTTTTCATTTTGAGAAAAGGGCTTGGTATTGAAGTGAAAACAATGAAGTCAATTTATGTTTCTAACTATTGGGGGATGGAAAGAGATGCTAAAAAGTAACTAAACACCATACTACAAAAAAATATTGGCTTTAATATTCACTGAGTTTTTTTGATGACAAATTTCATTTTTTCTCCAAAATGAGACATTTCCAAACATTCTATTCTTGGCAAAGTGAGACATATCCAAATTTCGACTTAAACCTTCAGGAGCAGCTGTATTTTTTTTTTTTTAAAAAATCAGTTGCTTTTGATAGGCAATCATGAAAACTATTTGCCTTTCAACATTTCAAGCATTTTAAAGTAATATTTAAGACCATGACCACCACATTTAGAGAGTTAGGTATCAGAAATAAGGGTCAGTCACCAGTCACAATTTTCACAATTAGCTCACTAATGTCAGATGTTGAAAAAGGAGATGAAAAAATGGGAATTTCTTTTAAAAAGGTGTTTTTCAGTTATTTAGAAACTGTTTGTTTGTTCAGTATGAGGTCTTGGAAAGGCTGAGTTTACATCATTGTAATTTTGTGTATCTGTATGCGATTCTGCAATCCGACATCTGCAGGCATTGTGTCACTCAGTTGATTAATATTGTTTATAAGTTGATGTGAGATCATTAAGAAAGTAAACTGCTTCAAACCAGTCTACCAAGGTTAATATGGGTTGTGAGGGATACCAGCAGAAAAAAAATAGGTAGTCGATCTCATACACACATCTCCAAAATGAAATCAGTTTCAAACTCACAAATTCAATGTTTGAAATCTGACTCATTTAGTCTGCTTTCTTTTGATTTTATTTATAGCTGTCGCTGTCGGGGGAAAGAACACTGCAGAATAGGATATAAGTCTGTAGTAATAATAACAGTGTTCATAATGGTCATAGACAGAAATTGAGTCTACTCCAAGGGTGTTGATTTCCTTTTAATGTCAACTTTTCTAAACTCATAGCCGATAACTTTCCTTATAAAAAATGGCAAAAAAAAAAAAGATTGCATAGAATTATAAAAATTTATTCATTCATTCATGATCGTTGGTGAATTATTTTGAACAACAAAATTACTACTCAAGCATTACACAATCAGAGACAAAACAGTATGTTTATTACATTCAGATATAATGGTACTTGGATGAGAACTGAAGTATTAAATTGGAATAATTTCATAAAGAATTAAAATTAAATAGGAAAAGCACCCTCACAATGGGACAGCCTGCAAGTAAACCAGCACAATCACTGATTCATTTATCCGATATTATTAAACATTGATAAACAAAATACAAGACTTAGTTCAGCTTCATTCTCTCCTGTGTCTCGTACATAAAATCAAACTCGGCATTAGCATCTCTCTCAAACGTGGGCGCAGCAATTTTGGATGATGATGTGGAAGATACCGGAACTTCCCTCGAGACGAATTCTGATTGGATGCTGCTTGCTTCAGCAGCGCACGCTGATTGAACGAAATTATGTCGCATTTTGCTCTAAATAAGATCTCGATATGTCGCATTTTGAAATAAAACACGATCTTCCTTGGCTGATATGGAACGATATGCTGCACTTTGAACAAAAATCAGAGTATCCCGATAACTACCATTCGGAGCTGGATAATTTTGGCGCGAGTTTCGTAAATCTGAAAAAATGCCTATGTCGCGTTTTGAAAACAAACTCTTCAAATATGTATTGTTTTGGGTTAAACAGGCAGTTTTTATTTTGATTCAAAAACGGTCAAAATATATTTTTACTATCTTATTCAAGTTTTTTTTCATCATACAATTTTTAGAGAATTTTGGGAGGGTTGGAATGCTACGGTATCTGCCATGTATCTCAATTAAAAAACAAACAAAGAATTATTAACTATTTCATGCCAGTAATAAGAAAAATATATATTTATATGTATTGCCATTTATATATTAAAAAATATTTTAAGGTTAGTTTTTTTTTCCTTTGCTGTTTGACAAACGAAGAGAATGATATTTTTGGGTGGAGTGTAATAATTTTTCTTTCTTTTTTTAAAAGAAGAAAAACTAATTACTTGTTTGAGCAAAAAATAAAATAATAAAATTGCAGATAATTTTTTCTTTCCGGGTCCAGTTATTTCAAAATGCCACACAATTCTTTAATTCCATTTTGATATTGGATTTCTGTGTTTTGAGTTTTGTGTATAAAACAAATCCTAAAAAGATGTTATTTAGCTTTTGCTTTGTGCTTCGATTTAAATGAAAAAAAAAAACAATGTAATAATAAAATAAAAATCACCACAATAAAAAAAGTCCGTACAGTAAGTAAGTTTCTTTCAGCTGGTCCCTTCAAGGGTCACGACAGCGTGTCATCTCAGATGAACGCACATATGTTTGGCACAATTTTTACACCGGATGCCCTTCCTGACGCAACCCTTCTCAGGGAGTGGAGGCCCCAGTGGGATACGAACCCACAACCACTGGTTTACCAAATCAGTGCTCTAACCACTGAGCTACAGGGCCTCATAAATAAAAGTCTGTACAGTATATCTCCAAATTTTATGAGAAAAAAATAAAATAAAGGATTTCTGCAAAACAACAAAAGAACATTTATTTGATTCAGACATTTTGTTTTTTAACCGTGAAAGTTTAGCGATACCTGGTTTTACCTGGCGCTGGTTTGAAAGGATTTAAGCGGCTTCAGTGAATGAGTTGACGAGCAAAATGGCGGCGTTAATGCGACGCAGGTGCCGGCCCAGTCATTGTAGCAGCCTCTCCGCCTCTTGCAAATCAATCGTCCGCTGTCATGCAGAAGATTCAAGAGTGTGAAACAACGGCTTGACTAGAGGGAAAACACTTGTGATGTCTACCAGTTGTTGCTAGCGTTACCCCCCCCCTAACCCCCCAAATCCCACTACCACCTCATCCCCCGCGCGATGACCACGTAGTGACCCCCTTTTCGTCACCTGCTGCTGGGACCGTGTCTAACCTGCCATCCCGGGCGGAAAATCTGCCGCCTTTTTTTGGACACATACCTTCACTTTTTCACATTTGGATGTCAAAGCTTGTCAAGTTTTTGTTCTTGTAGCCAGATGAAGATTTCCCATTATACATCTTCATTCCTTTAACTCCATATTTGTACCTCGTAATACGTTTTGACATGTGGATGTAACCAATTTTTCAGTAGGATGTTTATTTTCTCAAATGAAGCAGCTCTTTTATTATTATTTCTATTAATTCACTTCTTTCTTCCATTTTGGGCCATCTTGGCAGTAATAGACAAAAGGATGCTAAAATGTTTAACTTTTAGAAATGTCGAAGAAACATAAAAAAATATGTTTTGTTTAATAAAATATAATAAACATAGAATTTAGAGGTACAGAACATTTTTTATTAAAAATACATTTTTCGTGTGTTCTCACAAAATACGTTTGTTGGACCATATCCAAATATTGTAATTTTTTTTTTGGGGGGGTGAGCATTTTTTTTTTTTATTTGTTTGATTTTCAAGTAAAAATAAAATGCAAACAATTTTCGGACATAACGAGTAGATATCAACACTTTTCCCCTGAAAAGCATTTACTTTCAAAACTGGTCGTATTACCTGTAAATTAGAGTTATGTATTGCTGTGTTTTTATTTTTATTGTTTTCATGTCGGAATAAATGTATCCATCCATCCATTTTCTGAGCTGCTTATCCTCACGAGGGTCACATGGAGTGCTGGAGCCTATCCCAGCTGTCACCGGGCAGGAGGCGGGGTACACCTGAACTGGTCGCCAGCCAATCGCAGGGCATATAGAGACAGACAACATCCGCACTCACAATCACACCTAGGGGCAATTTAGTGTCCAATTAATTTTGCATGTTTGCATGCACGGAGAAAACCCACGCAGGCACGGGGAGAACATGCAAACTCCACACAGGCGGGTCTGGGATTGAACCCGGAACCTTAGAACTGTGAGTCCAACGCTTTCCAGCTGTTCCAACGTGGCGCCAAAATAAATGTATGGATCACCCAAATTTTTTATTTGAAAAACATTTCTTTCAACATTTTTCATGTGTTCTTTGTGTTTTTCACAGATACACTATGAAAAGAAATCCCATTGACCTTTGTCTTTTTTAATTTCAACATTTTTTAAAGAAGGTTATCTTTTTGTTTTGGATAAATATGTGAAAGAAATCACAACATTTAGGTTTTTTTTTTTTACAAAGTAAAACGATCTGCCAGGTATCTTCAAATTTTCAAAAAACTTGGAGGTATAGACTTTTTGCTGGCCAGCTCCTTGTGCCTCCAATTTTTGGATCTTTAAAACATCCTTTAATGTTTTCTTTGCATTTTGGGTAGGTGTGTTTGAAAAAAAATATTAGTGATAAGTTTTTATTCAAAGTGAATCGCCTCCACCCAATTTAACCGGAAAAGTACAATTCAGATGTTGTATACCGCATAAGATAGACTAGTCTACAAAAAGGTTCTCACAATGACCTTGAAGGAAAAAGGATCTTCTCATGTTGCTTATAAAGATGAAAACTGAGCATCTGGCTGCGATATGGATCCTCTTATGTCAGCCTCGGTCAAATCTACGCAGAGACATGAAAAAAGCTTTTAGTTCTCCCCAGCGTGGATGTCGCTCAGCCACCTGCTTGTCCGTTGGGGGATTTTCAGATCAGTCATCCTGGAATGTTCCCTATCTTTTCACGTTGATGCATCTGATACTAAGAAGGACTTCAACATCTCCACCGAGCCTAGCGGGGGAGCTGAGCAAGTTCCCGGCTGTTTTCTTTTTTTTTTTTTTTTTTTTTTTGTGTTGCAGGCCAAATCTGAGGGACAAACAAGTTTCAGATGAGACGCCACATGATGGAGTGAAAAATAATAATGTAATTAAGATATTAAAATCATTAGGTTAAATCAAAATGGCTACAAAGCACTACTTCTGTCTAAATGAAGCGCTTCAAGTCACTTCAATATAGTTCTTGGGCAGTGAGATGCAACAAGAAGACGTTTTGGTCTGGCCATAAATCAATGAATAGGTAAAAGAAAAAAAAAAACACTGACAAGGTACCTGTGTGCCAAATCGTGAATTTACACAAGGCTTGCTTTGTGCGATAACTGTTGTGCAATACCGTTTTCGTTACGAATATTACAATAGAGTGATTGTGTATTGAGCGTAATCCAAACAAGAACAAGACGGCTTGTTCGGTGGCCGTATTGTGAAGAAGCGTGGAGTAGCCTCCCCGCTGACACACACACACACACACACACACACACACGCACACACGCACACACGCTTGGATTAAGCGTCCGTCCCTCACATGCCCAAATACCAGGCTGTCAATCACACAACGGGGAGGCGGGGCCACGTCCACTCGTTTCCATCTTGCAGGCACACCATGTGGGCCCGCCATCTTTCTTTCATTTACACCCCAATAGAACGTGAACAGCGCGAGCTATAAATCAACTCATAAGTCTTCCATCTACTTTTTTAAAGGTCTTTTTTTGGGGTGGGGGGAGGATTGAAAGGGGTGGGGGGTTGTTCTCTGTGAACGGTGTTCATTCAAGCGTGCTCAGTGAAAATATCAGATCATCGCAGGGCTTTTTTAATGCTGCAACAAAGATGGCATGCCAGTCTAAAGCCCAGTTCCCACGGTTGGTGTCGCATCAGACCCCCACCCAAAACCCCCCCACCCCACCTGTCTGGCTATTGCTTTGTAATGTGCACCCACTCACAGATGACAATGAGGCACACTAACCTAGACTTTACACCTATCTGATCAGCTTGATTGGCCGATAATTTGCATTTTTATGTAAACTTGGTGATTTGCTTGCAATGTCTTAATTTGCAGATCCAATCAAAAGACATCAGTGATTGAATTGAAGGAAAAAGAATTGCTGACACAATCTATTTTACGAAGATCTTTCCCACTGCCATCTTGTACCTGTGGGTTTGAATCTGAAAACTAGTTTAACTTTTAGAACTTTTGCGTGTTTTGTGATATTCCCATGTCTGTGATTAGCTTGCTAGCATAGCTAAATGTGGTTCAGCGCCAATCCAATAAATTACTATTCATTGCCTCTGTGGCGGTGGCTCACCTGATAAAGCGTTGGCCTCACAGTTCTGAGGTCCTGGGTTCAATCCCAGACCGACCTGTGTGGAGTTTGCATGTCCTCCCGGTGTCTGCGTGGGTTTTCTCCAGGCACTCTGATTTCCTCCCACATCCCAAAAACATGCAACATTAATTGGACACTCTAAATTGCCCCTAGGTGTGATTGTGAGTGCGACTGTTTGTCTCCATGTGCCCTGCGATTGGCTGGCAACCAGTTCAGGGTGTACCACGCCTCCTGCCCCTTGACAGTTGGGATAGGCTCCAGCACTCCCCGCTACCCTCGTGAGGATAAGCGGCAAAGAAAATGGATGGATGGATGCCTCCATGGCAGCTACATTTGCAGATTATTATGTCCAATAACCGGCACAAGACGAGAGCACAGAATGTCATAAGTGAAAAACGAGATTGTGTCCTGCGGGTAGCTGATGCTCTCAAAACTGTATCTAGCAATGCTAGCTAGAGTCAATAATCATCGCGTTACTAAGTCATTCATCATCACCTCCATTCATTGCTTGATTATGTCCAATAATGCGTGGACAACAACAGTATCCTCATGAGAGCTTGTCAACTATTGAAGTCAGGCTACGAGACAAAGCACACGAAAACGCCAAGACACCTTGCAGTACTGGGTCGTTACTGTCGTAATACATCAGACTGGCCCTGAGTTAAGAGCTTCAAATACAGTAAAAGATAAATAGCAACAGTGAAACATATCTGTAAGACCAGCAGATCATCGCCAGACATCGACATCGATATCTGAATAAGCGTAAGTTTAGACCGACTTTCTGCCACCAAATTGTCACATGTGCCTGGCAGACACACTTGTTGCGGTTAGATACGCCCAGCTTGTCGTAGACCAATCTTCCAAATTTGCAAATGTACAGGGAGGCTTTGACATGCACGACAATCAAGATACACCAGTCTTTGCGCTCCACCCCAGGTCAGATCTATGAACAGAGCCCAAAGAGTTAGAATCAAGTCAAATAGTTAAATTGTCAAGTCACAAAGTGTACTTAAATCGTCAAGTCACAGACTTGTACTATCTAGGCCAAGTGTTGCAGGATAACATTTAAGTAAATTGTCTCATCACATCAAAAAGTTGTCAGAAACAGTCAAAGACTTGTAGTATCAAGTCTGAATGTTTTCAGACCAAGGAAAGTTGTGATTTGATCAAAGGAAGGCAAAGTACATATACTTATATAGTGCATTCCATCCACAAGGTAACTCAGTGTGCTTTCCATGATTAAAGTAATTTAAAAACAAAGAAAAAACCACCTTGCAAACAACACAACAACAAAAAAAAGTCAAATCAAGTTAAATAATTCCAGATGAAGTCAAAGGCTTGTTGAATCAAGTCAAGAGGGTGTTATAGCAAATCAAATAGTTGATGCATAAAGCATTTCATGTTGAAGTTAAAAAGTTAACTTAATTTCACAACTTGTTGACAATGCTCCTTTTTGAAGCGAAAATGTCTGCTCTGGTTATAATGCTAGCAATAATTTGGCAACAGAGAAGAGTGTTGAACTCCCAGAAGTGAATCATCTTTGCGCGGCCGTGAGAGGCATGGGGGTATTTTGGCCTTCATTCCAACGATGGGTGACTGTTATAAACCAGCAGAACACATTTGGACAATGGAAAAAGAAATGTTGTTTTTGGAGAGGGCTCGGGGCCTTTATTTAAGTCAGAGTGTGTTAACATTTTGATGGACGTCCGCGATCTTATCGCGCCATCCACGCTTTGATGGCGGTCCCGGGAAGATGGCGACCCAAGGAAACAAGTCGTCTGATGCGACACCTGCGGTGGCCATGTTGTTTAGATTCCCCACACGGGTCGTCCCGGGCCGTGAATGATCAGCGAGGCTCATGGGAAGAAAAAGTCAATTTAGATGAGATTGTATGGTTTTCTTTAATCAATATACATGAATGAATAACCATCCTATACAGTCCACCTTTGACAGAGTTAAAAACAATGCTGAAAA
Organism: Syngnathoides biaculeatus; assembly: GCF_019802595.1. Taxonomy (NCBI): domain Eukaryota; kingdom Metazoa; phylum Chordata; class Actinopteri; order Syngnathiformes; family Syngnathidae; genus Syngnathoides; species Syngnathoides biaculeatus. Next base: position 26,390,662 of record NC_084643.1, on the reverse strand, counting down.
AAAAACTTTGAACTCCAAAAAAAGGTAGTCATGATTATTTTAGTGTACTTTGAATGATGATACATGAGCCTATAAAGAGGTTAAACATCATGTTGTCTATAGAGCTCGTGCACTTACGTCATAAAACCACGTGACTTTTGTTTACCTCGCCATATTGCTAACAAAGCATTGTTCAATGCTAAATCGGTTGGAGACGACACGAAAATATGTCTTGTACTGTAGCACGATGCCCAGAGTCTTGTCTGTAGACATTTGGAAGGTGAAAATAAACAAAGGTACGTGGAAAAATTAGATAAACTCGGCATAGAGGACCCGTATTTAATGCCGAAGTTGATGTTTTTGCCGATAAGAAACTGGACTGTTATTTCACTTCCGCTTGTCTTGGACCACTGGATATACACATGGATCTGGTGAGTAAGTCGTCAAGACTCACACTGAAAAGTTCGAAAGCGTATAAAAGTCTGGACGCATACAAATACTTGGTTGCTGGATCTGTTCTCAATCAGGAATAAATCCCACATAGTGACGGGTTGATGGCTCATGAACGCGGAAGTGTGTTCGGCGACACGTTAACCTTTGCCGACATCCATCAATCTTTTCAGCTAGTATTCGATAAAAATACTAATATTTACATAAATAACCAGTGGTTTTACACAAAACCAACATTGATTAACTATGATTGAAAAAAAAAAGAGGACGGAGTCGTCTCCATGGAACGGACGTAGAAGTGATTGCGGCCAGCCTCTGCAACAGACTTTTTTTTTTTTTAATATGCATTGTCTTGGCATTCTAAATACTTCTTGGTAATTTGAGATTGTGAAGAATAATTCCTACCTGAAATGAAGCGATCGCTACACACGCGTGTAATTGCTTGGGCACCATCCATCATGTTTACTTGCCGAAATCCATCAATCTTTTCTCGTCTTTTCAGATGGTATTCTATAGAATGATCTCTTTGAATATCTGTCTCGTCTGTTGTGACAACCAACAGCATAACAGGTTTTGGGTATTGTAAATATTCTCCTCTGGTTCAATGTCTCCCACAATATAGAGCAGCTCTGTTTGACCGGCAATATGGCGCCGTGCAACTGGTGAAGTCACGTGCACGAGCTCTATAGCTTAGGCTTTGAGGTTTTATTATTGTATATAATGATTATTTCTACAAGACTTTGCAATCTTCTTAGATTCATTGGATAAATGCGAATTTTCAAAGTCAAAATATTTTTTTTTGAGAGCGACAGCAGTGGAATATATGTGCCAAAGAAGTGACTTTTACCGGTATGTTTTTTTTTTAACCGGCCCTGTTAGCGCCACGCTAGCGCGTTGCTGCTGTGTTACTGCCGTGTCTCAGTAATTTAGGTATGTTTTTTTTCAACCGGCCCTGTTAATGCTGTCCTGCCATGTTGCTACTGTGTAGCTGCCGTGGCATTTATTTATTTATTTATGTTTTTTTAACCAGCCCAGTTCGTGCTACCATGTTGTTGTTATGTTAAGATAAGATAAGGTATTCAAACTTTGAAAACTCTTTCTGTGTACCATCTTTCTTTGTAAATATCTCGTGTTGCAATATGGGTTTCAATGTGGCCACTTGCGGCTTTTACACAGGTGCGGCTTCTGTATGTACCAAATGGTATTTCCTTTAGAAATGTACTGGGTGAGGCTTATAATCAGGTGTGCTCTGTAGGCCAGAAATTACAGTATTTATAAAGGAAATATACTTTTTTCAGTCATGACATTCATTTAGAGTTAAAGGGGGGCGGCACGGTGGAGGACTGGTGAGCACATTTGCCTCACAGTTCTGAAGACTGGGGCTCAAATCCTGGTCTTACCTGTGTTGGTTTCCTCTAGGCACTCCAGTTTCCTCCCACATCCCAAAAACATGCATGTAAGGGTAATTGGAAGATTCAAAATTGTCCGTAGGCGTGAATCTAAGTGAATGGTTGTTTAAATGTATTCTGACCTTGGACTTCAATAGAGTGACTTTCTAACGGGAACGGAACTTGAACGAGTCTCTGCAAAAGCCCATTTGATCGCTACATCTGTTGGACCCAGCTTTGTATCTGCTTTGTACATGTTTGGCTAAGACCGGCCCCCTTTCCACTGTAGGTCTTCTCCACGTAGAAGACCCACTTGTGAGAGCACGTGTTTGTTCATCTTGACAGCGCTGGCTCAGGAGCTGAGAGGGAGGCGGAGATCTTTGTTGGTGACATTGATAAAATCAAGAAATTCAAATAACCTGATTCTGGGCCTCTTGGCAGAAAAAATGTCTGGAACTCAGGAATGTGTGGATGATTTCATTCGTATTTCACGTTGACTGAGGCAATATAGAGACACAAATAACAGATGATAGCTGAGATATACTACGGCACTCCCGCGATCCTTGTGAGGATAGGTGGCTCGGAAATTGAATGGATGTTTTGAAATGAGCATTTAGTTATTTTCAGTGAAGACTGCTATCAGAATGTTAGTTGGTGCTGGAGCACTTTCAAACCTCCAAATTATAGTTTATAATCTCCAAAGTGCTTTGTGCCCCAGGGGGACCGTAAATCTCGCCTCCCTCAACCGCATCACCTGAGTTTATGCTGGTGCTTCAACATCAACCAATAAGGGCATTCAATGTCACAAAAGGAAGCTGGTGCTTATGATGGCGGAGATTCCCAAGTTAAATGGGGATCCGCCAAGCTAAATGTACCGAGCTGGAGCGGACAAAGTATCACTTTGACCCGACGTGGTTTGGATGACGTTTCAAAATACGGCTCTGGTGGGATTTGAATCGCAAGCGTGATACTGAAGAGGGTTCCTTCAAAACTGTCGGTTAGCCGTTGCTGTGTCTGATGATAAGATCTTGGGCTCAACATGAAACAAACAAGATCTGTATGATTATATCTGCATGGGGTGCAAAAATATTTGTGCTCAAGGGCCAAATTGGATTCTTAAAACAGATTGGTAGGCCAAGTCAGTCATAGTTGAGGGTTATTTATTTATTTTTGTTCCCTGCTATATTGCAGTTCATCAATTGCGCCTTACTTACTGCAATGCCCTTTCATTTCGCAGACGCTACAATATGCGCAATATTTTTAATGCATTTACAGGGTGTTTTAAGTGTTTAAAATACATTGAAATGTGTCTAAAAAGCATGTGGGAGGAATAAAATTATAAACAAATCTTTTTCTTTTTCGATCGGGTGGGATTTTCATATATTGTGACAGGGACTTCTGATATAGCTGTATCGGCTTATAGTATGTAAAATTGTTCATTTTAATAATTAAAGAAAAGCCTCATTTTCATTTCATTATTTTAAAGTCATTTAGTAATCCCCAATTACGCTGTAGTTAGTATGCAAACTAAACCACGATAGGTGACAATCTGTAATACATATATACAAAAAAAAAACAAAAACTTGCTCATTCCACTCACTTTAAACATAGGGAAAGGTTTCGTGTGCAAAAACCAGACACCACAAGTCAGGCTGCCATATTCCGCGCAATCCCTAATCAAATGGATATACAGCACGCTACTTGAAGTAACCGCAAATGTGATGATGTACAAAAGTTTTCTCTTCATGATATTCATCTTTAATTTGTTGTCGACATATTGTCTCCATATCCGACTACACATCGCTACGTTACGTGCGCAAAAGGCGGAAAACAGAAGTAAGTAGCTTAGCTTCAAAGATAAGGTTTTATCCTGTAGTGTGACATTTTTTTTTAACATACCGTGATGGTGTCAATATGTGCCCTGTGACTGACTGATGAGCAGTTCAGGGTGTAGTCTGCCTTTCACCCAAAGTTATTTGGGATAGACTCCACCAATTCTGCAACCCTTGTGAGCATGAGCGGCTTGAAAAATGAATGGATGTTTGCAACATACCTGTCTTATATAAGCAGAAAAGAAGTTGACTGAGATGGGAACAACGGGATTTTTATCAAGCTGTAATACTAATTAAATATGAAAAGAAAACAAACCAAGGATTTTGGTAAAATTAATACATAAATAAATACATACACCCATTTTCTACCGCCTATCCAAGGTCGGGTGGCGTGGGCAGTAGCTTGAGCAGGGACGGGCAGACTTCCCTTTCACCGCCACTTCGTCCAGCTCTTCTGGGGAGATTCCGAGGCATTCCCAGGTCAGCCAAGAGATGTAGTCTCTCCAGGGTGTCCTGGGCCATCCTCGCGGTCTCATCCCAGTGGGAAAGTGCCTGGAACACCTCAACAGGGAGGCGTCCAGGAGGCATCTGAATCAGATGCCCAGCCACCTCATCTGGGTCCTCTCAAAGCGGAGGAGCAGCAACTCTACTCTGAGCCCCTACCGCATAGGTGTCCAACTCAAGGCCCAGGGGCCAGATACAGCCTACCGCATGATTTTATGCGGCCTGCAAAGGGAAATCATATGATTCCATGACTCTTCTTAACCACCAAGCCGCTTATCCTCACAAGGGTCACAGGAGAGCCAGAGCCTAACCCAGCCAGCTTCGGGCGAAAGGTGGACTACACCCTGAACTGGTCGCCAGTCAGTCGCAGGGCAGATATCGACACCATCACTGAACCAAAGTCAGGCGTGTGTACCACTACACTATCAGTGACTGAACTCTTCTGAAAATCTGTACCAAAATTTCAAATTGTTATATAAATGATAATGTCGAGATTCTGCAAGAATTTTTGTGTTACCAAACATGAACAAAAGTAGAAAAACCCATTACCCTTGATTTCTGACTCCAAATTCCATAACTTTCATAGAGTTAATAAAATTTTGTGTAGAAATTTGATGAGGCGAGTAAAGACTTTTATGGTTTCAGTTTCAGCGGCCCTCTGAGGGAAATCATCACTACAGTTTCAGCGGCCCTCTGAGGGAAACCATCACTACAATGTGGCCCATGAAAAAAAAAACGAGTTTGACACCCCCGCTCTAGCGGATGACCAAGCTTCTCACCCTATCTCTAAGGGAGAGCCCGAACACCCTGTGGAGGAAACTCATTTCGGCCACTTGTATCTTGATTCTTGCTCTTCTGGTCATGACCCACGGCTCTGATCACGAGCATCTTCCCCGCCATCTTCCCCGGAGCAAACTCACTATCAGGTGGTGATCACTTGACAGCTCCACAACTCTCTTCACCCGAGTGTCTAAGCCCTGTGGCCGCAAGTTCGATGACACGACCACAAAGTCGATCATTGAACTGCGACATTGGGTGTCCTGACGCCAAGTGCACATGTGGACACCCTTATGCTTGAACATGGTGTTTGTTATCGACAATCTGTGATGAGCACAGAAGTCCAACAACAGAACCTTACTCGAGTTTTAATTGAGGGGTGTCACAATGATCTGTTCAATTCCTCATTCCTTTTGTTTCAACCTGATTTTTTGACCCATATAGAGTATTAGGATTAAGCAGATGACGCGTCCGGTTCAGTGTAATTCCTGGATTCATATTTTAGTCATCAAATGAATTTGAATGGTGTTGACGCAACAATCCTTTTTCTTTTCATTTGTAGTTTGCCATCAAACAAGCGGCGGCAGTGGAATGTTTGATGTAAATAGACGCTCACTTGCCACATTATTGGACACACCCAAGTCACTTGATGTTTAGTGAGCAGGATGATCCATCCATCCATCCATCCATCCATCCATCCATCCATCCATCCATCCATCCATCCATCCATTTTCTTTGCCACTTATCTTCACAAGGGTGATGGGAGTGGTAGTGACCTAACCTAACAAAAAATGCACACAGACAAAAATTTGTAATGACAAAAAAAAAAAATCACTTGGAAACATCCATCCATCCAGTTTCTGAGCCACTTATCATCACAAGGGTCCCGGGAGCACTGGTGCCTATCCCAGCCATCTTTGGGCTGGAGGCGGGCTACACCCTGAACTGGTTGCCAGCCAATTGCAGGGCATCTGGAAACTGTGTATAAACTACAGCACTCATGCGGCCCCTGTGAGAATAAGTAGTTCGGAAAATGGATGGAAGGCGGGACGTTCAAGTTCAAACTAAAAAAAAAAAAAAAAAAAAAAAATGGGGATTAAATTGATTTATTTTAATCTATTCCTACAAATACTGAACAAAAACTTGGATTGTTAAATATAGTATTGTTTTTATATTCTTATATCCACATTTTAGAAATATTAAACATGCTCATATTCCTCCTATTGAACTTTAAAAAGTTTCATGTGTCATTGCTATCTGTTCTTATCTTTCTTATCCACTGTCAGCTCCTGAGAAAATATGTTTTTCCTTCCTTACCTCCTTGGCTTGTCATGATGTTTTCTTCTATAATTGTGGAAGTTTCGACTTAGAGAGAATCAATAAAGAAAATTCTGATACTCGGAGAGCCTTCAAAGACAAAATAACTGTTCCATCTGGTGGAGGAGAAGATATTTATGGCAACCTGGATTTTCTAATGTTTTTATTACATTCAGAGTCTCGAATTACTGCGCCATTTATCTTGACGCTCACACGCCGTCCTCGGGAGGCATTGCTATTTTTACTCAAATAAGAAAGAGAAACATCTTCCCGCTTTTTAAAAGGGGGCCCGACATGCCTGGAATTGTCACGCTGATGCCTTTTCCAGAGCACAGCTGGGATAAGTTTGTTCAGGCAAATTGCTGGGCGCCCCAAAGAAGTCCCCAAGTGAAATGTAGACAGGCCCTTGGATGCCGGCCAGCACCGCTGCGGCCATCAAGTGGCCATCAAGGGAAGCGGGAAGAAAACACCTTGTGAATACTGAGGTTTAACTGTGTTGGTAAATGTCAGGGAATGATGACAGGTTCTCTTTGGTGTCATCCATCGCAGACCCCTGCTGGGGGGGACCTCGTGGTCTGCACACGAGAGCAACCCTCGCGTTTCGGACTAAATAAGTCATACTGCTTTTTTGGCAATGTCCGACAGGAGATGTGTTACCGATGAAGCTGTGCCCCTGAAGTCGTACAGTCTGGAGATCAAATTCAAATCTCCGGGGGTGAAATACATCTCAGTGTCAACAATAAAAGCAAAAAACTAAATCTCACGAGATCTCATCAGATCAAGCGAGACTTCAGGTTGAAGAGCATTTAAAGCCGGGATTCTCAAAGGGTGGCACTACTACTGCTCGGGTACGCGGTACACAGGGTCAGTCTCGTGGGATTTGAAAGAAACGCTGCACAAGTAGGGAATTTCACTTGTATTTCACCTTGACTACAAACAACATTTTTAAGAATTGTTTGTTCTTCAACTTTTATTTAGGTACTACATACATTCAACTTGGCAGCACAGTGGCACGAGTGGTTAGAGCGTCTGCGTCACAGTTCCGAAGACTGGGGTTGAAATCCCGGACCCGCCTGTGGAGTTTGACTTTTTTCCCGTGCCTGCGTGGGTTTTCTCCAGGCACTCTGATTTATTCCCGCATTCCGAAAACATGCATTAATTGGAGACTCTAAAGTGCCCCTAGGTGTGATTGTGAGTGTGAAGGGTTGTTTGTTTCTGTGTACCCTGCTATTGGCTGGCAATCAGTTCAGGTTGTACCCACCTCCTGCCCGATGACAGCTGGGATAGGCTCCAGCGCTCCCGCAACCATTGTGAGGATAAGCGACTCAGAACCGATACCATACCTATACTTACATCCATCCATGCGTTTTCTTAGCTGCTTATCCTCATGAGGGTCACGAGATGGCGGAGCTTATTCGAGCTGTCAATGGGCAGGAGGCGGGGTTCACCCTGAACTGGTTGCCAGCCAAACGCTGGGCAGATAGAGACAAACAGCCACACTCACAATCACACCTAGGGACAATTTAGAGTGTCCAATTAATGTTGCATGTTTTTGGGATGTGGGAGGAAGCCGAAGTGCCCGGAGAACACCCACACAGGCACGTGGAGAACATCCAAATTCCACACAGGCGGGGCCGGGATTGAACCCTGGACCTCAGAACTGTGAGGACAACGCTTTACAGCTGTTCCACCGTGCCGCCTATAATTCTACAAATTAGAACTTTTTTTTGCTGTATACTATTATTACTTGAATTTTAAATTAAAATATGATGTATTTTTTAAACTGTCTATTCAAGTTTACAAATTTGTAACCATGATGAAATAATGATAAAAAATGTGGATAAAAAATCAAATAATTTTATTCACTTCTAAATTTTTTTTTTTGAGTCATAGCATTGTTTTTGTGATTAAATGTACAGTGGGTTACATGGCAAAGCTAGAAGCGAACACAGCAGGAGGCTTAATGGAGCCTTTGAACCCAAATGACTGGAAGCGACTTTGCGCTACTTTTTCCACATTTTCCCACTTCACGGCGACGCTCCACCGGGATTTAACGGGAAACAGGTGGACATCCTTAAGGCTGCAGGAAAACAGCCCAAAAAGCATAACAAGGCCCCTGCGGTTCCCCCATAAGTGTGCCCTCATTTACCATATGTAGCCGCATATATCAAGGACATAATCATTAACGAGCGGTTCACAGGGAGGTCGTACATGAGCCCTCCGAGCTCAGCAATGGGACCGTTCGCTTTCCCCCAAATACCACAAGAGAGTCGGGGTGTGCAAATGTTATGTTTTGCGTGTTTCACAGAGCTCAGTGGCCACTATTTCCTTTCACTAGCAATGACAAATCAAGACAGAGGATAAAGTTGCCACTAATGGCTTCTCCTCTGCGGATTTCTTTGCTCTTTTTTTGTGGGAAATTTCCCTCACCATGCAAGCGATTCAACATGCATGATCTGACGTGTTGAGATTGGGCTAAAAAAAGGAAATGATGACATCCCCCATTGTATCGCTTCATTCTAAATAGAGAAAAAGAAATATGAAACCAAGGTTTCTAAAATTGGGGGGGGCATCACTCAGAGGCTGCGTGAGATTAAGACCCTGTAAGGTGAATTCTTATATTCCATCCATCCATTTTCTTATGCCGCTTATCCTCAAGAAGATCGCGGAGAGTGCTGGAGCCTATCCCAGCTGTCAATGGCCAGGCGGCGGTACACCCAGAAGTGGATGCCAGTCAATCGCAGGGCACATCGAGACAAACAACCACACTCACAATCACACCGAGGGGCAATTTAGAGTCCAATGAATGATGCATATTTTTGGGATGTGCGAGGAAACCGGAGTGCCCGGAGAAAACCCACGCAAGCACGGGGAGAACATGCAAACTCCACACAGGCGGGGCCAGGATCGAACCCGGGTCCTCAGAATTGTGAGGCCAACGCTTTACGGCTGATCCACTGTGCCACCCAATTCTGAAATTCACTTGTGAAAAAAAAACACACTACTGCCTGGTGGGATATACTCCAGACACCAGATGCTCTAAGTGTGGCTCAAACGGTAGTTATGCTCGACAAAGTAGTACCCATTTTCCCAGGTCATACCACTGGTCGTGTACCTGTACTTGATTGAGTGTTGACCTGGTTATAGAGCATTCAACAGATCCAACATGAGTGTTTGAGACCTGAGAGAATGGCTACAGTCCCTCCAATGTATATAAAAAGTATACAGCAGGGGTGCCCAGACTTTTTTACCCCAAGATCTATTTTCCAGCAGCCAGCCTCTTGCGAATGTCGGGGGTGGTGGGCGTGGGGGGGAGTGGGTCTTTTTTGTTTTTTATTTTTATTTTTTAGAATGACCAATAATGGAATAGAATGACCAAGTCACAAAGATGTACCCACTACAAAAATGAAAAACATTTATTTTAAAGTATATCGAGGATTCTTTATGTGTAAATGTATGTTTGTGTGCCTTGCATAACCGCATGAGCCAACATTGCACAACACAACAGAGTGAACCATGAAAATTTTTTGTAACTATCTGAGTTCACGTTGATGATCACTGAACACCATACGAATGAGAATGCACACCTGGGCTGTGTCACTCACATCTGTGCATTCGCAGGAACTGCAGTGAGAAACACTCACAATCTCTGATGACCTTCCACACATCAGCCATGGCTTCACAGCGCCGTGTAACTGTATACCTTGACTGCGGTAGAGGTTTTTTTTTTGAAGATGACATTTCTGCCTTATTTTTAAAAGCTCGGAACAATGAGTCAGCTCTGCCTCTTTTTCCATCTCTCTTATAAGGACTTCTTGTTATTAACAATGATGTGATCAACCCGGAACGATGCTTCGATGGCGGCTTTCGCTGTTCAACTCCAATGTGTGAAAAGTGACTGCTGTGCGGCTAATTGGGATCTTAGTTGGTTCACTTTCCTCATTCTCAGCTCACTTTTTTGGCAGATTGTCGGTGTCGTATTTGCCATAAACTTAAAATAGTGGGGGAACTCGCTGACTAGCATGTTTTGCTCTCCTAAGTGTTGTTGTTTGCACATGCGCAGTGAGCTAAAAGTCAGAAAAATACGGCTGACGACTTTTTTTTTTGGCGGCATGCCGTCGCAGTCGACCAAGACTGCCGGTCGATCGCGATCGACGCATTGAGCACCCCTGGTATATAGTATAAAATGAAGAAAACACATTTTAAGAAACATTATTGTACTGGTATGTGTGCAAATATTTGGTCACTTATAATAAGATCTCAGATTTGAATTATTTTGCTACATTTATATGAATGAGTGATTCTAATGAGGCCACCAGAGGCACCTTATCGTGATATTGACCCATTTCTTTGCACTTCAGTTGAAACAGCAAGCACAGCCTTCAGTCATCGCTGTTTTTCACCTCTGAGAAAACACAGTTGAATGAGGTCATTTTAGGCTGCTAATGACCGTAACAGTACTCCAGTGACATACTTGATATAATAATCTACAAGTAAATACACACATGCACTGAGTCTTTGACAATACAATGCGTGCTTCTTCTATGAATGTAAAGGGGATGACAAAAGATCTCACAAATAGAGAAAAGTATTTTGTATGTGGGGACAACATTAGCAATTTATAGAGTATTTTGAAACATTTCTTTGTGCATAACACCGATTTTGTAATTGTGTTAATATAATTGTGTATATTTCAAATACATAGCAAATTCAGTTTAAAAACTCTGAAACGGGATAAACATTTTGCCCAAGTTACATAGATAGTGACTAAAATGGTCACAGGTATCATTATTATCAGGACATTTCTGACTGAACTCAGAACATTACCAAAAGTACAAAAAATACACATGAAAAAAAATCCAGTGATAGTGAACAGAATACACAACTATTGCTTCAAAATACAATCAAACAATATCCTTAATTTATGAAAATATTGAAAAAATATGCCAAAATAGCTATAAAATAATAAAAAAGAAATCGAACATATTTGAAGAAAAGTAAATATTAGAGAATTACTTTTGTATTAGACAAAAATACAAAAATAGATTAAAATGAATACAATATTAGAAAACTAATACAATACTAAAAAATAAATTAGTTGGGAGGTTAAAAAACATAATTAAAACTACAGAAACATAATAAAAATAAATCTAAAACAAAAGATTAGAAAAAAATACAAAAGAATAACAAATAAGACAAACTATAATAGGAGTAAAAAAAGAACAATTGGGATTCTATATATTTTTTTTCTTTAAAAGTCTGGAAAATAAAAACTAAAAGGAAAAGGAGAAACATATAAGAAAAATAAAAAAAATGTAAAAAAACAAACCCAAATTTCAGATCAAATATGCCAAAAGAGATGAGAAATCAGATTACAAAAATGACAAATATTTTATCAGAACAGTTGATGTACAATATCTGGTATAGCCGGTAAAGCGTTGGCCTCACAGTTCTGAGGTCCCGAGTTCAACCCCAGACCCGCCTGTGTGGAGTTTGCATGTTCTCCCTGTGCTTGTGTGGGTTTCCTCCGGGCACTCCGGTTTTCTCCCACGTTCCAAAAACATGCAACATTAATTTGACACTCTATTGCCCCTAGGTGAGATTGTGAGTGCGGCTGTTTGTCTCGATGTGCCCTGCGATTGACTGGCAACCAGTTCAGGGTGTACCCCGCCTCCTGCCCAATGATAGCTAGGATAGGCTTGGGCACACCCGCGACCCTTGTGAGGATAAGCGGCAAAGAAAATGGATGGATGTATATCCCTATATATAGCATGACTGAAAATGAAAAATTATGTTACTTCCTATGGGGGAAGAAAAAAAAGAAGAATGAGTACTGAACCGCAACAACAGCAGACACCTTGACATTTGGGAATGTTTGCTTTCTTGAGCAATCTGCACCAATTCACGTATCGTTTGCGTTGTTGATGCACGCACTGAGCCTGATTGATTCCTTGTTTTTCTAGCAAACTTTACTCCAGATCGGCAGGCTGACACATGTCCAGACCCCAACTACTTTCATATAGACGTGCGACCTCGCCCTGCAGGAATAACAGCAACCGTACACACTGAACATCTCTGACACAACAGTTAATTCTTTTCTTTTTTTTCCGGTGAAAAAGGGCTTGCTACATGCTTCTCTGACACGTTTCATTATCACCCGCACAAAAGCGACATTGAAAGACGACATGATCCCCACCGCTCATTCATCACGGGGCCCGAGGTAGCCGCGGCGTTCGGGTCGATAAGCGCCTGGCTGAAACCCGAGCCGATTTCTTGCTAAATTCCGCCATTAGTCACAGGCCTGTGTTTCAGGGATTAGCCAATCCCTACAAGAGAGTGGGCGTGATTGTCACTTTGCGGGCCGTCTGGCGCAGCGTGTTTAAGTAGTGTTTGTTTAGCGAGCATTTCTTTAAAGTGGTGTCATGCTTTTAGGGGGGATTGGCCGGCTGTAAAATTCCGGGGCCCTTTGAGGTTTGCAGTGATCCGAGCACAAAGAGGAGAGCGGGGGCGAGTGGGAACAGTACAGTAGGTTTTAAAGCGGCTAATGGTTACTTTGAGCGTGGATTGACTTGTTGCAGGGACGCTTAAAATGACGCGATCGTCTTTCAGCTGCAAAGTAACGCGATGAGGGGAAGTGCTGGGGAGTACAAATACAGTAAACCCTCGCATAGTCGTGGATCTGCATTTGTACATTTGCACATTCACTTATTTTTAGGGGAACCTGTCCTCCTGTTCACTGAAATTTGTTGGTTTTATGCCCAGGCTAAGGCAACTGAAGTATTCCTTTTGCACCATCTGGTGGAGTCGTGTGTTGTTGTTAGGTTTAATTATCATATGTGACTGTTTTTTTTTCATCTGCGTTTTGTTATCTTTGAATCCAACTCCCGTGCCGTTGAAAGTGAAAGCATATTTTATGCATTGCTACCGATGATGATACCAATACCTCATTAACTACTTCCCTGTTGCAATTTGCCTGTGTTCATTAACCCGCTGTTAACCAAGCAGGGTTCCACGTTATCTGAAAATGTACAACACTGGTCACTGGTAAACTGGAAAAGGGGCCCTAATGTACCATGTCCAAAAATGCAACATGGGTCAACAGAGGGTTAACATTTTTATTGTGTTCAAATGCTGAAAGGTGAGTCTTAATGACCTTGCCAGTACACGTATTTGTTTGGCTACTTGTGATGTCGCATCACTTTTGGTCCATTAATGGCAATAAAACAGGGATTTAAATTTAAGTTTGACTAATAATAGAGTACTTAAATATATCTTAGAACAATCTTGACTAAGTTTGAGTGATGGGCAAGCTTCGTATACCCTGATGCAAAGTGCAGTGGACAAAAAATGCAGGTGATAATGTACCATCATACTATTGCACGTGGTTAGGGGAGCATTTTTTTTGCCTGGACGTCTGCTTATTATCTTAAAGGGCCGCTTCCATTTAAATCCAAGCTTGTTCGCTATTTTATACATAACATAAGTCACAATGGGTCTGTGATCTGCTTTACGTTTGACATCTACGTGGTTTGTCGACTGAATGCAAAAGAAGACAAACAGCAAAAGGCTTGAAAAACGACAGTGTTATGACATAGAACACTAATTATTCATGTACCTGCCCACTTTGTGGTTGCTCCACACCCACTCATATCAGGAATTATTCCGGAGTGACAACATGGCAGTGTCTCTGCGCAAAGCTTTTGATCACCTATCAGACTCTGATGAATTGTTGCTTCAGTTTATTTTAGAAAAAATTCCAAAGCATTTATAAACCAGAATTGTGCTGTGTTAGGGTCCATTTTGTGAAGGATGGCTTCGTAAACATAAGCTTAACATAAACTCACACACGCTGGAAATGCACTTCCGGGTTTTGAACGTGTGACCAAGCTGCTTTAGAAGTCATTGTTACCAAAATCTACTTCCAGCAAAAAGCGTCTATTATATTTTCCCTCAATTTGCAGTTACTGTAATTTCCATGGGAAGTTTTCATTGTGGAATATTTCCAAGACTCAGAAGCTTAAATTCTGCCAAAACATTTCAGATATTTTCCATTCCTTTGCAAGCAGAAGAAGTAGCAACCTAGCGGAGCATTACGGAGGATCTGTATTCATGTGTGCTGATCCAGACGTGGACATGAGGTCACACACTTCACGGCTCATCTGCTGCTGTTACCTTAGATTTCTTCTTCCTCGACCACCATTTGTTATTCCTCATGAAAGGGAAGCCCTGGCTAGATTTACGGGGCAGGTGCGCCTCGGCACGCCTCCCGTCGGCGAGCATTCCCCCGGGAGCGCTGTCTGGTCGGCGAAGCAACTCTCTCCGACTTCTTTTCCTGAGATCTTTTTCCAAGATGGAGCAGGGGTCAGGCAGGAGGCCGGGGGAAGAGAGGAAGCGCTGTCAAGAGGAAGCCCGCCTTTGTAGTTGCCTGTGCTGCAGGTGTTCTGCCATTCATTGTTAAAGCGTGCTGTTTAATATTACCATCCTGGGCTTCTATGATCCTTCGCCTGAGAGAAATATGGACTGTCAGGAGAACACAAGTGTGCATATGCTGATTTAGAGTAGCATGTGCGTAGCATCCTCCATACTCTTGACAGGAAATCTGCAACAATTTCGATGCTAATCGCCGGCATGTGCGGCAACGCTGATTTGAACTCGCTGCACATGAGACAAAACAGTATAAACATTACTGACATGCTCACTTAAAGCAAAGAAGAGGTTTATCCACTGTAACTGTAATTTATAATTTTAAGGTCTGTCTATTTGTTTTTTTTTTTTGTGGCAACCCTAACCCTTATCCTAAATTCTAAACCTAATCTCTAAACCCAAAACTAAACCTAACCTGGACCATAAACCATACTCAAAACACTCACCCTATATCAGAATTTGGTGACACAAATAGCGCAATATTGCCGTGCAGTTCTTTTTATGTATTGTCGGAGAGGTAAGCACATGCAAATGTATTAATTCAGAATACAAAATGTGTTTTAACAAACCTGATATGAATCCCACTCACTGGCTGACATTCTGACTTTAAATAACGTGTCTGAAAGGCAGGTCCAAACTGGTACACAAAGCCGTGCCAGTGTAGCGCAGACAAAATTAGTTGCGGCGGGACATTTTTTAACTGTGTAAACATTTTGAAATGCCAATAAATTCCAATAAAATCTCATACCATGCTTATTCTGCAGTGCAGATTTTGAGCTTCTGAATGATTCAAGGGTTTAGTGGCGCAACTGGTTAAAGCATTGGCCTCACAGTTCTGAGGACCGGTCCTCCCTGTGTGGGTTTTGCATGTTCTCCCTGTCCCTGTGTGGGTTTTCTCCAGGCAATCTGGTTTCCTTCCACATCCCAAAAACATACAATGTTAATTGGACACACTAAATTGCCCCTCGGTGTGATTGTGAATGTGACTGTTGTCTATCTTCATGTGCCCTGCGATTGGGTGGCAACCAGTTCATGGTGTATCCCGTCTCCTGTGAGGATAAGCGGCCCAGAAAAGGGAGGGATGGATGGATGGATGATTAAAGAGTTTACTTGGAGTAAGTCACATGTCTCACGTCATATCACCTACGATAAAGCTCTTTTCAGCTGTGAATCTTTTTATGCGTCTAGGTCATTTCAGCACATGGTGACCAGTGGTCCTGGACTCAACTGGAGAAGTTTTTGGAGTGTGCTGCCCCACATTTTACTGTAAAAGTTATATATTGTTATACAAGATGAAGACACTTCAATCAACCAAATCATGTTACAGCAAGAAAACACACAATTTAGAGCCCACTTTAATCAGTAAACCAGGCCTTTTATATGTTTACGTGGTGTCTTGTTGTTAGACAGAATTCACAGGGCTCAGTCACAAGTGACCCAATGGGAAAAAATGCCTCGGGGGCCCATGGGCAAGCCATTATATTCCCAAAACCACATGTTATTCAATCACAAGTACCCCATTGCCCAATAGATAGGTTTCCAATTACCGGTAGTGGCACACAAGATGGCGGACAAGGGAATCCTAGGACTGTGGTAACGCGCCGGAATACAGCAAAACAACAAAGGATGAAGATTTCTGATCACCATCTGGTGGATATTTTTGGCCACTGCACCTACTGCCCCTTTTGCACAAACTACTTGTGATGAGTTGTGCCTTGGACCAAACAGAGCAAGACATAAGTGAAGTGCGTTTTTTTTTTTCTTTCTAAACCTGAGTGTGTTTTCACCTCTTTTAACGTGCACGTGTTTCGGGCTTGTCACAGTTGATACCAGCCAGTACACAGACGCATCCAGCATCTGTGAGCCGTTAAGACCGCTTCATCTTCAGCTCCTCCAAACAGCAAGGGCGTAAAAGAAAGGTACAACGGCTCCATCTGCGAGTCATGTGTTCACTCTTAAGCGTGTGCCCAGATAAAAGGAGCTTTTGCCTTCCGTTGCTTGTTGAATTAGTGCAGACATGGTATGCAGTGGTGGGAAGTCAAGTAACAAAGCACATACACCTTCTTAGTTTACTTAAAGTAGGGTTTTCAGGTATCTGTACTTTGCTTGAGTTTTTTTCAGATATTTTACTTTTGCCCCCTATTTTTGAACTCACATCTTTACTATATCCTCCTTATTTTGTAGAAATAGGCTTGTCAGCTTTTTCAACCTAAAAAATACGTAGAGAGAAGTAAAGTCAAATCATAGGTGCCATAAAATGGATAACAAGTAATATAAGGGTCGGCTTGGTGGCGCAGTTGGAAAACGTTGGCCTCACAGTTCTGAAGACCCAATCCCAGCCCTCCCTGTGGGGAGTTGGCATGTTCTTCCCGTGCCTGCGTGGGTTGTCTTCGGGCATTTTGGTTTCCTCCCACGTCCCCAAAACATGCAACATGAATTGGACACTCTAAATTGCCCTTAAGTGGAATTGTGTGTGCACCTGTTGTCTGTCTCCATGTGCCCTGCAATTGGCTGGCAACCAGTTCAGGGTGTACATGCCCTCTTGTCCGTTGACAGCTGAGATAGGCTCCAGCACTCTCTCGACCCATGTGAGGATAAGCAGCTAAGAAAATGGATGGATTGAAGTAATATAGGTATGATACAGGGCATTCACGTTTGTATAAAAGTAGTAAAACAGGTTTTTCGGGAGACGAGAGGATATATTCTCAAAAATAAAGCGGATTGGTGAATCCACAAGTAGTCAGTCAGTCGCGAATATGTAGATGAATGCTGTACAGGTATGTAGTATTTTTTTCCCAGTTGTCATTTGCTAATTCAGCATTTTTTGGGGGGTAGGAGGGTCAGTTTGCAAGATTAGCAAAGCTATGAGAACATAGCATAAAACCCTGAACATATGCAAGCTAGCATTTGGTTTAAATAAATAAATGTTTTGCTTCAATCAAGTAAATTTTAGCCTGTAATTTTTTACTTTACAAATGAATGAGTCAAATCAGTAGATATTTCTTCCACGAGTACTCTATCTGTACTGCTATGTAAGTATAGCGTGTGTGTCCTTTTGCCACCTCTGATGGTATGCAGATGTGCATTTTGACTAATGGATTGTTTCCACTTGCTGCTATAATGTGGTACGCCACACTTTGAATGCCAGTGCTCCGAAATCACCCGAGAAAAGTCACTCATGAAGAATCTGAGCAGATGCTTCCCAGCCAGGCTTGTGTGCATTAAGATAAATGACCAGGTCAAACGGTTTTCCTGTTCTATGATTTGATGGGGAGAAAAAGTAGTGGTGTTGAAGTCGAATGAAGATGTGAAAATGCCCATCCCACCGCGTTCACAAGAAAGAAATCAAATGAGTAAAAAATAATATTTAAAGCTACCGCCTGCAATGAATATTCCCTTGTATAATTTATCGTGGTTAAAGTTTGATGCCATGATCTGCCACAATTTAGCTAAGAAACTCACCATTTAGCGTCATCTAGATAGATGACTTCCACTGTTTATCGAGCCAAGGCACATATTTTACATTAGAATATCACAGAACACCAAAAAAAAAAAAAGAAAGAAAAAGTATCGTCTATACACTGAAAAAATGTGCCTTCATTTATCCACAAAGCTTCTCTAGTGTGAGGTTATCAATTGCAAGCTGTGAAATTTGCCTTCAACCAACACACTGTAAAATTTCGGGCATGGATTTTTTCATGGACCCTGTTACGATCGACATGTCCGCCTAATTTTGTCATACAATGAAGCTAACAATTAACCCCCTGAATAATTAAAATTATTATGATGAATAATCAAACTTCTTTTTCCTGGTGACTGCTTAAAATGAATTTAATAGATTGGGTAGGCAAAAATGTTTGCCGATTTATCTTTGCCTATCTTTGGGCCTGATTTTGGGCAAATTCAGTAGTAGGAGTTTGTTGAAATACAAACCCTTGGTGGAATTTACCCAAAATGGCAGCTTTACATCAGAATGTTCAGTTTCGCCCACGGGCCCTTCAAACTTTTTCATGCAGTCTGGTGTGATTGATATGATTCATGTCAATTTAACGTTAATCAGGGCTAATCCTTCTAACCTTTAAAACACTTATCTTTTACCTGTTCTAAATGAAGAAGATATTACACCTTGCAGGACTCTTACAAGGAATAGTTCCTATGAATAGAAATGTCTTTTGTTCTTTGTACTTCTTATTTTGTTGTTCTTTGTTCTGAATGTCGTACCACGCCGACTGCTGGAGAAAAATTCAATGTGTGTTTTTACACATTTGGCCAATAAAACCGATTCTGATTCTTTCAAGTTGGTCCAACCAAGTGAGTTTTGGGACTCCTATGTTCAAAACCTCTCACCAGCCAACTTCACACAGCCATATATCCACTCATTTTCCAAGCCCCTTATCCTCATAAGGGTTGTGTGAGTACCAAACCTGATCTTAGCTAACTTTGGCCAAAAGGAAGACAACACTGTGAACTGGTTGCCAGTCTGTCACATGGCACATATCCACACCATCACTGAGCAGGAAGTGATCCCACGTTGCCTGCACCAAAGTCAGGTGTGTGACCCACTACACCATCAATGACTACTTCTACTTAAGTATTTATTCACATTTGTGGACACATAAACACTTGACAACTGCGACTCCATCCTCTTGTCAAATCTCTCCTATGTGCAAATATCCACTTGGCCGTTTGCCTCCGGCCATGAAAACAAGTACACCGCAATGTAAGTATTGGGCATTCAAATAACCTCGGCACCAATTGCGGCTCATCTCAAAATAAATGAGGACCACACCCGTGTTTGCACACACCTGTAGACGACTATGCACTGTGTGTGCGTCTGTGTGTGTGTGTGAACGCGTGAGAATATGAATGCCTGACAGTTCTATTCAAATTCCTGCACTTTAAATGCCCTTTTTTGTGGAGGTATAGGGAACACATGCGCCATGTAAGGACTCAGGAGGATTTGATCTGACCATACATGAACAGTAGTTCTAAAAGCAGATAAAACCTTGGGTGTTGTAAGAAGACCCCAAAATATGTAACTCACAATGCTAAAATATTAGATTAAAAAAAACAATTGGAAAAAACAGAAATAGCTAGAAAAAAAACCCTAAAATTCACTCGAAAAATACAGACATATAGGGAAATATACTGTATGTACAGTGGGGATAATAAAGTACTTAGTCTGCCACCAATTACTCAAGTTCTCCCACTTAAAAAGATGAAAGAGGCCTGTAATTTTCATCATAGGTATACCTAACCATTGGGAAACCAAATGAGGAAAAAAATGTGAAAATTACAGTCGGATGTTTAAGGAATTCATGACCAAATCATGGTGGAATCTAAGTACTCAGTCACCTACAAATAAGCAAGATTTCTGTCTTTCACAGATCTGTAGCGGCTCCTCTGTGCTCCACTCCTTACCTGTATGAATGACACCTTTTTGATCTTATACGTAACGCATAGAAGACACCTGTCCACGACTTCAGTCCCACTCCAAACTCCAGTACGGCCAAGACCAAAGAGCTGTCAAAGGACACCAGAGACAAAATTGTAGACCTGCACCAGGCTCAATCAGCAATAGGTCAAAAGTTTGGTGTGACAAAATCAACTGTAGCAGCAATTATTAGAAAATGGAAAATGCACAAGACCACTGATAATCTCCCTTTATCTGTGGCTCCATGTAAGATCTCACCCCAGGGAGTCAAAATGATCACAACAACGGTGAGGAAAAATCCCAGGACCACACACGGGGACCTAGTGAATGACCTGAAGCAAGCTGGGACCAAAGTAGCAAAGGGTAGCATCAGTAACACACTACGCCGGCAGGAACTCAAATTCTGCAGTGCCAAATGTGTCCAGGTGCATATGAGGTTTGCTCAAGAGTATTTCAATGATTAAGAAGAGGATTGGGATAGTCATATGGTCAGATGAAACCAAAGTAGAACTTTCTGGTAACAACTCAGCTTGTCATGTTTTGTGGAGAAAGAATGCTGAGTGGCATCCAAAGAACACCATACCTACTCTGAAGCACGGGGGTGGAAACATCATGCTTTGGGTCTGGTTTTCTGCAAAGGAACCAGGATGACTGATCGGTGTCGAGGAAATAATGAATGGGGCCATGTATTGTGAGATTTTAGAGAGATTTCGTGTTAGATGAAAGGGGGGGGGGGCGCAAAAATATGCTAATTAAAATAGGGAGTACAAATCCCATTAGTCCCAGCATGCACATATCTGAAAACAATGACTCCCAGCCCTAGAACAATGAGTCCCTACAATTTATCAGGGAATACAGATAAATAAAATCCTCTGCTAAATCACGGTTCTTGCTTTCCTTTCCTTCTCTACTGCAAACCTTTATTACAGTTATGACTATTTTTACTGTTTGGACAAAAAAATGTATCCATTGCTCTCTCTCTCTCTCTCTCTCAGTATATGTTATTTTAAAGAATATTTTCCCCAAAACTGTCACTGGAAACGATAGCATCAGTGTTTATGCCACTGATCCAGTGATATTAACAGATAATAATGCAAGTACATTCTTTTTTAAGGAGAATTCAAATTATATAATGAACATTGGCAATGTAATGTAGAGCATTAAATCCAAAATCATAGATAAACACAAAATATGGTAAGGTTCAGTTCACAAAATTTGCACTTGAACAAACAAATAGGCACAGATTAATACTGCCAATCAAATTTCCATTTGGTGAAGAACAAGTGCATGGCAAAATTAACAAAAGCACAAGTAGATCAAACCAACCTTATACAATTCAAGACTTTCTTTAAATACTGCTTTGTCAACATGTTCGATGGTTGCATCACTAACAACAGCGATTAACACTGTTTATAATCACATTTGTATTTGCAATTGTTGAGCAAGGGGTTGCATAATTCCAAACTGACGGGAAATGGAAAATCTCCTACCATGTTTTTCGTTTCCATCTAAAGAAAATGTGTGGGGATTTTGTCACTGAGGTTTTAAATTGTGTTGTCTTTGTTGACTTGATGCAAATTTAATATACCTGCTCGTTGGTGTTAGCAGGATGGCCGCATTCATCTGGATTGAATCCAGAATGGTCTCACATCATCGCAGTGGCATTAAGCCTTGGAACTGATTCCATTTATGCCACTCAACTTTCTCTAACTGTGCAGCTACTGGCTCACCAACAGAAAAACTATTATTGTGTATGCTAGTGGCCACATTTGAAAAGCACACAAACAGGCGTGCATAAACCAATTAAAGGGGAGGTGGGTGGATCCCCCCAACCCTTTGCTATCTTTGATTGGATTAGAAATCTTCAGAGACCAGATGGGTTTCAAGCGTCTGCTATGAAGACCCATTTTCCGACTTCCTCAAATGGCTGGGCGTACAGGTAGATACTCTGCAATACTAATTCATAGCACTAGCTTCTCAGATGCTGACATATCTTACATAATGCGTCCATAAGGTACATAAGGTTTGGGGGGGAAACATACGATGCTGCCATCCAAGCAACTTATTTTTTTTAGGGACGGTGCTGCTTATTGAAACCACACAATGGCAAGCCACATTCTCCATGTGTTACAACAATGTGGCACTGTTATAAAAGAGTGCGAGTACAAGACTGGCTTGGCAGCAGTCTAGACCTGTCATTGAAATATGTGCTGTACTGTGTTATGAAGCACAAAGTATGACAACAGAGTTCCCGGATTGTTGAGGAATCAATTTGTTCATCAAGCCAGAACGAGAAAGAATCTAATCTAATCACCTAAAAAGCTTCAACAACTTGCATACTCAGTACCCAAACACTTATTGAGTTTTGTTCAAAGGAACAATGATGTACCAAAGTGCCCCCGTTCCATTTTTTTAAATAAAATGAAAATAAAATTAAAATAGTGAATTACAATTGCAAAAAAACCCAATAAGGTTTAACAGTTTAAATATGAAAGTTATAATCCACAATTTTTTTTTGTAAAAAATAAATAAATCATTTATCACCCAATCCATTACAAGAGGAGATGACACAATGCTGATTCATACATTTAGACCCTCTAACATCTTGCTGTATTTGTCAGTACATCTTATTTCTTATCTATAGTGAACACCCTATTCATTTCTCGCACTGCCTGGGTTGGTGGTGCACTGCAAATAACTGCACGGAAAAGAAACATGTTCTTTAAAACGTAGTAAAAATGTCAAAATCATGCATTCCTGATGTCATATTGAAGCGATGACTCTGTTCTTTTATAGTAATCCAGAATTGGAGGTTAGTGGAGGGAGGGGGTGGGCTCAAAGGGAAAAGAGCTAGACGTCAATGTCTTTGTAGTGAAAACAATTTGCAAAGCATTGTATCCTATATTTATCTCTGTTACAAAATGTCATTGGAATTGGGATTAATAAAAAAATGTGAAGACTATTGAAAAACACTTTGGCAACAATCAATAAATAGAATACACTACTATTTGTTAAAAGTAAACAACTACTACTCAAAAATATTTGGTTAAAAATACACAAATACTGTAGATGAAAGGCATTCACTGAGGAAAGAACAAAATAGCAGAAATTTCAAAAATTTTGAAAGAAATGTAAGATAGTAACGAATTAATCTTTTGGAAGAAAATAATCTATAAATGAGAAGAATCATGAGATATTTGTTAAAAGTGTACACAAATATTATAAATAAAATACAAAATATTTGACAACTAATACACAATAAATTACAGATATATTTGTATTTACAAAATACAAAGCAGAAAAAGAATTCCACTCAAAGTGCATTACATGAATTAAAAAAAAAATTATAAAATGCATTCACCCTGCCTGCCGCTTCTCCAAGGACAGACCCACACGCATACAGACATGATGGCAAAAGCCAAAAACGAACAATGCCTAAATATAACAGTAATGATAATTACAATTTGAGAGAGTCACAGTAATATCTGAAATATTATCAAATAGTGAAAGCGTTTAGTCATCATTAATAATGGTCGTGTATTTAATGGTTATCACGACATGAGCCGTTGTCAGAACGTGGTGGGCTTTGAAGAGGGTTGCAATTTAAATAAAATGTCACGCCACTGATTCGTCTACCGGAGCCTTTTTCAAGGTGACTGCCATGCGATAACCACTCGGCCTTTCACTGTCAAATGACTGAGGCCAATCCTTTTCCTGGATCACGGGCCACAAGGTGACTTGGGTTTGTTTATTTGGGTAGCATTTACATCTGCTTCCTATGTGGATGGTGCAATGAGAAAAGGATAGTCGGGCCCAAGAGAGGAAGCCAAGATCAAAGGACAAATGCTTTTGTTAATTCAGCCGAAATATTCAAATGAGAGCCCGTGTGAGGATGGACCACTTGGAAAATGCTGCTGTCAAAACCAAAAACTACAAAATGAAACAAGGCCGTGCAATTTCCCAACTTTTGGGGTAGTAGTTAGAACCGCCATATCACGCTTCTTGTGAAGTCTAGATTTTCCAGTCTACTCACTGTTCTTTATCACATATTAAAGAGATGACAGAAAATATTTGAAAAACACCAACAATAGAGATATCATATAGAAAGTCTTTCACAGGGGAGAGGGACATGACCAGACTGTCAATAGCAAATATTCTTAGAATAATTAACATGTTTGCTTTGATTTTTTAAGACCCTCAAATTATTGATTAAATGTGGATTAACCACCCACAAGCATGTTTTTGGTTGCTTCCCCCCAAAGCAAAACAAATAATAAAGAGAAATGGAAAAATATACATAATTGAAAAAAAATTAAGACAATTTAACCACTCACAATACACTACAACACAAAACAATGAAAAAAAAATAGAAGTACAAAGACAGTTTAGTAGCGCGTAACACGAGCAAACGAGCTGACTAGACATATAGTCACCAAACTCAAAAAACTTTTCCGAAAGCAGGAATAATAAAAAGCTATCCACGTCTGATGACGTAATCCTTCTCTCAGAACATAACAAAAGACCCGCGTCATAACTTCATAAAATACGCTGGCGTTGTTGTCGTCCGCTGGCCCAGCGTTGTTGTCGTCCGACAGATGGTCCGGTGTTAGCCTCAACATGGAGGTGGATTGGGCAGGTAGGTGGTTTGGCCTTGTACGGGCAGGAGAAAGGAGCTCTTCCCCCCCACCAGTCACCAGTGTCTGGACACCCTTGAAGTAGTTAATTCATCCAGCATGGGTCCTCCTGAGTACGTTACATACACAAGACTTGTAAAAGAGTTAGGAAATGAAACAATTATAGACCTGTCATTTTGAAAATTTCATCTGGTTCCTCGTCAGTCTGTTGGGGGGTCTGTTGTTAGTTAGAAGTGAGCCGCATATCATCTAAACATGGCTCGAAATGATAGGGTAATATTTCCCCGGTCACTTCACTCGATTCTGAGATTTTCTCCTCTTTGAAATGAGCTTCAGTCTCAGAAGAGGCATCAGAAAAATATGAAAATCTCTCTTGTTCCTCAGCCATAGCAGGTGGCACAGCGTCTTCTCAATGGCGACTGTCCAGTGTGACATCTACAAATGACGTAGCAGGCAATATGGCTGCCACTGGGATGTCGAGTGAGAGTCCCGCAACTGAATGACACACACTATCCTCATTTTTTTCAGATAGATATTGAAGTGAATAATATTGTATGTATTTTTCATAACAATATCCATTTTTAAATGCATATATGGATGTCAGTTGACCTTTAAAGTACCATCTTGTCTCAGTTCAGTTAGTTCCTTCTGTTCCTGTAAGGTCGTCTCCCTTCCACAAGGGTCCCTCATTCAGTCAAGGGATTGAATGGAGTCTGAAGAAAAATAAAATGACATCTTCTCAAGTGTTTTTAAATGTTTCACTATTATCTGACATAATGCTGCTGTGTTGACATTTTGCAATTGCATGGGGAGTATGAACATTTCAAAATTTCCATTTTGCACGTTGTTTCCAAAATTGCAGCTCAGAGCCGAATACATTTATTTAACCTGTGCTTCATGGCAGGTTTTCCTTTCAGCCTTGAATACATTTGTTCAGTTCATTCAGATGATGTAAAATGTCAGCCGGGTACACCACTCATCAGTTGCAAGCAGTTTTGTGTAACCGGACCACTCATTTGTCAGAAACACTTTTATTTCCTCTAACAGTTCATAAACACAGGCCAGTTACTTGATATGGTACAAAATCTGTATAGAACAATAAGGCTTTATGTTCCGCGGCCAATTACTCACATAAAGATGCAAATATGCAACTCTTTATGGGTCGTGATTTTACAAAGTTCACCATGGCCGCAACATCATGCAACACAGGAACTCGGTCTGCTGGTAAGGTCTTGGCTACACACACTGGGGTCTCTTTCTTTCGCTCTCCTTACAAAGCTGCCGCTCCATCAGTGCAGACGCTCGTGCAGTTTTCCCATTTAAGTCCACTTTGTTCAAGATATTTAGATGAGTGGTGAAAATTTTCCTTTCCTGTTGTTTTTTCTTGCAATGCCTTGCAATAAAATGGTCTCTTATTGCATATGTATCCACAAACTGCACATTAGACACAAGATCACTGGACTCGTCAAGTTGCAATGCAAACTTACTACTGATACGGACCTTTTTCAAAACTAAACTTTCAGTGTCTGGAGACATGTCACCAATAGGTCTGGAAATGATGTTAAATGAAAGAGGGACTTTAGGTCCAAGAATCTCATCTACAAAGGGTTTACAGGTGGGAAGTATTAAAGTCTATGCCACAGTGTGTGACTTTAAGGGCTTTCTCGTTTATCTTTGTGGTTTTTCTTAACGTAGCTTGTTGAACGAAAATCTGTATTCAAACACCCCGACCAGCTGACCCACGATGATTTGTTATAGTGCTTTCGAACGCACCCCCCGAAAAAAAAAAAAAAACGGAAACGATGTAACGCGCGAGGCGCAACCAGTTCACTGCCACACTCCTCTCCTCACAGATGTTTCCCAGTACTGTAGTGACATTTTTTCTTCAAATTGAGCAGCATTAACCCCTGATCATGGCTCCAAAGAAGGCAAGTGGAACTGCTGGTGCTGAAAAAAGGAAAGTGGCACGTAAAACTGTTGACTTCAAGAAAGATTTGATAGCCGAGCACAAATCTGGTCTGCGCGCTTCTGAGCTATCGAAGAAGTATGGCATGGCGAAAACAACGATCAGCGCCATTCTAAAACACAAGGATGCCCTCAAACCAAGTTGTTGTTGTTTTCCTTTCGGCTTGTCCCTTTCGGGGTCGCCACAGCGTATCATCTCAGATGAACGCATATATATGTTTGGCACAATTTTTACGCCGGATGCCCTTCCTGACGCAACCCTTCTTGGGAAGTGGAGGCCCCAGTGGGATACGAACCCACAACCCCTGGTTTACCAAACCAGTGCTTTAACGACTGAGCTACGGGGCCTCCCCCCTCAAACCAAGTGATGTTGCCAAAGAAGCAACCGTGTTGACCAAGCAGAGGCCACAGATCTTGGAGGGAGTCTAAAAGTTGCTTCTTATTTTTGTGAACGAGCAGCAGTTAGCTGGGGATAGGAAGGGAGGAGATGTCGTCTGAAGAGGCTGAAGGCAAGAAGGATGTCTCAAGTGCTGATATTAAAGCTATCTGCGCTAAATGGAACGACATCCATAATTTTGTAGAAATTTAACTGAATATAGCACAGCACTGCAAAATTTTAACGATGTTATGAGCCACTTCAAAAAAGTGCTTAAAAGATGGCAGAAATAAACAGATTCGGTCTTTGTGAAAAAGGGGCGAGTCACCCCCACCGAAGGGTTTAGGGAAACTGTTTTGCATTGCTTTTTCTTTTGTTCTATTAACCCTACCTCTAGTTATTTTTTTTACGTTACGTACTTTTTGTGCAAATAAAAAAATGTTTTGTTTTTTTCCCCCCTCATTATTCCTTGGTTAAAGTTATTCTGCACTTTTGTTAATCGAAAAAGATTTCCAAGGCTGGGGGCCGGTTCGCTACAGATATGGCAATGCACTCCCAGCCTAACATACTCTACTAGGTTAAAGCATACATTATAAGCAAAAAATAGATTTCTTAAATGATTTGACTATATAAAATATTTAAATTATACATGTACTTCTACGATGCAGTTTAATATTTAAAAAAAGAGAAAAAAATAAAAATAAAATCGCTTTTTCTTAAGATCGGAACGGATTATTTCATTTTCCATTCATTGTAATAGGAAAACGTGCTTTGGTTTTTGGACATTTTGGTTTTGAACCAGCCTTCTGGAACAGATTGTGTTCAAGACTCAAGGGACCAATGTACTTTATATTCTTGTCCTCAAGTGAAGGGTGTTTCATTTGGAGATGCTGTCTAAGCCTACTTGGAACCATTGGACTGTTGAATAGCATTTCACCACACACCAAGCACAGGGGAGTCAAAATCGTTGTTCGTTTGGAGCGTTGTACCACGGCCAGGGCCGTAGAGTCTGCGGCCAGTGGAGGAAACAGAGACGGAGGATAGCCATGCACGATGGAGTGGAGCCATACCTGTGGAGGTGGAGGGCAGAGAATTGTGGGCATACTCTACCCACTTGATGTGCTGGCTCCACGTGCTCCGGTCTCCAACTCCTGATTTAGCCTCTCCGTCTGGCCATTAGACTCCGGGTGATGACCCGATGTCAGACTAGCTGAAGCGCTGATGAGGTTGCAGAATTCCTTCCAGAAGCAGGCACTGAATTGCGGACCCCTGTCCGAAACGATGTCCTGGGGTAGCCCGTGGTAACGGACGACCTCGTCTAACACCAGCTGGCCTGTCTGCTTGGCTGACGGGATCTTCGGAAGCGGCACGAAGTGGACCATCTTGGAGAAACTGTCCACTACAGACAGCACCACTGTGTTCCCTTGGGAGGGCGGCAGGCCGGTGACGAAGTCCAGCGCGACGTGTGACCACGGATGAAAGGGGGTGGACAGGGGTCGCAACTCACCAACAGGCCGTAGGCGGGAAGTCCTATTGGTCGCACACACCGGGCAGGCGTTGACGAACTCCCTTACGTCCTTGCTGAGGTTGGGCCACCAGAACCTTTGTTTGACCACTGAACACGTTTTTGCCATACCCGGGTGGCAGACCGTCTTGTTGGTATGGGCCCAGTTGACGACATCTCCTCTCAGAGATGGAATGACGAAAAGGCGGCCTGACGGACAATCCACGGGTGGCGGTGTTTCTCCCAAGGATTCCTTTACCCGCGACTCGACCGCCCAGGTAAAGCCGGACACGAAGCGCGCCTCTGACAGTATAGGAGCGGCCTCTGATTCTGTGCGATCCCCCTCGCCGTTCTTGGAGCCTGGGCGGAAGGACAGAGTAAAGTGGAAGCGGGTGAAGAACAGGGCCCACCTGGCCTGGCGGGCGTTCAGCCACTTCGCTGTCTTTACGTACTCTAGGTTCTTGTGGTCAGTGAAGACAACGAACGGCACTTGCGAGTCCTCTAGCCAGTGCCGCCACTCCTCCAACACAGTCTTGACCGCCAGCAGTTCTCGATCTCCTACGTCATAGTTCCTCTCTGCCAGGGTCAGCTTCCTAGACAGGAACGCGCACGAGTGGATCCTTCCGTCCTTGGGACTCCTGAGACAAGATGGCTCCGATTCCCGAATTAGATGAGTCAACCTCCACCATAAACTGGCGATCTGGGTCCGGAACAATGAAGACGGGCGCGGCGAGGAAACTTGCCTTAAGCCTGTTAAAGGCCACCTGGCAGATCCTGGACCACACGAAGACTTTGCGTGGCGAGGTGAGCGCGTGCAGAGGAGCGGCCACGGAGCTGAAGTTCCTTATGAAATTCCTGTAGAAATTCACAAATCCTAAGAACCTCTGTACGTCCTTCCTGCTGGCGGGGGTAGGCCAACGCAGCACCGCGTCGACCTTCCCAGGATCCATACGCATCTCCCCCTCTGCCAGTACGAAACCCAGGAAGGACACGATTGTCCAGATTTACGAACAGCTAGTGCTGCAACAGACGCCGGAGCACCTCCCTGACCTGTTGGATGTGAGAGTTCAGATCTGATGAAAAGATTAGAATATCATCGAGATACACAAATACATTCTTGATCAGAAATTCCCTAAGAGTGTCATTAATGAAGTTTTGAAAGACGGGCGGGCATTTGTCAGTCCAAAAGGCATCACAAGATACTCATAGTGCCCTGTGGGGGTGTTGAATGCCGTCTTTCACTCATCTCCTTCCCTTCCCGAATCCGCACCAGATGGTAAGCGCTGCGCAAGTCCAGCTTGGTGAAGATCGGGGCTCCCTGAAGGAGTTCGAATGCTGTAGCGATCAGCGGCAAGGGGTACCGGTTCTTGACTGTGATGTCGTTCAGTTCTCGGTAGTCGATGCAGGGTCGCAACATGGAGTCCTTTTTGACAAAAAAAAAAAAAAATTAACCTGCACCGTCTGGTGAGGATGAGGGGCAAATGAGTCCCGCTGCCAGCGAGTCCTCGATGTAGTCCCTCATGGCTTGATGCTCTGGTCCTGTTAACGAGAACAGTTTCCCTCTGGGAGGAGAGGTTCCTGGCAGGAGTTCAATCACGCAGTCGTATGACCAATGTGGCAGCAGAGACTTTGCCTTAGATTCAGAGAAGACCTCCCGGAGGTCATGGTAGCAGGAGGGCACCGCGGTCAGCTCCGGGGCGGTACAAGGTTCTGTTAGCCGAACCGGCACGACTTGAATAACCTTGGTTTCCTGGACAGCGAAACAGCAAATGCGACAGTTCTCTCCCCAAGTCTTGATCTGACCCGTGGCCCAATCTATGTGCGGGTTATGTTCTTTGAGCCACGTGCTGCCCAGGATGATGTTGCTACTACGTGCGTTGAAGACATGAAAGCTAATACGCTCCGAGTGAGCGTCCGGAAAGCTCATACGTGGCGTCTGAGTGCGATGTGTAACCCGACAAAGGAACTTGCCGTTGGCAGCATAGGTGTTACGAAGCCGTTGCGTGGGGAAAGTTGCTGCCCCCAGCTCCTCGACCACGCGGGGATTTATCAGGTTTGTGTCCGACCCGGAATCTATGAAAGCAGTCACAGTGCATGAACGGGAGTCCGTTCCCAAGGTGAGGTGAAGAAGGGACCTCCCTGACTCCGCCGCGGTATACCACACACTCACCGGAGATGAGATCCTGATGTCGGGGTGCTTTGGTCGAATCGGGCAGCGGGCGATCAAGTGTCCCAGATGCCCGCAGTAAAAACAGCGACCCTCCCCTCGCCGGCGCAGACACTCCTCCACTGGCCCATTGAGACCCTCCACCTGAATGGGTTCAGCCGTGGACGACCGGGCGTCAGTCATCGCGGCTAGTTGATCCTCCATTACTAGTCCCTGGTCAACCATGAGGGCCAACGCGATGAGTGCGTCCAGCGAAGGAGGGAGATCTACAGCGATGAGGAGACCCCAGATTTGGGAGGAAAGCCCCTGGAAAAAGGCGTCGTGCAGGGCGTCCTCGTTCCATCGACTCTCGGCGGCGCAGATCCGGAACTCGATCACGTAGTCCGAAACGCGACGACGACCCTGGCGAAGCGTCAAGAGGGAGGCCGCAACTTTACGCTCCGGCGCCGCATACTGGAACACCTGGGTGGGTGCGCAGATGAATGACGTCCAAGAACGATAAGTTACTGAGTTACGACTCCATTCAGCCGTGGCCCATGCCTCCGCCCTTCCCGCATTATGGGAAATGACAAACGCGATCCTGGAGCGGTCTGTGGGAAAGGCGGAAGCCTGCAGTTCAAAATGGAGATCGCACTGAGTGAGGAAAGGCTTGACGTTCCCCGAGTCGCCTGAGAATCTTTTCGGTCGGGAGAGCGGTGTAAGGCTGCTAAAGGGGAGCTCCGTGGAGAGCGGAACCGGTGGAGTGGCCACCGTTGGCGTGGCAACCACGCTAGCCTGGGAGGTTAGCCACGGCTCCAGCTGGGTGCAGATCTCATGGAGCCCCTTGTTGGCTACCTGGAGAGCAGCCTCCTGCTCCACCAGGCGTCTGCCCTGGACTTGCAGGGAGTGACGGATAGCCTCTGAGTCGGCTGGGTCCATGTTATGGCCAGATCGTTCTGTCACGAACGGGGCTCGAGGGTTGACCCAAATGCACAACTCAAGAGACAAGCAGACAGTGCAGAGGAAACCTTTATTCGGTCCAAGGTCTGGGATCAGGCAGACAGTCCAAACAATCAGAAGTAATAGTACAGCAGGCTTACGAGGGTGGTCAGTGGACAGGCGTGGGTTGGTACACGGCGAGCAGAAGTGCGGGAACGAGGCATCAAGGACAAGGATCTGGCGGAGGACAAGTTGTCTCCCGGGTCCTATATATACACTGGGAGGAATCAGCTGGGACAAGGTGCAGGTGTGCGCTGACTAATTGGCTAGCCACACCCAGCCTGGGCAGGAAGCCAGGAGCATGACAGTTTCCTATTTTCGTGTTATATATCACTCTTGTGTGCAGAATCTGTATAGCCATTTGTGAACCACCTTATGAAGGAAAAGAAGGCGAGGCTTGATTTACGAGTTGTTTCTCTCGTTTTCTTTGTGTAACGTCACACGCGCCTCTCAATAATTCTTGAATTAGTGCCGAACCTACGTAAGTCCCGACCGAGTACGACAATCACTACTTTAGTGTCCTCAAACATCCTTCTTTCAGTCTTGGTGTCTCGGTGCACGTCGAAGGCTTTTAGGACTGCTAGTCCGGTTTAGCTTAGCTAATTAGCCGCGAACATTGGGACACGTTTGTGCAGTCAGATCATCGCAAAATATCGCTCAACACAGATCAAGTGTGACAATCATTCACACATAGCTATATTATGCAAGCGAAGAACTGCTAATTTATATTTATGAGACATGTATCGAAAATCAAATATAGGACTTACCTTCGTGCAAACATATCTGTTCCGGTTGATGGATTCAGTTGATCATGCGGTTTTCCTCAAAGTTTGATCCATCAAAGACATTTTTCGTACTGGGTCTTCGGTTTTGGAAAGGGTACGAATTGAACTCCACCAACTAGCCTTTCAGGATACCTGTCGTCACTATTATAAAGTCTGTGACTACACCTCTTAACCATATCTATTGTTAAAAAAATCCAAATACGCGATAAAACGCCAACAGAAGCTATACTGGACCATCCAGCGTTGTCTGAGATTTGAGTCCGAGATTATGCAGATCTCTGGCCTCTGATTGGTCAGTGACGCGGATTGCGCAATATCCACGGAGGGGTCAATTGGTCTAATCGGGCATTCAAACTGCTCTAATTTCTCGGGGATTCTGCATCTTTTGGCACAATTTTCAAAACAAACAAAAAGTACCGTAATTGTCAGATTACTAGCAACCTTTTGTTGCTCAGTGACTCTTCACAAAATGGACTGTCTTCATGTCTCAAAACTATTCTTTGTCAATTGACTGTCTGTTGTCGTACTAGAGCGGCTCCAAAAACTGGAGACAAATTCCTTGTGTTTTTTACATACTTGGCAAAATAAAGACGATCCTGATTGATTCTGGAATACAACACAGCGGTTAATTTATTCATTTTAAAAAAGGTTTTTTTTTTTCTTTTTTGTGAGGGAGATGGAATGGATCAATTATATATCACGCCAATCATTTGGGAAAATGTATTTTTTCATTTGAATAAATTCAATTACAAAGCTTGGTTGCAAACCGCATTGGTCTCGTAAATGAAATTACGACGTCCATAAAAGGCCAACCGCGATGCAGAATTGTTGTGCGTTGCTGTCACCTAGTGGTCAATGTAGACTTCAGACTAGGCCATCAATAAACTATTTCTCACTTCTTTCAAACCACGTTAGAACAATGCATACTTTTTATACGGCTAAAAACATTGTGTACAAAACTGTCTAGTCACTTTTAATTCGAAGGTCTTCTCCTGCTCTCACTTAACCACAAAGTTATGGCAACGTGTTGTACAGTACACTGCAAGACACACCCGGGAAGGAAAACACTATGATCGACAAGGCACATTAGCCAATAGACGGTAGCGGCAACAGAGGAAGGCGGGACATCCTGTAAATCTGACCAATGGACGCCGCCGCGATGGAGCTCAACTTTAAATATGTCAGCAAAACAGCACCGAGGGGGAGTGAACTTGACGACTGCGGTCATGTTTTAGAGAAACATTCGAATATTTTCATCTGGTTCTGCGTGCCACTTTCGCTTGGGCCGAGAGGTAAATGATCTCCGCGCGGGGACGCGAGGGCCTTGTCATAGTATACGGCGTGTTTTTTGTTTTGTTTTTTTTTTTTTAACCTTGTTGAGCTCTCGTAGCTGTCAAAACTTTTCTGACGCGGACCACTCGCTTTGGAGGGGAGAGAGAGGGGAAGAGGAGGGGGAGAGAGAGAGCGAGAAAAAGCGAGAGACGACGACGTAGAGCGAGAGAGAGAGAGAGAGACTCCACAGAACCATAACCAGTTAGCTAACATGTTAGCCACCCAGCACAGGGTTAGCTTAGCCGTTAGCCTTATGACTGTGAGATTGGAAGGGGGGGGGGGGTACTTGTTTTTCCGGGGAGGACAGAATATGAGCCATGTGGGCCTTGATGGAATACACTGGCACGTTAAGCATATTTAATGTAACTGAGTCGCGCCTAGTTACCCGTATCTCTGGATTGACTTTGATTCCACAAGTGACGCTATTCTCCGCCATGATGGCCACCGGTTTTTGTCTTTTCAGTTTATTCTTTTGCATGATTCAATAAAGTTCCTCTTCAAGCTTAACCCTGTCAGTTATCGGTCTCTGGAGCAAAAGGCTAACGGTGCTCGCGTTAAATAACACAATTGCCTCGTGATTAATGCTGGGATATAAAGTAGTATTGTATGAAGCGTGGCCACTTTAAGCAATGTGGGGAGTGATTGTGGTCATACGCTGCTTAACTGCAGCTTTCTAGCTGAGAAACTACTACATGCAGTAATAATGATATGCAGTTGCAGTTTATATAATCAGCTTTGATAGTGAGATTTTTACGAGAGTTGTCACAATCGGTGAATCGACAACTAATCGATCCATTAAATTAATTGACAACTATTTTGAACCAATGGATCGGTTAGGGCAATTCCGCAGGAAAAAAATAACTGAAAATGTAACTTTTACAATACTTTGTCCTTTAGTAGTTTAACATTACAGCAGAGACTAATTCACAAATATAAAAATTTACAAAACAACATTAACTGATGAATTTAGATTTAAGCCATAAATGTATGCGGTGCATGAACAACATAATTAGTGACATTAATGGCAAAACATATGCATTATGGCCTTGAATATTAAATCACAGTTGTTCTAATCCATTATTTTCTTAGCCATGCAATGATAGCTTCGAATAAATACCAGAGAATCCTTTCTCAAATGCCAAAATAAGTCATCTTTGACAGTTTCAATTTAAATATATGTACAAAGAATTTTTTTGTGCATTTGATATGCTAATTGTTTTGTGTATTGTGACTGTTTTATTCTTTCCTTTCTTTTTATTCATCTTTGAATGTCATCACCTTTCTTGTGTTGTATGTTTTAATGTGAAAAAGGAAAAAAAATCCCAGCGAATCGGCAAATTTTTTTCAAGATTTGAAAAGTTGTAGTTTTGGCTGATAAAACTGGCCAGAGCAATTTGTTTTAAGTGACACATGTCACTTAAATACTCTCACTACACTACACTCAAGTAAAGCACTATTTTTATGGCCAAGCAGAAAAACAATTTTAAGAAAATGCTAGAAAAAAAACCAAAACTAAACACTACGCTGTATACAGTGTATTTGTAATTACTGAAATCCCAGTTTGTTTTTCTTGAAGGATCTGGTCCCATGTTAGTGTTACTGTAGTTGTTCAGTCTACCTCGTAATTTTGTTTTGATTGCCATCATTGCAGACAATCCCATTTCACAAATATAGGATTCTGGCATTGTGACCTAGGTATTCTGGGTTTTTGGGGCAGTTCTGAAGGTTTCATTGCCTCATTTGAGAGCCTATTGTCATAATATGCATAATATGCAATATGCATGGTGTGTGGGAATCCTCTGTTGCAATGAACAGGTATTTGAATTAGGTATTTGATTTTGAGTGCTGATATTTTCTCTCAAATCCACATTTCAGGCTCTTCTGTCTCATCATTTGGACTTTTCACCTTTCCAAAGAGGCCGCTTATTTTTCATTTTTTAATTATTATATATATTTTTTACCCATTTTTGTGATCATGTGGGCTATTGCCAGGTGATCGACATGAGCAGGTTGACTTTTTATTCAGAGGCACATAGAATAAATCTTGTCAGACTCGAATAATCTATGAAATAGGGTTTTCTGTTGAGTCCGTCTGTGCGGCTCCTCTACGAAATTGGCCCCATGCACTGGTAACAGTGTGTGACCCAGTGGTTGAAGACTGCATTTATGAAGAATTTAAAATGTGTTGCTAGTGTGCATTTTAATAGACCCCAAATGGAGGTTTCATCTGTTAGATTTCACTCAAAATGGAGGGCTCACCCTTTGTTTCGACTCAAAATGGGGGACTGATTTGTTTTAATTGACTTACAATTAATGTCTCACCTTTTTTCATTATGTTCCACTGAAGGGCCGAAGTGCTTGACATGACTTAAAATGGAAGGCATTACTATAACCTAACTTCCATTTTAACTTAGATGAAATAAAATGGTGGTACAATGGACAACTGGTTAGCATATCTGCTGTACAGTTCTGCATCTTAATTGTGACTTTAAATGGTTGTTTGTCAATATATCCCGTGAACTGGTTGCTAGCCAATTGGATACACCCCGACCTCTCGCCCAGACTCAGTTGGGATAGGCTCCAGCACACCTGCAGCCATAATGAATATGTCGAATATAGTGAATGGACAGATGATGAATAGAAATAGAAGGCTCCCCTATGTATGGTCTCAAAATTGACTAACTTGATTTGGTTCTAATAAGAGTTATTTGATCAATAAGTATTAGTTGTTAGATTTTTGTTTTTTTTTTAAACATTGAAAAGTTTTCCATTAAGCGTGTTAAACATGATCATGCTACTAAGTTTACTTTTGAGGAACCAGTTTCTGAATTGATGGTTAGTGACACTGAAAGCTTTTTTCTTCTCTTTAAGACGGTGTACTTACCATTCGGCGTTCCAGTCCATGTCCAACCCTTCAGACCTGTCAGTTGGTATGTCCCATCCTGGCCCTTCCCCGGGTGCGGGCCTTTCACCCGGTCCTATCCTGGGACCCAGCCCCGGACCGGACCCTTCACCCGGCTCCGTTCACAGCATGATGGGACCCAGCCCCGGCCCTGGAACCCCCAACGGGTCCCATGGCATGCAGGCGCAGGCACAGGGTGACTTCTCGCAAGATGTCATGTATTCCATGCACAAGGTGAAACACGGCACAATTCAGTGAATTCTCGATTTCTAATTATGGACTTTGGCGCGCTGGTCAATCTTCTTTATCTTTTGGTTCTAAGGATAATATTTTTTACCCATAGGTAATTGAAATTTAGTCATTGCGATTGTAGAAATAAGTTTTAAAAAGGTAGCCACTTTTTGTCATGAATTATTTCCGCTTTACCCAAGTTGTATTCAACAGCCAGGGCAGTGCACCTTATCTCAGAAAAATTTCCATTTTCAGCTCTATGGTTACGGTTAACCTTCTTGTCATCACTGGTTATCCACTTTGTTGATGTCAAACAAAAAAGGCAACAAAAATCCTCACTTTAGAGGTTCTACTGTATTATTTGTTGACACTAACATTGTCTTATATCATTGTTCTTGAATTTTCAGCCCATGGAAGGAATGAACGACAAAGCCATGTCTGATGCGATCCACTTTGGTCACATGAAAGGTGTGGGCATGAGAACCCTCCACAGTGGCATGGGCCCCCCACAGAGCCCCATGGACCAGCATAGCCAGGGTACATTTTAACCATCCATACAACCATTTTCTGAGCCGCTTATCCTCACAAGGGTCGCAGGAGTGCTGGAGCCTATCCCAGCTATCTTTGGGCAGGAAGATTGGACAAGTGGTGCAGATGCTACTCAGTCACATCCTAGTTGACTCCAGGCGCGAGGCAGATTATACCCTGAACTGGTCGCCTGCATATCACAGTGGACATAGAGAAAAACAGTCACACTCACGATCATATCAAAGGGAAATTTAGTCTCTCCAAACACTGCAGGTTTTTAGGAGTAAGTTTCAAATGTACTGGATTTAACTGACTGGTCTCCACTAAACTGGGCATATCTGCGGAATAAGGATGTATCCTTTAAAATCCGTGAGGTGCATAGGACAATTTGGTCGATGAACGTCGGTCTAAACTCACGCTTGCTCAAGACCACATCTAATTTTTGGTCTTGAACACTCTTTTCTCTCTTTAGGCTATATGTCCCCCCATCCTTCTCCAATGGGCGTACATGAGCATGCATCCAGCCCTATGGCTGCGGGCAGCGGACCCACACCCCCTCATGTTCCTCCCTCCCAGCCAGGCCCCATGATGGCCATGGACCCGCAAGGAGGTGGCAACAGTGGCGGCGTACCCAACATGTCCGCAATGGGCCAGCAGGGCCGGGGGCCAACTGCGTTCAGTCAGGCACAGCTGCAACAGCTCAGGGCTCAGATCCTGGCTTACAAGGTCCTTGGCCGTGGGCAGCCACTGCCCGAGAACCTCCAAATGGCAGTGCAGGGCAAGAGGAGCCTACCCACAATGCAGCAACACCAGCAGCAGTCACAGAGTGGTAGTCCTTACAACAGGCCTCAAGGTAGGAGGATTTATGTGAGTGATATTACGTTGTAATTTTGATGAAAGCACGTTTTTCAAATAAAAAAAAAAAGGTTAAGAAATTCTCTTTGAATTATGATTTTTTTTTGTTGATTTTGTTTTTAATTTTTGTTAGCCCCACAATTCCAAACTTAACCCATTCATGGGCAGGGTGGTAATTTTTTGCCTTATTGATATAAAAGTCTCCTAAAAGGCCACAATCAAGGAAATAACACTTCTTTTTCGTTTATGGTTAAGTTATATGATAACTTAACTATTTTATAATCTTGTCCCATAAATGGGACGCTGCCTGCGAGAGGATACTTGGGTTTTCTTAGTAGACCGTCCCTAAAATAGAACCTTGATCATTAAAGGATATATTTTTCAAGGTAAAAAATTGAGGATATAATGCGTGAAAATCATAATGCCCCTAAAATGGGATGCTGCCCACGAATGAATTAAAAAAAATAACCAAAGCAAATGTATTTATATGTCACATTTCATACACAGTGTAACTCACTCCTTAATGTGATTAAAAGCAAAAGAAAGCAAAACAAACAAACAAAATAATAACATAAAAACAATGTCCAGTTCAGGAAAGATCATTTAAAAGTTTAAAAGAATGAAAAAGCAAATAAATAAATAATGAAGAAGAAAAAAAGTTGGTGTTTTTTTCCATGAGTTGTAAGAAACAGCAGCATTCTTTTGGTAGAAGAAGGGAACTGTCAAAAAAAAAATCTGAAATTCAGAGATGTAAGGTATTATGAACATCAATCAACCGGTCAACCAATCGTCCATACATTTTCTGAGCCTCTTCTCCTCACAAGGGTCACGGAAGTGCTGGAGCCTATCACAGCTAACTTTGGGCACGAGCCGGGGTATACCCTGAGCTAGTTGCCAACCAATCGCAGGGCACATAAAAACAAACATCCCTTCATACTCACAATCACACCTAAGGGCAATCAAACGTCATACACAATGTGCTTTTTCCTACCATAAAATCAACTCACAGTGCACACACTCAGCGCTCCCCAAAGCTTAGTGTCCCACCAACCAGCCAATATCCATCCATCTATTTTCTGATCTGCTTATCCTCAAGAGGGTCACGGGAGTGCAGGAGACTATCCCAGCTCTCAACTGGCAGGAGGTGGAGTACACCCTAAACTGGTTGGCGGCCAATCGCAGAGCACATGGAGACAGACAACAGCCGCACTCACAATCACACCGAGGGGCAATTTAGAGTGTTCAATTAATGTTGGATGTTTTTGGAATGTGGGAGGAAACTGGAGTACCTGGATAAAACCCACGCAGGGACGGGGAGAACATGCAAACTCCACACAGGCGGGGCCCGGATTGAACCCGGGTCCCCAGAACTATGAGGCCAACGCTTTACAGCAGCTTCTCCGTGTCACTTCAGCCAATATTTATACATAATATACGTAGTGTACACAACATCAAGGCTTAAGAACATTGTTGTGCTTAGGGAAATATTTTAATATTTAGGGTTGGGCATTGTGGGTGGCAACTCCGGTTTCACTCGGGGGCTGGGTCAAAAAAGTTAGCATGGTTTAGATAAAAGATTTCCAAATTATGAACACCCATTTTCTCAGCAGCCTGAAGCCTGACCTAAAACAAACATTTCACTCGGGTACTTTATAATCAGTATCAATATCAAAACTATGATATAGAAAGCAATGTCGGTAGAACCGACTTTGTTGACTTAATACGCATTAATTAGTTTCATCTAAAAGTTAAATATACCATTTAAAATAGTTTTTTGTGACTGTTTTATCACGTCAAATGGTTTACATGTGAAAGTTTTAAATTGACTTCCTGTTTTAAGCATGTAGCCTTTTATTTTGAAGGGTTTTTACCAAAACTTAGCATTTTAATTAAAAAAAAAAAGCTTCACACGACACAGGTAAAAATGAATGTAAAACAAAAAAGAATAATGAATGGATCCAAATGCTCTGTAAAACGTTGACTCCTTTACTTTCCCACTGACGAGACACAACGTTCGTGTTTATTTTAACATAGTTAAGACACGCTTTTGTTTTTTGAGGACAAGCACGTCTTCGGCCGCATTCTTCTTTGGTTTTTGCTGCTTTTTGTTGGTTTTGGCCACTTTTTCGGACAGCAGAACTGGCAACCACAATTGAACGATTCCGGGAAAACTGGAATGTTAGTCCCAGTTCCAATCGGTTCTCGATTCTCGATGCCCGACCCTCTTGATTTATTCTTTGAAGTGTTGTTAATCTCTGTACTTGGAATGGGTTGATTTTAGTAAGGTTAGTACTGACCGAATCCTACCCATGAATTCAAGTGTAGTAATAATTTCTTAAAGGGGCTCGAATAATGCAGTATAAAGACACTAAATACAAAGTGTGTGTGTTTCTTTCGGCTTGTCCCTTTCGGGGTCGCCAGAGCGTGTCATCTCAGATGTGATTGCAAAAATTCATTATATCATGAGTAGATCTTCTGAAATGACTACAACAACTTTGTTCATGGTGTCAGGCCTCCATTCACAAATGCTTAATGTCTGACCCAGCATCTGCAGGATCAGTAGCTAGGTTAGCAATAGAATTAGAAATTTGAAACACCGGCACCTTTTTAAAATTATTTCTGGCTTTGTATTGGCAATGAAATTAAAATGTATCCAGATATTTCTCCTTTTCCAGCTGCTGTTAGCTTGTTTTTCCTGAACCGTTCCTTATTATTATTATTATTATTATTATTATTATCTGCTTCCATGTCTTTTACGTACAGCTGCCCTGCCCCCCTCTGCTCAACTGTGAATAAAAAGCCAGTTTGGCTCCCCTTATTAACGTCAAAGAGGCTACGTGTTTGGTGCGGAACAGACATGTCTTTGCAAGTAGCCACTCATATTGCTGCAGGTTCCCCCCCCCAAACAAAAAAAAAAAAGCTAATTACGTGTAACAGACCGTTTTAGTAGTGATTGTAACCTTAACTTTTCAAAATCCTGGTATACCTCCAACAATCAGCTCATTTCTACAGGTGACTACTGTGTTTTTAAGTGTTTTATAAAACCATACAACAACAGTAATGGTTATTTACAGCGGTGTTTTAAGGAAAGGAGATAATCTCAATTTAAAATCATGAAATGGACCGACAAGGCTGTCCTCAGACAATAATGATAGTCTTTGGTGACTTTTGTGTCTGTTCTGGTTCAAAGGCATGCCAATGGCACCTTTGGGTGGAGCGCAGTCCAGTCCTTGTCCCACTCCATCCATGCAAGGTCACAATCAAGGCACTGGACCCAAACCTTGGTCTGATGGTATGTATTACTAATTACAAATCAATATACAGTATAGACTAGGGGTGGAACGGATCACAAAACCGAGACATGGTTTGGTCCGTATCTTGGTTTTGTGGTCACGCTTTTCAGCTTGGTCCACATTAGTGGGATGAATGAATCAGTGGGGATTTGATTGGAAGTGCAAATCAAAATAAAAACAAAAACATATCACAAGTCGTAATTTATGCAGTGGAATGAAATAAATCAAATCATGTATTTTATTCTGAAGACAGCTGCATTGGTTTTGTTCATTACTGCCTCAGGTTTGACTTGGTGCCCAACGCTTTTGTCGATAAAAGCATTTTAGCTTCAGCATGATCTCCATAGTTTGTTTAAAAATAATATAAAATTAGCTCTACTCTGAAGGAAACTTGCATTTATCTGAGCTGCATGGATACAGTAACTAACACAGAGAGGCTATAATGGAAGCCGAAAAAGAGCCATCGCTGGAGAGTAGTATCGCAGCACAGCAGCAGATTTGATGCAAGAAAATTGATCCAACACAGCCTGTAGCCATAGCGGCTAGGTAGCCAGTAGGCTAGCTGGAAAGGTAGCAGCTCGGTCCAGTCTGAGAAAATTTTTGGCTCATATGACCTTTGTACTCATAAAGGAAGGAGTGATAAATTCATTTGCACATGTAATAATTTAAATATAGCACCCCCTAAGCCCCTTTAGACAAGTAAATGCAGTGTTTAAATACTTTTTGCATTCAAGTAAACAGCATCAAACCAAGAACATTTGGAGATTTGAAATCGAGCAGGAATTTTGACATCTTTAGTTTCCTTTTAACTGCCCAGTAATTGGCGGAGAAAATCTGTATGGGGGCATGATTGTGTAAATTAGCTGCACGGATGTTCGCAGTTTGACAACATTCAGAACGCCTCCCTCAAGCATTTATTTTTGTAAATTATTTTGCTTGTTTTTTAATTTCACACATTATGGGTGGGCAGGCGTTCTGCAGACCCAACTAGTTGTACTCAAACATTTCTAAAGTCATACTATGTCTACTTTAACGGCAGACGACCATAGCTAGACCCTAGCTTTCTAATTTTTTTCTTTTACAGCTCCAATCTGCTCCTTGGCCAACAGCATAGACAGATGAATTTCAAATCTAAGTTCCTTGTTCACAATGCACTATGTCAACGATGCCTTGGTTCCAAAATGTAATTTTAGTAACCTAAAACTCATAGACTGAACCAATTAAAACCTTCCTCTGCCCTAGGCCAAGGCGGTGATAATCCATCTGGTGCCCCCAAGCACCTCGCCCCTGTCAGTGGCGGCCGCCCATCGCCCGCGCCCCCCCAGGCCACAGCTGTGCCAACTGGGCCATTGCCAGGCAGCTCAGTCGCTCCTCAACCAATGGGCCAGCAGGTGTCCCCCATGCTGCAGATGCAACAGAAGCAGAACCGTGTCACACCCATTCAGAAGCCACAGGGCCTGGACCCAGTGGGCATTCTGCAGGAGAGAGAATATAGGTAGAAAGACAGTGTTTTTTTTTTTTTTTTTTTTTTTTTTAAATCCCTAAAGTGATTGATTCAGAATAATCAACTTTCATAACGACATCTACCAGGCTGCAGGCTCGGATTGCGCATCGCATCCAAGAACTGGAGAGTCTGCCGGGCTCCCTGCCACCCGACCTGAGGACCAAGGCTACAGTTGAGCTCAAGGCACTCCGGCTCCTGAACTTTCAGCGACAGGTAATCAGAACTTTTTTTTGGATTGAAGAGCACCATGATGTCCCTTCTTTTATTTGAATAATGTTTACAGTATTTTGATAAACCTTTATGTATAGAGTACAGAGGAACCACTTAGGTGGAAGAATCCATTCCGTTTTCCCAATCAGATAAGCTTTGCCTCCTAAAACCTACATAGTATAAGTGACTCATCATTTTCAACTGTTATAGAAGTATGAACCAATGTCAGTCTAAAATTGTTAGAAACAACAAAACACTCAACTTCATGTAAATATTTCATTTTCACAAAAGTACACAAGGAAATCAACCACAAATGTTAAAGACAAATCACACCTATAACTCTCCTATTGTAATCTCAAGTGTTGTGCAATGATATTTATTTTTGTATTTCTAAGGAACCCAAGGATGCCTATGACATAAAGCTAAAAATGGTTACATTTCATTCCCTTAAGTATGGCAATACAATATTATTCAGTGATGAAAGTCCTCCGCATTTTCCCGGATAATTGCCTAATATTAATCCGGATATTAGTTGACAACATTGAACAAACATGCGTTTGAGTTCGTTGTTTTGCTTTCACGAGCGTAGCCACGTTGAGGCACTAACACTAGGAACAGTAACGTCGCTCCCATCTTACTCTCTCAAGACGTCGCTTCTTTTGTGTGGTCTTGACATTAATTTACGTGTTTATTTCATAAATGTTAACAACTAAACAAGCCTGCTCCAAAACAACCGCTATTCACCCGGAAACAGGAAATGCAAGTTTACCGTACTGAGCATGTACGGAGCATGTACAAAAGCGCATGTTCAGAACTGCGTCACGTCATGCGACCGCATTTACGTCGAAAGTCATAAACATGAAGAGCCATGTCAAAGGAAATTCTGTTACACTAGGGGTTCTCAGTGCACACTCAGGCATTGTGACGGCGTGCCCCCCCCCAAGAAAAGACACGTTAGACTATCATCCACCTTTTCGCTTGATTTTTGATGTGGCCAATAGGTCGAGCGCATGCACATAAAGGCGCGTTCTAGCAAGCCGGCCTCCTATTTACGGCAGCCCCGCGATGCGTGCTCCCCCCACAACAAAACGCCAGCATTGCCGGCAGGAATGTTTGTTCCAATGTATCGCAAGCTTGTTGCCACGAACGCCAGTTATGTTGAACGAAACGTTCAGCATTTTCAAAACATTGTGAGATTAGACCGTTCGTTTTTATTCCTTGACAGGCCAGTGCATTTAACTTTTCTTCAGATAGTTTGTCAAATCAAGAATTTTTATTGATGAAAAATTTTAAATACCGTTTTATAT
Organism: Syngnathoides biaculeatus; assembly: GCF_019802595.1. Classification (NCBI taxonomy): domain Eukaryota; kingdom Metazoa; phylum Chordata; class Actinopteri; order Syngnathiformes; family Syngnathidae; genus Syngnathoides; species Syngnathoides biaculeatus. The sequence continues at coordinate 26,345,986 of NC_084643.1, read as the reverse complement.
CTTGTTCTACTAATATCAGTTGAAGTTGGAAATTATCTTTTCGGAGTTTTGAATTTTAGTTTTCTGTTTTAGTTATGTATTTGTTTATTTTTAATTTAGTTATGTTATATTAATCCAGTAAGTTATTTTAAAGCCATCCCTAATCACACACGCAACTTTATCTGCGATCATGACTGTCCACACCTGTACATTTTTCAAATCTGAGTGACTGCGTATCTCAAAATATTAAAGGCAACTGATTATACTATTAGTATTACAAGAGCTATATCTAAGATAGTGAGCAATGTGGTTGAGTGTATCAGTACAACGCGACGTAAGAAGTTTTAGACTTAAATGTTAATAGTAATTACTACAGATCAACTTCTTTAACTTGTTTTGCTGTACGGTATAGAAATTCTAGGATATATTTTCGTGTATATTCTATATCTATACAAATAATAATTTTAATGTCTTTTTACTGAATAGTTCACTTAATTCATTTGTCTTGCGATAAGATGGCATATTTTAATGACAAATGTGATTTTTTTTTTTGTTATCCAGTGATTGGGGGATGGTGGCAAAAAAAATTCTGAGCTTGGCCCTTGGGGAACATCTGCCCAATTTTTTTTTGGGTCAGGACTTGGAAATTTTACTTTCAATTTTTGTCTGAATTTTGTTCACAGATATCGCCAGAATGCACCACAGCCATCTATTTTTTTCAAAAACTTCACGGGGGGGCGCATGCCTCCGGACCTTCCAAGTGCTCACATTTGTATTTTCAGGAATTTTCACAAAAGTCCACTTTCATCTCTAATTATTGCATTAGAAATAAAGCAATGATGAATGGGGGCTGGCTAGCTAAAGGCTAACTAATGGCTAAATAGCAGCTAGCACAAGCTAATATGGAGCAATGTAACAGATTTATGTATTTACAAAAAAGTATAGCGTAAAAGTATTAAATTTTACTTCCATAAGTCCACAGATATGCTCAATATTAGCAATTTGAAACAACCTTTAATCACTTTAGTGTTGGTTGGCAGCTTATGCAAGAAGCTCTCTCCTCAGTGCTTCTTGCCAAACAGCAGTCACAGAATATCCAAATTGTATGACATTTAAAATGCTTGGTATTTGTATTTATTTTTCCTGGAATTATTGCTGGGACTGCAAAATTTGATAGCTTGAAAGTTTTGTTTTTTCTCCCAATCAAGACCTCCCCTGTTTAACTGCATGGTCAGGCAAAATGGTGGATCTGTATACTTTCGTCATGGAACAGTTTAGCTTTGTAACAGAAGTGTTAGAAATAGTCTCTCTCTGTCAAATATGGATTATTTTGTGGTGCTGAGGCATAAAGGTGGAGGACCCAATTGTCGAGAAGCAAGGAGGCAAGGCTGGGGGAAAAAAGGCAAAAAAAGGATTATGGAAAAATCTAAATGCTAAACAAAATCCCCCAAAATTAAAAATCAAAGTATCGCTAGGCATAATCCAATCAACAAAAAAAGAATCATCTTTATCATCATGAACATGCATAAATGCATAATAAGGCTGGGAATACAGAAAATACACAAATGAACAGATAGAGACTGAACGAAACCAGGAAACTAGGTAACTGACGAGAGAACAAGACAAGACAGTGGCTGGAAGGAGCTGTTTGGTAGACACAAGGAACAGGGGTAACAAAAACAGGTGGTAGTGTGCCCATCCCATGTGGGGGTTGGACGAGGAACAGCTTTGGAGTCAGGAGGATAGGGGTTTGAATACGTGCAACTGACCATTTGGTAAGCACACGAGTTTAAGGTGAGAAAATGTAATTTGGTCACATTATATTTCTGGACGGAATTCTTTCCCAGACAGGCAAAATCAAGGTTCGAGGTTCACCATTTTAATGAAAGGGGACCATTTTTTGTTGAAGTTAATAATTTGGTTATCACACTTTGCAGTTTTTTTCTAGTGTTACTTACTTATGACAAGATTTTGCCCTCGGTTAATGCTAGTAGATTGCTTATTTTTCTTCTTTTTTAAGCAACTGCTAAAATTACAAGTATCGGTTGTTTACTTGGAAGGTTTATTACTTTAAGATTGCCCAATTGATGAATATTAGGAGAGGGGAATAATAAGAGTGTTTAGTGCAATGAGTGCCTACACAATGTATGTCTGATTGATTAAAGCCCATTTTGTACTATATTGGGTAACGTTTGATCTATTGAGTTTGGAGGTGCTACCATTTTCCTTACTTCCTAGCTGAGGCAAGATGTGGTGGCATGTATGCGGCGGGACACAACCCTCGAGACAGCCCTCAACTCCAAGGCGTACCGTCGCAGTAAGCGACAGACGCTGCGGGAGGCACGTATGACAGAGAAGCTAGAGAAGCAGCAGAAGCTGGAGCAGGAGAAGAAGCGCCGGCAGAAGCACCAGGTTTGGAAAAGAAACCTATCGTGGTAAAATTAAAACTACGTTTACACTGCAGGGCATGAGGCCCTCTTCAGATTTTGTTTTGAATCCAATCTTTTTAGGTAATTGTTTACAAAAACAAATGGGACTGTTAATGTGAACAGAATGGGTATGTGAACTGACATACATGAGCACAAAAGACAGCGTCACATTATGCATGGCCACTAAACAAGACGCAGAAGTAAATATGGCCACACGTATAGGTCTCAGTCCTGATAAATCTGTGGCAATTTCAATGGGGCCAACATTGTATTTATCAGTTCTAAAGAATTTTATTTTTGCCGTTTACTTTTTTCTTGCTATGGATCTAATTTTTCTGTACATAGATGAGGGGTGGATTGCACATGAAAATTTGAATTGTACCATTCACAAAAAATCTGATACATTACATTGATTTAAAAATAAAATAATCGAAATTGAGCTCCAGTTTGAATGTAGCCTACAACATGAGCCACAGAGTGCCAATGCTTCAAGCTAGTAGATTTTTTTTGTTTTTGTTTTCCAGGAGTACCTCAACAGTATTCTCCAGCATGCCAAAGACTTTAAGGAGTACCACCGATCTATGTCGGGGAAAATGCAGAAGCTCACCCGAGCCATTGCCACCTGGCACACCAACACAGAGCGGGAGCAGAAGAAAGAGACAGAGAGGATAGAGAAGGAGAGAATGAGAAGACTTATGGTAATAACTTCACTTTACGTTGATCTGTTCGGTATCGGTCCATAATTAGCATTTTATGCTGTTTGACTGATTGGCTTTAATCTCATAATTCGCTTATCAGCTTTGCAAAAGCCATTTACTCCACATCGCCATCGTGTACACTGTTTTCGAATCAAAAAATTAAATTTTGAGCCTTGTTATGTGTCTTGATGTCGTAGTGTAAATATCTGACCACCAGTTAAGTTATTAAAAAAAAAAAAAACCTTGTCAATGTGAGACAGACAACATACAGACAACAACCAGACAAATTTGGTCTTTCACAATTGTAGCACGTCGGATTCCTGCAACAAAACCTTGTAGTCTGATACCTCAGCATCCCCTTTTTTATGATCAATGGGCTTAATCTAGTCAACCCAAACTCGACTGGATGCACTTGTTACCATAACGTCACCAACAATAATGGATGGTGGTGTGCGTTTGTAAGAAAAAAATGCTGAAAAACGTGTTTCGTCACCAGTGCTCGGGAGAAGACTTTCATTCAAAGATTGTTTGAGTTATCGTCATGTAGTTTTCATACAATACGGCTCCCAAGTAGGCAACACAATGTTATGTAGCCTAGCAAGCTAGTGATACCATAAACGGTTGTAACTGAACATGCAGGCGATCTGTTCATGTTCCAACATTTTGGTCTATAATGTTGGTTTGACGTGACTGACTGGAATAAATTATCTGACTAGAACAGTGATTTCCAACCTTTTTGGAGCCAAGGCATATATTTTACAATTGAAAAACCTCATGGCACACCAACAAACAAAAATGTCATAAAAAGCGGATAAATTAATTACTGTATGCATTTCCTGCCATCTAAGAGAAGATAATTTATCCCGTTTTATCAAAATGCTTCACTGCCACAAACAAATCAACAAAGATACACTTTTATTGTAAATCACATTTTTGGAGTAATTAATTAGACAACTATATACACTAAATGAGCAAGTCATTTAAATAGACACATAGCTCCAGGTTGTGATCGGATCAGTCATTGTTTTTTAAACTCGGCCCGTAAAACCCTTATCGCGCAAAGCGTAATAATAACAACCTCAATTCAACAAAAATATTTTACTGTACCTTATTATCGATCATTCAGTCAAATTAAAAGAAAAAAAAAAAAGAACCCAGGATTTCTCAGCGGCTTTGTCAACATCAGCGTCCCACTCTGACCTAAAGCCCCTTTCAAGCAGGATACAATCTGGGCACTTAACCCCTGAGGAAACATCTGAAAATTGAAAAGATCCAGAGAGCCAATCACTCTGTAGGTCTTTCTATGCAATATGCAAAAATGTCTGAAAATATAGTGAAACTTTCATATGGTAAAGCGGAAAATAGTATCTCAAGCCTCTCTTGCATCTGATAACAGCAAGCCTTCTGTTCAAATCCCAGGCCGAGGATGAGGAGGGCTATCGAAAACTTATCGACCAGAAGAAGGACAAGCGTCTAGCGTACCTTCTGCAGCAGACTGATGAGTATGTGGCCAACCTCACCACACTGGTGTATGAGCACAAAGCTGCACAGGCGGCGAAGGAGAAGAAGCGGAGGAAGAAGAAGAAGGTAGTACGTACACATCAAAACTACCATGATGGCAACCCAATACTGTATGTTAAACATGAATGTGCTCCATGTGTAGAGGGTGGAGGGAGAAGGTGGTGAAGGTACCAGTGCCATTGGACCTGATGGAGAGGTAAATCAGCAGGTGTTTGCACACACAATTTATTTGAATAACTGAAAAACTTATCTGAATAACTTTCCCTTTTGTTTAAAGCATGACATCTTTTTTCATGGAACTTTCTTCCTCACCTCTTGTCGTCCATGCACATACTCGCTCTCTCCACTTTCCTAGCACCCTTAAATAAAATGAGCTATTTAATTAATTACCAAACCTGGTTTAACCACTTTTTTTCCCTCAGTGTTTTCCAGTTTTAAAGCATGCCATTATCTGTTTACCCTGAAATCACTTATTTACCATTGGTCACTATCTCCACTCACATTCTGGTCTGAATAAATGCTTAACTGGCTAAACAACTTCAACTGCCCTTTTTCTAACTGCATTCTTGGACATTATCTCTTTTCTCCGTAATATCTTCCTCTGCCTCATGCACAGCCACTCGCAAAGCTAAAAGAAAACAAGTTTTAAGTATTTATTTCTTGACTGTCTCTGCCATGGGCAAATTTACTTTTTTAATGGGGCTGTTAATCTTAGCCAGTCGGCTGAGACCCAACAACCCACGATAAGTTTGGAACTAGCAATTATTTGTATACAGTTTCAATGGAGACTCAGCAAGGTGGGGTCAAAGAAGTGACTTATTTCAAAATAGAGGCCAGATAAAAAAAAAATGTGCATTGTCCGAATAATTAGTCATTGTAAAGGGTAACTTTTCATTTTTTATAATCCTCTGACCTCCCCTCCTATCTCTATGGATTGTTATTTTATCACAGGCTTGCCACAATGACAGATCAACGATCGGTGGTTGCTAATGTGCTGACTGAATCTCAATTAGCACTAAATCATAATAGCAAATTGATGTAGGTTTTTCAGATGGCAGGCAATAAGCACAAACTAGAAACTAGAGGAAACGGGACACAGCTAATTTGTCCTCCAGGTCGCTATGGGAATAGCAATAAGGCCTACTACATTTCGGTTTTCTTCTTTTGCTTTGTTAACAGCCGATGGACGAAAGCAGCCAGATGAGTGAACTACCCGTCAAGGTGATCCAAACGGAGACTGGTAAAGTTTTGCAGGGCACAGATGCACCTAAATCCAGCCAGCTGGAGGCCTGGTTAGAGATGAACCCTGGGTGAGGAGACTTACTATGCTCTTTGTATCAGTTTTGTATCGATCTTGGGAAAAATACAATGTGTATAATAAGGGGTAACTTTTCGTATTGACTGCAGGTACGAAGTGGCGCCAAGGTCGGACAGTGAGGAGAGTAGTTCTGAGTTTGAGGAAGAGGTCAGTGAGTCATAAATGTTTCTTGCACTTCATGGGTGGTTGATTAAACTAAACCACATAGTTCTTGAAAGTTCACTAGCTTAATTTTAACGCAATAAAAAACACCATAGACCATCTTAGGAAATTAGCATTGCTGTTTTGCTAGTAATAGCCCTTTAAAGGGAAATCCACTGGTTTGCATTAACAATGTATCCAATAGGTCATGTAATATGTACTCTATTTTGACAATGTGATGTTAAATCCTCTCTCATTTAATAGTGTTTTGAGAATATTTTTTTCGACAACTATGAATTTTCAGGGGCGCTGCCATTTTTGCGAGTCACATGGCGTACGTGCGTGGATGTGACGTGTACCGTGCCGCAACAATGGCTTGAATACATGGGACACCATTTATGCCCAGCACTGATTTCTCGGATTTATCCTCATCTGATGAAGAAATAGCAGTATCGGTTGATCGGGAAGACGGAGGAATACTTCCATACACAACCTTGAGCGGCTCCGCCACTCGGCCGCTTGGTTGATCGGGAAGACGGAGAAATACTTCCATACACAGCCGTGAGAATGAGAATGAGAATGAGAGGGGATTTAACATCACATTGTCAAAATAAAGTACATATTACATGACCTATTAGATACATTGTTAATGCAAACCAGTGGATTTCCCCTTTAAGTAATGGATGTTTGAACGTAAATGGTGGAGAAACCCATGGAGACAACAGGCGAACAATACTCACAGATAGTGGTGGTAGCTGTTTTAGAAATTCCTCCAAAGTGTTAGGTTCGACTGCTTCACTTCATGTGTCCCATTTGGTTTAAAACACACACAACTCTCTCAAGCCCGGTCATTGGATGGTCTCTCAAAACACACAAATATGCGACAACACAATAGTTGTAAATGACTGGGCTAGTGGTTTGCACGTCTGTCTTACGTTTTTTTTTTTTTTGGGGGTCTATGATCCGGCCTTCCTGTTTGTATATGTATTCTCCCCTGTGTTTGTGTTGGTTTTCTATGGGTACTCCGTTTTCCTTCCACATTCCAAAACCATGCTTTTTAGATGAATTTAAGACACAAAAATTGCCAATTGATGCAATGGTGGCTATGAATGGTTATTTGCCCTTTATGGGCATCCTGCATCCCTAATGAAGTCTTACATAGAAAATGAAGGATGAAAACATAGAATCCTCACTCTAAACCCTCACATTTTCAATCCACTAGGGTGCTGTAGTTGTACATATTTTAGATGTACTCCACATAAGCGCTACTTAATTGTAGTAAATACGCACTTATGTGTCCTCAAGGTGTTTTCTATTTCACTAGGAGGAAGAGGAAACAGGCAAGGGCGAAAATGACAAGACGATAGAAGATCCCATCGTAGAGGCCAAGCACATTATCGAGTATTGTATTCTTTGTCTTCTTTTTGACAAGCAGCATGTAATAATTTGAATAGAGGATGTGAGATTGATGTGCACACACACACACACACACACACAGGTCAGCTAAGCAGGACGTGGACGATGAGTACAGTGTGCCAACGGATGAGACCAGCCTACAGTCCTACTACGGCGTGGCGCATGCTGTCATTGAGAGGGTGGAGAAGCAGTCATCTCTTCTGATCAACGGCTCACTCAAACACTACCAGGTACATGCATATAATGTTTACGGTGTCATGCTTTTGATTCCATATGAATCCAACCATATGACATGTTAACTTTGAAAAGGCTCCACTTTTTTTCCCGAAAAATATTGAGGATAATTTAAACTCAACCAAACGGGGGTTCTCAAACTGGCCATCAGTGAGCCTAGTTTGGGTGATTCTGGTGCCATATCCAGTCCCTTATTTCAATTCCTATTCTGAATGATTCTTTATTCTGATTCTTTTAGGTGGCTGGGTCATGAAGCTTTGTATGGTTTTTAAATCAGGGGTGTCAAACTCATTTATGTCATGGGCCACATTGTAGTTATGATTTCCCTAAAGGCCCCGTTATGACTGTGAAACCATGAAAATCTTTTGCTTCATAATATTTACACATGAAATTTATGAGCTAGTTTTGGAATTAGAAATCAAGTGTAATGGGTTTTTGAACTATTGCTGTTGTTTGGCCACACAATAATGATAACAGTAATCATTTATAAAGTGACAATTTGAAATTTTAGGACAGATTTTAGCTCAAATCATGGAAGTTGACACACAAAATCATGCGGCAGGCCGGATCTTGTACCCGGGCCTGGAGTTTGACACCTGTGGTTTAAATGAAGGGTGTCCGAATTGTGAGCATCAATTTTCTTAGCAGCCTACAGCATCGTCTAAAATTAACATGTGACACTGAGTTCTAATTCACTATCATGTTATGGTATAGGTCTAGGGGAAACCCAGAACCTAACTTGACCCGATTCTTCCAGTCTTCCTACTCCCAAATAAGGCCGGGGCCACCACCAACCATACTGTTTAGAATGCTTATTAAAACTTCAGAAACTGAAATATGCTAATGCAATAAACCGAACAACCCTGCCTATTCTCGAAACATAAAAAAAATGAAAGACACACTCTACCTCAGTCCTAACCCAACACCAGGTGAGGTGCGGGAAATACAGTAATTCATATGTATCAGTCATTTCTAAACCTTTAAGATTCCACAGAACCATAGGAAGAGCCATTATCCTCACATGAACAACATATAGAACACTGGGGAAACTTCCCATGAGTGGCTGGCCTACAAAGATTACCCAAAGACAATAGCAATGACTCACCGAGCAGGCCACAAAAGAACTCAGCACGTCTAAAGAGTTCCAGGGCTCCCTTGCCTCAGTAAAGGTTCATGACACAATAAGCAAGAGACAGGGCTGCAGGATATCGATATAAAAAATATCAGCAAATAATCTTCTGAATGGCATTTAAAAAAACAAAGTGAAGGTTTTGTAGTGGTCTAGTCAAAGTCCACTTGAATCCAATTGAAAAGCAGGCCCATGACCTTTAAAACGTTGTTCATGCTTGAAAAGCCTCCATTTTAGCCCGACCAGTTATCATTGCTCAGTGACTAAAAAGTCTATAAAGTTACGAACAGACAGTTGACTGACTGTTGTGACGTTACAACGGGTTCTGTACCGGAGACAAATTTCTTGTCCGTTTTTGGTGTACTTGGCAAAATATAGATGATTCTGATTCGGTGTGCGGGGCAACTTTGAATAGAATATTGAATATATGATGTCACCATTTAACCATAGCATTTTAAGTTCACTTGAGTTTTGTCTAATACGTGTATTTTAAACATTAAATTGGGGAAACAATGCAAAAATATAAGTACTTGAGAAGGGGGGCAATAGTTTTGTAGGCAGGCCATTGCATGGAGATCATTAAAACTAGGAAAACCTAGGATGTTTGAATGGATTGACATTGTGACATTTTCAAGGTGGAAAGAATTACATTTGCAGAAGACTGCAACAAACCAAAAAAGGTTTATGACACCAATACGAAAATCTTTGATCTAACGCTCAGTTGGAAGTCCCCTTTTTATATTCATTCTAGTTTTGTTTCGCTTTTTACCTTTCTTTCCTTGATATGAATGCAACCCAGGAATATTGTTCAAGGGAGTTCTAAATCTGGCAACACGACTGGTGAGCACATCTGCCTCAAAGTTCTGAGGATCCAGGTTCAAATCCAACACAACACGTGGAATTTGTATGTTCTCCCTGTGGCTGCGTGGGTTATCTTTGGATAGTCAGGTTTCCTCCCAGATGCCAAAAACATACATGGCTGGTTGGTTGGAGACTATCTTACCCATAGGTGTGACTGTAAGTGTGAATGTTTTTTTCTGTGTGACCTGTGATTGGGTGGTGACCAGTTCAGGGTATACCAGGCCTCTCGTTCAGAGTCAGCTGGGATAGGCTCCAGCAACCCTGCCATCCTCGTGAGTATAAGTAGTATAGAAAATGTATAACTGGTTGAAGTTCTAATTCCTATACTTCCTGTACTATATTTACCTTATAATATGGTGGAAAGACTAATTATTAATTGCTGTAAAAATAATATGCTGTGTGGATTGGATGGTGATATACAGATTCAAGGATGAAAATGGTCTTTTGTACAAAATATGTAAAAATATAAAATCAATAAATTGGGGAAAAATAGAGGCCATGATAGAGCCCAAATCGACAATTAGATGTAAAACTGTACCATCCATCTATTTTTTTGACCCTCTTACAAGGGCCGTGGGAGAGTTGGAGCCTATCCCAGCCATCTTTGAGGAGGAGGCGGGGTACACCATGAACTGGTTACCAGCCAATCTTGGGGCAAAAACAAACGCAACCATTCACGTTCACATTCACACCTATGGGCAATTTACAGTCTTCAATTCACCTAGTATGTATGTTTTTGGAAAGTGAAAGGAGGCCGGAGTCCCTGGAGAAAAACCACGCAGGCACAGGGAGAACATGCAAACTCCACAAAGGTGGGGAAAGGTTTGAAAGCCCCGGTCCTCAAAACTGTGAGGTAGACGCTCTAACCAGGCAGTCACCATGCAACGTAAATAGTACCAGTGTTATTTTATATAGGCACTCCTGCGACCCTTTGAGTATAAGTGGCTTGGATATTGGATGGATGAATATTTAAAGAGCTGAATATGGAATTTACAAAGACAGACCAAAATCCACAAAACATTGGGAAGCTTCAGTGCATTTCCATTATTATCACAATGAGAATGTTTTTTATATTTTTTCATTTTTATTTCTTTATTTTTTTTTTTTAAAGGATGCAAGGTCGAATCAAATGGGCAGCATAAAGCCCAAATGGTTTCAAAGTTGTCGGCAAATACTTGGTTGGGAAGTGTTTCTGTGATTTTTGATAGGGCTTTCCTTCTAGAGCATGTATTGATCAACATTTTTGTGAATAAAGGAATTTGGACACTCCGGGGATTCGACTCAAAGGAGCAGTGAATGAGGATGTAGACTCCTACATACTTTAGCTGCCTGCTTATCGTTTTCTGATGCTTTCTCATGTTTGTTGGTTTTTTGGTATTAAATGTCTTGAGCGGTCGCTGTGATTTATGGTGTTCTTGCCTTTTGCTTAGATATGGAGAAAGCACCTTGTGGGGAAAATGATTATTCAACCTCAACGTAATTAGATGAGTGGTCTGAAATGCACAAAATGCTCACACGGGATCGTTGGCGCTTTATTTTATTAATTTTTCTTCTGCAATGATGTCAGCTGTCAGACCTGAAGCGGGGTGTGCTCTTTAATTGGTCGCTGGCCTTGTTATGAGCTGACAGTGCGTTCTGCCTCTTTGATGATCAGAGTCCAACTCCTTCACCGCCTCACTGCTCAACATCCCCCACTATCAGGTCTTTGTCTCAGAGGGGCCGTATGCTAAGTCCCACCCTTCCTTACTGAGCTGTGCTTGAATAACTGACTATAAAAAGCCAGAGCACCAACTATATAAAAAGTTCTCAGTTCAAGCGCCCAGTAAAATGTAATATCAGTTATGTTTGACAATATGGCAACTATCACGAGAACATTTATTTGTACACAAAAAAAAAAATTGTACCAGATTTGGCAGATACCCATCAATCCAAAGGGAATGGGGACTAAAGGAAAGAAAGCTTAGAAAAAAAGATAAACAAATACAGTTCTGCTCATACAAGAGTATGAGCCATCATCTCCAACATGAATCCCTCATTTGAATCTCTTAATTTGAAACCGTAACCCTCACTTCAATCCCTGATTTGAAACAGTAACCCTCACTTGAAAAAACTCACTTTGAAACCAGAACCTTGTCTTTAAGAATCACAATTTGAAACCTTAATCTAAACTTGATACCCTACTTAAAACAAACTTTCTTTTATCACTCTAGGATAGCCTTTTAAAACTACTTAGTTTAAAGGCTTTGTTAAAACTAATAGGAATGGGAGCACACATTAAAGGTTAGTAGATGACGGTTCAGTGTTTCTTTTAATGCCAGACCTATCCACAGATTTCACCAAGAAACGTCTCTAATTTGGAAAAGTATTATTGAAATTCATCTCTCGCTCAGACATTCCGATGAGCCCGGCTGAAAAACTGACATCCAATCAGCGTTTGCCGCGCCTCACCGAACAGAGAAAGAGAAGGTCCACTATCTGGCATTTTGTGGACGATTTTTGTGAAAAATAATTACAAACAAACAAAAAAAAAATAGCATGATGTACAATGTTCAAACTGTGCGCTTGAGCCACAATACACACATCCAGCACTTGAGTGTTATAGAAGGGGGGGGGGCACTAACTACGTACAATAACAGTCCTATTATATGGACCGCGGAGATTTGATGCTTTTCTGAGGAGTTGGTTTCGATGTAGAGATTATACAGCAAGCATTTTTTTTTTTACCCCCCCAAATTTTACTTTTGAAGCAGTCAGCCTCTCGCGAACGATTGGCGGCCGGGGGGATGGGGGTGCACGCATGGATCACCGTGAATAGTAACCAGAAAGTTTTGTGTGCTCAGAGCCAACAAAGTGAATGTAACAGCGAGTCGATGCTCCGTGCTATTACTACTCCCACCATTGAGCAAACAAAACAAAAATAACAATGTACAATGTTCAAGCGTTTGAGCTAGAATGCACACAGGCGGAAGTCGATGTGTCGGGAAGAGAGTGGTGTTGACGATGAACAATAACAGTTCCATTATATGGACCGTGGAGTTTTGATGCTTTTGTAAGGAGTTGGTTTCAATGCAGAGATTACACAGCAGCCGTGGCCTGCTGCAAATGCAAACTCGACACATGGAAGTCCAGGATTGAACAGCTGCCCCTCATAATGTATGTTGTTGCTTTACTGTACCAGCACGAGAGGCTATAACTTAGCAGCTAATAACCAGTAATGATTAAATGCGTGCAAATTTCCCCGCTGATGAATGAGCCTCAACTGGGACAGCCACAGCTTTATCCTGTCAGGTTGACCCCACGGGAGGTTAAAGAAGGACAAATTTGGATGCGGTTTCTCAGTTTTGCTGCAGAACAAGTCAGGATCTTGGCTTAGCTGGAACGAATGGTCTGTATGCTCAGCGCCGGCGACGTCAGATGTGGAGTCAAGGATGTTTCTTCCGCGTTTAGCTGTGAAAGCTGGCACACATCCAGACTTTGCTTCGATTTCAAAAATGTTCATTTTTATTTTTTTTGATCAATTAATGTCCAAAATATATGTAATAATAATATTACTTCACATTGGAGGGTTTATCGTACATATGAAATTTGAGGAGAGTCTTCCTTAAATTACTATTATTTAGTTAATTACTAAACCTAAACCTATCCCTGCTATCAAGTACAGATAAATTGATAATTACATTATGTTATGTGAAATTATTTTATTTTAATCGCGGGGACACTGTCCGCTTCTGTCAAACTCAAGCGGAATTCATCATTCATTTTGCAAAGCATGATTTGCAATCATCTTTAGTGTTGCCAGCATCCATGTTTACCTTAGTGTATCTACACACAGCTGACAGACTTGGCTCCTACTCCCCCTGCTCGGAAAGATTACAGTAGGTCAGACTGGTAAACTGTTATCGGCAAGCTCCATGGCAGTGCTCCTGAGGCCGGGCCTCCCGGGCTGAATGACTGGTTGGTGTTGGGACTTCCCTCTCATGACCTTCAGGTGCCCCTATCCATGCCCTCCTTTCCAAAATACAAGGAACACCCTTGCACCCATGGCCTTGCTGGTGACTGACTGTATCGTGGGCTCTGCAGGTTGTGGTAGGGGGGGTGGGGTGGCTCGTCCATTCTGCTTGATGTAACAGCCGAACATGACAAAAAAAAAAGGATCGGTTGTAGTATCTGTCGATTTTTATGGGCACAAAAGAAAACTTACAATATTGGCACCAATACCAATCCATACTTGAAACTTTTCTTTGAAGCACCTTATGCTAGTTGGTAACCTTGATTTTAAACCCAAGCTCTCATTTGACACCCTAATTTGAAATGCTAACCCCGTCTTGAGACTCTAGTTGGAAACCCTAATCCTGTGGAGCAGGGGTCGGGAACTTTTTAGGCTGAGAGGGACATAAATGGCAAATATTTTTAAATGTAATTCCAAAACAGCCATCCAATATTTTCAAAACTAATTGCAAGTGTATTCGTGCATTTTATGTAAGACCAACACTTTAAGAGTACATTAAGTCTCTAAATTCATTTACATAACATTATACTGTTGCCAACCAATGATGACAAAAGTACTTTTTAGCATTAATGCGACTTTGCTGATAGCTTAGTCGTCTGTTTCATGTGTCATTAAATTGAACTTCATGCAGCCTTTGAGACTTCCATCCGTTATTCATGAACGTAGGTTGTTCTTGTTTTTTTTTTTTAACGTGTGAGAGACTTTTCATATGCGTATAACCAAACATTGTCAGTACAGCAATATTCACACACTGCAGTGTGTGGTATGTGATGGGAAGTGTGTTCCAAGTTTTCACAATCTGTTGGTCTGCAGGTTGAATTTTTTTTTCATTTTTCCGCAACTTATGTGCGCTCGCCAACAATGCTTGGCGACAAATTCCGGTGGTGGGCAGTGCATAAGCATTTTGTCAATATAAACCACATTGATTGGTTGCGTAAGTACTGTAACAACATTTGTAATTTTGAGTGTACCCCTTTAAGAGCGGAGGAGGGGGCTGTGCAAGGTAAACTAGGAAGAAGAGTGTGTGGCCGTCATTGGAGGCCGTGCAGCAGGTCGTTGTTAGAGAAAGTTATGTGTGGTCAAAAATGTTAAAAAAAAAAGACATCAAGCTGACGTCTTTTTTCTTTTTTTGCCCACGCAGTCACCCGATCGACCGGAACTTCGCGAGCACCCCTGCTGTATACAGTATGTCGTTATGAGCCATACGCAACCACCAAAAGAGCCAGGTGTGGCTCGCGAGCCATAGGTTCCTGACCCCTGCTGTGGAGTGTGGACAACCACCAGTCTTTTACGCGTAGAAAGGCGGTCCACTGATTTCATGCTAATGTTGTTCTTGTCTGAATATCCCTAGATCAAAACTGTTAGTTGATGTCAGCTGAAATTTGGTCTAATGAGATGTGCTTTCCACTTTTAAGATCTCTTAAATTTTTATAAACTTTGGTCATTGAAGATACCGTTGGAAATCTACAGATAGGATGTTTACGATTTTCTGGCAATCTTTTTGTTGTGTCTATTTTCTGCAGCCGTTGAATCCTTAAAAGCATTATTTATTCATTATGAACAAGTTAGTCATCTGGGAAGAGAGCACATTTCCTCTGATTTTGTTATTAAAATGGTCACGCTTCCACTTTGATATTTCCTCTTAAATGCTTTTGGCTCTTTCACGTTCAGCATGTCCTCCAAACACACTTTGTTGTTTTTTGTGAAGGGTCTATTAATAAGTACATAAACACTTGTTTGTTTCCCTATCTCATGTTCAGATTCAGGGTCTGGAGTGGATGGTGTCCCTGTACAACAACAACTTAAACGGCATCTTGGCTGACGAGATGGGCCTGGGCAAGACCATCCAAACCATCGCCCTCATCACATACTTGATGGAGCACAAAAGGCTCAACGGCCCCTATCTCATCATCGTGCCACTTTCGTCAGTACTCCCCCGCCTGGCATTTGTCCTAAATACTCTTCTTTATGATTGACACACTAGTGTTTCTCACACTTGTAGTACAGAATTGGGGGTGGGGGTTAAGATGAGGTAAAGAAGGTTTTGAGTCATTACATCCTTCATGTAGTTGCTTGCAAAGATGACAAAATACAAGTAAAAACAGCATTATTGTAACTTGCTAGAAGAAACACTTCAACTCAGTTATTCACCTAACAACTCGGGATCATCCCCAATTTGAGACCCAAACTGTCTTGAAAGCCTAATCTGAAATTCTTGAAGCTCACAGTTTGAAACGCTAATCTTATTTTAGAAATACCACATTGAAACTATTGACACTAGACCAGATTTCAAACCATAACCTTCTCTTGAATCCCCAAGTTGAAAACCTAACCGTCTTTTGAAACTCTAAATCAGGCTTGACTTTCAAGCCCAAATCTCAAACCTTAGTCATGTCTTGAAACTAATTTGAAACTCTAACCTGTCCTTGAAACCCAAATTTGAAACCTTTGTCCAGGATTGCAATTTAAATTTTTAGACTAAATTTCAAGCAATAATCCAGTTTTAACCCTTTATACGCCATTCACGAAAATACAGGTACAGGCAAAGTTTGTGACTTTTGCTCTTTCAGTGTTTTCTTTAAATACAATTCCTCTCCCTTTGTGCATATACTGCATACATGCAGTTGAGTGGGTGTGTTACCTGGCAAAGCAGTCATTAAATAGAATCAATGAGTATACTTTACACAGCAAATTTGTGTATGATGACAAAAAAAACACATTTATTCTAGTCTGTCCTATCAAACTGGTGTTTATGCAGTAACATTCAAGCACCAAATAGAACACTTGTCATAGTTGACACAGTTGCCAAAGCTATTTTGAAAGTCAAAATTACACCACTTCGTGTGATAGTGTTTTATGAAGGTGTATAAATTTGTTCGGCTTTGTGCTTTAATAACAAGTGAGTAGCAACACACAAATACATATGTATAAGTGGCCTGTTTACAATAGCCAGTACCTGTGTAGATTGTTTTGCATGATGTCAAACCGTGAAAGATGCGGTGTAGCAAAATCCAATTTACCGGCCTAATAAATGTGGATAATTAATATAAAATGAAGAAAATGCTGCCACATTATGGCCCTTTAAAGGTTCTACCTGCTCCCTCAAGTGTAATGTTTAGAACTGGCCCTGTTTGAAACCTTCATTCAAATTCCTTACCCAGTATTAAAACGCTTTTTTGAGACCCTAACGTAATTTGATACATTAACCTTTAATGCTTAATTTGAACCCCTTATTGAATCTGTAATTCTTTTATATTTGGTTAAAACTCTAACCCTTGTTTAAAACTCTTACTGTTTTGAATTCTTAATCCCGGGTTGAAATCCTAATCTGAAACACCATCCCAGGTTTAGTGGCACAATGACACAGCTGTAGAGAGGAGGCCTCACAGTTCTGAGGACCGAGCCCTGCCTGTGTGGAGTTAGCATGTTCTCCTTGTGCCTACGTGAGTTTTCTCTGGCCACTCTGGTTTTCTCCCACATCCCGAAAACATGCAACATTAATTGGACACTCTAAATAGCCCCAAGGTGTGATTGTGAGTGTGACTGTTGTCTGTCTCCATGTGGCCTGTGATTGGCCGGGAACCAGTTCAGGGTATACTCTGCCTCCTGCCTGATGAAAGCAGGGATTGGCTCCAGCATTCCCGTGACCCTCATGAGGATAAGCAGCTGAGAAGATGGATGGATGGATGGATTGAATCCCAGGTTTAAAAACGTAATTTAAAACACTAGCCCACTTGTTCACGAACTGTTTTGCAGAGCCCCCCTTTTGGCAATAAAATTATTTTCAGCCCACAAAGATCACTTTTACAGTTGAAAAGTTACACTTGCGAGTTCTCCAAACCACCAAGAATAAACAAAAAACTATTTTTTTTTTTTTCAGATAACATTTAATGTTTTTGAATTCCTGTAGTCAATTCATTGGCTGTTTTGGGCTGTTTACTCGGTAGTAAATTTATCTCCGTCTCCTGGGTGTAACTTAATGAAAACGGTTCATGGGAGCTCCACACCCAACCTGTTATAATGGTGGTCCCCAGTTTAAAAACCACTGCCTTAACCTTTGGTTGAAATTATAATTTGAATTTTGAATCCATGCTAATCCAAAGTATGTATATAGAATTC
Source organism: Syngnathoides biaculeatus (assembly GCF_019802595.1). Lineage (NCBI taxonomy): Eukaryota > Metazoa > Chordata > Actinopteri > Syngnathiformes > Syngnathidae > Syngnathoides > Syngnathoides biaculeatus. The sequence goes on along the minus strand of NC_084643.1, from coordinate 26,328,132 downwards.
AAAGATGTCTTATTTGCTCTTATACATACATTTATCCCCCCCCCCCTTTTTTTATTTTGTTTTTGTACTTCAGTACAATGAAATCCAATTCCACCTAATGCATACTTCCTCAGTTTTTGACGTTAGGTCTGGCTCCGGCTACACAAACACAGATAAGCAGCAGTGTCTATGCCGCGTGATGAATGACTTGATATTTTTAAAGTAACAAGCTTTGTAAATTGGTATTCAACATGCTGACTGAACACGGCGGTTGGATTACCAACACTCCATGTTAGAGCTGAAGCAATGTAAAACTTTGCAAGGTTAAAACGCACTTTTGTTAAACGAACATGCTCCTCAGTCATTCATTCTACTTAACAAAGCCAGCAATTTATTGGTAGCTGTTTTGTTCCCCCACCATTAATCCCTTTAAATTCTTAGACTGCACTCCAGCCCTCAGATACAAGCTGTGTGCTGATTTCGATGTACTCCTTAGCCTAATCGCCATACAAAATATTAATGAGTCAAGAGCCTCTTTATGCTCACAATCTCTTAAACTGCGGTATCCAGTCATTTTACTTTGTTAAAAATCAACAGGCACCCGTTTTTCTGGTCCAAAGAAAGCAATCTAAATGTTCTATTGTGAAAATAATTGTATACTGTTGTTCTTTCTATAAGCCCTAATCTAGAAACACAGACGTCACCCAATTAACAGTTTTTCTCTGTTTTGAATCAAATGGCATACATTTTGTGTACTTCTGGGTAGTAATGGACTTTCATCAGCTATAAAAAAATGCTATGCTGTTGTTACATATTTACAAAATACTAAAACTGCAGTATGACTTTGAAGGCGAGACAATAAGTTTAGTTCAAATTCAGAGTTCACTGAAACTGGCCAATTACAGGACAGAACAGACTTAGTTCAGTAATACAGTAAATAGTTTTGTCTTTTTATCATTGTCCAAAACCACAACCAAACCCATGAGCCCAGGTGGTCAAGGGTATACTATTTGATTGGAATGTATTATTTGGGGGAAAAAATGGTATGTTGTTTTTTCAAAATGCTAACTTTGTTACTAAAAGGGGTTTAGTTATTACCTGTTTTGCGATTACCTGTAATCTTAGCCAATATACGCTAATAAGGTAAACTGTGTTTTGGGAAGTTTGTGTGAGCCTTGTAATGACTGATAGTAAGTTGGGAACTCTACAAGCAAAATGTTGCTCCCTGTTATTATTTTTGGGTGGTATGTTTTTATTTACGGGTTACCTTTATTTATCCAGGTTAGGCAATTGACAACAGATTGTCATGTGCAGACAGCAGAGTAAAGTAAGGGTTAGGGTTAGAGTTAGTTAAAAATAAAATTAAATCTACAAGAAATTTCTTATGAGTGGTGCAGACTGGAAGGCCTTGTTGGCTCCCATAATTACTGAATTGGCAGATTACAGCTCAGATGTAATCTTTTTCTATGGACTGATCTAATTGCAGTCATCCTCTGTTGAGCGATATATATGACTGGACAGCCAGTTTTGAGCACATTCCAAAACTCTCTCAAGCAGTATTGTGACTCACTACAAACGTAGTGTCGGCAGTCACTGGATGATGGAAATTCATGCTTTTAATAACCTAACAATTGCTCGCTCAAGGCGTCTCTGTAATTTTCATAAATTTTCCCGCTTTCAGGACTTTATCCAACTGGATATACGAGCTTGACAAGTGGGCCCCATCTGTGGTCAAAATTGCTTACAAGGTAAAATTAAAAACGACACAATTGGAGCTTTCCAGAATGCATTATTTGTCAAAATATCTTTTCCTTAATTCTGCAAAAGGGTACCCCCGGCCTGCGCAGGGGACTGGTGCCGCAGCTCCGGAGTGGGAAATTTAACGTTTTGTTGACCACCTACGAATACATCATCAAGGACAAGCACATACTGGCCAAGGTAAAAGAAGATGTTCTCTTTGATGCACCCAACTCACTTCACCTGCTTTTTGTGGCTTTCCAACCAGTTACTCAGTATTCAAGAAGCTTTATTGTCAGTGACATTGGAAGTTTTTTCTGTGGAAAATAGAGGAAATGTAATAATCTGGGGTGGTATGGAGGAACGACTGGTTAGAGTGTTACCCTTAAAGTTCTGACGAGTAAGGTTCAGAACAAGGGCCTGCCTGTGTGGTGTTTGCACATTCTCCCCTTACTTGTGTGGGTTTTGTCCGGGCACTTCAATGTGTGTGTGTGTGTCTCCCCCCGTCCCAAAAACATGCATTAATTGGAGACTGTAAATTGCTCTTAGGTGTGATTGTGAATGCAAATGCTTTAGTATCTATGTGCCCTGTGATTGGCTGAGAATCAGTTCAGTGTACCCAGCCTCCTCCCCGAAGATAGTTGGGATAGGCTCCAGCACTCCTGTGATCCTTGTGGTGATAAGCACTCCGTGCGATGGATGGATGGATGTAATAATTTGCTTTGATCTTTATTAACGACAGAAAATAGGGATAGGGTTAGAGTCCTGGTACTAACAACAATAAACACCCAGTAATTTACAGTTCTCTAGTTGCGTGTTATCAAATTTAAACTATAAATACAGTATACCACAAACTTTGAACCGTGTTATAGAACGAATGCTAAAACATGACAATGAAGGCACCTATAAAAGTGATCGTTCAGTGTCATGCAAGTGTAAAAATGATAAAAGTCCTTAAATTGAAAGGGGGATTCTTTCTTGCCATGTCTCTCCTGTCATGCAAATATAAAAGTTACACTGTAGAAACAAAAGTCTATCTGAACTTTGAATTAATCCTTCCTTTATTTTCACCTACTTTCTCTTCACAGTCCTTGTTAAAACCCCCAAAAGTGAATTCAAAAATATGTTTCTAAGTACATCCGAGACAGTTGCTGAAAACATCCAAAGACTGAAAACTCAAACAACAGATACTTTAAGGGAAAGTTAACTGTTAAATCACAGCTTTCTTCTTTTGGGCCATAATGTTTTAAAAGAAGGGCAAAAAAGGCAAATATACTCCCACCACACAAACACAGATAAGCAATATGCATGAGCTAAGCTGAAACACTATTGTGCTAGGGACAAAATGGCGGGTAAGACACGGGCATTGTAAAGTCAAAACGTTTTGTCGAGACCGTTTTAACCTAAGAACTCCCTGCACTTACAGATAGTTAATCATTGAAATTTGGTAGGTTTGTTAACAACACTTGTCTTTCTGATCTTACAATTTACAAAGGATTTTTTTTCACGTTACATGGACTTTAGGGCTCAAGGGGTCTTTGATAAGTGTCACAAGATAGAGTGCATGATATGGTTTTAAATCTGACATTATATGTGACTTTAGAGGTGTATTTTTTCCTATAATTGCATCACTGGACAGTAAGAGTGTTGACTGCAAGAGTTGCAAAAAGTCATTTAGACCAAACTTTTCTCTTAGAAGCACAACTGTTTGCTGCCGTGCAAACAAATGGGATGTGCAACCCAATGGGAGATTATTGAAGCGAATCTCAAAGCACATAAGACGGCTTTATCATTTCTTTCTCAAACTCGAAGAGGGGCATTGATGCAAGCTCAACCAGACTCCGCTCTAAAAAGCCGTTATTGATTTATCGAGTGGCGCTGCAGTCAAATGAACACGGGCCTCCTTTGCCTTTCTTGCAGTGCTTTCCAGACTTTTTTGTCGGTACTCCCTTATTAAATGTGGCGGATTTGTTAAAAAGCCAGATGTTACATATAGTACAAGTCTTTTTTTATGGTGGGGTGGTGGGTTGTTCTTGATGCCATCATCACTGCAAAGGACTGTGCCATGATCACACCAACCTTGAAATGATACAACACTATGTTGAATTTTTTTTTTTTCCCCTCATACTTGTTCTGCTGTAAACAGTAAGAACTCTCCCCAAAAAGCTGTTTCACGTTGGAATTATACTTCTGGAGGGTGCTAAGCTTTATTGCTTTCAGTGTCATAAAATGACTTTGTACTTATTTTTCAGAGCATCTTTCCGAGCAAGTGTGTGCTCTTCCTTTTAAACTTACACAAGTATGTGGGACTTGAGAGAGCCTACACAATTGCTACAGCATAGCTGCCTTTGCCTTTTACATTGAATCCACTGTCTTCCCGCACGAGTTTCAATCCTGCCACCAACTTAAGACTTTTCTGGAACTTTGCACAATGTATAATTTCATGTCACGTTTAATTTGGGCTAGAATTCGTGCCAATTCGTACCATCAAGGAAACGTGTCACCAGTTGTTGTGGCCAAATGGTCAAGGCGGTGGACTAGATACCCATCGGGGTCTCTCTGTCCAGGTTTGAATCTTGTTAAAAACATCATAAAATTTGTGGAATTTCACATAATATTCAGTTCGTGTTAGCTTTGCCAATACTAGCGTGTAGGAACAATAACACAAGTTGTTGCATCCCAACGGTTAAGGCAATGGACTAATAAGCTATTGCAGTCTCCATGAAGGTTTGATAAAGCTTTTTTTTTTTTTTTAATTTCTTTTATTTCCGTAGTCGATTACTTTCCAAATGACTGACTAGAGTCTCCTTTCCAGATCCGTTGGAAGTATATGATCGTGGACGAGGGCCACCGTATGAAAAACCACCACTGCAAGCTGACACAGGTGTTAAACACGCACTACGTTGCGCCACGTCGCCTGCTGCTCACTGGCACACCACTGCAGAACAAGCTTCCTGAGCTATGGGCGCTGCTCAACTTCCTGCTGCCCACAATCTTCAAGAGCTGCAGCACCTTTGAGCAGTGGTTCAATGCTCCATTTGCCATGACGGGCGAGAGGGTACTCATCCTCTTTTTGTATCAATCTTTTTTCCCAAGGTGTCTTGAATCTAGCTGCCCCCTCCAGTTCCTGTGTCATTGTGGTAGCCAGGTCACTGATTATTCCTATTAAAAAGATCAACTTTACAAATTTTTCTTCAGGTGGACCTCAATGAAGAGGAGACAATCCTGATTATTCGACGTCTGCACAAGGTACTCAGGCCCTTCCTACTGCGCCGGCTAAAGAAGGAGGTGGAGTCTCAGCTGCCAGAGAAGGTGAGAAGGTTCCTGTTTGGTGTTTGATTTTTACACAAACGTTTTCTGTCTGATAGCAACAATTGAGTCCTCGCAAGTTTGAGAATTTTATCAAGAGAATTTTGTGAGGAAATTACCTGGATTCTTCTCAAGATGCTGCACCTCCCTTTGAGTCATTGAATTCATGTGGAATATTTTTTTTCAAGTGGTAGAGTGGGGTTCTAACACGAAATAATTAATTAGCAAACACTGTTTCCTCTTACATTGCGTGGTTTACCACACTTCCCTTGAGGTCATTGAAGGTTTTTTTTGGGCATTTTTAATCATTCCCAGAACCAGTGTTGCCACAGTTACTTTGAAATTGTAACAGAGTGACTTTAGTAATAATAATAATTAAATAAGTAATCACTTGTGCTTAAAAGTAATTTAGTCAGTTTGCTGATTACTTGATTTCAATAAGGTAAAAAAAAAAGTAACTTTTTAGTTACTTTTGACAGCTGGCAAGTGGCGGGAATATAATTTGTCCACAGTACCAAAAAAGCCTGACCTTAACCCTACCCATTACTAACCTAACCCTAACATTACAAGTAATAACTTAAATATTAGTTGAGTTGAAGCGAAGACTAACAAGAACTATTTTAGCAACTCCCATGATGGTTCTGACATGACAAACTGATTTTGTGGGTAATTAACGGACTAATGGTTCTGACATGACAAACTGATTTTGTGGGTAATTAACGGACTAATATTGTTGTGGTTTTTTTTTTGCATTGTCAGAAAGGATTAGTAGGCTTCTGTCTGATCCATGCATTATGTATTGTCTTGTCTCAGCCGTCTTGTCTTTCCCATGCTGCTGACATTTTTTTTTTAATAACTTAATTGGCCCTCAGGTATTTACAGTAATATAAATACTACTATATAATAAGAAACTAGTGTTTGGATCAGATATACTGTGCAGGACGGCCTAGAGTAAATGTGGTTTGTGGACTGGATCAGGAAATTACGACATTAAACCAATTGGCCAATCAGCAAAAAAAAGCCAGTTATCACCCGATTCCAATCAGGCTAATAAAATCAGCCTAAAGTGTAATTATTAGTAGGTTCGAAGAAAAACTAATAAAAACATGGGAATTTTGAAGTCTGAGAATTTTTTAACATAAAGCATTGGGTATTTGACAACAAAATAATCAATTAACAAAATAATCTGAAAAAGGAATTTATTATTTTTCTCCATATACAACGCCTCCTTAAAGCACAAAACGGAGGCGATTTGCTTGCCCTTTGAAAAGATTACTATTTTAATGCATATTCCACTACAGTTTTCAATTGATCTGCTTTCAACCTACAGGGATTTTTGGATATCACTTGTTAGAATTCATTTGATTAATACTAAAGATATTCCATGTGTTCACATTTTGTTTTTATGACCGCCATGTGCCCAAAGTCCCGTTTTACATTTGCAATCATTTTGTCCTTTGCACAGGTGGAGTATGTTATCAAATGTGACATGTCTGCCATACAAAAAGTCTTATACCGACACATGCAGAAGGGAATCCTCCTCACCGACGGCTCAGAGAAAGACAAGAAGGTACAAACATGTTGAAACCTTTACTACCTAATCACCATTAGTTTTGCACGTCTTGATTATTGCTTGACTTGGAGTACCATGGCCTCAGGGCAAAGGTGGTGCGAAGACCCTGATGAATACCATCATGCAACTGAAGAAGATCTGCAACCACCCATACATGTTCCAGCATATCGAGGTGAGCTCTGTTTAGTGCTGAATAGGTTGCTTGACAGGTAGTTCGTGAGTTAATGGACATGAATGACCACCAGGGGGGATATAACTCAACGAGGTCGACAGACACATTTAAGTAAGATGAATAGGGATATGCCGCTATCGTTCAATGCGCCAATCACACCCCTGTGGCTGATTTCTCCTCCGCTTGTATGATCTCACTATGTGAGACTATTTGCACCGCTTTTAAAGGGTACATAATAACCTGCTTCGATTGCTTGCTGGGGTGACGCACCCACTAGTGCACACATCTCATTTTAAATGTGCAGGGGTTACACCGGACCACTAAAGTACTAAAACCTGGTGTAGCTCACCTCCTTGCAGAGTGGGCTGACAGATACTTCAGCCCTGCAGACATGTGCGGGGGAACAGACTTATTTCACTTATCATCTTTATTTGCCCATTTTTAATTCTTTTACCCCACTGGTACCATGTAGCTAACGGGAGGGAGGGTGCACATACACAAACTGTCATGCATGGGTGTGGATAAATTAATGAGGTCCGTGGACATATTTGGATTGCTCGCAGTCATCACCAGCTCATCCTGTATTTAATCAGGTTATCTTCTGCCACACTGGCCAAGTGACAATGCTCTAGTCACGCTTGGATTGCTCTCTCCATTCATGCAAGACCATAATTGCGGCTCACTTAATTTGAATGAATGAATTATAAGGCGTTTTATTCGCAAACTAATTGGGATTTTTTTTTTTTACCGCCCCCTTTGCAGACAGCCCTTTTAATAAATAGACTGGCTGTGCACATCTACAAGTTTACAACAACTTGTTGTAACCCACCACCTCGCAGAGCTGGGTTCGTGCAAGTCAGGAAAATAGAGCACAGCGATTTTGGAGTTGTCCGAGTCTGCAGAAAGAGTTTGTGACCCCTACATACATAATTACCTTATAGAAGCATTTATTCCAATATGGAATTGAAATGAAACCTAGAGAATCAAAAATGAAAAGTGAAATTCTCCTGCCGAGCCCAAGAGATGGATGGATGGATGGATGGATGGATGGATGGATGGATGGATGGATGAGTAGAGCTTCTCTTGATTGTTCAATTTTCCAATACAGGAGTCGTTTGCTGAGCATTTGGGCTACCCCAGTGGCATCATCAGCGGGTAAGTTGAATCAAAAAATTTCTTTCATCCATCTACCTCTCCACTCTCAATAGAATTTAACAAAAGATAAGAGGCTATGATTGTGTGGCAGTGCTGACTGAGCATTGTCTACAACTAGTTATTAATACAGTGAGGTAGTGTTGGCTGATCATCTCCTCCGATACTAGCCAATGAAGAGTGGAGAGTGTCTGGGAAAACGGTTTATATTCAAAGAGATTACTAGTGGGGAAAAAAAATATTTTTTCTCATTTTGCTGTATTCTGAATATTAATATTCTAAACTTTTTGCCTTTTAAAGGGGTCATCAGCATTTTAAAAATAATTTTAAAACAGTTATTCGATGTCATGATAGCGCAACTGTAATATTTGTCAATAAAAAAAAACCCCTCATGGATCAAGTGCTACTTGCACCTTGCTGAAATTGGTCGTTTTGAGGGCTGTCTCCACTTTTTACACTTGTCTTCCTCTCCTGTGAGGCCTGTGCAAAATACGATTTTCTTACTGTAACAACAAGGGCCGGCAACTTGTTTAAGCCCATGAGCCCATGAGTATTTTTACTACTATTGCCAACCTATGGTAATTCAGTAATAAATTCATAATAATATTTTAGTTGAATTAATTTCGTGACCAAGCTCATAATTCAGTTTACATATAGAATTTAAAAGTATCAAATATTTTTTTCCTCATTGCTTCTGCCTACAAATAATCATTACATATTTTTTTTTGTTTCATTTTGCGTGAAGAAAAGTTGACTGGCTTTCCTTGTCCACCATTCAGCACATTACATCTACATTGCTTTTCTCAATACTCAACCAGTGGCTTATCGGAAGCTCTTCAAATCAGTACCTAAAATTTTGCCTCACAATACAAGAAAGAGTCGACTAAGCGACATCTCATAACATGACAAACTTGGAAGGTGGGGTAATTGTAAGTCACGGTAACTCAGCATGCATTCTTGTGCTGCATGACCATGTACATTACAGCACTGCACGAACTAGTTAATTGTGCACCATTATTAACCTCGAAGCCCTGTGTCTCATGATAATCTAAAGTTATGTAACCTTGTACGCTTTTTAGGCTGTATTGTCCTGTTCATATATGTTGCTTTTAATTTAATTTTATTTTTTTTGCCTGTTTGCGCAATATCAAGGTCTGCAGATTATTCTGTAATGATTTTTGATAAGGGCTGCATGATATTGGAGGAAAAAAAAATGACTTTTTGGTTTTCATCAACCCTGCGATATATATTACAATGTTAAAAAATACAGGATAATATTCATATTTGTCTTTTTCCCTCTCTATAAAAACTATGCTCAGTAGAGGACATAGGTATGCCAAGTCATTTGTATTTAGATCCACTGTAGTGTTGAGCAACAGTTAAACCAGGACTTCACTCTGATGGAAATTAGCTCTGACATTATTGGCTGCCACATGTACAGTGGAGGCTCTCTAAAGGTGCTAATTAAGATTAATTAATGAGCGATGGAAATTAACCAAAGGAGTCTCTCGCCTCTTAGCCAAGCTGTCAGTAATTATCTGTTTTATGCCATCCGGTCCCAACACAGACCAGACCTGTATCGAGCCTCCGGGAAGTTTGAGCTCCTGGACCGCATTCTTCCCAAGCTGCAGGCCACCAACCACCGGGTGCTGCTCTTCTGCCAGATGACCTCACTCATGACCATCATGGAGGACTACTTTGGCTACCGCAACTTTCAATATTTGCGTCTGGATGGTGAGATTGCATCTCACAGTACAGTATTAATACACCACACCAGCAGTAGTGATTGAACAGTCCATATAAGGTATTTGTGTTGTGGTTTTTGGTAGCATGGTGCACCATAGCATGTTCCCACACAGAAGATAAGTGAGGCGCGCTCCTTGCCCCGTGTCATCTCTGTAAACAACAGTACAGCTCAGCCTTTGGCTTGTGGATGTCATAGATAGCCACATGCATTTGGAAATATAGTATATTAAACCATAGCTATCCACTAATGTTAGAGATCAAACCCTGATGTGACCACTGAAAATTTGCGTGTTACGGATGTCCCCTACCCACATAATCGCCTTTATAAATAGTTGAACACTAATTACATCCTTGTCTATGATCCCAAAACACTCTATCATTTAAAAGTCATCTGACAACATTAGTCTTGAATATTAATTGACATTATTTATTGAAATGACCAAGCTCCTACCTTATTTTGCATATCAAATCACTTTTTTTCCTTTGATATTAATTGAAATACCATTAATCTTCTCCTGTCCCCCAAAAAACACACTCATGGTTTGACTCGCGGATCCCAATTTAAACAAAAACGTATCCCGAATCAGAATTTTAACACTCAAAAAAGAAACAAATCCATCCATCCATCAATCCAGCCATCCATCCATATCATCTCAAAGAAAAGATGAGGAAAATCTCCAAAACACATTCAGAAAACTTACCCCAAGTCATTTAAAAAATACTCATAATACGATAAATACAAGTAAATGTTGACGAGACATAAAGATCACCATCAAATACATTCTTTCCCAGTGTGTCCTATAGCGAGAAACTTGTCTATTTAGTTTAAAATATTTAAAACGGGTTATATTTTAATGTCATCTTAATTTTTTTCATTTGTTTTACTTTTTTTTTTTTTTTAACATAAGTGTAACCAAAATGCTATTACACGAACCTGATTTGGCATATTGTCTTGTAAAAAGCCTGGACATAACTTGAAGAAATAAATTCTTTAATATTGCCATACAACATTCTTGAAGATGTATGACACTCTTAAAAAAATAAGCAAGACCTGTTCTGAAACACTATGTCTGGGGAAAACAAACCATCCTGCCAAGCAAGTAGGGATTCACATTTTTTTTAATAAAGGATATTATCAAATTAGCATTACACTAAAATTAAATAAATATATGAAGATATTTTTATTTGCCCATTTTGCCCACCCCTAGCTAGAAGTCCACAAGTAGCAGGTTGATACAGTATTCTTTAATCATGTTAATATAAGCAGTTAATCCATTCAAGTATGGCTGGATGTAAAGGTGCATTTGCAAGATAACCAAGTTAATTAAAATGCTCAACAAACAGCTTTTCAACTTTTAAATGAAAAGAGAAATTAGCATATTCATGCAAGGTATGCCCGGGTAATTGAAAAGCCTTGTAAAGAAGTTTATGGGTGCTTTCATCACTTTTGCCTTTTCAAACACATGCTCGAGCTCTTCAATTCTTCCAGGAACCACTAAGTCGGACGATCGAGCATTGCTGTTGAAGAAGTTCAACGAGTCGGGATCGCAGTACTTCATCTTCCTCCTCAGCACCCGGGCCGGCGGCCTTGGACTTAACCTGCAGGCCGCTGACACAGTCATCATCTTTGACAGTGACTGGAACCCACATCAGGTCGAGTTTTTAGAGCAACTATTACATCTTAACATGGAACTATAACACTACCTGAAATTTACCATGTGTTTTGCCAAACACTTTGAAGGAAATGTAATTCACCAACTAGCTCTACTGTGGTAACTGCACTCTATCTATTCATTGGCTATCCTAAAGGAATGAGAAAAATTAAAAAATGTCAATTATTTGGACATAAACTAATTACATGGTCTATAAACACATTGGGCCTCATTCACTAATAAATGCCTAGAAATATTCTTACGGTTCGCAGAGGTTGACCTTCTATCCCAAATCATCATCACATTCATGACACATGCTTTGCGGTCACTGTTTTTAACACCACAGTGCCTTTTTTTAATGAATCAGAATTCGATCTAACTGACGGGTCGTGTCCACACCGTCTGCCGAAGCACTAACACTGCAATATTTGATTACATAAAAAGAGATAAATAAAGGAAAGCATCGATGCATAGATCCTGATGGTTGTATTGTTTGAACACATGACTGTGTGACAAAGAAAAAAAGAGAGACATCAGCCAATCATCCATTGTCAAGTCTTACCTTCAGTGGGGGGTAGGCAGGTGACAAGGTCCAAAGCAATGTGAAACCATAGGCAGCCGATAGCCAGCTTGGGGCAGATGGGAAGTTTTATCTCAGGTACAGAGGGAACAGGCTAGGAGAAATTCACTGGTGTCTTTAGCCAAGCTTGGCCACCAGAAGTATTGTTGGATGAATTGGATGATTCAGGTGATTCCGGGATGACAGGTGAGCTGGAAGTTATGTGCCCACTTAAGAATTTAGGAGTAGGCTGCATCAGGCACATAGTGCCAGTCTACAACAAACAGTAGGGTAGGGTCAGGTTGTCTGAGGATGGGTGCTCTGGTGAATAGTTCTTCCAGGCATTTAAAGGATTGGGAAGCAGCCGGGATCCAATGAAATGGGGAGTTCGAGCAAGTGAGACTAGTGGGAGGAACGACCACTTTACTGTTGTCCCAAATTAATCTCCTGTAAAAGTCTGAGCAACCTAGGAAACGTTGTAGCTATGGGTGGACAGAATGGGCCAGTTACGACAGCCTGGATTTCAGCCGATTCCTGGTGTGATTGTCCCTTGGCAATGGTATATTCCCAGAAAATGTATACAGGGGACCTTCACATTTCTCGGATTTCACAAACAGGCAGTTCTTGAGTTGGCCCTGAAAGACTTGATGGACATGCTGACAATGTTCTTTCAGTGAGTGGAAGAAGATGTGGATGTCATCTAAGTAGAACCGTTTCAGCAAGACAGAGGGAGTGGCAGAAGTGATTCAAATCAGTGATTGACAGGTTGGTCCACTCTATAGCACGGATTTGTTTCTTGAGCCATGGGATACCCAGGATTATTGGAGTATCCAGGGAGAGAGTGACAAACAACTGGAGGGTTTTGTGTTGATTTCCTGAGATAAGAAGGGTGAGCGGTCCTATCTAGTGGGTAACTTGAGAGATCAGTTGCCTGTCCAAGTCCGCGGTTCAAGGGAGGGGTTCAAGGGATAGCTGAAGGTGGCATACTCCAAACAGGCGGGGCCGGGATTGAACCCAGGTCTTCAGAACTCAAGTGAAAAGCATTTGACGTGACGTTTTTCCAGCAAGAAAAAACTTATTGGTATTTGCAATTTTTTCACATCCAAAACAATTAAAGGGTCACCACTGGGATACTGCAGGTTGGTTTACAAACACACACACTCAATTACACTAAATAAAACGGCTGTTTCTGGCCAACAATTTACAGGACCTCCAGGCGCAGGACCGCGCGCACCGCATCGGCCAGCAGAATGAGGTGCGCGTGCTGCGCCTGTGCACAGTCAACAGCGTGGAGGAGAAGATCCTGGCAGCTGCCAAGTACAAGCTCAATGTGGACCAGAAAGTGATCCAGGCCGGCATGTTCGACCAGAAGTCGTCCAGCCATGAGCGCCGCGTCTTCCTGCAGGCCATCCTGGAGCATGAGGAACAGAATGAGGTATGTTTTTTGGGTATTTGTATGCACGTGTATTTTATTATGAATACTAATTATAGCCATTACCATGATTTCTTGTGTATAATGTGCCTGCATGTATAATATACACCCCCAAAGTTGACATCAAAATCTTGGAAAAACCTTGAACGCATGTATGATGCATTATTATTTTGCTTCTTCCCATTTGATCAAAACATGCAGCATTATCTGTATTTTGTTAGGTTTTTCAAATAATTATTCTGACGTTGGCAGCATGGTGGATCAGCTGGTAAAGCGTTGGCCTCACAGTTCTGAGGTCCAGGTTTAATCCCGGAGGCGCCTGTTTGGAGTCTGCATGTTCTCCCCGTCCCTGCGTGGCTTTTCTCCGGGCACTACCGTTTCCTCCAACATCCCAAAAACATGCAACATTAATTGGCCCTAGTTGTGATTGTGAGTGCAACTGTTGTCTGTCTCCATGTGCCCTGCAATTGGCTGGTAACCAGTTCAGGGTGTACCCCGCGTCCTGCCCGTTGATAGCTGGGATAAGCTCCAGCACTCTCTGCGACCATCGTGAGGATAAGTGGCAAAGAAAATGGATGAATGGATATTCGGAAGTTAAGCACTCCTAATTTCAGCCCCTTTATATAATTTGAAAGATTCATGGGTTCCAATTGACAGGTAGATATGTATAGAGCTCCTCAAAAAAAAAAAACAATAGTTGGGTGTGGGGGGGCGTAATCCTCTCATAACGTGACACAGGATCCGCGTCGGAAGCCTTCTGTGCAGAAGCCTCGGAAGGACGGCCTCCGCACGGCCTTGTCAACTTGTTCTCGTTAAAAAGAGTTTCCATGTTCCGTAGAAAGTTGCCACTACGTGTTTTCAATAGCGAATGTCCCGGTGTAACATCTGCTGATGACTTCTCAGGCGACCACATGGATGTCGAATGAGACTTCCGAAACTTTGCGCGTCGATTAAACGCTCTCTGCTCATATTTATTTTCTTGTATAGACATTGAAGTGAATAATGTTACGTATTTTTCATTACAATATCTATTTTAGAATGTTTATAGGCATGACAGTTGAGCTTTACATAAATGCAAATCTACTTATGGGAATTAATTTAAATGGGAAATAATGCATCACATTCTCAACTAATTAATTTCAGAATAATGTGACTACAAGGCCCTTGTTGACTACCAGGCATCGACAGATTTCAGGTGTCTATTTACCAAAGCTTGAGGCTGCTCCGCTCTCATGTGAAATGTGGTATTGTGATCCATGAGTGGAGTTCAACAACAACAACAACGGATGGTAGCTATGTTACCCAGAAGATGTCTGATCACGGCAAGAAAAGAAAAGTTGATAACGAATGTCGTGTTTTCGGCAAGACATGGATTGGCAAATACTTTTTCTTTACTGATGCAAAGGTAAACCCGTGTGCTTAATTTGTAGTACACAGGTCAATGTGTTAAAAAAACTACAATTTGAATCGCCACTACTTGACCAAATATAAGGATAAATAAAGACGTCTGTCTGATGAAGAGCACGCAAGGGAGTCTGATGCATTGCTAACAAAACAGCGAAGCCAATAATGAATGATTTCTTACAAAACATTGGACACCCAGAGAGGCAGCTGTCAGGACAAGTTATGTCATTTCTCATATAGTCGTCAAAAAAAGTAGGGCGTTTTCCGATGGAGAGTTTATTAAATAGTGCTTATTGGACGCTGCACTGTTATGCCTGGAGAAAAGGGGAGTATTTGAGAATATGCCATTCTCCTGATGGACTGTAACAGGGTAGGTTTAGGACATTGCTGGAAACTTGGAGCTTCGGCTGAAGAACAGAGTGGCCCACTTTGACTATTTTTCTTTGGCATTGGATGAGAGCTGAAATGTATGTGACACTGCCCAGCTGCTCGTTTTCTTACATGTGACACTTGTAGATTTTCAAATCATGGAGTAGCTAGCAGCCATGCAATCAATGAAAGGATCACCACTGGAGGCGAGTTGTTCACAGAGGTAAATGCATGTTTTGACGAGTTGGGACTGAAATGAGACAAGCTGGCAGGTGTGACAACAGACAGTTCTGACTGGGAAAAAAAGTTGTCCCTTTGAAGAGAAATGCAGGATGAGGTAACAGAAATTAACCCAGTGCAGAAATTGACATTATTACATTGTATTACATCAGCAAGTGTTGTGTAAATCAGTGTTAAAAACACCCATGTTGTGGATGTTGTAACTGGAATAGTTCATTTCATTAAATCACAGTTTGTTGCAGTTTGGGAGGGAAAGAGACAGAACATGGTGACATAAGTTATCACTGTGCCGTCAGTTGGCTCATCTTAGGCAAAGTAGTGAAAAGTGTCTGGAACCTGAGAGACCAGATTCAGGATTTCTGTGTGAAGAAAGAATATGATCTCCCAAAGCTTTCAGATGAGGACTGTTTGGCAGACCTTTGATTTCTTGTGGCAGTGAGTACACTGTTGAAATGAACTACATGTCAAACTGCAGTGCAAGGGCCTTTTTGTACATTAAATGTACAGTGCCCTGAAGGCCTTCATGAAAAAGTTGCAGCTTCTCTCAAGCTAAGGGGAGAACAACATCCTTCATCCCGCTTGCCAACACTAAAGGAAGCAACAAAATCAGCTCATCACTTCCACAAGTACTCATCCATGTTACGAGCACTGCATGGAGAGTTTTCAAGTTTATTTTAAGATTTCAAAACAGCTGAGAGTGAAATGTATTGTTTCCCCATTCCACTGCAGTGTTGATAATACACAAAGGGATGTTCAGATGGAATTCATTGACCTGTTGTCTGACCCGCTTCTGGGAGAGCGCTTCAGGTCAGTCTCAGTGTTGGATTTTTGCTCTTCCCTCAAAGAGAACTATCTTTACCTGAGAAGGCATACTCAGAACATTTTCATCCACTTTGGATCAACTTACATACGTGAATAGACATTCTCTGTGATGAAGTTAAATGCATCCAAACACGGATCTTCGATCACCAATGACCACCTCTCAGCTGTCCTTCGTATAGCCACCCCAGACATTCCACCAGATTTCAACATCATTGTTCAAACACAAGACGAGATTATTCTCACAGAAGAGCTCAAATGAATAGAAAACAAGTAACAAGTTTCAGTGTTGATGGAGATTATCAAGTTAAAAAGTAATTGCACTGATGTAATGATTGTTTTTGTTACTTCTACTTCTATAGGAGTATTTTCTTATTTGACATATACACCACAATTTCATATAGCCCATGTATAAAAATATTTACAGAATACTTTTGTCCCAATTTTTAGTATCAGCTATTCATAATATCGAGTTTAATGTAGTTGAAAATGGGACAAAGTCGAGAATTAACTTCAAGTTGTCAATGCTGCAGCCCTTTGACACAGTTCTGGTTTCTCATGTGGCCTCTTGTAAGAATTAATTGCCCACCCCTAGGTTAGAGCATCTGTCTCACAATTCTGAGGACCGAGGTTCAAGTCCTGGCTTTGCATCCTCTCCCTGTGGCTGCGTGGGTTTTCTCCAGGCACTGTTTGTTTCCACCATCCATCATCATCACTGTTGGTCCACCATGCTACATTTCAGTTGGGAAGCACCATCAACACTGTGTATAGTGGAGACAGGCCATGTAACTGAATTTTATTTTTCCTTAATAAATGAAATCATATCCAAACACCATTTTTAAATCCCTTGGATTAAGTATGATATTTACATTTGTTTGATGATCTTAATTATAAAAGTTGGGAAATTATGGAAAAATAAAAGATTTGGAGAAGCGAGGCAAGTCTTACATGGAACTGTATGACTAGACACCAACCCACTTGTACCAGTTCAAATTTCTAAGTCACCGAACAGTTTCACCCACCGAAAATGGCCCCAACCTGCATTTATGGTCTCGGCCTGAAATTCTTTTGTTGAATAATCACCTCCAAGACAGGCTGATGTGAGGATGCAAGAAAGAACCAAGAACGGCACTGATTGTCTGGATAAACGGGCCCAAAGCGTGTCATCTTTTCCCATCCAAGCCTATCGCATGCATCCTCCTCTCTAACACCCACTCTCCTCATGTCCTCCCTCACAACATCCATCAACCTTCTTTTGAGTGGGTGGCATTGGGTCCCTATGGCCACTGTCTGGTGGCCAGTTGGCAGGGAGCCTCGGGGACTGGTGGTCCTGGTTTCCATCCTCAATTGATTGGGTGAAGTCCTTCACCTCCACACAGCAGACACAGCAATTGTAGGAATTTATGTCAAGTTTTTTTTGCATACACTATGGTGTGAGTTCACTTGCATATGTCTGTGGGCACACACCCCTGGGATTCTTTCATTGGGTGTGGGACTACTCACTTATTGCAACAAATAACTCACATATAAACAAAGAGGTTATATACAAGCCAACTTCTATTCTCATTCTATAGACCCTTATTATTATTATTATTATTATTATTATTCACTTAGTCAGTCCCACCACATTCCAGTTGTAAGAGCCGGGTTCACGATCCTTGTCTTGCATGTGTCTTCTCCTGCTTTATCCTGTCCTATCCTGTTCTTCCTTCCCAGGGTGTAGCACTACAGTCTCATGTAACATCCATATTTGAGGTTTTTTTTGTTGTAGAGAATGAATGATTTCTTTTTCTCATTCTGGTTAAAGTTAGCCCTTTGTTTATCAGTTTTTCTTTTCTTTTCTCTCTCACCCCTCTGGAAATTCTGTTTTGTTTGACTGATTGACTCTGATCCACAATAAAACTTCAATTAAAATACTAAGAAATCACAGAGGAAGCTCAAAAACTTCACTGTGACACAGCAAAACTATTCTGGCATAAAAGGGATGCAGATTCACTGTCCTGCTTAATTTAACAGAGGAACAGGACACACACACACACACAGACATGTCTTACTTCCAAGGAGTTCTTTCACAAATTGGGTGTAGACAATTTGAGAAAAAAATTGTTAATCAACAAAATACTGTTAAATGTAGACAATAAATGAAATAATGAAACAATAAATGGGATTAAAAATTGTTATATTTACCTGCATGGCTCAAAGACAGGTGTCAGCTTTTGGACTGTTAGCAGCTCTGCTTATGTTAGTATAACTAGTTTGTGGTTCTGTTTGTCTGAAGCAACAAAAAAACAGCCTTTTGACTCTTCAGTAGATGAGAGCTCATCAGCATCGAATTCCACCTTGTTGCTATCCTGTACAAGTGGCTCATTTTTTTTGTCCCACTATGTCTTTTTCTAGTGGATCATTAAACCCGCTACCACCAAGGTTAACAGTGATGGCTCTTTGAAAGATGGGAGCAATACAAGGGATAGGTAGACATTTTTCTGCAGCTATCATTGACCGTGCGCTTTGTTCCAATTATGGTTACTTTTTGTAGAACTGCCCATTCCTCTGCCCCGGGAAAAAAAAATGCTCTGCACAGTTTTTAGCATTATGTCTGGTGATTGTCTTCTGTACAGCTAGGCCAAAAGACTGGATGCCATGTGCCACGTGGACTTTTTATTTTAACCATTTTTCATTTTCCTCACATGTAGGAAGAAAATGAGGTACCAGACGATGAAACCCTGAACCAGATGATTGCCCGCAATGAAGAGGAGTTTGAGCTTTACATGGTAAGAAAGTGACATGTGCTTTTTCCCAATAAAGTGTCATCACATTCTCCACTCAACTGTGACACATGGTGCTAGCGCTTTGACATGGACCGGCGGCGGGAAGATGCCCGGAACCCTAAACGTAAGCCACGCCTCATGGAGGAGGACGAGCTGCCCTCGTGGATCATCAAGGATGATGCTGAGGTGGAGCGCCTCACATATGAGGAGGAGGAGGAAAAGATGTTCGGGCGAGGTTCCCGCTGCCGCCGGGATGTGGATTACAGCGACGCACTAACTGAAAAACAGTGGCTACGGGTAAATGTTACCATTATAGAGCAGTTCAGTGAAAACAATCACATCTGAAATACAGTACTGTTGTAAACAGTTGCCGTTTCAAGCCAAAAATTTAGGAAATGGACCTAGGCGCTACAGCTCTAGATTTTTGCTCATTGTGTTTGTCAATGTCAGGCTATCGAGGACGGCAACCTGGAGGAGATGGAGGAGGAGATCCGACTCAAGAAGCGCAAACGCAAGAGGCGTCAAGACAAAGAGCCATTGAGCAGGGAGGATTGGGGCGGTAAGGCCAAGAAGAGGCGAGGGCGCCCGCCCGCTGAGAAGCTTTCCCCCAACCACCCCAAACTCACAAAACAGATGAACACCATCATCGACACCGTCATTAACTACAGAGATGGGTGAGGACCTCCCTCAAGGGTTAAATACGATTTCACACAGACTACCCCACAACATTACTGTGGCACATACTCAAATGTTGCAAAGTTGTCAACACAGAGTATTTTTGTTCTTTAGAAAAACGTGTCTGCTGAATGTAACCCTCTGGTGTCAAACTCTGATTTGGCCCGTGGTGTAATTATATTTGGCCCACGAGGCAATTTCAAATTAATATTATAACTTGCCCGCCGGTTTGACAGGTATTACACACTTGTTTGGTTCCATATTGAAAAGGTTCATTTGTTCAACCTTGGCCCCGCGGCTTTGTTCAATTTAAAATTTTGGCCCACTGTGAATTTGAGTTTGACACCCCTGCTCTGGTGGGAACAAGCCAGTGCAAACTGTAGGCAACTCCCAAGATCGGATAAATGTAGTGGGTTGCACCAGGAAGGGAAGACATTACAATGATCAAGTCTTGTTTAAGATTTTATCGTATAGCTAGGGTAATTTTTTAGAGTAAAAAACATGAATAGAATGATTAATAATTGATGAACTTTGTATATTTTGACAAAAGCTTGTCATAATACATCTGTTTTGATTGATTTCTTCCTACACGGCAGTTAAAGTTTTAACATTTTTCACCGGTATGCTTGCAGTCCAGCTTGGCCTCCAATAAATACCAAAATAATAAATTACCAACAGAGCAAACAGCCTCATGCTCACGTTTCAAATCATTTTTACATGATTTGATCTGAGACCGAAGGTGTGTCAGCATACCTCAAGCACTAAATTTTAAAAACACTCACACATATACACTCATCTTCCGAGTGGCTTCTACGTTACGCACACTGGATACTTCAGAGAAAGCCCTTGAAGCTCGTATTGATTTCCCCTGAGAGGAAAAGTGTTTCACAGTGACTTGCAACAATATTCACACTTTTTTTAGAGTTTCCACATTAGTTGAGTTACAGCTACAAATATATTTTAATGGAATTTCTCAGGATAGACGCACACTGGATACATGTCATATGATTGGTTGGTGTAAAGAAAACAAAGCATAATTTTCAAATATAACACTGCGGAACAATTTGGAAAGAAATTTAGATTTTATTTTTTTTTATGCTATTTAAAACTACAATTGGCAGACCGATTCCAAAACTGTGGTCATTTTGTCGCCAAGCATGTCTAGTTTTTTTCTCCACACTAAGCCTCGCGTTAAGCAAAATTCCACTGATTGGCTGTAGTAAGACTTGCCAGCTGACTACGATTTGGAATCAATCATGTTCAACTACGTAGCAAATTGTTTGTGCAGTCACAATTGAGACAGTGTGGGGAGAGTTGTGGAGGTCCCAATGGGTCAGTCCTATCAATATCTGAAGACAGCACGAGCATAATAGGAATCAAGAGGATTGGTGCTGGGCTTTTCTTTTAACCTTATACCCTTGGCCATAAATTCAGATTTTATCTGAGAGGGCAAAGTGCAGCATTGTGGAAACTGTGGACCATGATAATCCAGTGTCCATAGTAATTCTTATACTCAATAAGGTACAATTTCTAGTACATGGTCATTTTATGGGTTTTAAGTGATGATACAATATGCGTGAATTTTGGGTTTCAAGTCTCAGTAAGGGTTTCAAACAATCATGGATTAGGGTTTCAATTAATATTTAGGGTTTCAAATAATTAGGTTTCAAAGTCGGATTTCAAACCAGTGTTTGTTTCAAAGAAAAGTAAAGGTTTCATGCAAAGAATACGGTTTCAATCAAAGGTTAAGGTTAAATATTGGGATTTCAAGGAATGTTTAGGATTTCTTGCAAAAGTTCAAGGTTTTCAACCAAGAATTAGCTTAATACAGCCCTATGGGGGCACAAACCAGTGCAATTTGTGGGCCAGTCCCAAGCCCGGATAAATGCAGAGGGTTGCGTCAGGAAGGGCATCCGGCGTAAAAACTGTGCCAAACAAATGTGAGCGTTCATCTAAAGAATCCCATACCGGATCGGTCGTGGCCCGGGTTAACAACGCCCGCCCCTGGCACTGCTAACCTGCAGGGCGTCGGTGGAAATTCAGCTACTCTGGGTCGAAGACAAAGAAGAGGAGGAAACCGGATCCATCGTCAGAAGAAAAAGAGGAATGCACAGAGCCCACAACTAAGTGTAGGGACTTTGAATGTTGGGACTATGACAGGAAAAGCTCAGGAGTTGATTGACATGATGATTAGGAGAAAGGTTGATATTCTGTGCATCCAAGAGAGCAGGTGGAAAGGTAGTAAGGCTAGAAGTTTAGGAGCATGGTTTAAATTATTCTACCATGGAGTAGATGGGAAGAGAAATGGAGTAGGGGTTATTTTAAAGGAAGAGCTGGCTAAGAATGTCTTGGAGGTGAAAAGAGTATCAGATCGAGTGATGAGACTAAAATTTGAAATTGAGGGTGCTATGTATAATGTGGTTAGCGGCTATGCCCCACAGGTAGGATGTGACCTACAGTTGAAAGAGAAATTCTGGAAGGAACTAGATGAAGTAGTTCTGAGCATCCCAGACAGCGAGAGAGTTGTGATTGGTGCAGATTGTAATGGACATATTGGTAAAGGAAACTGGGGCAATGAAGAAGTGATGGGTAAGTACGGCATCCAGGAAAGGAACTTTGAGGGACAGATGGTGGTGGACTTTGCAAAAAAGATGGAGATGGCTGTAGTAAACACTTATTTCCAGAAGAGGGAGGAACATATAGTGACCTACAAGAGCGGAGGTAGAAGCACGCAGGTGGATTATATTTTGTGCAGACAATGTAATCTGAAGGAGGTTACTGACTGTAAAGTAGTGGTAGGGGAGAGTGTAGCTCGACAGCATAGGATGGTAGTGTATAGGATGACTCTGGTGGTGGGTAGGAAGATTAAGAAGACAAAGGTAGAGCAGAGAACCATGTGGTGGAAGCTGAGAAAGGAAGAATGTTGTGCGGCCTTTCGGAAAGAGGTAAGACAGGCTCTCCATGGACAGCAGAAGCTCCCGGAAGACTGGACAACAACAGCTAAGGTAATCAGAGAGACAGGCAGGAGAGTACTTGGTGTGTCTTTTGGTAGGAAAGGGGAGAAGGAGACTTGGTGGTGGAACCCCAAAATACAAGGAGTCATACAAGGAAAGAGATTAGCGAAGAAGAAGTGGGATACCGAGAGGACTGAGGAGAGTAGAAAGGAGTACATCGAGATGCGACGTAGGGCAAAGGTAGAGGTGGCAAAGGCTAAACAAGAGGCATATGAAGACATGTACACCAGGTTGGACACGAAAGAAGGAGAAAAGGATCTCTTCAGGTTGGCCAGACAGAGGGATAGAGATGGGAAGGATGTGCAGCAGGTAAGGGTGATTAAGGATAGAGATGGAAATGTGTTGACTGGTGCCAGTAGTGTGCTAAATAGATGGAAAGAATACTTTGAGAAGTTGATGAATGAAGAAAATGAGAGAGAAGGAAGAGTTGAAGAGGCAAGTGTGAAGGACCAGGAAGTGGCAATGATTAAAAGGGGGAAGTCAGAAAGGCACTACAAAGGATGAAAAATGGAAAGGCAGTTGGTTCTGATGACATACTGGTAGAGGTATGGAAGCAATTTGGAGAGATGGCTGTGGAGTTTTTGACCAACTTATTCAACAGAATACTAGCGGACGAAAAGATGCCTGAAGAATGGAGGAAAAGTGTTCTAGTTCCCATTTTTAAGAACAAAGGGGATGTTCAGAACTGTGGGAACTATAGAGGAATAAAGTTGATGAGCCACACATTGGAGTTATGGGAAAGAGTAGTGGAGGCTAGACTCAGGACAGAAGTAAGTATCTGCGTGCAACAGTATGGTTTCATGCCTAGAAAGAGTATCACAGATGCATTATTTGCCTTGAGGATGCTAGTGGAAAAGTACAGAGAAGGTCAGAAGGAGCTACATTGTGTCTTTGTGGATCTAGAGAAAGCCTATGACAGAGTACCAAGAGAGGAACTGTGGTACTGCATGCGTAAGTCTGGTGTGGCAGAGAAGTATGTTAAAATAGTACAGGACATGTATGATGGCAGCAGAACAATGGTGAGGTGTGCCTTAGGTGTGACAGAGGAATTTAAGGTGGAGGTGGGACTGCATCAGGGATCAGCTCTGAGCCCCTTCCTATTTGCAGTGGTAATGGATAGGCTGACAGATGAGGTTAGACTGGAATCCCCTTGGACCATGATGTTCGCAGATGATATTGTCATATGCAGTGAAAGCAGGGAGCATGCAGAGGAACAATTAGAAAGATGGAGGTACCCACTGGAAAGGAGAGGAATGAAGATTAGCCGAAGTAAAACAGAATATATGTGCGTGAATGAGAAAGGTGGAGTGGGAAGAGTGAGGCGACAGGGAGAAGAGATAGCGAGGGTGGACGACTTCAAATATTTAGTCAACAATCCAGAGCAATGGTGAGTGTGGTAAGGAAGTTAAGAAACGGGTCCAAGCAGGTTGGAACGGCTGGAGAAAGGTGTCTGGTGTGTTATGTGACAGAAGAGTCTCTGCTAGGATGAAGGGCAAAGTTTACAAAACAGTGGTGAGGGCGGCCATGATGTACGGATAACAGACGGTGGCACTGAAGAAACAACAGGAAGCAGAACTGGAGGTGGCAGAAATGAAGATGTTGAGGTTCTCGCTCGGAGTGACCAGGTTGGATAGGATTAGAAATGAGCTCATTAGAGGGACGGCCCAAGTTGGATGTTTTGCTGACAAGGTTTGAGAGAATAGACTTCGATGGTTTGGACATGTTCAGAGGCGAGAGAGTGAGTATATTGGTGGTAGGGTGCTGAGGATGGAGCTGCCAGGCAAAAGGGCAAGAGGAAGACCAAAGAGAAGGTTTATGGATGTGGTGAGGGAAGACATAAGGGCACTTGGGGTTAGAGAGGAAGATGCAGGAGATAGGCTAAGATGGCAAAAGATGACACGCTGTGGCGACCCCTAACGGGACAAGCCGAAAGGAAAAGAAGAACCAAGAATTACCTTTCAAGTAGGATTTCATGCCAACATTATTGTTTCAAGTCTGATAATGGTTTGTAAAACATTTTTTTTAGTTTTCAAAATGGGCTTTTAAGTCTGGGTTACTGGTTTAAACAAGGTTTATGATTTTAAAGTAGCCAGGGTTAATGTTTCAAATTAAGTTTTCAAGCAAACGTGAAGATTTTAAAGAAAGGTTAAAATTTCAAACAAGTATTAGGGAATTAAATAAGGGTTTGGTTTCAAAGTAAGGATTTAAGACAATGTTAGGCTTTTAAATTAGGGTTTCAAGCAAAGTAAATTTATTTACAAAAGATCATTTGATACACAACTAAATGAAAAATAATTTAAAAAATAATAATAAAAGCATTTAAAAACAAGGAAAAAACAGCTTATAAATGTTTAAAACAAAGAAAACAAAAACAAAATACAATTAAAACAGTGTACAGTGCAAGAAATATTTAAAAGTGGAAATGCTCTAAAAAGCATGAGGGTAAAAAAAGTTTTTAACTTTGACTTGAAAATATTTGCATTTTAGGGTTAGGGTTTCAAATAAAGGTTTCAAGCCCAAGTAAGGGTATAAAGCAAGAGTGAGGGTTTGCAAAGTCATGTTGCTTGCAATTGTTATTTTTTTAATAAGGGTAACAGCTTTGCATGATTGTTATGGTTTTAGATTACAAACAAACATTTTTAGGGCAAAATGTAGCAAAGTGGAGAATGCAGAGCATAATGCTGTAGCAACCACATTGAAGGCAGAGCAATAGGCTTTGAATGGCAGAATCAAAACATTTTTTTTTTTTTTGTTCTACATTTTAGGGCTGGCAGACAGCTCAGCGAAGTCTTTATCCAGCTGCCGTCCAGAAAGGAGCTTCCGGAGTATTACGAGCTGATCCGAAAGCCAGTGGATTTCAAAAAGATCAAGGTACTGTATGTCGCCATCGAGGCCCAGAGCTTTATGGGCTAATGCCATTACCGCACTGCCACTACGCAGGAACGCGTCAGGAGCCATAAATACCGCAGTGTTGGAGACCTGGAGAAGGACGTCATGTTGCTCTGTCACAACGCGCAGACCTTCAACCTGGAGGGATCTCAAGTAAGCCAACATTCAGCTTGATAACAATAGATTTCATTAAATCCCAAGGCAGACATTTAGTTCACCTCAACTCTGCTTACCTTTTGCTGTTTTCATTATAAAAGTTACAAAATAAAGTTTGAAATGAATCATGAAAATTGTTTTAAGCCTGTGTTACTGTTCCGAACAATAGTTAGGGTTTCTAGCCAAAATAAGGGTTCCATAGTAGCTTGGGTTAGGGTTTCCAACAAGGTTTAGGGTTTAAAATTCTGGTTTAACGTACAGGTTAGTTTCAAACGTGTTTTTTAAAGTAGGGTTTCAAGGCTATGTTACAGTTTCAAGTCAAGGTAAGGTTTTCAGTTTAGGGTTTCAAGCCCAGGTAAGTTTTTTAAACTGGTGTTGGGGTTTCAAAGTAGTTTTTGAAGCCTGTGTTAGTATTTCAATCAATGACTACAGTTGTAAATTAGAGTTTGAACCAAGTGTTAGGATTTAAGACTGAAGAGGGCAAAAAAAATGTCTTGGAAATTTTACACACCACAGAAAGTATTGTTTTGTTTTTTTAATAAAACTAGCCAAATTTGAATGAATAAAATAAAACACCACGTATGGAAAATAGAGCTTTAAAATGAATCATGAAAAAGAAAATAAGGCCCACCCTCAAGCTGCAGGACTGTGTGCCCATTACAGTCCTCCACCTGTCAACCATTTGCGTTCATACGCTATGTGCTCATGTCTGAAGTCTGCTCTTGACTGAATGATGTGTGCTGCTGTGGTTATGGATAACAAACAGTTAACCTTCCTGTGTATCTATGTGGGGACCCACATACAAGAACTCCAAGTGAGGTGCTGATGTTTTAAGCGACCCTACCACTGTCACGTGCGCTTTCTCCCATCTTCTGACGACAGCTGAGATGGTCAAGAAGAGTTTGAAGCTTTATGACAACAATTCATTATTAAATTGTTCCCAGTCTTCGCACATTTTGAGCACTTTCATTCAATCACATTTGATGTACTGCATTTAGAAACAAAACACAAAAATCACTTTACTCAGACTCTAAAACTTGGGTTGGGTTTTTTGTGTAATTAGTATTTATAGTGAAAATAAGGGGTTAAAAAGTTACTAGGGAAAGGTTTAACAGTAGCATTTCAATCAAATGTTACCGTTTCAAATAAGAGGTAGATTTCAATGTAACGTTTTAAGATAGGGTTTGTTTTAAACAAACATTGTTTTGACCTCAGGTTTCAAACCAAGGTTTAAAAAGCGTACAAAAAAATATCATCGAAACCTGACAATTTCAAAGCTTCACAGGTGAACAGATTGTTCTAATTTCAATAGTAAGTATTGTAAAGTGAAATGATCTGCTTCTCAATGTCAATCATAAAATGAGACATGTTACAAGTCATATTGTGCTGAGCAGCCACACCTTTCCCTATGTCCCCGAAGATATACGAGGACTCCATTGTGCTCCAGTCAGTCTTCAAAAGCGCCAGGCAGAAGATCGCCAAAGACGAGGAAAGCGAGGACGACAGTGAAGATGATGAAGATGAGGATGATGAAGAAGAGTCAGAGGCTGAGGGTGAGAACACACGCAGACATTGTGATCTCATTGTAATTCCGTCCGTAATCCAGGTAGTCAGTCATTCTCTGTGGCGCGCTTAATTTTCCTCCTTGTGATAGTCATGCTGTCTGAGGGCAACAAAACAACAAACAAAAGAAAAGTCTGGGTGAGGTTATGTCTACTTTCAACACTACGCTACAAGGAAGGCTAATAAGGGTTAAGGTTTCAAGCCAAGGAGAAGGTTGCAAATCATGGTTTTGAGCAATTATAAGTACTTTGGAAAACAATTGCGGTCTAATATAAGGGTAAGCTTTGAAAACTAGAGTTACAAGCCAAAGGTAGTGTTTCAAGCCTGAGGTCCTCAGGCATTGGCTTTTTAATTGTTCCTAAAACTAGAACAATAACCCACGGAGATGCTGCCTTCAGTCATTATGGCCTGTGACTGTGGAACAACCTACCTGAGGCATCAGGAACACAGATATTGTATTTTTTAAAGGAAGGTTCAAGAATCCAGTTTGGTTTAGCTTTTAACTCATGAACAAGTTTCGCTTTTACTCATTTCACCTATTTATTCATTTACCATCATTTTTTGTGTTTACTGTAATGCCCACCCATGTATAATACGCACCCCCAAAGTTGACCTAAAAGATCTGGAAAATCCTTCTACCTATGTGTAATGCATTTTTACAATGCATGCTTTGATCAAATCATGAATTATCTTTATTTTGCTTTGTTTTTTTCCCCAAATAATTATTCTGAAGTTTCAGCACACCCAAACACTTAGCACATCTGCCTCACAGTTCTTAGGACCAGGGTTCCAATCCTGTCTCCACCTGTGTGGAGTTTCCATGTTGTCCCACGTGGGCTTTCTCGAGCTACTCTGGTTTCCTCCCACTGCCAAAAACCATGTGTGGTAGGTTGATTGAAGACTCTAAATTGCCAGTTGATCTGAATATGAGTGCGAACGGTTGTTTGTTTATACGTACCCTGGGATTGGCTGGCAACCAGTTCAGGGTGTACGCTGCCTCTGGCCTGCAGATCGCTGGGTTTGGCTGGCTGGATGGATGGATATTCAGGAGTTAAGCACTTTATTTGAACATATAATACTTTTTTTTTATTGCTCTTATTTTGAAATTCACAGCCCAACTGTTATTTAGTAAATGAGTAAACAGTTCTGCTCATATTATTGTGGTCTTGGGTTTCTCATTTTTAGTTTTTGAGTTTAAGTCAAGAATTATTTTGGTACATCCTTAATTTTAAAGTTGGTATAGTTTAAAATATCTTATGGCTAAAATAAATGCATTTGTTTGTGATATTTACAATTGTTCAATAAACTGCTTTATTCTGCTTTACATACATACATATTTAATACAACAAATGTCAAGTCATATTAAACATTGAGGAGGAAAAAAATCTAAATATTAAATTTAGGTCAGCTCGCCCAGCACTGGTGTCAAAGTAGGGCTTCATGGTTAAATTATGTTCTCAGGCCAAGGTTAGGGTTTCGAGTTTGGGTTTCAAGTCTCAGTCAGGGTATCAAAGTGTGGTTAGAGTTTTAAAAGTAAGGCTTCAGATATGGAGTAGAGTTTTTAAAAAAGGGTTGGGGTTTGAAAGTGGGGTTTCAACCAAAGATTAGAGTTCAAAACAGGGTTTGAAACTTGGATTAGAGTTTCAAATTAGAGTTTCAAGCCATTGTTCCAGTTTCAATTCAGAGTATAAAACTAAACCACGCTTTTGCTTGTATAGTGAATCCCCTGATTCCACACAAGATTCTGACATCAACAAACAAGTGAAGCTTTCAGTACCTTGTTTTTTTTTGTAATATCTGTCAGTAATTAGCTGTATCATGTCGCACATTTACGGTTGTGTACCTTGACTCGGGCAGCCAGTGTATCATCATTTAAAACATTACATGTGGGTTCTAGCCAAACCAGTGTGGGTGAAGATCAAGCTAAACAAGGAGTCCCGCAAGAGTGCAGAGCGAGGCAAGAAGAGGCAGAGCCGAGCCAAGGCCAAACCCGTGGTCAGTGACGATGAAAGCGATGATGACCAGGACGGCAATGTAAGTGAAAATTAAAATCGAGTCTCTTAAAAAAAATAAATAAATAAAAATAATTAAAAAAAAAAAAACATCCCCTCACTATTCATGAGGGAGACAATAGTTCTTGGCCATTAACCTCCAAAAATTATTCAATAAGGGGATCTGGAGATACTGCCAAGAATTGTTTTTGAGGTTGGTTCAAAAACTTGGTTGGATATATATATATATATATATATATATATTATATATATATATATATATATATATATATATATATATATATATATAATTTTTTTTTATTTTTTTTTTTTTCATGAATAGGTCAATCTGCAGCAGCCAAACTATGATTATGTGGCCCTCCACTTTATTGCATAGTCGTGTATATTATTACATTACATTGGTTTTATTTTTGGTCAACTTGGCTATATTGTACTGACCTGCCAGAGTGGGTTTTCAAGCCCAGGTTAGTGTTGTTCCAGGCCTGGGTTAGCCTTCCAGACAAAAGTTGTTCCTTCAAAGTAGATTTTCAAGCCTGGATTTTTGTTACAAACAAGGGTAAAGGTTTAAAGGAGGTGTTCTAGCAATGATGAGGGTTCCAAAGTGTGTTTTCAAGCCTGGGTTCGTGTTCCAAGCAAGGGTATGGGAGTCAACTAAAAATGTTCCAATACTGAGACACCGATATCAATGTAGAGAAGACAGCTTATTGCAGTATTGGGGAATTCATAAAGTATGGCTTCCTACTCTGGATTCTCAACACCATGCAACAACATCCATTCATCCAATTTTGCAAGTCGCTAATCCTCACAAGGGTCGTGGGAGTGCAGGAGTCTATCCCAGCTAACATTGGGCAAAAGGCGGCCATATAAAGTGAATGGCTGTTTTGCTCACTGTCACACACTTGTAGATGAAAACCATCACAACTTTCCAGAAGACAAGAGGTTTTAAATGATAAAAAAGAACCTGCCCCTCACCTTTTAAAAAAAAAAAAAAAAAAAATTTGGTAAGGGTATAAAGTCAGTTTTCAAGCCAGAGTTGGCTTTTCAAATTCAGATTTATGTAGTTGTTTGTTGGAGTTGATCTTTTGAAGGAGTATTCACTATTTCAGTTGAAATTAAACATTAAACTCAAGTACGTATCATGTAATGCTATAAAGTGTACTCTCCATGAAGGAAGTAATTTGAAATCCAAAAGTGAGGAATTCATGACAAAAACAATGTGGTTTATTAACTTTTACCCAGAAATTGTGTGCCTGCTTGTTGATTAATAAGTGTAAGGAAGCACCATGTGGAGATGTTTGTTGATGGCACATGGAGGTGTATCATGACATTCTGAGACATCTCATCTAAGCCCCACTGAGGCTATCAGATGTTTGCTATTCATTGCAGCCCCCAAATCCACCAGCAATCTGTTAGTTGTTTTGGTTCCATCCGTGTTCATTACCCACGTATATTGTCACACGAAACACTTCATCCAGTGCAGTGTTGAAGGCAACGTGATGAAGATCGGCTTCGGGGACAAGTTGAGTGTATGCTGACGATTGACTAAGGGGTCTGGCCTGTAAGCCTGGAGTCCAGTGTTTACAAAAGCATGAAGCCTAGGTTAGTTATATCCTAAATCCCTGTTCATGTTTACAAAAACAGGTACGTTACATTTTCTTGAAGATGATAAATCGTCTTCAGCATGTATGAAAACACGCTGACATTAAGTGCATTGACGACTGAATTGCCTTTGGTGTTTACAAATGCATGTACAAAAACACGTTAGGTTCTTTTATTGCTCAAAATCCTCTTCAATATTAATGAAAACATGTTAGCTTTCTTGAAGACTAAATCCTATTCAGTGTTTACCCAACCATGTGTCAAGGACTACATCATGTTCACTGTTTACATCATACACGTACGTGAGGTTCCTTAAAGGTTCTAAATCTTCAGTATTTAAGAAAGGATGTTAGGTTCTTTGAAGACCAAAATCTTCTTCAGAGTTTACTACAATAAGGACTAAATCTCATTCAGTGTTGATTACAAAATTGTCTTCAGTTTGTAGAAATACACGTACACTAGGTTAGTTGAAAACTAAATCACTTTCTTTACAAAAACACGTTGGGTACTTAATTGACTTTGATCGGAAGGTGGTAAATGCTCATGTTCTGCATCCATCTGAACAATTGTTGGGCCTAACCGTTTTCTGAGCAGACCAGGAAGGGAAAAAAAATTAAAAACACTCATTCTTAACATCAATACCACAGTATAATCGCTCAGAATAATATTTTAGGGACATCTGATTATCAATCGAGCCTTTGCTGACTTTGATAGATTGGGAAAAATATGTATGTATTATCTGTATGTGTGTAACGTGCTTAATGATGTGACACCCAATAGATTTATGAGCAGATTGTGGATAGAAAACTAATCTTAACACTTCACACATCTGGATAATATCTTAAATCACCTTTTTGAGACATCCAACAACCAGGCCTATGATAACTTTGATCAGAAGTGAGTAAAATGCTCAAATTTGGCTCAGTTATCAGTCTTTGTATCACTATTAACCCTCCACACCCACGGATAATCACTCAGGATCTAGAGACATTTTAATATCTGGCCTTTAACTTTGATGAGAAAGGGTGAATAAATGCTTACATTCTAACAGATTATTGATCTTTTTCTACTCATTAAAAGTCCTCCGTGTTGAACAACAGATTGTTGGAAGACTTAATTGATCAGCCCAAGCGTATAATGCACACTAAAATGGTTTTGGAAGACTCATAGATGCTTCCATTCATGGTGGATGGCAATGGAGGTTAATACAAACACCGGTTACAGGTTTATCAGGCACAGTGACATGTGGATAGACAACAGAACCTCAGAATTTCCTCTCATCCACTTTTGGGTTCTCTTTCTGCCTTTCTACAGGAACAATCTGACATGAGCGATGACGAGTGAGGAAGAGTTGACCCCGGAGGGGTTGATCACCAATTAGCTCCTCTCTTCTAGTTGTCCAGGTTCTTACCTTGTTTTCTGTCGTCCTGTTAATTCACAGAGCCCACCCCCCTCTCCTCGCAGCGTGGACACATATCCCCTTGTAGTAACCAGATGAGCCGCATATTCATATGATATAATCTTGTTTTTAAATGTTTTTTTTTTTAAAGGAGTATGCATGTACTTGCTTTTGCTATCAATACACAACATTTACGTGCGCACTTTTTGGAAACTCTCTTATTCCTATGAAATGTCAAGATTTCATGTTGCTAATTCAGAACAGGGGTGTCCAAAATCTCCAGTACTCAAGAGAAGAGAATGAAGAACCGAGAACTAAAACTTTGCAAAATTTCCAGGGCCGGTTCTAGTGGGATTCAGGGGCAAGGCCACCGCAAAATCTTAATCAATGTAAAGGGGGTCAAAAGCAAATGCCTAAATATACGACTCACCATTACACTGAATGTGGTTCTTGTTGTATGTCGGACGGATGCCTGCGCTTGTTTCTCTTCAACAAGCTGGCCTGTCTCATCTAGGGGGTAATCTTTCTTCTGAAAAACTCAAAATGCTTCTCTTTTAATGACCAGAACAACATTGTAAATAACAAACAGTTCTTAATGTTAAATCCTGATTAATAGGCTAAGGTTAGGGATAGTTAAAAAGTAAATGAATGGTTGTTGTGTTTGATCTGCGCGTACCAACGGCAATGGCTTCTTCTCTCATTTGCGAGTCTGTCACAACATATTCCACAGAGCGGGTTTGTTGCGTGAGTTAACTTGCAAAAAAACGTCGTACCTTAAGTAGGACTGCCGATATTACCTTTTAAGAACAGCTTTATTTTTCCTGGAAGTCATCTTCTGTCTCGTTTTTGGGCCCGTTCACCTTTTCGAAGAAGCTCTTTATGCAAGGTACTACGCTAATCATTTTTGCTAGCTGGTGTGCTCACTTTTTCATGTATAATTTTCACAAAATGCACATTTTGACAGAGACATATAGGCAGATCCACCTAAGATTCAAATAAGACTGATTTTTATTTAATTTTTTGGTCAATATCTATACTGCCTCAGTACCAAATAACCTGCAGCTCAGTGGTTGGGGACCACTTTTTTTCTTTAGATATATTTATAATGTATACATACTAGAACATTTCCTATAATATTTTGACCTCAATTGAACTGAGCTAGTTTAACCCTGAAAGAGATTCAAACCATTTTAGGCAGAATTAAATCTAGGTTGAATTCGTCAGTGGATATTCATTTTTCAAAAGAAACATTTTCTGTCCTTTAAATGAGACAAAAAAGGCAACGCTACGTAAAGCACAACACTTTTGTTTCAAGTGTCCCATTGAAAAGCATGGAAATACCTTTTTTTTTGTCACCCCATTTTTATTCTTTTATGTTTTCTTATGATTTTAATGTATCATTTTAAATTTTATATTGTCCAGCAGATGGGGTTATTGGTCCAAGGCATGCTGTAATATTGGAAACTACAAACGAATTTACTGTAAATGTCCTTCACCATTGAAACATTAATTGTTTGTCCAAATAAATGAACACTTTATCCTAGATGTCTGCGTCATAAACTAGTTCAATGTAAAAGGGTTCATATCCTCAAATAATTGTTAATTTTGAGTAGCTATATTTCATGCTGAAAACATTTTAATAGGCCTTTGATGGGAAAGGTTGGACACTCCTGATTCTGGACTGCATGGCCTTGACATTTTCCATCTATGAAAAGCTCACAGTCAACATCCAGTTGAGGTTGAAAAAAACTTTTTTTTTTTTTCATTATTATAGCTGTACCACAATATATTTTGATCAGTATTTTTTATTTGAGGGGTGATTCAATTCATAATAAATCCTCGGTCTTTCTTGTTTTTTTTTTTTTTTTTTTTTTTGCATGAATTCTCATTTTGCAGTTTCCTTCCTCGCAGATTTCATTCATAAGTGTCGACTTAATGTTTGCTTTCTTTGCACAGCATCTTTGTGGTTGTATTGAATTGCCCAGAGCCAATTAAACATCACCAATTTGGAGCACTAAAACATATTTGTCCTGTCTTTCTATATAAGCATGTTTGAACTGGGGGACAATTCAATAATATACAGTGCCTTGTGAAAGTATTCAGCCCCCTTGAACTTTTCAACCTTGTGCCACATTTCAGGCTTCAAACAAAATATACAATTAAAATCTTTTGTCAAGAATCAACAGCAAGTGGGAGACAATCGTGAAGTAATATGACATTTATTGGATATTTTATATTTTGTTAACAAATAAAAACCTGAAAAGTGGGCCGTGCAGTATTATTCGGCCCCTTTACTTTCAGTGCAGCAAACTCACTGCAGAGGTTCGGTGAGGATCTTCTTCTTATCCAATGTTGACTCATGATGATAAAGAGAATCCACCTGTGTGTAATCAAGTCTCCGTATAAATGTACCTGCTCTGTGATAGTCTCAGGGTTCTGTTTAAAGTGCAGAGAGCATCATGAAGACCAAAGACCACACCAGGCAGGTCCGAGATACTGTTGTGGAGAAGTTTAAAGCCGGATTTGGATACAAAAAGATTTCCCAAGCTTTAAACATCTCAAGGAGCGCTGTGCAAGCAATCATATTAAAATGGAAAGCGTATCAGACCACTGCAAATCTACCAAGACCTGGCCGTCCCTCAAAACTTTAGGAAAGGAAAAGACCGAATAGAGATGCAGTCAAGAGGACAATGATCATTCTGGATGAACTGCAGAGATCAAGAGCTGAGGTGGGAGACTCTGTCCATAGGACAACAATCAGTCGTACATTGCACAAATCCGGCCTTTATTGAAGAGTGGCAAGAAGAAAGCCATTTCTCAGAGATATCCATAAAAAGTCTCGTTTAAAGTTTGCCACAAGCCACCTGGGAGAAACACACCAAACATGAGGAAGAAGGTGCTCTGCTCAGATTAAAGCAAAATCGAACTTTTTGGCCACAATGCAAAACAATATGTTTGGTGTACAAGCAACACAGCCCATCACCCTGAACACAACATCCCCACTGTCAAACACGGTGGTGGCAGCCTCATGGTTTCGGCCTGCTTTTCTTCAGCAGTGACAGGGAAGATGGTTCAAGTTGATCGGAAGACAGGGTTCGCACACGGCCCTAAAAGTCCCTAAAAACCCCTAAATTTTCGAAGGTGCATTTAGGGGCTCCTGAAAGTCCTTAAAAATCCACAAAAACCGGTCAACCCCCTAAAAAGGCCTTAAATTAAAAAAATGAAAGGGGACCTCTACCGCCAAAATTCTCCCTAAAAAAAAATCTTTTATTTAAAAAAAATAGCGATCCGTCTGGCGTCCAAAACAGCCGGAAATTGTCAACGGAAGTCACCATGTTGACAACTTGTCGCCATCTTGTCGATATTCCATTGTTTGTTTCCGTGAGTAGGCATTTCACTTCGTCTTCGTTACAACGTAGCGTAGTTCTTTCATCAATCCAACTTGTATCATGGGGAAGTGCATTTTTAATATGCTAGGGTTGAAAGTAAGGAGTTTGGGAGCTGGGTTCGTCAAGATCCAAAAGATCGGCACATGTTTTACTGCCATCTATGCAAGCAGAGTTACCAGCTTGAAAAGGTGGGCGTCAACGCGCTGGAGTCGCACCGCAAAAACAGGACACACGCTGATTTGGCGAAAACTCTCTCATCTTCCATTGGTATGAATCTGTTTCTAAAATATCAAGATAGTGAAGCATCAACTTCAGGCAGTGGTACTAGCAGTGCATGCGCACCTACAGTTGTCCAGTCATCGACTTCAACCAACCGGAAGTCAGGCTTTATGAACGTAGTTCATTACACGAAGACGGACTCGTTAAAGAGAGATCGTGTAGACTTTAAAAGTGATCTGCAACCATTACAGTTACAAATCTTGTGAAAATAATTCCAAAGTGTTTGCAGTCATGTTCCCAGACAGTGACATTGCTAAAAACTACCACTGTGGGGAAAGGAAGACTTCGTACCTGGTTACATTTGGCATTGCTGCCCACTTTCATCTCTACTGCCTCAAAGCCAAAAAAGCCAGAATAGAGACTGACATATCTACGCTTATTGAGAAGGCTGATAGGCTGTGTGAGGAGGCAGAAGAAAAGAGGAATCTGAGGTTTATCACTGAGGCCAATGCACTCAGAGGCAGAGCAAAGGACAAGAGAGCCTCTTTGGCACCTCTGCAGTAGCAAAAAGAGGAGGCACTGGGTAGGCTCAAGGAGCTAGAGTAGGGGTGCTGAGACAGACATCAGTAGAAGACATTTGTGTATATAGTTGGAATTGTAGTTAGAATCAGTTTTTCTGTATACTGTTATGTGAAGACGTTGACAATGGTCATATCAATGAGAACTACCACAAGGGGTGACAGGTGATCGCTGTCACAGGTACTGAGGTACTGGAGCCTTTGATGAACCAAGAACAGCCGATGGCACCATTGGGTGAGTCTTTTTTCCTTACTCTTGATTTCCCACGATGGCCCTAAATTTTTCGTGTCAGCTCAAATTTTTTTCCGCGTCCGCCCTAAATTTTTCATGTCAGCCCCTAAGAATGGCCCTAAAAAGCCCTTGAATTTTTCAGGTCAGACTGAGTATGAACCCTGGAAGATGAATGGAGCCAAATACATGACCATCTGTTGGAGTCTGCAAAAGACCTGAGAGTGGTACAGAGATTTACCTTCCAATAGGACATGCTCCAAAACATAAAGCCAAATCTACAATGGAATGATTCGCAAATAAAAGTATCTAGGTGTTAGAATGGCCAAGTCAAAGTCCAGACCTGAATCCAATTGAGAATTTGTGGGCAGAGCTGAAGACTGCTGTTCACAAACGCTCTTTATCCAACCTCACTGAGCTCGAGTTGTTCTGCAAGGAAGAATGGGCAAGAATTCCAGTCTCTCCATGTCCAAAACTGATCGACATCCCCCAAGCGACTTGCAGCTGTAATTGCAGCAAAAGGTGGCGCCATAAAGTATGAATGCAAGGGGGCCGAATAATATTGCACGCCCCACTTTTCAGGTTTTTATTTGTTAAAGTATAAAATATCCAATACATTTTATTCCACTTCACGATTGTGTCCCACTTGTTGTTGATTGACAAAAATGTTTAATTTTATTTCTTTATGTTTGAAGCCTGAAATGTGGCGAAAGGTTGAAAAGTTCAAGGAGGCCAAATACTTTCACAAGCCACTGTATGTTGCACATTGTGACATACGCATGATCAGTAGCAGTAAAGAATATATTTGATGTCCCAAAACAATGTGTATACACTTTAAATAATAATAAATTATTTTACACGTTAAAAATTACTTGAATTATAATAAACATCAAGTTTACAAATATTTAAAGTATGTATACATTTTTTTTGGGACACCCTGTATTTTAGACAAAAACTTCTTGACAAAAAACCCCGCCAGTGATGCTGCAGGGAGGTTTCAATAGCAACTTTTGGACTTATCTAATTTCTCTTCTTGCCAGGTTCCTGTCGTTGTATTTGGAGGATGTAAACGCAAGAAAGAGCCAATAATAATGCAAGTTAAGCCAATCTTGTGATGTGAATAGAACCACGTCAAGTTAGGTTGACACACACAGCACAATTGCTGCGAGACTTAACAGACCCTAATGTTTGTAGTTTTCTGTTGGAGCCGTGGGAGAGTGCTGGGGTAGAGCGGGGAAAAATGTTAACACTGAAGAAACACAAGACAAGAGACACATTCTAAGCCTCAACGGATGACATCGTTTACCGGAAAAACCCGAAAATTTCGGCAGTGTAGAGTTATTTTGGTTTTGCAAAGTCTTGACAAGGAACAGAGAAGCATGGACTGCAAATTAGGTCAAGCGTTCACACAAAGACCGAGAATACAAACAATCTTCTTTATCAACTGAAACAGTGCGACACGCAAGTAGTGCATCCTCAATGAAAGACTTAACAATCCAGACTGATGCAAGGGCTAATCCCATGAAAATAACAAACAAATTGTATCGACAAAGACACACAGTTGAGAACAAGGGATTATTAAAGTAATAGACTCTCGTTAACCAGGGCATAATTGGAATTGGGAGAGCATGAACGCTTTTCCGTTGTCAGATTGTACATGTTTAGAGGTTCTGGCCAAAGTTACAATTTTTTTTTTCTGCGCATAAGGTTCCTAAAAGCATAGTGGCCTCCATAATCCTTAAATGGAAGCTGTTTATGATCACCAGAATCCTTGCTAGACCTGGCCATCTGCCCAAATTGAGCAAACTGGGGGGAAGAACTTTGGTAAGAAAGGTAAAGAAGAACCCAAAGATCACTCTGGTTGAGCTCCAGAGATGGAGTTGGAAGATGGGAGAAAGTTCTTGAACGTCAACCATCACTGCAGTCCTCCGCCACTCGGGGCTTTATGGCAGAGTGGCCTGACAGAAGCCTCTCCTCAGTGTAAGACACATGAAAGCCAGCACAGTTTGCTAAAAAAAAAAAAAAAAAAAAAAAAAAACACCCTAAGGACTCTAAGATGGTGAGGAATAAGATTCTCTCTCTGGTCTGATGAGACCAAGATAGAACTATTTTTCCCTAAATCTAAAAGCAATGTATGGAGAAAACCAGACACACTCCCAACAGTGAAGCACGGTGGTGGCAGTATCATACTGTATGGGTGTTTTTCAGCTGCAGGGAGAGGAGGACTGGTTGAAATCAAAGGCAAGATGAATACGGAGAAGTGCAGGGGCGAAACGTTCTCCAGACTGCTCAGACCTCAGACCAGTACACTTTCAGACTAAACAATAATCCTAAAAACACAGCAAAATTAACAGAGTGGCTTTAAAACAACTCAGTGACCGCTCTGTAATGACCCAGCCACAGCACTGACTTAAACCAGTTAGGCATCTCTGGAGAGACCTGTATATTGGCTGTCCACCAACGGTCACCATCCAACATGAGAGAACTGGAGAGGATCCTCAAATCCTCGGATGAAAAACCTGAGCAAGACTCTGGTCATCTTGGAGGTATGTTTGGGATCATTATCATCTTGGAATACTGCACCACGCCCCAATTCCGTAGGGAGGTTTCATGCTCTGCTACAATGTGTCGCACTGCATGTTCGCATTCATGTTTCCCTCAATGAACTGCAACTCCCCAATGCTCGCAGCACTCATGCAGCCTCAGACCATGACAATCCCATCACCATGCTTGATTGCAGGCAATACACACTTGCCTTTGTACCCTTCACCTGGTTCTGCCACACACACCTGACACTATGGTCTCATCAGACCACAGGGTACTGACTGCTTTTCATTGAGTTAGTCATTTCTTTATAGTGTTGTCCAATGAAAAGATATTATTAAAGACGTGCAGAAGTATGAGGTGTGTACTCACTCATGTGAGATACTGTATATATGTAAGACAATGCCACAATGCCTGGAGAGTGTGGAGTTAACCGCCAGACACAAACTTTTCCTGTCCTTGGTGTGTTGAATGCATGAGCTGTGACAAATGTGACAGCACTGAGTGAAGATGTAGAAGGCTTTGTTAGCATCAGATGTTCGGTGGATCCTCTCCGCCGTAGGCCCTTGCTCTCCCGCATTTCACGCCATCCCAACACCAGAGGGCCGACACATCAAAACGGCTTTTCCCATTCTTTTTCCCTCCTGCCCGTCCTGCGGCAGGCTTGGCTATGATAATTCGTGGCGCCTTTTTTCCCTGAACTCTTTGAAGTGGTTTCTCTGTTGGCACAGCCGCCAGCAAAGAGTGGGGGTGCCCCAATCAGAAGTTAATCCTCGTCTGAGTGCCCCACTGGACATGTCAGATGGAAAAAAGTCAGGTTGTGGCACCGACGCCGGTCGGTCAGCTGGAATTTTCTCAGAAAGAGACCAGGTGCTCCTGATCTGGTTGTGTAACACAGGAACACGCACACTCGGCCCTCGAGTGGCAATAGCATTGTCTTGCGCAACTTGAAAGCAAGATCGGGAGAATGCTTTCGTCTCTGGGGGGAAAATTACGGGGTTCACGATCAGTTGAAAGCACGATCGAGGCAAGGGATGACAGAGCGGTCATCTGGCTTTGGCTAGATCTACATTTACATCTATTGATTTAGCTGTAAAGCATAAAGTTTTTGAAAATGTGAGTAAAATACTTAAATTCTCAATATTTTTTTAAGGCTGTTTTTTTAAAGTGTCTGAATTATGGAAGTTCTGCTTGGAAATTAAAACAATATTTAAAAACTTTACTTTGACACTACCTACATTTACATTTATTGATATGACCATCAAGTGTCTTTAGTTATCGCCGAACTTGCTATCATACTCCATGCCATTCCCCCTAAACAGTCTAAAGTTGTTCCATAAACTATGGAAACTACTTTTCCATGTTGCCTTCAATGTTGTGTAGAGAACAAAACACCAAAACCTTTAAGATTTTGGATTGCCCAAAAACCAGAATAATTTATCACTTTAATCCATAATCTCTCACTATCTCATTTTTGTCCAGGTTCGTGTTATGCCTTTTCCATATCTTTTATGCTAATGTTGGACTAGTTAGCTATTTTAGCTACACTACTGAACAGGTTGTTGTGTCTTAGTGTTTGAGGCGATGAACTAGAAATCCATTAGGGTCCTTCCAGCGTAGGTTTACATTCTGTCAACACTGGCAAAATGTTCTTTGTTTTCTACTACTAAATCTACTTTGTGTTATAGGTTTTATCTTTCAGCTTCTTCAAAGAGTGCATGCATGTACTGCATTCTAATGTTAGCTTTGCGCTGCTACTTTGCTTCAGCTACGGTGGTTAAGGTGATTTACTACACATCTATTGCCATCTGCCATTGTTGGTTCAAACCCACCAATACCGTTGAGTTTATCCTGGAAATTAACAGTACAGTACAATTCTGTGAGTATGCCTTTCTTCTTTTAGTGTTGGCATTCAGCTCCGGCCACTCAAGTTGTGATGGAGTGCTTCTGAGATGAACTAGAAATCCATTGGGTTTGACTTGCGTAGGTTACCTCCCCAGGATGTTTGGCTTTTACTTCAACAAGTGCTTGTACTAATGCTCGTGTTTGACTTTAGCCAATCCTTTCAGGTGTTGCGGCAGACTAGTTAAGGTGATGGACTAGAAATCAAATGGGATCTCTCCACATGGGTTTCAATCCTGGTACTTTGTTACATCTTTTTTGTAAATCCTTTGAGTGGTATATAGTAGTATGTATCTACTATGTGTTTGCGGTGTTCACTGTTATGCAGGGTGAAAAGCAGAATTCATATTCTCTGAATCTTCTTGTACGCTCATGACATTAACTACAGTATAACAGGTTAACATTGTAGCACAAAAAAATGCAAAAGTATCATCTCCATAGATGTTATCTGTCCATAGCTCTCCAACAACACATGAATTTACCCAATTTGAGAAACTGCTGGACTTTGTTGGCCTCCAAGGCAAGGGTTTTTTTTTTTTTTTGCAACTTGGGCCTGGCTGAGGACACTGCGCCCTTGGATGCAACATCAATGCTGAAACAGACTTGGACCTCCTTCAATGCCATCACAGTAAGTTTTCAGCCCCCCCAATCCTGCTAATACCATTGGATGTATGAACTGTAATCCACATGGCGTGACAATAGGGAGCAGCTGATGAATGTAAACAATGGAGTCCCTTTAGAGCAAAACCTTAAAGGGGAAATCCATTGCTTTGCATGGACAGTGTATCAATAGATCATGTAATATGTACCCTATCTTGACAATGTGATGTTAAATCCTCTCTCGTCTAATAGCGGTTTGAGAAGATATTTATCGACAATGAAGAATTTTCAGGGGCGCTGCCATTTTCGCGGGTCACATGATCTAC
Source organism: Syngnathoides biaculeatus (assembly GCF_019802595.1). Taxonomy (NCBI): domain Eukaryota; kingdom Metazoa; phylum Chordata; class Actinopteri; order Syngnathiformes; family Syngnathidae; genus Syngnathoides; species Syngnathoides biaculeatus. The sequence continues at coordinate 26,286,127 of NC_084643.1, read as the reverse complement.
TTGAGCGTATGTGATGTGTACCGTGCCGTTCCAAACGCTGGATTACAATGGACACCATTATGCCCAGCATTGATTTCTCGCATTTATCCTCATCTGAAGAAGAAATAGCAGTATCGGTTGATCGGGAAGACGGAGGAATACTTCCACACTGATTTTGAACCTGTGGCTGTAATTAAAGTTGACTATTCGGATTGGTTCTTTGGGGGGAATGACGCGGAGTCTGACTACACGGAGGCCTACACGCTACATAAATGCGTAAACAAAGGCCCCCGGGGGCTCCGGGCTGGCAGCCGCGGATGGTTCTTCGGAAATGAATGACGCGGAGTCTGACAAGCGAGCTTGGTGGCAGGCCGCGAGCCAAGCTTTCAGGTGGCGGAGGCCTTTCGCTGAGCTTCGGTGGTGGTGGAGGCCTTTAGCCGAGCTTCAATGGTGACGGAGGCCTTTAGCTTAGTTTTGGCGTCTGGGGATAACAGCTCCTGTTAACCCTGCACACCACCACTATGGTTCCACTGTCTTGTATGTCCACAAATATTTGTCCCACTTCGTCAAATATGTGTGATTGGACTGTGATCTTGGAGACAACATGTCCAAGGGGCGCAGTCTGGTCAGTTTCATACTAGTTGGGTGGCTACTGGCCTGGTCCACAGACAACAAATTTAAGACACCATGTCAGGTTATCTGACGAGTAACTGCCGTGAATGTTGAAAAATGTCACGAGTCTGAGTCTGAGTTTACCTTAAAAGTCAATTGGGTCCTCCCAATATGGTTTGAATCCTGCGGGCAGCAGGAGATTTTTCTGGAAGCTTTGTGCTTTGGCTTCAATACCAATGTTAGCAGATAACTTCCTCATCTCCGGTTGTCATGACAGAGTGGTTAATGTGATGGATTAGAAATCCATAGGGGTTTACCTGTGTAGGTTCAAATACTGCTGAAAATTGTAGATTTTCCTGGAACTTTCTGTGAAAGGTTTTCTCTGCAACATTAAGTTTTACCTGTATTACCTTTTTTTGCTAATTTTAGTATTTAACTATTGCTGCTCAGTTTGTTGAGGCCTTGTGGTTAAGACAGGAGGGTGGAATTCCTTTCGATTCCCCTGCATAGGTTGAATCGTGCCCACTACAGAAGAGATTTCCTGGACCTATGTGTTTACTCTTCTATCATACAACTTTCATTTGGAAAAAGTTTTGATACTAATGTAAAGATTTAGCTGCTCCTATTCAAGTTGGTGTGCATAAGGAGATGCGCTAAAAATCCATTAGCGCCTTGTCACTTAGGTTAGAAACTTGTCAAAAAAATTTGAGTTTTCCAGAAACTTTTTTTTTTTTTTTTTTTTTTTTTTTTCGGGAGGGTTCGGTGGTAATATTAGCATTTAGCTGCTGCAATTCAGGTTTTTATAGGTGAGGTATGAAGGAGATGGGCTAGGAAAGCCACTGGGATCCCTCCGCTAAGGTGCAAATCGTGCTGATGACAGGGAACTTTTCCAGACACTTTGTGTTTGTCCTTCCCTACTTCAAACAGGGTTTGAACTTATGCTAGTGTTAGCGTTTAGCTCCCACATCACTGGTCGTCATTGTCAATTGTTTAAGGCTATGGACTACAAATCCATTAGAGTCTACGTGTATGATTCAAATCCTGCCAACAGCTGGGTGGTTGTTACATGGACAAGATTACAGTAATTGGGTTTTCAGCATGCAGATTCATATCCTTTCATTGACCACAGGTATGTTCTATAACTTGACTTTCTCACTTCCATTCAATAGGAATGAGGAAGAGGTTGGAATGAGGAAGTACTCCTAATTCTTGGCATGATCACTTCATCCTTTGACATTGATGTGCTCGGCAGGAATTCCACAGTTTGAAAAGGAGTCGGGATTAGGAAAAGCAGGTGGCGCCATTGTCAAATGGGACCATTTGGCCATGTTGGCTTTGTGCTGTCCAGCTTCTGATCACTTTGTTGATGCAGCTGCAGTCTCATCAACACAACACTGCCCATGTTATAAAATACAGTAGTTTTCCGTCTGTCCATAAATTAAGGAAAGTGTGCTATTGTGAAAGTAGTATTTTTCAACTTTGACGTTGCTATTTTTTTTTCTTTTATAAGAGAACTTAATTTGACAGTATATTTTGTATACTTTATATGTATGAGTATTCTCTTCATATTTTTGTGGCATTTAAACAAAATTAAACACACACACATATATATATGTTTTGTATATATACTGTGCCTTGTGAAAGTATTCGGCCCCTGTTGCAGTCTGCAAAAGACCTCAGACTGGGATGGAGAGTTATCTTCCAAAAGGCAATGCTCCAAAACATAAAGCCAATTCTACAATGGAATGGTTCACAAATAAACGTATCTAGGTGTTAGAATGGCCAAGTCAAAGTCCAGACCTGAATCCAATCGAGAATTTGTGGGCAGAGCTGAAGACTGCTGTTCACAAACGCTCTCTATCCAACCTCACTGAGCTCGAGTTGTTCTGCAAGGAAGAATGGGCAAGAATTTCAGTCTCTCCATGTCCAAAACTGATAGACATCCCCCAAGCGACTTGCAGCTGTAATTGCAGCAAAAGGTGGCGCTATAAAGTATTAATGCAAGGGGGCCAAATAATATTCCACGCCCCACTTTTTAGGTTTTTATTTGTTAAAAAAGTTTAGAATATCCGATAAATGTCATTCCACTTCACGATTGTGTCACACTTGTTGATTCTTGACAAAAAAAAAAACAATACTTTTATATCTTCATGTTTGAAGCCGGAAATGTGGCAAAAGGTTAAAAAGTTCAAGGGGGATGAATATTTTCACTATATATATATATATATATATATATATATATATATATATATATATATATATATACATACATATATCCATACATGGTCCAGTGCGGGGATAACCATAGAGGAGGAAATGGACATTTTCACATTTTTGACTCCCTTATTCTTTTAAAATGAGCCTGAAAACCATTTGTCTATGTCGGCTTTTACTAATTTTTCGCTTGGTTGGTTTCCGTGTTTTTCCCAATTACAGTATGAAAATTCAAAGAAATTAGTTAAGTCTGGACAAATTATTAAAGGTGGAGGCGCTTACTAAATAACGTGTATATAATGTGTGATAGCGCCTTTCTACCACACTTCCAATTACTTCTCAGGGTCTGGTAATAGAAGGAGACATTTTGAACTCGTCGTCAATGGAAGCTGCGAAAATGGATGTTCTTCAAAAGACCCGCAGGAGGTGAAGTGGAGCCAAACACAGGTTCATTCTGTGGTTCTCTCACACAGAACGTTTTCAGAACTTTTTTCTGTAACTTGTGCTTTTGGTCGACTATTTTCATTCGCTATAGTATTGATTATCATGTTGTCGTTCAGACGTAGCCAACCGGTTAATGCGGTGAACTAGAAGTCTTGTGACATAACCTGACATCCGATGAAATATCTGTTAATTGTAACATTGACATCATTGCTACCACTAACCAATGTACAGTCAAGGAAAGGCTCAAACTATGAAGCGAGGTTTCAAGGAAAATTAACATTGTCAGCAAAAACTAAATCAAAGAAAACATTGTTATGGGCAGGAGTAGCATGAATACTAGAAGCATTGAGTTGTTTATGTATACTTATAAATGATAAAATTAGCAACAATGCTACAGCTAACTGAAGTACACAAAACCGTGACGCAGGGTTCATAAAACGTTTGTGCATTTTTAGCAGTTTTCAAACTTATGCTTTGAGGTTTCGACAGATTTCAAGTTCACTGCTTTAATCACTTGGCTACAACAACATAAATGGATGGATGGATAGATAGATAGATAGACAGACAGACAGACACTGATGTTAGCGTCAGTGCAAACAATATCATTGTTAAATGCTCACTGAGGTTGCCCAAAGACACAAGCTGTACCTTGATGCCTGCCGACATGGGAAGACTTCTGAAACTTTACAGCATTGTTTGTCTTTCAGGTACTTCAGTTAGCACTTGAATTAAGTTAAGGCAGGATTTAAAATTATGTAACTTCTAGTGCTAACAAAAAGACTTTCCCGCAGCTATACCATCATCCATCCATTATTTGAGCTGCTTATCCTCACAAGTTTGCGTGAGTGTTGGAACCTAACATACAGGTAGTTATCTTCAGGCAGGAGACAGGGTACACTGTGATCTGGTTGCCAGCCAATCACAGGGCACATGGAGATAGACAACAGTCATTCATACCTGGGGGTAATTTAGAGTGTCCAATTAATGTTGCATGTTTTTGGGATGTGGGAGGTAACCGGAGTGCCAGGAGAAAAGCCACGCAGCCACGGGGAGAACACGAAAACTCCACACAGGCGGGGCCGGGATGGAACCGTGGCCCTCAAAAATGTGAGGCCAAGGCTCTAAGCAGACGCCCACTGCCATACCGTTAAGTTCCTTCAAATTCTTCTCATATACGCTACAACAACGTGTGCTTTTTTTCCGTTAGGTGGTAACTTTAGTATCAATACTATTAATTGAAATAAACAAACAGCATCAAGCCAGTCAGCCAAGTTGAATTAGCACGATGAGAGATTTCCACACGGGAATTTGGCGCAAGTAATTGAATTTGCAGTGTGTTCACGGCACAGACTCGTTGTAATCAAAACCAAACAACTTTTCATTATTTGGCAATTACCAGTTGTAATTGAAAAGTTTGTGAGTATCATTCACCACAACAAATAAATGTCAGATAACAAAGTCAAGAAAAATACAAACCACATTCAGCTGGGTTTCACTTTTTGATCGAAGCACATGACACAAATCTGGTGTACTATATGTACGCCACATTTAGGAGTCTGTGCTCCACAAATGTCATATTTACATTGTAATTGATGGTTTGTACACCTTAATCATATCCACATCCAATGATCTTTACTTCTCTACTTTTGTATTTTTTAATTCCCTGTGCACCACACCGATTTGATCTTGTGACACAGCATAATGTAAGGATTCAACATGAGTCATTACTAAATTCAAAATGTTTTTATTTGCATATTGTATTTCAGTTTCAGCATCAGTGGTTAGGACATTTACCTCACAATTCTGAGGGTGGTGATCTGAATCCGGGCTCCTCCCTGTGTAGTGTTTGTAGGCTCCATTCAGACTCCGGTTTCCCATTACATTCCAAAAACATACGTTAGGTACATTACTGAAGACTAAATTGTCCCTCATGGTTGTAAGAATGTTTTTAATCTTTATTTGCCCTGCAGTACAGAATATTGATGCATGTCATTCCTTAATTAAAATTCAACCTTAGGCTATTCATGTTCCTCTTCAGGGATCTTGTCGTCTCCAACTGAAGCTAGTTTTCCCCCACCAGGATTGCATTTTGATCTGGTAATGATAAACCTGCAGTCTCCCATGGAACACCGACATGGAGCCGAAGCTCCCTGCATGCCGCCATGGCTGCTGTTGATTACCTCTCCAAGCTATTTAGCAATAAAGGGATATTTGGACATTTGCTCTCATTAAATGAATGCCATATCTCGTTAAACACACGGTGAGTGTATGCCCACACTCTTGAGAGTCTTATGAGTCATGAGTGGTGCACAGACCTTGCTAACAACATCAGTGTCAATGCCAGAGACGGTCGGAGGGGGCTCAAAACAGGCACGAGTCGTAAATTGTGGTCTGTGAAATTCTCGTTAGCGGGATTCAAAAATACATGAGAAAAGGCCAATCCAGTGTATCCCCATAAACGTTCAGCTCCATCTAGTAACTAGATGCTAACATTAGCATCAATGCTAAGACTTAAAAATGTTCCCACTGTCAACCTGCGCAGGTAGACCCAAATGAATTTCAAACCATTCCTTAAGCTCTCAGCCATGGCAAACCGTTAGCAAAGGTTTCATCTACTAAATTTAGCGTTGATTCAAATGCTAACGAGCGGAAAATGCGTGAAGTCCCAACACATGGACAAAATGTGCCAAAGCAACCCCAGAGAGCTGCTGACTCAAGGACTGCACACTGCCGGCATCTGGACTATTAGATCCAATTAACGGCTTGTTTAAAACAAGAGCTGTTAGTCGAAGCAGATGTTTTTACAGTCTTCAACCCCCCAAATTTACACGAGGAAGTACACTACTGTATATACTCCTCTGAGTTTGACGCATTTCTCAACAGGACTGATCTGTTTTTGTTATTTTATTATATCTACTGCATCAGACTAACACTCTCGATGTATGTACTTTTTGTTTTGAAGACATAGGATAAAAAAGTTGAGTTGAGTACTGTACTGGGAAGGATGAAAATGACCCGAGAATGTTCACTTCAAACCAAAACCTATTTTTTGGCACTAAGACTTGTGTTGGTCTACCCATGATCAACATGTCTACCAAAATTGCATGATGCCTAGTTAACATGGATACAGGGCTGATACCCCCCTCACCCCCCTTAATTTTTTTTTAAAGTACAGTGAAAACTACCAGACCATATTTGGGGGAGACTACAACAAACCGAAATGGCAGACTTTCTGTGTCTTGTATATGTATGAATTTATCGTCATTTTTTTTTTACCATCTCATTGATGAAATTCTTCTGATAATGTTTTTTTTTTCCATGATTTCTGACTTTTTTTTTTTTAAATAACATTTTAACCTGCTGTAATTTAACGGTTCTCATCCTACCACTTTTGTCTCAAAACATTACAATATTATAGTGCATTTGTAATTCATGACTTGTTTTTTTTTAATATGTATATATTGTTTTTTTTCCTCAAAGTACATAACATGACAACTTTTTTTCACGTAATTCGATAACTTATACAATTTCACATTTTCTTCATGTCACTGACTTTAGGAAATAATATTTTTTTTCAAGTTTTTCTAAGTTTATTGTTGTAACATAACTTTTTTTCAACATAATGTATAACTTTGTTCTTGTCACATTACAAAACAAATTCCCAGAATTTATGACACTATTCCATTATCACCACTGCAGCTTTCTCAAAATTAACCCTCCCCCCCCCCTCCATATAACATAACAATGTAACACTACACTTGAAATCCGTAACTGTTTTTTTTCCTGACGATGGGAGTTTTTTTATGTAAACAAGCGTATGATTGATGACTAATGCAGTGTGGGTGCTTTTTTTTTTCTTTTCTTTTTTTCCCCCCACGTCAGGCAAGAAGTCGAAAAGCATCTGACGAGGCAACAGCGCCACATGGGGGCCACTAATTCAGGCAGCTTTTATTGTACTTCCCACTGCGCTGCTGCTGTTTAAATGAGCCTTGCGAAAGCTTTTTGTGTGTGCGCGTGCGTGTGTTTGTCCATGCTCATTACCAGAGCACTACGTGTTGGGCCTACGATGACATGTTGGGATTGGGGGGGAGTCAGCAGGAAGGGGGCCTCTGTGGATAGCCTCAAAGGCAAACATCATCCATTGCAAACCATGAAATAAGATGGGGAAAGGGGAAAAAATGCTAAGTGGATTAACAAGAAGGAAAAGCTCCATTTTGTTGGTTTTATTATTGCTTTGCATGCATATTGGTCCATTCGAGACAATTGGGTTGATTAGGATATCATGAGACAAAACACACTACCACTGTAAAAACCAACAACTTGTGTACCAAGAAAAAGGGGAGGGGTGTTCAAGGACCCATCAGATACCGTCAACACTGATTGGTACTTATGCCTGAATTCTGGATTTACAAATGAGGTCTGAAGAGAAAAAAAAAAAAAAAAAGTCTGTCCATAATAGACTGTTGCAATTTTAGGCTTGATTTCTGATGAAATATTTGATATTCAGCCAAGAATTTGGCCAGTGCACAATTTGGACTGTTTACGGCCGGAAGATTCATGTAAAGTGTAGAAAGTGTTGCGTAAAGAGTTCCAATGGATATGGGAAGAAAACCTAAGTACCTGGGAAAAAAAAACATAAAGGGATGTGGGGGTGGACATGTAAGCACAGATTTGAATACACAACCTGTGAACTTTGAGCCTATTGTGTTAACCACCCCACCACTGGGCTGCCTCTTTTTACTCATAATTTACAAAAATAATGTTGCAAGATTATGACTTTTTTTTCATCATTTGCAACTTTGGTTTTGTAACATCTGGACTTTTTTTTTCTTCTTCTTGTAAATACAATTTTCTCACTTTTCTGGTAAGTCATCTCCCTGGTTCTCATATCATCGAGTTTTTCTTGATATGCCTGGTTACGAATGATTGTCTTTAGGTGAGTTTTTTCCGGTAATTTCCCCACTTAATATTAGTAATACTGCATTGGATTTCTTCGAATCTACAGTACTGTATTCTTAAAACATTTTTATAACTTATTAACCTTTTTAACTGCGAAGTGTACTGCGAACATCTGACTTGTGCTTACTTCCATTCTGTTTGAAGGCTTTCTGTATGCATAGCAATGATTTAGCGATATTAATATATTGACTGTGATTGGCTGGCAACCAGTTCAGGGTCCTGCCTTGGATTGGCTCCAGCTCCCCTGTAACCCTCATGAGGATAAGCGGCTCAGAAAATGAATGTATGAATATACTGTATATGGAATGATCATGTTAATAAAAAACATAACTTTTTGTTTTGACCAGCTTTTATGGGATGCCAATATGAAAAAGATTAATCACCTTGTTAGCCTAATTGAATCAGTAGCAAAGCTATTTAGCATGTGGCCACGCAAATAAATGGCTTCCGGGCACCTTAAGTAGGGGGGAGGGTGTTCATAAGACAAGCATCTTTTAATTTCTCTCAACCCCCCCCCTCCCTCATTACCCCACTCTCTAATGAAATGTCCCGTCTTTTAACCACTAAGGTTTTTTTTAAAGTGCCCCCCCATGACGAAAACCATTACTGACCCCACGGGATGGGACATGGGCCATTGTGAGCGGGACATAACTGGGCCTGGTAAAGACGTCACTGATCATTGTGTTAGGATGTGAGAGAGTCAAAAGACGACATTCCAGATATGACCGCCCCAGCCACCCCCCCCCTTTTTTTTTATTGTGCCAGTTGGGGTCAGCACGCTCGCCAAAGGGTGTTCATCTGCTGTCACCAGAGCAGAGGTTGCTAACCTTGTTGGAACACCTCAAGGGTGATAAGCTGGAAAATAAAATAAGAAAAATAAAAAGGCTCTGGATGTTGTGGGACTGTCCTGGTTGACAAGCCTCTGCAACATCGTGTGGACATCAGCGAAAGTTCTTCTGGATTGGCAGACTCGGGTGGTGGTCCCCCTTTTTAAGAATGGGGACTGGAGGGTTGTGTTCAAACTACAGGGGGATCACACATTTCAGTCTCCCTGGTAAGGTCTATTAAGGTGCAGGAGAGGAGGCTCCATTGCGAAGTTGAATTCCAGATTCAGGAGGAGCAATGTGGTTTTCGTCCTGGCCGTGGAACAGTGGACCAGCGCTACATCCTCGGCAGGGTCCTTGAGGGTGCGTGGGCGTATGCCAAACCAGTCAACATGTTTTGTGGACTTGGTGAAGGCGTTCGACCCTGTCCCTCGTGGTGCCTGGTGGTGGGTGCTTCCAGAGTGTGGGGTACCGAACCCCCTGATACGGGCTGTTCAGTCCATGTATGACCACCGTCAGAGTTGGCAGGGTTGTTTGCCCTTTGTCAGCAATTCTGTTCATAACTTTTATGGACAGAATTTGTAGGTGGAGCTGAGGCGTAGAGCGGAGCCGGTTTGGTGGGCTCGGTACTGCATCTCTGCTTTTTACATATGATGTGGTTCTGTTGGCATCATCTAGCTGCGCTCAAGTATGACTGGAGCTGTTTTCAGCCGATTGTGAAGCAGTTGCCATGAGAAATGGCACCTCCAAATCTGAGACTATGGTCCTCAGTCGGAAACGGTGATGTGCCTTCTCCAGCGCCCCCCCCCCCCCCACACACACGGTTTGACGTTCATGCTTTAATTTCAAAACAAAAGTTACCCCTTTACTTCGTACTTTACAGTAAAGTACAGTGCAGTACTTTTTATTTTTTTAACTTTTACTCAAGTAATTCTTTGGGGGGCTTGAGTCATATATTTATTGTAACCCACCCTCCTCCCCACGTGAAGTGGACATGAACGAAGATGGGATTGCGCGTGTGTGCGTGCGGGTTGACGGGGTGGGTGGTTGACTGCAGTGACGTCACAGTGCCGAACTTATTTGGTTTATTAGGCGGGGGCTTCGGGGCATCCAAAGGAGCAGCAGCAGCAGGCAGGCAGGCAGGCAGGTCGCAGCTGTGCAGCGGCGCAGTCACGGAAACTTTTTAATGACAGAGTGACGAAAAGTGACACACACAAAAAGAAAAAAAAAAGTCACGCAAGTCGCCTCACTTAACTCTTTGTGTCCAAAAAAAAAAAAAAAAAAGTTAGACAAGAGGCAACGTTTTGCCGCACACCATTTTTTTTCTTTTTACATCTCTTTTTTTGGGGGGATAAACTTTATTTCTTATTATTTCTCCGACAAGACTTGTGATGGCCGCGCTGTCATTCGCCTACTTCGTGCTCTTGGGATTTATCGCGACTTCAGCCGTCAAGGTAAAAACTTTGATGATGATGATGAAATGTCTCTTTTGTAGCGTTTGTAAAGTTAGAAAGGACAAAAGAGAAGTGGGACTAACTTGTGGGAGGGAAAAAAAGTGCACGTTTGACTCCGTTAAATGCGTGCACTGTGTGAGATGTTGACGCTGGCAACACACGCGCACGCGACACTTTATCTTACGTTACATAAACGATTCCAATCAAGCCACTTTTTGTTCACTTGCACAAGGCGCCACGTGCACGATTCTCTTCTCTTTTGTTTTCTTTGCACTTAATCATCTGATCTTGTTTGTCTTGCAGGCTGGTGAAGATGATCGAGAAGGTGAGTTTCGATGAAAAAGTGGAAGGGAGATTGGGCGGGGGGTGCTTAATGTGTCGACCTCAGTCGTGTCTCACACACACGCACACATACACTAGTACACACCAGTAGTGGGGAGTCGCAGGGTACAGTGATGATTTGTACCATAAGTGACACAACTTCCAAGTTTTTTGAGATGCGAGCCACTGTTCAACTGATTTTTTTCCCTTTGACTTGCAAGCAAAAAAATCCGAGATATGCGTGGTGCCAGAGAACTCAACTCTCCCGCTTTGTCAGTCCGAGTGAACAATTATCAATTCTTGAGGTTTCAAACTAAACATTAAGAGAATGACATTGTGTATTTAAAACAACCGCAAAATATTGCATTAGCACGCCTCTTTATTTGGAGACTAACAAATCAAAATGCCATAGACAGGGTAACAAATAGCATCCCTGTTTTGGTGTTATAACCTGTAATCAGTAGATATTTGAAGACAAACGGTAGAGCAACACATGTTGACAGATAATATAACGATGCTCAGGCCTGTATTCTTTACAGTTGGCAAAAAACAACTAATATTACAGGACCTTATGAGGAGTTATCACAGTTTCGTGTTGATCCCCGTCTCCCCACTATACAGCTCCCCTGTGTCCAAAGCACACATACTAGAAGTGGGGGTGGGGGCACGTTTAATACTAGAAGTCCCAGGATTTTCAGACCATCAGTCTGGCTGGGTTTGAGAGGTTTGAGAGGAATAACTCGATCAGTGACCAATACATTTGCAAATGGTCGGCCCTGCATAGATAATGACAGGCCCACTGGAATGTGCTTGAGTGTGTGTGAGATGTGAGGTCTTATCTGGTCATACTTCCCCCACTTTTTTTTTCTTTAATAGGAAAAGGTGGGGGCATAAATATGAGAAATGTGTTCCTGTTTTCTCTTCTGTTATGTAGATGGGCAGAGAGGTGCAAAATGGATTAGAACAAGCTAATTTTGCTACTTGAAACAGGATGTAAATGATTGTTGCATGTTGAGACCAATTGTAACACTGTATTTTTGTATAATATCAGTATTGCACGGGTCCATTCGTGATAATATGCAAATCATTTTAAGCCTCACTTTATTTACATTTGAGCACATTTATAAAATTAACTAAAAATGAAACAAGCTAATAACTAAATTCATAGCATTAAATGATTGGCCATGCAACATGTTTTTCTGCTCTTTGTGATAAGAAATAGAATTTGAAAGCTGACGAGCTGCAGTTTCCAAGTGAAAATGTCGATTATCAATAGAGTATTTTTTAAATTAAGAATAATCAGTGAGTTCTTGAATGACGAATGTTGGATGAGACTGACAACGCATAGCATAGCTTTTTATGTTGCATTACAGTTGTGTGCATACGTTGATGTTATAGCCTGTGGGAGACTATGCAAACCCCCACCCCACTGAACACTGTACACTAAAGTTCACTCGTGAGCACGGTGGGCAGGCGTGTGAACTGTGATGACGTGCTAAACTTGGGATTCCAGTGGACGGTTCGCGGTACAAGTGCCTTACACAGTACTGTCATGTACTTTTGCCGAGACAAAAACAAAGATGGTTCGACAGTACACTGCTGCTGAGGCTTTGGCTGTGGGGCAAAGTGTGGATGGACCCTCGTGACTCAAATAGAGGGGATCTAGTCATTCACCTGCCAGAGACTTCGGACTTTGTCATGTCCTCAGGTGAGGAGATTTATTCCGATGGGGGAGCAGAACTCAATCCAGAGTGACTGATCTCAACTTTGAGACAGCAAAAGATTGTACTCTGTGTGTTGAAGAAGAACCGGAGAGGCCTCTTTCCAGTGGCCAACTAGAGTCACTCAAATGTGGTGGAGAGCCAACAGACCAAGTCTGAAGAACCACCAAAACTGGCTTTCAGAGTTTTATTGTGTTTCGTGGGTTGAGAAATCTTTCACGAGATCCCAAAATGTACCGTTGCGCATGGCCACAAGACGGAAGAGGCTTGGAACGCTTCTGTCTCCATCTCCATCCTTCCTTGGAGATGAGTTTGATCCGAATTCTGTCGCTGGCTGATGTTTGCTCGTCAATACTGGGGATCCCCCGTATTAAGAGCAGTAACTCATGAGAGACCCTCTTCCCCCCCTGCCTCAGCGAGGTGTAACTGACAAAACCTTTTCCCAGCAAAGTCTCAATATTTTGGTTAGCTAGCAATATATTTACTTGGAAATTTCTTTTTTCTGAAGATATTTCATTTTTACACCCTACATTTGAAAAGAGGTTTGAGTACTTTCTACTCCTTACTTTTACACAATAGGCTGCTTAGCAATTGCTTGGATGAGATGTGAGTGCGGCACGGTTAACCAAATGTGTAGCACATTTGCCTCACAGTTTGAGGTTGGTGGTTCAAATCCTGGCTCTGGCCTCCTTGTGTTGAGTTGGCTGAGTGTTGATTTTCTCCAGGTACTCCAGTTCTGTACAAACACACACACTTTTGTCTACCAGTACGTTTCTTGACAGGCTCAGTTAAGACAGGAAATGCAAATTCCACCACTGGATCCTCCACATCTGTTCTCCATCGGGAAGTTAAATGAGAAGCTGAGCCTCTACACGGTCTGGGCCGAACCCCTTTATCTCCCCCTAAACCACTTACGTACACACTTGACCTCTTTTTGCTCACTTCCTGTTTGGCAACATTAAAAAGCACATCACCCCCACCGCCAGTCATCACCTTGCAACCCATCTGGACAAAATTGCTGGTGCTCTCCGAAGATTGTCTTAAAAAAAAAAAAAAAAAAAAAAAAGGGCCAGTGATGATTTTTTTTTTCTTCCCTTGTCAGGAACTTTGGCTGTGAGAAAAGCTTTATCAACTGCCTTTCGCTTTAATGCTCTATAGTTTCTTACAAGGATAAAAATATTTAAATAAAATAATCAGTTGACTGGGTCAAACTGTGGCCATCATCCATCCATCCATCCATCCATCCATTTCCACTTATTCTCACAGAGCGCCGGAGCCTATCCCAGCTGACTTCAGGCGGACTGCACCCTGAACGAGTCGCCCGTCAGTCGTAGGGCACATAGACACAAACAACCATTCATACTCACAATCACACCTCAGGGCAACATACGGTAGAGTCTCCAATGAATGCATGTTTTCAATATGTGGGAGGGAACCGGAGTGCCCGGAGAAAACCCACGCAGGCACGGGGAGAACATGCAAACTCCATACAGTCGCGGCCGGGATTTGAACGGGATTTGTCTTCAGAACTATGAGGCAAATGCCCTAACCAGTTGTACCACCGTGCCGCCGTATAATTAATCAATAAATACAATTAAAACTTCTGTTATATTCTATTTAGGACTGCATGATAATAGAAAAAAAAATCACGACTACGTTTTCAATCACAATTAATAAATATTTATTCATTGACTCCAAAGTTTAGTATTTATTAAAATTGCCTTGACGTGCAAAACAATATAAATAACTAACAAAAGGTTTTACATTTCAGAAAACAAATTAACAAAAGCTAGAGCACATTCACAATTCAGAAAACACATTAACAAATGCAGAAAGACTTTTACAAAAGACAAAACATTGAGCAATGTCTTCTGATTTCATCTAAGAAACATTTTTTTTTTAAAGGCAAACCATCCCTGTATCTATTTCTGCTGTAAGTGCCTTTGCCTCTTAGGGGCAGTATGGTAGATTACAGTACTATTGCAGTAAAATACAAATGAATAGAATAAAGTTTATTAAATTTGATTTTCCACAGATTATGAAGAAAATCTGCCTGTGAGTATTGCTGTATTACTGTATGTGTGAACACACGGTTTGTGTGTGAATATTTATTATTTGAAAGTAAACTCCTCTCATGATGGACCATGATGTTCGCAGATGATATTGTGATATGCAGTGAAAGCAGGGAGCAGGTGGAAGAACAATTAGAAAGATGGAGGCATGCACTGGAAAGAAGAGGAATGAAGATTAGCTGAAGTAAAGCAGAATATATGTGCGTGAATGAGAAAAGTGGAGGGGGAAGAGTGAGGCTACAGGGAGAAGAGATAGCGAGGGTGGAGGACTTCAAATATTTAGGGTCAACAATACAGAGCAATGATGAGTGTGGTAAGGAAGTGAAGAAACGGGTCCAAGCAGGTTGGAACAGCTGGCGGAAGGTGTCTGGTGTTCTATGTGACAGAAGAGTCTCTGCTAGGATGAAGGGCAAAGTTTACAAAAAAAGTGGTGAGGCTGGCCATGATGTACGGATTAGAGACGGTGGCACTGAAGAAAAAACAGGAAGCAGAACGGGGGGTGGCAGAAATGAAGATGTTGAGGTTCTCGCTCGGAGTGACCAGGTTGGATAGGATTAGAAATGAGCTAAGAGGGACAGCCAAAGTTGGATGTTTTGGAAACGAGGTTCAAGAGAGCAGACTTCCATGGTTTTGGCATGTCCAGAGGCGAGAGAGTGAGTATATTGGTGGAAGGGTGCTGAGGATGGAGCTGCCAGGAAAAAGAGAGAGAGGAAGACCAAAGAAAAGGTTGATAGATGTTGTGAGGGAGGACATGAGAGCTGTTGGGGTTAGAAAGGAGGATGCAGGAGATTGGCTTACATGGAAAAAGATGACACGCTGTGGCGACACCTAACGGGACAAGCCGAAAGGAAAAGAAGAAAAAGAAATGCTAATGTTAGCTTGCCTGTCCAAAAGATGTTTCCATTAGCTGTTAGCATTAGCTGGCAATGTCTTAAAACGAGGTGTGCTTTGTATTCAAATATACTACTTCGAAACTTTGTCAAGTGTAGCCCACTTACAACAGTTTCTCCTGGCCAGTTATGAAGCCTGTTAAAAAAAAAAAAAAAAAAAATCTGACATAATCCAGTTTCTGACTAATATGAGTCCGTCTTCCTGAGAAATTGTGACACTCTCTCCCGCTCTCTTTACGGTGGGATGACTGGTGAGATTGTCTACCTCACAGTTATGAGGACTCTGGTTCGATCCTGGACCCACCTGTGTGAAGTTTGCATGTTCTTCCTTTGCCTGTGCAGGTTTTCTCCAGACACTTCGGTTTCCCCCCACAACCTTAAAACATGCATTAATTGGAATTTATTGCCGTTAAGTGTGAGTGTTAGTGTGAATGGTTGTTTGTTTCTTTGTGCCCTATGATTGGCTGGCAACCAGTTTAGGGTGTACCCCGCCTCATGCCCAAACATAGCTGCGATAGGCTTTAGCACTCTCGCGACCCTTGTGAGAATAAACGGCCCAGAAATTGGATAGATGTGTAATATATATATATATATATATATATATATATATATAATATATATATATATATATATATATATACATATATATAATTTGGCATGGTTTTGGGGACTGAGTTACTCAGAGGACTTGTTTGGCACAATTTTTCCAATCCTTACTGACGCAACCGTCCCATTTGCCATGCACGACAGTGTTATGGGGGCACTTGCTGTGAATTGAACTCATGCCATAGGTCTCTTGCATGATTTGTGTGGCACCGTTTTTACTTTACGCTGGGTGCTCTTCGTGATGGAAACCCACTCCCAATCCAATCCATCGCCAATGTAGTTGACTCGGTGGATGTCTATTGGAGCACTAGCAGGGAATCTATCTTGCGGCACAGTAAATCACTTGCATGACTTCTTGGCACAGTTTTTACTCCAGATGCCCTTACTGACACAAGCCTACCATTCATCTGGCTTTAGGACGGTAAGTAAGTGGTCACTTGCCAGGAATCAAACCCGTGTCACAAACACTCATTGTTTGGCACAGGTCTTACATTGGATACCATTACTGATGGCCTTGGGACTGGTGTTGGAGTGCACCCACGTGTACCACTACACTACTAGTCAGAATGTAGAGTTTTGTTTCCATGTGCCTACTTTGGTAAAATCACAAGTCTCCCATTTGTCCCTTCTTTGAATCGCTGTAATAGGAGTTGGACCCCTTTGAATATGGACACCACCGATTGAACATGTATAGAACATATACTTAAACATTCTTGTCTCGTGTTATGGTCAAAAAAAATGAAAACATTAACACCCATGTCTAATGGTGATGAATCTTTATTCATTTACAGTAATTATTTTTCTTTTACTCACAGAAATAATGACATGAAATACCATAAATGTTCTCAACGGTAGTATAATATGGCATATTCTATGAAGTTCCATTTACAGTCTTACCATTGAATGGTTCCAGTAGGTGTTTAGGGACCTGGTGGTATGGTCTTCCCTGGTGCTTGTTGATATACTAGTCTGGTGATTTATGTTGCAGGTCAGCTGACACGCCGTCTGAAGGAATATGGCCTGGTCACCCCTTTCAGCACCGACGCCCATGGACGCTTCCTGTCTCACCTGCTGTCGGCCACTCACAAGCAGCGGGTCAGGAGGGAGGCGTCCACCACCACGCCGCCGACCCCAGCGGCATCAGATCAACAGCTCTTTTTCAACATCAGCGCCTTTGGTAAGGAGTTCCACCTACGACTGAGGCCCAACAACCGTTTGGTGGCACCGGGGGCGATGGTGGAGTGGCACGATGACGACGGCTGGGGGGCTGCAAGCGGATTTTCCAAACAAGTTACTAACCGGACTGGACCCAACAACGAGACAGGGAAGATAACCTCACTGAAGACAGACTGCACCTTCGTGGGCGACATCACGGATGTCCCCGGGGCCTCGGTTGCCATTAACAACTGCGACGGCCTGGTAAGTCTGCTGTTCAATGACCTTATCAAGGGACCCATTTTGGAGCGTCCGAAATTCGGGACCTTTCTTTACGTCAGCAATTTTTTATAGCGCATTGTTCTCATGAGGCGTTTTATACCGATGTTTGTTACGCTTGAGTGACTGTTAATCGGCGAAGGCCCACGACCCCCTTGAAACGACCCCTTCCCGACATTAAACAGGAGTGGTCTTTTGTGTGGTTGGGCCGACCGGACCGCCCCGTCAGCCCTCGTAAAACACTCAAGTGGTATTTAGAGCATGAATGACCCGTGCTTGAGATTCCATTTAGAGATTTTTTTTGGGAGGGGGAAGCAATGCTTAACATTCAATGTATTAACTGTTTGTCCCACCCAAAAATCTGGTTCTGTACTTGGTGTTAAGGTGACAATTGGGTTCGTGTTGGGTACAGTGCACGAACAAGATGTCTTTTTTTGTTCTTTTTTTTAATTTTGTGTGAATAGGAACAGTTTGAGTACTATATATATATATATATATATATATATATATATAAAGATTTGAACCCCGGTTCTCATAACTGTGAGGCCATTCCTTTATAGGACAGTAACAAAATAATCTAGTGTAACAATATCTTAGCTTTGCATTTTATAGCAGCAAATCAGAAACTGAGGCTATTGCGCTCACCATGAAAGGAGTGAGCATCCAGGATACAAGCTTTGTCGCTTTTGTACCACCATTCGATGCCCTTTTGTTTTCCAAAAGCTTTCGGTAGTGATAACCAGCAATGGCTGTAAATGAAAATGCTTTGCACCATTAGGCTAATTTTCTTATTAAGTGAAAACAACCAGCCAAGCAGAAGGAATTACAGGAACAGATTTATGCTCTCCATAAAGATAGCAGAGTAAACCGCATTCCTTCTCTCCGTTGATTCTCAGTCTTATTATGCAGAGAGCTGAACTCCAAAGGCAACTGGACAAAACTTGACCAAATGTAGTCAAACGGGGGGACCGGTTCAATGTTCAAGAGCCAAACTGGAATCTCATCAGAAATCAATCCAAATGTCTTTTTATATTGTCTGTTAACACAGCTCATTAGATCTGAAAGATTTTACGCCAATTACCACTTTTAAAAAAGAATTCTCGCTCCAAGTACCACTATCAGGACCAACATTAAAATATGTTAGCTTAGTAGGCCTACAGGAAGTATTCTTCAAAACAAAGATGAGGCTGTACTTAATATTATTGTAAGCCACTATAACACTAGTTATAACAGAATATTAACATTGTGCCTAAATATAAAACAATAAATAAATAATGACTCAATTCAAATGGAGTACACCCGCAACTTAAATAAAAAGTGTAACTTAAGTGATCAGTCATCCTTCCTTGAGCAGTCACCTTATCGCGATGGAGGGGTTTTAAGTGTCCCAATGATCGTAGGAGCTCAATTGACTGGGGCTTCATGGCCTTGGTAAGTTCACCTACGGTAAAAAGGTCCTACATGAGGGACTAGACAAAGCACGGCTCCATAAACCCCTATGACGAGTACAAAAAATAGATTTAGTTTTCCCTTGCCCGGATGGGCCTGGAAGGCAACCGCCTGGTGGCCGAGCCCGGACCCGTGGGTCCCATCCAGGCCCACCCTGAAAGGGTGACGTGGGTCCCCATTCTCATGGGCTCATCACCTGTGGGAGGGGCTCTGTGAGCTGGGCGGGGGCCGAAGCTGGGGACCTTGGTGATCCGATCTCCGGCGACAAAAGCTGGCTCTAGGGACGTGGAATGTCACCTCTTTGGAAGGGCAGGAGCCTGAACTGGTGTTGTGAGGACAAGAAATTCCGACCAGATGTAGTCGGGCTGGCCTGCACACACGGCTTGTGCTCTGGTACCAGTACTCTTGAGATGGATTGGAATCTCTGTCACTCTGGAGTTGCCCGCGGTGAGAAGCGCCGAGCAGGTGTGGGCATCCTGAGTGAATGATTAAATGATTATGACCACACGGTCATGATTGTAATGATGCCTGAACAGATGTTTTCTCAATGCGCCATGTTTCCGACATTCATTTGACCCATATTGAGGATGTTGAGTTTGAAAAATACAAGCATTCAACATTATTTTATTTGAAATTGCCTAAAATATATTAAACCCCATCTGAATGTCTCAGCCATGTTCATTTGTTCCAGATCCCATCTGAAATTTGAGCAAGATAAAACTACTCAGTGAAAATCGCCTTTTGTCGGAACAAAGTTAGCTGTCTCGGCAGCATGCTACATATACAATACTCAAAACCAAGAGTTTATTATTGTAGCTACTGTGAACTACGTTGGGGCTTCTTTTCCACATCCACCCACGGAGTATCAATGCATAGTGTGCATGAAATGTGAAAGACTTTCAAGGTATTCTGGGGCAAAATGTGGGGGCTTGCATCAGAAAGCTTGGTATCTGCGGCATTTGTCATTGACGCAGGCTGGAGGAAGCAGTTCATCAGTGGCTCAATGGGAGTGTGTGTGTGTGTGTGTGTGTGTGTATCTTAGGAGTTGGAGGGGGCGGGGGTCCACACAGGATGTGAGAGTTGTGCTTTTTAAATAGCCTTGTGGCAGTTAGTCGTTTGCCTGTACTGCACTTCATCAGCTGACAGCTGTGACACATTTTTGAATGTATCATTGCAACGCATACTTTACTCAATGGCACGATGGAGTCCATTCATTGCAAAGACATTCATGATTCCAAATGAGGAATATGTGGTGGAATTGCTTACTGTGTGTAATTTGATGATTCACTTTATTGGTTAGTCCCGTAAATTTCATGGTTGCTTCTGAAGTTTGTTTTAAACGTTCTCCTCATAATGCAGACACGCACACACACACGCACCCAAACACTTGCTAAATTATCTCCTCGTGGAAGTACAAAGAAAACATGTTTTGTTTGACGATTCCCATTCAGCTAAATTTCCTTGATCGAAAAACACATTAGTAATATTTTATTTTGTTTTTATTGGTTTAAGATTTGGATTCTGGGATTATACTAAGCATAGAAAAATTACAATTATGAAATGTTTTTGAAATATATTAATAATTTTGTATATAAATGTCCTTTTCCACTGGAGGAATTATTAAAAAGATGGAAACAAAATTGATTAATATTTTGATGTAAAAAATCCATAATTTTAAGCATTTGCATTTCCTGTATTCTTATCGTTCTTGTATAGTTATCATAATCATTTATTTTGAATGAATTTAAGAATTTAATTTTGGTTTTCAGGAAAAATGTAAAATACAATATGTTTTTGTTTTTTTTTACATTAAACTGAATAACTTGAGGTGGAATGATTGAACGACCGGTATGTACTGTACATCTGCTTTACAGTTTTGCGGTCCTAGGTTCTAATCCCAGCCTAGCCTACGTGGGTTTTGGATGTTCTCCCCTTGCCTGTGTGAATTTTCTATGGGTACTCTGGTGTCCTCCCACATTCCAAAACCATGCATGCCATGTTAATTGTAGACTCTAAATTGCCCGTAGATATGAACGGGAGTGCGAATTGCTTCCATGCCCCCTTGTGAAGATAGCTGGGATAGGTTCTGATATGCCAACAACCCTGGTGAGGATAAGCAGTATGGAAGATTAATTAATAAATAGTCTTAGAAAAAATAATTATATTATTTAATCTGATTTGAATTATCGTACCATAGCTCTACTTCCCTTAGTTGATGTAATGTTGGACTTCTTCATCCAACATCCTTGTTAAGAGGAATCGAATGCCCCTTTGCTGGTAGCTGTCAACTTGTGTGAAAGGCAATGAAACCCTGCAGGTATGATGTCTGGCCTTTACAAAATCATATTTGTGGACTTTTTTGCCAAACCATTATTTACTGAAAATGAAAAAACAAAAAAAGTGTATGTTTTGTAAGAAGTGATGTTTTGTCACAATCTCTTGGCATTTTCGTGCTGGGGAACTATGGTGAAGTGAGTTGAAGTGTTTACTTGATTTGAGAAACTTTTGAAGTGAGTCAAGGAGCATTATTGAGACAAAACTATTGCTTTACCAGCATATTGTGGCTTCTTGGTTCTAAGGAACTACAGTATGTTGATGTTCATTTGGCCAAGTTGTTGCTTTGCCACAGCATCTTAGCATCGTAGCATCTTTCCAAATTTGCAATCCCTATTTATGCGAGTGCTAATCCCAGATTTTTGCCATTTGGGGCATGGCTCGGTCTAATAGTAGCCTCGGACTCAATCTGACGAAGAGATAATTTATACCACACAGTACTGTATCTAATATGCTTTACAGAGCTCAACATGACGTGCTTTCTCTTGTTGCATCAGTGCGGAGTTGAGGCTTAGATGAAGCGTACGAAGGAAGCTTGTCCTTCTTTGATGCTTCGTGGTCACCCTGTGTGAAGTGTGACTTTTGTGCGTGTTTTACGATGTCTTAATTATAGCCAGCAGTCTTGTGAAGCATTTACTTCCTGTGTCTGCTACCGCAGCGGCATAGTGGTTGAGTAATTGTGTGTATGTGTGTGGTGGGGGGATTGTGAGGCTGGCTGTGAAGTGGTTGTGCTTTAATCTGATGCAACATGTCAAGTGCTGAGCTGTGCTTTTTAATTTACTGTGTACGAGGTCACCGATGTTGTAGTGCTACATTTTCCTGACTTTGATGCAGGCACTATGGGTTTAGTTCCCACTCAGTGGGTGTTAATGGAAGTCTGTCCAAATGACCGTGCAACTGTGTTACACCTTTCGACCGAAGTCAATTGGGTTAGGGTCCACCTCCCTGCAAACCAGAAAAGCATTCATGTTCAAGATCGTTGGTTAATTAGGTTATTTGTCCTTTTGTTCCTTAATTAACTCCCGTAAGTACAGTGGCGCCTTGAGATACGAGTAACACAGCTTGGATGTTTTTCCAGGTACAAGTTGTCATACAGGCAATTTTTTTGGTTTGACTTGAGAGCACAATTTCAGACATGAGCACTGTGTGGTGGCTTTGTTTACACAGATTGCTTAGAATTAGGGCCATTAAATTCTGTCTTGGTCTCATTAGAACAGAGAATCTTATTTCACACCATCTTGGAGTCTCTTAGGTGTTTTTTTTTTTTTTTTTTTTAAAACAAACTTCATGGAGGCTTTCAATTGACTTCCATCAGGCCCGACAGGCGGAGGGGTTGCAATGATGGTTGATTTTCGAGAACTTTCTCCCAACTGTATCTCTGGAGCTCATCCACAGTGATCTTTGGGTCCTTCGTTACCCTTACACCAAGGTTCCTCTCTCCCGATTGGTTACTTTGTCTGGACGGCCAACCCGAGGAAGGGTTCTGGTCATCCCAAAAGTTTTCTATTTAAGGATTATGGAGGCCACTGTGCTCTTAGGAACCTTAAGGGCAGCAGCTTCATTTTGCAATGTTGACCCAATCTGTGCATTTCCACAATTCTGTTGCCGAACTCTTCAGGCAGTTCCTTTGACCTCATGATTTTCATTTGCTCTAACATGCACTGTGAGCTGTGAGGTCTTATATAGACAGGTGTGTGGCTTTCCTTATCATGTCAAGTCACTATCATCAAACACAGCTGGACTCCAGGGACTGAGTAGATCAGAAGAAGTGGACACCACCCAAGTTAAATATATGAGTCCAAGCACTTTTCCACTGATGATTTTCAGCATTTATTTTTGTCTTCCAACCAATGTAAAAGCCTGTGACAGGAAAAACAAAAATCAACATTGATCTCAATGTAGCAGCTTCATATCACAATGAAGTAGGACAAAATTCCCATAAATGAATCAAAATATCACAAACACTAACCATGTGCCTCATCAGCATGTTTTATGGTATTTGGTTCCATTTATTAATCTTTTTTTGGCATCTCGGTTTACTTTTGTTGTCGTGTGAAGTTACTTTTCATGCAAAAATCCTGAATTCTGGTGGGCATCCTTCAAAATGAAAGACTACATGCTTAAAATGGGAAGTCAATTTAAAACTTGCTCATATAAACCCTTTGACATGATAAAACGGTCACAATTTTCACATTTAGATGAACCATTAATGAATGAATATTAGGTCAGTTGGTTTAACTCCGCAAACGCTGCCTTTTATTTTGTAAGTATGATCTTGATACCGGTTATAAAGAATCCCAAGTCGAATATTAATTTTAGACTATGCTGCGGGATGGTAAGGCTATGGATGTTCATAACTTTGACGTCCTTTATTGAAATCATGCAAACCTTTTTGACCCAGCCCCCTTCTCGGGAATCAGAATTGAGATTTGTTTGGAAACGGGATCAAAATGAGGAACTGGATTCAGGTTGCAACTTGCGGATGACACCCTAAGCTCCGTGGTCACTTCTCTCTGAGAACATCTTCTTTGAAGTCTTCCCATTTCACACAAAAGCCATAGAAAAGCAGAGGAAATGGAATTTTCCATTTTCTCCTTGGAAAGGGTAAAAAAAAAAACCTGCTGAGAATTTGGGAGTTGGGCTTGTAAAAATAGAAATTATGCATGTTTTTTGTTGTAATGGCAGGGATTGGTTGGTTTGAGCACACCTGCTCTTTATGATTGTTGACATTGTAAATAAAGTAGTCACTGCTGGACACAGGTGCAAAACGTGTTCACACCTTATGTAGTAGAAGTAGTAATAAAAGATGGGAACAAGTAGAAGGACTGTTATAACGCCGATATTATGTTAAAATGTCTAAAATGTACTGAAGTATAACTAAATAAAACTATTTTTATTCTCAATTATATACAGTCACTTTTCACATTGAGAAGGAAAAAAAATCACATCTATGTCAGAGAGGTAATGTTGGTTTTAAATGTTATGCTTTCAAAATAAAGTGTAAGACAGCAAGATCTCATTCAATCGGAATTTCAACAGTGGTTGGCTTTAACGCACATTTTTAACATCTTTTTTTTTTTAATGTTATGCAGCGTGGGTGGAAGAATAACGAGCCAATTTTAAGCATGAAAGTACAGATATCTACGGCATTCAATTGTAGGGAGCAAAAGTAAAAAGTGGTCAGAAAAATAAATACTTGAGTAAGATACGTACTTGCAAAATCAATCGAGTAATAAAGTATTTGTTACCCCCTACTCCTGCTGGTGTGTACCACTTTTTCCATCTTCTATTTCTTCTTGTGTGGGTCACATGGCCAGAGAAGGCTGCACATGGCTGGAAAGAGAGTGCGAGAAAAAAAATGATAAGAGCAAACAAGTCAGGAATGCAGCTGACCTCCATGTCTTCAAGAGGGCGGAACGCTGCGTTGTTCCCATCCTCCTCAAAGTTCATGTCTGCGGCCTCCTCGTGTAAACTATTCCGCGAACACACACACACACACACACAACACACACACACACACACCACACACACACACTGATTTGCCTTGTCACTACGTTGATGCTTGGCACCCCAGATACGTTCTAATACGCTGTTAGTTTTTTTATCTTTCCCCTTGCTTCTTATCAGTCATGGTTTTGACCATTTTGGTTCTATCGTTGTAATCCATATGAATTTGTAATTTCCAAAAGTGTTGCATAATCAAGCACACTGACACTGAAGTTTTCTGGTGAGTTATGCCAATGACTTGTTTGATGCCGGGTCACACTACGGCCAAATTCTCTTCATGTTTGCCCTGAAAAGGTTGGTAAAGTTCCAATTTGGGGGAAAAAAAATATGATAAAAAGCACATTTTTCTTCAAACAAGTGAACCAACAAATGAAGACTATAACTCAATAAATCTCTGGACAAATTGCTTAGTTAACTTAAGAACAAACAAACAAACTAATTAACCAAAGTAGTAAAACACAAATGAACAAATACTCTGAATGAGAAATGGTTGCCATAGCTAACAAATGACAAAAAAGATTGACAAACAAGCCACATTGCTAACTGAATAACAAATAAAAGAACAAACTAACCACCATGCTCAACATGTGATGCAAGTAATCCAAAAGTGAAAGAGCAGATTCCTTAAATGAGTCAAACGTTTAACTCCCTAATTTATGCAAGAACTAACTAACTAGGAAATAAACAAATGAAACATCTTACAGAGAAAATACGTAAACGCCCAAACTCTCAAACTAATAAACACATAAACAATGGAACAGAGAAAAAATTACAAAACAACAAGAAAAACTGCCAAACTCAGCGATTCCCAACCAGTGTGCCGTGAGAGCTGTTCTGGTGTGCCGAGGGAAGTTATCTAATTTCACTTAGTTGGCCAAAATACTTTTTCATTTGAACAAATAATGTATCTTTTAGAGTCACTGATGGTGTAGTGATACACACACCTGCCTTTGATGCAGGGAGCGTGGGATCGATTCCCGCTCAGTGAAGGTGTCGATATCTGCCCTTTGACGGACTAGTGACCAGTTCAGGGTGGAGTCCGCCTTTCGCCGAAGCTAGCTGGGATAGGCTCCAGCTTTCTCACAACCATTGTGAGGATAAGTGGCTGGGATAATGACATGAAATGATGTCTTTTTTCCTCTATCTCTGGCAGCAGCATATAAAGAAAGAACAAATGAATGCATTTGATGGCAGAGTGTTTTTGTGACATTTTTGTTTGGTGGTGTGTCGTGAGATTTTTCAAATGTAAGATGTGCCATGGTTCAATACTGATTGGGAATCATTCGCCTAAGGAATGTGTTCCTGTAAGAAAGAAAGACTAATGAACAGAAGAACACACTACCAAGCTAAAAAAAAAGAAAATCACCCAACAAAATGGAAGACAAAACCAACTTCACAACGAATAAACACGCTAACAAATGGAAAAATTATCCAGCTAGCGGAGAAACAAAAGAACATATAAGATAGCAAAAAAACAAACATAGGAAGCTAACTAACCAAGAAATGAACAAACTACTTAACTATAAAAGCTCAAGTGGCTTGTTATCTTGTCTTCTGTTACAACACTGATACTGTAATTTGATGGCATTTGTATGTAAAAGAAGCAGATAAATACCGGTTTTAACTTATGGCAATGTTGCTTCTTTGGTAAACGCTAAAGGTAAAGGCATATTGACAACACCTGCAGGGTCAAGTTCATCAGAGTTTATTTACTGTCTACTGGGATTACTGAACGCTACCATGAATGATGTCCAAAAATAAATGTCTGGCACTGCTGTGCAACTTCGCAAGGGTAAGATTTTAAGTTTTACCGCTCCTCTGTTTGCTTACATTGGTTGCTAGGTTACATTACATATTTTTTGCACCCCCCCAGCGTGGACACACCTCATAAATCAGCCTCTGAGCTTTCATTTTGCAGATCTGTACGTAAACTAAAATACAGTTTTAACTTTCCGAGATTGCTGCATGAAAAGGTTTTACCTGGTAAAATGTATTTTCATTAAAATGAGCAGAAAGGCCATCTGTTCCCGCCCTTTTAAAAACCACCACAATTTTAAAAATGTGTTATTACTTACTTTTGTTATTATACCTTTACATTCATTACTATGAACATTAGCACTATATTGTATCAAAACCAAAAGAGAATGTAAAGAATTAAACTGGTTTTTAAACTGTAATTACGGTATTTAGTGTAGTATTCGTGTGTGTGTGTGTGTGTGTGCTTGTGAGTCTCTGGCCTTCAGCAGCTCCTTTGTGTATTCTCATTTTGTATTTTTGTGTTTGACCGTTCAATAAAATTCTGAAAGTTTATCAGCTACCGTGGCTCTCCTTTCCCACATGGAAGGGCATTCATTACTTAATTGCTCCATTTCCATATTCATCTCACTCAAGCAGCATCTATTTTGAAGCTCGTTCATACATTAACTTTTTCCTCGCAGCAGACAGAAAAACCTTACCCAACAATGAAAAAACTCAAAGGTTGGAGCACTTATAAATCAAGGTTCCACTGTATTGTATATCCCGTTACGGGGAAGACAATGGCAGGTGTTTGACAGAGACTTGCACCGTTTTCTGGGACCCAAACAGGGAAAAAAAAAAAAAAAAAAAAACGGGATCAAGACTCCTGTGTTCCATCACTTTAATACCCCGGCTTCAGACCGGGCCAAGCAGACAGTGCTGCCCTGCCAAGAACAACATGTGGCATTCAGCTGAAGGGCTCCAGTTTGTCAGAAACAGCCCCTTTCAGTGTGAAAACCTCTTAGAGGGTTCGCTATGAGGCGGGACAGTGGCACCTTTCACCCGCGGTGTTGTTCAAAGGTGTGTTTGCTTTGCAGAAATGCGAGCAAACCTTCGTCATCATTAGCTGCCATTTTCATCTGCCGGCTTGAAAGTGGCACGCATCTCCATTCCTTGTCAGAGAGAGAAATCTTGGTTGAGAGCATTTCTCAAAATACGTAAGGAAAACAAACAGGGAGAGCAAATCCTCAATGTTAAGGAGCTAAATGCACCACCAAATAAATGTATTTAATGCGCGGGTCAAGTTTGCTGTGCGAGTTACATTTTGAAGCAAATTGGTGTGGTTCCTGGTCATGAGGCCAAATCCATTTTGAGGCATTTCCTATATGGAAAATATTAATCCTAGTGATGATTAAAGTTTAGTAGAAGCTGCAAATCCAAGAAAGTCATTTTGGCCAAACAGCACCTTCTAGAATTCTGTTTAAGATCTCAGCTGCCAATGACAATTTCACTTAGCGACATCAATGTGATGCATAGACGGCACAAAAAAGTGCCTGAAAAGCCATAGAAAGTCTACCATTTTGGGTTAGTAGCGACTTCTGCAATAATATTGTTTTTATAGCCCCCCCAAAGCCAGTTTCACCTAAAGGGGGAAATCCTGTGGTTTGCATTCACAATGTATCCAATAGCTCATGTACGTAATATGTACTCTATCTTGACAAAGTGAGGTCAAATCCTCTCTCATTTAAGTGTTTTGAGAAGATTTTTATCGACAATTACGACTTTTCAGGGGCATTGTCATTTTCGCGAGTCACATGACCTACATGGGTGGATGTGATGTGTACCGTGCCGTTCCAAACGCTCGATTACATGGGACACCATTTCTCGGATTTATCCTCATCTGGTGAAGAAATAGCACTATCGGTTGATCGGGAAGATGGAGGAATACTTCCATACAGAGCGGCGGAGCCGTGAGCTCACTTCCCGCCGAGCCAGGAGCTCGCTTGGCCGGGGAGCGAGCTCACGCCTCCGACACTCGCCGGGGCGAGCTCGTCAGACTCTGAATATACCATCTGAATATTCAAAATTTACAGCCGAGTGGCAGAGCTCGCTCGCGGGAGAGTGAGCTCACGGCTCCGCCGCTTGGCAGCATTATTTACAGCCACAGGTTCAAATCTGTATGGAAGTATTTCTCCACCTTCCCGATCAACCGAGTGGCTGAGCCGCTCACGGCTGTGTATGGAAGCATTCCTCTGTCTTCCCGATCAACTGATCCTGCTATTTCTTCATCAGATGAGGATAAATCCGAGAAATAAGCGCTGGGCATAATGGTGTCCCATGTAATTGAGCCTTTGGTGCAGCACGGTACATGTCACAGCTGCACACATAGATAATATGACTCGCGAAAATGGCAGCGCCCCTGGAAATACGTAATTGTTAATAAAAATCATCTCAAAACACCATTAAATGAGAGAGGATTTAACATCACATTGTCAAAATAGAGTACATATTACATGACCTATTGGACACATTGTTAATGCAAACCACTGGATTTCCCCTTTAACGGTATCAAATGTGATAGGCGTGTCCATCTTGAGCACATGGGCAAAAAAAGGCTCCGAAAGTTATTCCAAAAAGACACAGGAAGTTGGTGAAATTGGTTTGAAGTGTCTATTGTGGCTCAGTAGAACCCAAATTAGACTAAAACTCGATTAGAACCAATAGAAGCTAGTTGATTATATTTCAAAATTCAGCTTCCATAGGAAATTTCACTTGGTCGGCATGTCTATAATGAGTAAACCCATGAAAAAGTCTCAAAAACCAACTGCTGAAACGATTGTCTTCTGTTTACATTGAAAGCGGTTATTTAAAAAAAAAAAAAGACCTAGATGTTGTTGGATATAACGCACACCAACGCTCAAACTCATTCACTGCAACTGACACCTATTCAATATGCCAAGTGGCATGTCTACTGGGATGGCTGGCAGCAAATTAGTTTCAAGATCTTTGTTCTCGCTCAGATTCGAAATTATCTATCTTTAAGTAGTATACACAGAATGCTTGGTATGAAATAATAACCTAATCTAAATAAATGTCTCTTGCTCGAGCTGCAGGTTTGCATGCACAAGTTGTTTACCAACTATGAATTGGCTCAGACGAAGACAAATAAAATGTCAAGTATATGCAGAAAGACCCAAAAGGGGAAAAAATGGCTATGAGCTCATTAAACAAACTCCCAAACAGTTGTATTCCCCATATTTGCA
Source organism: Syngnathoides biaculeatus (assembly GCF_019802595.1). Taxonomy (NCBI): domain Eukaryota; kingdom Metazoa; phylum Chordata; class Actinopteri; order Syngnathiformes; family Syngnathidae; genus Syngnathoides; species Syngnathoides biaculeatus. The sequence continues at coordinate 26,256,307 of NC_084643.1, read as the reverse complement.
CAGAAAACATGTAAGTAACAAATAGGACTTATGTTTCCAAACAGACCAGTGAGGTCGTGGGTTAGGAAAAAAACCTTGGGTGCTCCTTTGAGAACCAGACCAAAATTTTGACGTGCACTCCAATCAATGTATACGGCCGTATGGATGCTGATTGTGGAAGTTTTTTTTTTTTTTTTAACAAAATTGAGATCACTAAAAATCCTGTCCTCAAATACAATCAAAAAAAAAGGAGAAATGAAATAAAAGTAGATCCAAATTTTCTTGGAGGCATGCTGTGATGTCACATCTTAAAACAAGCCACGCTATGGTAAACTAGAGAACAGAAGATGAGACCGGCTTGTTGGTTCAAGAGAAATGTGCAGACTAATTCCAACAAGCTTAATTGTGAGTTGTATTTATTTATTTTCTATGCCCATCAGTCAAAATATCTCCATGTTCAACTGGTCCGTGGCACACTAAAGGTTGGGGACTGCCGTACTGCGCCCAAAATTATCAGTGACTCCATCAGTTAATCGACTTTGACTTGACTTTCATCACATAGCAGACTACAAAAATTTAGTTGTTCAACCCCTTTGTGGCATTTACATAACGTCAATTATTTTATCGTCCTGTTTGACATTTAGGGTTGATTTCAATGTATACTTGTGTGGTAGTTGGCAGGAAAAAATTTATGCGTGTGCTCTCTGTGTTATTATCATTGCAAAGATGACTTGGTGTGAAAAACAAAATCAGCGAAAAACATTTCAAATATAAAGCCGCTTTCTTTCCGTCTTGTTTTTTTTTTTTTAAGCTCATTTATCTTGAATCTGCCACTGCTTGCAAATGCAGCTTATAAGTTTGTTTGGCAGCATGAATCAATTACTGGTTTTGCAATTATTTTTTTATATTACCCAGCCTGAATGTTATGTTGCTGTTGCTCAACCTTCCTTGTTCCGTTAGGAAGCTATGTTTTTTTTTTTTGGTTGTTTTTTTTTGTTGTTGTTTGGGAAGTTAATGTTTTTATATAGGTTGGCGGGTCTCATTAATGCTACTGTTTGGGTGGAAACAGGCTGCTGTGGTGGTGCAAACAAACCGATGTGAGGACGGTAATTGGTCTTTTTGACAGTCTAGCGACCTGGAAATACCACTGCTGTCTAGCGTTGGGTTCTTTGTCAGTAGTTATGTTTAAAAGGCACTCCATTTGTACATATGAGGGTAAAACGGGATTTTCATCAAGAAGTAGGCTAACTTATGGTAAGGTAAAAAGCATTTTTTTTCGTTTAATTTTCTGGCGATCCTGGAAGTGACCAATCTTTTGTCCACCAATCAACACACATTACTGTGTCTAGTTTGGTCCGCCATTGCTCTTATTAGCCCCTCAGGAGGGGGAAATAAACGCGTGCTAAAATTTGGTTAGCTCTATGAGAAGTTAGTTTTTCAAGGATCCCTGGAAATAATCAAATTTACTCTAAAATATCTGTTTTGAAGCAAAATGGCAGACTTCCTATGCCTTTTTGGGTATAGCTTCTATGGGGGCACAAACCAGTTCAATCTGTTGGCTGGTCCCAAGCCCGGATAAATGCAGAGGGTTGCGTCAGGAAGGGCATCCGGCGTAAAAACTGTGCCAAACAAATATGAGCGTTCATCTAAAGAATCCCATACCGGATCGGTCGTGGCCCGGGTTAACAACGCCCGCCCCTGGCACTGCTAACCTAGTGCTGTCTTGGAGGTGAAAAGAGTATCAGATCGAGTGATGAGACTAAAATTTGAAATTGAGGGTGCTATGTATAATGTGGTTAGCGGCTATGCACCACAGGTAGGATGTGACCTAGAGTTGAAAGAGAAATTCTGGAAGGAACTAGATGAAGTAGTTCTGAGCATCCCAGACAGCGAGAGAGTTGTGATTGGTGCAGATTGTAATGGACATATTGGTAAAGGAAACAGGGGCGATGAAGAAGTGATGGGTAAGTACGGCATCCAGGAAAGGAACTTTGAGGGACAGATGGTGGTGGACTCTGCAAAAAAGATGGAGATGGCTGTAGTAAACACTTATTTCCAGAAGAGGGAGGAACATATAGTGACCTACAAGAGCGGAGGTAGAAGCACGCAGGTGGATTATATTTTGTGCAGACGATGTAATCTGAAGGAGGTTACTGACCGTAAAGTAGTGGTAGGGAAGAGTGTAGCTCGACAGCATAGGATGGTAGTGTGTAGGATGACTCTGGTGGTGGGTAGGAAGATTAAGAAGACAAAGGTAGAGCAGAGAACCAGGTGGTGGAAGCTGAGAAAGGAAGAATGTTGTGCGGCCTTTCGGAAAGAGGTAAGACAGGCTCTCCATGGACAGCAGAAGCTCCCGGAAGACTCTTTCTAGACACAGATTTTAAATTTGAAGTGAGTGAAATTGAGGGGCTGAATTCTCCTCCACAAAATTTCATTTTTGAAGGACGTAACGAAATTTAACCTGTGTAACATTTTGTGTTTTTAACGGTATTTTATCCTAACCTGCACATTTTTTGGAGGATTTATGGTCCTTGATTTTTTTTCAGAAAATTTTTGATATTTTTACTGTAATTCCATTTTAATCTGAATGATTTGGGCCATTTTAAGATGGTCTTATTGTATTATTTACTGTAGTTTTCTTTAACCTATAAACGTTTTGGGGGGAGTATAGAATAAGATTATAGAAAGTGAACAGTTATATGTTTCATTTACAACTTGGGGGTTTACAGTAATTTTTTTTGCAGTGATTGTAAGGTTTTCAAGTTTTTATATTAACTTATGCGACTATTTTTCAGTTTTAAATTTTGGTGCAATAATAAGCATTTTACACGCAAAGTAGTTGCCGCGTCCCAAATCACTAAATACACGGCATTTGCATAATTTCAAAACAAGACCGAAAACTTCGTATGCATTCTGGATATCGAAGCCTTTACCATTTATCAGTTTATGACTAACTAAACAAAACAAGAACTTCACAAACGCTTACCAGACGATTATTTCCAACAGGAGGCATATACTCCGCGATGGGTCTGATTGCTGCTGCTACTTCGTCTGAATTCGAACGTGTGTGCTGTCTAAGTGGCTCAAATGGACAACATTTAATAAAGCTTCATAAAGCTCATATTCCTCACAGTCTTCGTGGGACACTTCAGAATAATGTTCATTGCTTGAATTATCAGAAAACTCCTTCCTACAGGATCCATGTTGCTGTCACAACGTCCTACGTCACGCCCCTGATCGGCTTTCTCCGCCACGTTTCCGTCCTTTTCCGGCGGATACAACAATGTGCGATCATTTGTTGCAGATAATGAAAAAACAAAATTGTTTCCTTCATAACAGATTTAGGATTCATGTTAAGCATAAAAACTGTATAATATTGGCCAAAAGGTGCATTGCGGTCCTTCCATTCCCTTTAATTAATGTGGTGTTATTTTAACCTGTGCAATGTTTGAAACTTTTACTGGAATTTCATTTTAGCATTCGCAGGTTTTTTTTTTTTTTTTTTTTTAATCTGTAAAACTAAAAAACATTTTTTTTCCTCTATTCATTACGTTACTAATTAACTATGTTAATTTTATTTTTACTTGAAGAACTTTTGGGGTTTTACAGTAGCATTTTTAATGCCTGTAAAACACTTTTTATTAGGCGGCAAAGTCATTTTTTAACCGTAGTGTATTTTTAACCCGTGAAACCTTGGTGTGGTGTGTTTGTTTACCTGTTAACTTTAACTCGTGCAATTTTGGGGGGGTTTACGGTCGTCTTATTTCAACCTGCACAACTTTAAGGGGCTTTAGATTCGTTTTAATTTAACACCACCTTTCGCTCGCAAGTCAGAGGGTATGGTAGCTAGCCAGTTAACATGAAAATGTTAACTAAATTGTCTACTTTGAACGAATGATACCAGTCACAACGCCCAGTTCAAAGATGTTTGTTCACCAAAAGCTGGCCATAGCTGTTCACGTATTTATGAGAAACCTTTCGCACTTACTATACGAGGTTTGGCAATCCTCCACAAAGGTCGAGATTATATACGTATCAAAGGGGCAGAAGTGAGATATATATTGCAAAGACCCTGACGCTGCATTAACGCCTTTTTGAGCCATTCGCTCCAGGAGGTCAAATCCTGCGGGAAATATCCATCTCTTCGCCTGCTAAATGCTCCATTGTATACAGGAGCAGTAGCAGAAATCCCAATGTTAGCCGTGACTTCTCACTGGAAATGAAACTGATCTTATTTTTTTGTTACTGTAACAAACGCTTCAAAATCAATGCATTGAACCATCTCACGTCTAGACGGCCGACAACATCGATATCGCCATGTATGGCGTTATTCTTTTCATTACAGTGACCCACGTTTTTCTCAGGGGATGCAGTCCAGACCCACCTACAGTAACAGAAAATCCATGATATAGAGAACATTTAATTTTAAAATACAAAAGTTTACCCCTCCTGCAAGCTTTATTTTAACCTATAACTTTTCCTTAGGGCGGCACGGTGCCGCAGCTAGAAAGCGTTGCCCTCACAGTTCTAAGGACCGGGGCTCTAATCATGGACCCACCTGTGTGGTGTTTGTATGTTCTCCCCGTGCCTATGTGGGTTTTCTCCGGGCACTTCGGTTTTCTCCCACATCCCCAAAACATGCATTAATTTGACACACTGAATTGCTCCAAGATGTGATTGTGAGTGCGACAATTGTCTGTCTCCATTTGACCTGTAACTGGCCGCCAACCAGTTCAGGATGTACCCTGCCTCCTCCCCGATGACTGCTTGGATAGGCTCTAGCACTCCCGTGACCTTCGTGAGGATAAGTGGCCCAGAAAATAGGTGGATAGATATAGACAATAATGAAATGTTCTCATTTAGCATCTGTGATGATGATGATGATTCTCTTCTTTTCCTTTTGGCTTGTCCCATTAGGGGTCACCACAGTGTGTCATCTCAGATGAACGCTCACGTTTGTTTGACACAGTTTTACGCTGGATGCCCTCTCTGATGCCAGCCCTCTGCATTTTACCCGGGGAGAGAAGCTTACAGCACCTGGTATTCCCAGGCAGTCTCGCATCCAAGTACTAACCAGGGCCAAACCCGCTTAGCTTCCGAAATCTGATGAGATCGGGCATTCTCACGGTTGCATGGCCGTAAGCATGATGATGATCATTTTTTGAAAATTGTATTTCTCTGACAGGGAGTTTCAACATTTTCTGATTTGGAACTTTATTTCTGATATTGACAGTTTCAACACTTTCATGTTTTACTTCTGTATTGATGGCAAGTTATGACATTACTCTGATGATGGACAATGGTGGCATTTATTCCTTCAATGATGGAAAGTTACAAAATTGTCTTTTTCATGTGTGATTAGTGTAGCCCCACACCTGCTCCCCCAGGTAAAGAGCCCTTGAGATGGTTTTAATCGTGATTAAGTTCGAATGATTCACTGATGTGTTGCACCTTGCAGGCCGGCATGATCCGGACTGACGCAGATGAGTACTTCATCGAACCTCTGGAGAGAGGCACTCAGGAGCTGGAGGACAAGGGCAGAGTCCACGTGGTGTACCGCAGATCGGCCGTGCTGCAGGGCCTTTCCGACATCTCCTTGGACTACCACGTGCCAGGTAGGATGTGTCCGCTAATAATGACAAGCGAACCAACAAATGGGTGCCCACCTTTATGCTTTAAGTAGATTGTTAGAGATGTTTGTTTTGCTTTGTACTGCCACCTACTGGATTGGAGGTGTAATGCCCCTTAATTTATTCCTACATACATTATATCTTAATTATTTCGTTTTATACTGGATAAAGGATGTAAGGATTCATTTTTTAAACCTAAATTATTCCTTTTGTACGTTGTGTCCGTTCACTGGGCAATGGTTGCTGCACAATGAATACGTTATAGACACCGTCAACATCAGGTTCTCTGTATATTATACTCCAATCCTGGTGCGCTAGACTAGTAATTCCCAAACAGTGTGCCGGGGTACCTTAGTGTGCCGTGAGTGCTCTTCACGTGTGCTGTGGGAAATTATCCAATTTTATGTAATTGCTAAAAAAAACTCATTTATTTCCAAGAAATAATGTATCTTTATTCATCTATTTATGCCAGTGAGGCACAATGACAGACAGAACAAAAAATTCCTGTTGTATTAGATGGCAGGAAGTACATACAGTAATGAATCTATCCGTTTTTGGTGACATTTACTTTTGTTGGTGTGCTGTGGGATTTTTCAATTGTAAAATATGTGCCTTGCCTCTATAAAGGTTGGAAATCACTACGCTAGACTGTTGTTCAAGGCACTGATTACTTCTTCAGGTCTTGTTCATTTACTAATAGATTTGATCATGTATGTTTCTTTTTTCAGCCTTCTTTTTAAAGACACAGTCATGAAGCGTAGAAACTGGTCCATAAATGGTTGGCAATCTTACAGATTAGCAGGCCACTGGTTGTTTTAATTCTCACAATATTCGTACAGAATTGATCAATTATTGTCACACTGTGTGATGTTATCCTACTTGGTTTATTGATTGGTTAAAAAAAAAAAAGAGCTATACTTTGCGTTAATGAAGTCCTATTTTTCAGTTACATTAGAGTTATTGGGTTGATTTTGCACCCGCCACAGATAAATTCGTTGTTGTTGGCTACGGAAAACATTTCTTCCATCTATTCTGTAACAGTTTTGCACTTCAACCAGGTATTTGATATTTAAAGATCATAATGGAATTTTTCTTTTTTTCCATTTAGAGTCTCTAACATTAGACATTCCATTAAATTGGCAATGTCATAGTTGTATTGCAAGTTACAAATGAATGGAAAGAGATAGAAATTTTTTTTTTTACGCTTTTATACTTCTTTTGCTAGGTTTGGTGCTCACATTATATTTCTCAGAATGCAATATAGTATGGGTCGTCAAAGATTGGTAAAATTTTGCTAAAACAGCTGGCAATGTGGGGAGCTCTGCGTTGAAAACGGTTGGCATTGAATAGGTTAAATGATCTTTTGTAATCTTGCAGCTGATGAAAACATTTTCTTGGTGGAGGGGACAAAAAGGGTATTTGAGTGGTTTCAGCTGTCAAAATAACACAGAGAAATATTGATTTTCTACCAGAGGTTGTGTCAACTGTGCCCATGTTGTTGCTAAATCTATGCACTTCACTCACATTTAGAAAAAACAGACGGCACAGGTGTTAAATTCCACATCTCCCACAATTCACAAACAAAAAAGGGAAAATAATACAGATCTCTTGACTGCTCAGCATAGAGCTGTGACTGCCCCATAATTTCCTGATCTTCCATAAAGTACTTTTTGGATAATTTTACATAAACAGGTATAAAAAAATTACTTTGTCACGTTGTTGCTTGGCCCCAATTTTAAACACATTACACTGTCACAGTGAACATTCCACCTTGTTAACTCCTGTTTAAACGTAAAAGCGTTAAATTACAGCTTTCCCACATAGATATGATAGATCTGTCTGAAATGTCATACTCGTTTAAAGTTTATATTAAACAGGATACACATTTCTTGAAGAGGATAACTTTTGAGTGCCTTTCCTCTGGAGTCGTCGATATGGATAAAAGGCGAAATTTTTAGCCCAAAGCTCGGCTGATTGATGCTCTTTATCACTTTTGTTATTGACGTTGATGGAAATGCTGCAATCTGGAGCTCGTCTGACACTTTTCCCACTGTACTCTGTTTAGTGTTTTATCTTCTTAGGTGGCACAGCAGTACATCAGGTGTGTGTTTTTTTTTTTTTTTTTCATGTACCGGTCAAACACAATATGGTGTTAGTATGCTGCAATAGAGGTACACAAAACCATGAAGTATGTAATAAAGTATGTAAAATTAGGGTGCACACAACATTAAATCTGGTGTATATGGTACTTTAGAGATGGAGAGACCAATCATATCAACAAACCTTTAGAAAAAGAGCTACTGTATCTACTGTACTTCTTGCTTACTGGTTAATGCGAGAGACTGCTGGTTACACACTTCAGAAATAGAAAAAATGCTCACATTTCTTTAATTATGGTATTATTAGTAATCATCAATCATTAACAGTCATCAATTATAATAATTAGCATGTTGGAGGGTTTCCCAAATTGGTCTGGGGCTTTATTCCCTTGGTATGGTCACCCAGGGCAAACAGGTCCTAGATGAGGGAGACAAAGGACGCAAAAAGACCCCTTTCGATTAGTACAAATATTTGAGTTTGTTTTCCTTCGCCTGAATGATGGTCACAGGGGCCCCCCTTTGGAGTCAGGACTGGAGATGTGGCACAATTGTGAATGCACCTCTGGAACCTGTCCAGGCACAGGCCAAAAGGACAACGTGCTTCCCCCTCCCCATGGCCTCAACACTTGTGGGAGGGGCCAAGGGGGTTGCATGTGGTGTGATCTTGGCGGCGGGCGAAGTAGGGGAACATGGGGTCCTATCCCTGGCTACAGAAACTGTCTCTAGAGATGTGGAACATCGTGTTCCTGGTAGGGAAAGAGCCTGTCCTGGGGTGCAAATTTGGGAAATTCCAACTAAAAATTCTTTTGCTTGCCTCGACACACTCTGGCACCAGTCTTCTTTGAAAGGAGTTGGACTTTCTTCCACTCTGGCGATGCGCACAGTGAGAGGCACCAAGCAGGTTTTGATGTACTGATGGACCCATGTCTCTGTGCCTGTATGTTGGGGTGCACCCCAGTGTACGAGAAGGTAGACTCCTTCCTCCTTTGGATGGGTGGATGGCTCCTGACTGTCTGTCCCTCATTCTGCTTGATGAGTGCATAGCTCAGGGGGGCAATGACAATGAAACCTGGTAGGACATGTTTGGGAAATACATTTTTCCCCCCTTCATCTGAACAAAAGTGTGGGGTTTTGTTGTTAGACACAAGTGCTCGTCATGGATTGTCCATAAGAAATACAATGTTCAGAAATAAGGGTTTCCATATGTACACTTGGCATCAGGGCACCCTTGGCTGCAGCTCAATGATCAACTTTATGGTAGTATCATTGGACTTACAGCCTTATGTCTTGGACACTCTGGTAAAGAGAGGGGCGGAACTGTCAACTGATCACCACCTCATGGTGTTTTTGCTATGATGGTGGGTGAAGATTCCAGTCCGACTTGGGAGACCCAACTGTATTTTCAAGTTCTGCTTTGAACGTTTGTCAAAGTCCGGAGTCAGAAGGAGTTTCAACTCATACATCTGGCAGAACTTCCCTATGTCTCGGAGGACACTGGGGACATTGAGCCTGAGTGGACTATGTTCTGTGCCTCCATCGTCAACATGGATGACTGAAGCTGTAGTCGTAAGGTCAGTGCCTGTCATGGCGGCAATCCCTGAGAACATTGGAGGACACCATTGAAAAGGGATGCTATAAAGTTGAAGAAACTAGTTTTCCATTTACCACTTCTATACTATTCTGAGTAAATCACACTATCCCATCTTCTTCTTTCTTCTTCTTCTTTTCCTTTCGGCTTGTCCCGTTAGGGGTCGCCACAGCGTGTCATCTTTTGCCATCTTAGCCTATCTCCTGCATCTTCCTCTCGAACCCCAACTGCCCTCATGTCTTCCCTCACCACATCCATAAACCTTCTCTTTGGTCTTCCTCTCGCCCTTTTGCCTGGGAGCTCCATCCTCAGCATCCTTCTACCAATATACTCACTCTCTCGCCTCTGAACATGTCCAAACCATCGAAGTCTGCTCTCTCGAATCTTGTCTCCAAAACATCCAGCTTTGGCTGTCCCTCTAATGAGCTCATTTCTAATCCTATCCAACCTGGTCACTCCGAGCGAGAACCTCAACATCTTCATTTCTGCCACCTCCAGTTCAGCTTCCTGTTGTTTCTTCAGTGCCACCGTCTCTAATCCGTACATCATGGCCGGCCTCACCACTGTTTTGTAAACTTTGCCCTTCATCCTAGCAGACACTCTTCTGTCACATAACACACCAGACACCTTTCGCCAGCTGTTCCAACCTGCTTGGACCCGTTTCTTCACTTCCTGACCACACTCTCCATTGCTCTGTATTGTTGACCCCAAGTATTTGAAGTCGTCCACCCTCGCTATCTCTTCTCCCCGTAGCCTCACTCTTCCCCCTCTACTTTTCTCATTCACGCACATATATTCTGTTTTACTTCGGCTAATCTTCATTCCTCTCCTTTCCAGTGCATGTCTCCATCTTTCCAATTGTTCCTCTGCGTGCTCCCTGCTTTCACTGCATATGACAATATCATCTGCGAACATCATGGTCCAAGGGGATTCCAGTCTAACCTCATCTGTCAGCCTATCCATTACCACTGCAAACAGGAAGGGGCTCAGAGCTGATCCCTGATGCAGTCCCACCTCCACCTTAAATTCCTCTGTCACACCTAAGGCACACCTCACCATTGTTCTGCTGCCATCATACATGTCCTGTACTATTTTAACATACTTCTCTGCCACACCAGACTTACGCATGCAGTACCACAGTTCCTCTCTTGGTACTCTGTCATAGGCTTTCTCTAGATCCACAAAGACACAATGTAGCTCCTTCTGACCTTCTCTGTACTTTTCCACGAGCATCCTCAAGGCAAATAATGCATCTGTGGTACTCTTTCTAGGCATGAAACCATACTGTTGCTCGCAGATACTTACTTCTGTCCTGAGTCTAGCCTCCACTACTCTTTCCCATAACTTCATTGTGTGGCTCATCAACTTTATTCCTCTATAGTTCCCACACCTCTGAACATCCCCTTTGTTCTTAAAAATGGGAACTAGAACACTTTTCCTCCATTCTTCAGGCATCTTTTCGCCCGCTAGTATTCTGTTGAATAAGTTGGTCAAAAACTCCACAGCCATCTCTCCAAATTGCTTCCATACCTCTACCGGTATGTCATCAGGACCAACTGCCTTTCCATTTTTCATCCTTTGTAGTGCCTTTCTGACTTCCCCCTTAGTAATCATTTCCACTTCCTGGTCCTTCACTCTTGCCTCTTCAACTCTTCCTTCTCTCTCATTTTCTTCATTCATCAACTTCTCAAAGTATTCTTTCCATCTATTTAGTACACTACCGGCACCAGTCAACACATTTCCATCTCTATCCTTAATCACCCTTACCTGCTGCACATCCTTCCCATCTCTATCCCTCTGTCTGGCCAACCTGTAGAGATCCTTTTCTCCTTCTTTCGTGTCCAACCTGGTGTACATGTCTTCATATGCCTCTTGTTTAGCCTTTGCCACCTCTACCTTTGCCCTACGTCGCATCTCGATGTACTCCTTTCGCCTCTCCTCAGTCCTCTCAGTATCCCACTTCTTCTTCGCTAATCTCTTTCCTTGTATGACTCCCTGTATTTTGGGGTTCCACCACCAAGTCTCCTTCTCCCCTTTCCTACCAGATGACACACCAAGTACTCTCCTGCCTGTCTCTCTGATCACCTTGGCTGTCGTCGTCCAGTCTTCCGGGAGCTTCGGTTGTCCATCGAGAGCCTGTCTCACCTCTTTCCGGAAGGCCGCACAACATTCTTCCTTTCTCACCTTCCACCACATGGTTCTCTGCTCTACCTTTGTCTTCTTAATCTTCCTACCCACCACCAGAATCATCCTACATACTACCATCCTATGCTGTCGAGCTACACTCTCCCCTACCACTACTTTACAGTCAGTAACCTCCTTCAGATTACATCGTCTGCACAAAATATAATCTACCTGCGTGGTTCTACCTCCGCTCTTGTAGGTCACTATATGTTCCTCCCTCTTCTGGAAATAAGTGTTCACTACAGCCATCTCCATCCTTTTTGCAAAGTCCACCACCATCTGCCCTTCAAAGTTCCTTTCCTGGATGCCGTACTTACCCATCACTTCTTCATCGCCCCTGTTTCCTTTACCAATATGTCCATTACAATCTGCACCAATCACAACTCTCTCGCTGTCTGGGATGCTCAGAACTACATCATCTAGTTCCTTCCAGAATTTCTCTTTCAACTCTAGGTCACATCCTACCTGTGGTGCATAGCCGCTAACCACATTGTACATAACACCCTCAATTTCAAATTTTAGTCTCATCACTTGATCTGATACTCTTTTCACCTCCAAGACATTCTTAGCCAGCTCTTCCTTTAAAATAACCCCTACTCCATTTCTCTTCCCATCTACTCCGTGGTAGAATAATTTAAACCCTGCTCCCAAACTTCTAGCCTTACTACCTTTCCACCTGCTCTCTTGGATGCACAGAATATCAACCTTTCTCCTAATCATCATGTCAACCACTCCTGTGCTTTTCCTGTCATAGTCCCAACATTCAAAGTCCCTACACTCAGTTGTAGGCTCTGTGCATTCCTCTTTTTCTTCTGACGCTGGATCCGGTTTCCTCCTCTTCTTTGTCTTCGACCCACAGTAGCTGAATTTCCACCGACGCCCTGTAGGTTAGCAGTGCCGGGGGCGGGCGTTGTTAACCCGGGCCACGACCGATCCGGTATGGGATTCTTTAGATGAACGCTCATATTTGTTTGGCACAGTTTTTACGCCGGATGCCCTTCCTGACGCAACCCTCTGCATTTATCCGGGCTTGGGACCGGCCTACAGATTGCACTGGTTTGTGCCCCCATAGGGCTGCATTAAATCACACTATCCCATCACTGGTGAGATATTTTTCAACCGGTTCATGTGGTCTTTGGGGACTAACTGGTGCACATGAGCACCATGTTGGTGACCCTAAAATTTGTTATTCTTCACAAAACTATTAGATCTGGTGTGTCTTATCTCAGAGTCCCAGTCATGCGTTGCTTTGACATTCAACTTACTTCACAGAGAGACTAAACAATTATTCCACCTAAAAAAAAAAATACTTGTATAGCGGCGACCTTTCGTATCGACCGTTCACTCTCCTGACGTTATGCCACCTTTGATATTTCTGCAATTAATGTCAGTGCTATTGAGTATTCTCTCGCCGTGCTCAGTGTGGATTCTTTTGGAGTGAGAAACAGCAGAAGCTCCTTGCTGATGTTGTTGATGATGATGGCAGGAGTGCTTGGGATCGAACAACTTTTTCTGAATAAATTGCTTTAAATCCCATGTGACTTGTTAGGGTTAGGGTTAGGGTTGACTGTGCTTTATGATATCACAGTAACAAATATGGAATGCAATGTTGCTATCTAATGCTTTTTTTTTTGTTTATTTGTTATGGTTGGTTGCCTGATTCCACATTTTTGGTCAATTTGCTTGATAGGACTCTTAGCATGAGCCGCTATTGAACACTCTTTTGTGAAAAAAAGCTTAGACAAAGGCTGTGAAGTGATGTTTGATGCTGTGGATGCTGGTGCCAATCCCAGCAGCCATTGGGAAGGAGGCAGGGTACACCCTGAACTGGTTGCCAGCCAATCACAGGGCACATGGAGACAGACATCAGTCACACTCATAATCACACCTATGGGCAATTTGGAGTGTCCAATTAATGCATGTTTTTGGGATGTGGGAGGAAACTGGAGTGCCCAGAGGAAACCCACGCAGACATGGGGAGATCATGCAAACTCCACACAGGTGGGGTCTGGATTTCAACCGCAGTCCTCAGAAACCGTGAGGCTAACATTCTACTACTGCTCCATCATGCCGCTTTTTCACTTATTTTTTTATTTAATAATGGCCATCAATTATTTGTCGGTTTTCACAATTTGCGGTTGGACCAAGGTCCTAAGCCCTGCAAATATTGGGGTTTCGCTGTAGAATGTGTTTAAAGGATTTTATTCAATTGAAATGTGTTTATGGCCAGATGGAGGGGTAAAACTATGACAAAAATTGTATGGGCTCTTTATATCGCAGGATTTTGCTCATTAAAGTAAGGTCCGGAACATATTCCCCATGAAAAACGGGTGTTCACTGTTGACTACTGAGTTCGTAGCTCACACTAGCCTGCTTGAGAGTATCCTCAACATTATAGTCAAGGTCATGCAAGCTGTGGGAAGTTGGCCCGTCGTAGCTCTTATCGTGCCATGCGCGAAACAGGGGTCTTATTTCTCGCTTGCTTGGTTGTTCAGCTCTATTCTGCCTGCACTCCTCACAGCAAAACAGCCGTGCGCCACGTCGTGTTTTCCCGTATAACCAAGTTTCGCTATACCGTGGGCCAAATAAAGCAAACAACATGGCAGCCAGGAGGATTTTGAGAGGTGAGGTGTTAATCATCTGCATGTCGGGAACAGATAATAGTGTTGTGGTGACTAACTTTGTTTGTTTTGGGTTTTTTTCTTCATTGTACAGAGTTAATTAGGCATGAGTGGTTCAAGGGCATCACAACATGAGGCTGAGAATGACCTTGTACTCTTTTGTGAGTCCATCTGCCACACGTGATTGAATTTCAATCAGAAATGTTGTATTTTCACCCTGCCATGACCTCATTAGTTTAGAATTTAAATAATCATCCATCCGTTCATTTTCTGAGCCACTTATCCTCCTAAGGGTTCGCTGGAGTGCTGGAGTCTATCCCAGCTATCTCAGGAGGCGTGGTACACCCTGAACTGGTGGCCAGCCAGTTGCAGGCCAAATAGAGACAGACAACAGCCGCACTCATAATCACACCTAAGGGCAATTCAAAGTAAACCAGAGGGCCTGGAGAAAACCCACGGAGGCACGGGGAGAACATGAAAACAGGCAGGGCCTAGATTTGAACCCCGGTCCTCAGAACTGCGAGGCCAGCATTCTAACCAGATAAGCGCCGTGCCGCTTTAGCTGAGGAATGTCCCTCTTTTCACTTTCTTGCTGTCACAAAATGAGAGACTATCCTATGACATTAGACATATGGCATATGACATTGAGGAAATGAAAAAAAGACTTTATCGCACACTTCTCCAAAGAGGAAAAGCGTGTTTGCTTCAAGCTGTCAGTCAAAGTCACAGTTGATTGAGCAAAGCCAATGTGATATTTGCATTCATCAAAATTGTGCCCAATCAGCTGTCAGTGACGGTGCTGTTAACGGGGCTCAGGTTACGACATTTTCTACATCTTGCTGGGAATTACGCCACATGTCTTCCGTTAGAACTCAGTGCTGACTTTGATTTTGTGGCACATTTTTTAAATTCATTTTTATTTCCTTTTTTTTACACTGTTGGGATGCCACTCCGATTCAGACTTGCCTGTACACTGTAAGACTGAACTGTGATTTTGAGCGGGAACACTGTATTGTTTTTTAAAATTGATTTATTTTGTATTCTTGTATCCTTGGTTCTTTTTATTCAATTAATTTATTCATCTTCCATTACGCTTATCCTCACAAGTGTCACAGGCGTGCCGGAGCCTGTCCCAGCTATCTTCAGGCAAGGTGGGGATGGGGAAATGCAAACACCATGCGTGAGACTGATATTCGAACCCCGGTCCTCAAAACTGAGGTCAATGCACTAACCAGTTGCTCCATAGTACCACCGATATAGTGTAACAAAATATAAATTCAAACTGATTCAAACTTATAATATAAAACAAAAACAAGTTAAACATTCTACATTTGTTTTTATTATTATAGATTGTGTTTATTATTGTTCAGTCTCTACATGTATATTATGTATGTATGTACATATGTATTTATGTGTGTATGTATGTATCTACATATGTATTTATGTGTGTATGTATGTATGTACATATGTATTTATGTATGTATGTACGTATGTACATATGTATTTATGTATGTATGTATGTACGTATGTATTTATGTATGTATGTATTTATGTATGTATGCATGTATGTATGTATGTACATATGTATGTATGTATGTATGTACATATGTATGTATGTATGTACATATGTATGTATGTACGTATGTACATATGTATGTATGTACGTATGTACATATGTATTTATGTATGTACGTATGTACATATGTATTTATGTGTGTATGTATGTATCTACATATGTATTTATGTATGTACATACGTACATACATACGTATGTATGTATGTACGTATGTACGTACGTACGTACGTACGTATGTACGTATGTACGTACGTATGTACGTACGTACGTACGTATGTACGTATGTATGTACGTATGTACGTATGTATTTATGTATGTACGTACGTACGTATGTATGTACGTACGTACGTACGTACGTATGTATGTACGTATGTATGTATTTATGTATGTACATATGTATTTATGTACGTATGTATGTACGTATGTACGTACGTATGTACGTACGTATGTACGTACGTATGTACGTATGTATGTATGTACGTACATACATATGTACATATGTACGTATGTATTTATGTACGTATGTACATATGTACACATGTATTTATGTATGTATGTATGTACATTATGTATGAATGTGTACACACACACAGGCATATATATAATTTGTGAGCATTATATCCGTTATTTTTATTTATACTCGTCCTGTCACATCATGTCACATCACATATTCTTTTAGTTTTCTTTCCACAAATACTTCACTGAAGCATAACTATTACGACACATGATACGTCATTGTCAAATTTAGTTTTCCTCATTTTTAGGAATGAAAAGGAGATCCAGTTTAAGTGTGTTTCACTTTTGGTTAATAAATTTAAAAATAGGGTGATCACAATGGTTGTACTTTGCAGTGGTATACTCTGATGTAATGATATAACACAATATTAAATGATATAATAAGTTATCTAAATGTGGACTTTTAAGTGATGGTGAATCTTGTAGTGATGCCACACATGATGTAATATCATGGCGTTCAACTCCCGAAATCTCAGAACATGTAAAAAAAAAATCCTCAAAATCCCATGCTGGTTCATTAACCCCACCCAATCCATAGAGAACCCCCCTCATTTTCCTTCTGTCTGTCTGTCTGGATGAGTGGGAGCAACGTTCCATAAAGCTAGATGAAACTTGTGCCTGGAAAGTCTATGTCTGGAATGAACACACACAGTGGATCCTTTATTAGGCGTATAGAACTAGAGCATCGAGTTGAATAATATCTGTTAGTTTATCCGCTTTCAACATCGGTCATGGTCAACCTCGTCAGGGTTGTGGGGGGCTGGAGCTTTTCCCAGCTAACTTTGGGCAAAGGGCGGACTCCGCCCTGAACTGGTCGCCAGTCAGTTGCATGGCACGAGTTGAATAATAAGTTTCACTAAATCCATTTCACACTGCCTGTCAAAGAAAGCCTTTCACAGTCTTTTTCGACTGTTAGGGAGTGTTCCTGTCTCACGGAAATGCACTTCGACTGCAGTAGAATGGCCTTTGTTAAGACGACTAGGGGCAACGCTATTCTGAGGCTACTTCTGGAGCGCAGTGTCAAAAAATAATCTTTTTTTAACCTGTTTTGAGGTGGCGGTCCTGTCTCATGAAAATTACCTACTACTCACCAAGCCCAACCAAGGCCAGTGACATTTCTCACCATGATGACTATGTGCAAGGGCAACAGCGTGGCTTTTTATCAGGCCCAGACTTATAAGAAAAAAAAAAATCTTCTGTTTTGAGCACCTCACCCCCTGTACTTCTGGGCCAATGTTGAGTACAGCTTTTGTTAATGTGCAATTTGATGAGTTTTTAAAGTTTCCATGACGACGAAGGACAGATTTAGTGAGTGTGTACTTGTCAAACTTCGAGACTGAGCGCACACACCATCCTTCTACAAAGGGAAAATCCAGTGCTTGCATTTACAGTGTATCCAATAGGTCTTGTAATATGTACCCTATTTTGACTATGTGATGTTAAATCCTCTTTTTTGAGAAGATTTTTATCGACAATTACGAATTTTCAGGGGCGCTGCCATTTTCGCGAGTCACATGATCTACGTGGGCGTATATGACGTGTACCGTGCCGTTCCAAACGCTGGATGACATGGGACACCATTATGTCCAGTGCTGATTTCTCGGATTTATCCTCATCTGATGAAGAAATAGCAGTATCGGTTGATCGGGAAGATGGAGGAATACTTCCATACAGATTTGAACGTGTGGCTGTAATTAATGTTGAATATTTGGATGGTTCTTCGGGCGGAATGACTCAGAGTCTGACTACTTGGAGGCCTTTGCGCGACATAAGTGCGTAAACAAAGGCCCCCGGGAGCTCCAGGCCGGCAGCCGCGGATTGTTCTTCAGACGGGAATGACGCGGAAGCTGACGAGCGAGCTATGGCGGTGGGCCGCAAGCTGAGCTTCTAGGCATGGAAGCCCTTAGCCCCGGAACGGCGAAGTTAGGCTAAAGGCCTCCGCCGCCACTGAAGGCGGGCCACGAGCTCCGGCGGCAGGCTGCGAGCAAAGCTTCGACATCTGGGGAGGCCTTTAGCCGAGCTTCGGTGGTTGCAGAGGCCTTTAGCCTAGCTTCAGCGACCTGGGCTAACGAAGCGGGCGGTGGAGGTGGAGCTCGCTTACCCGTCCGAGGAACCAACCGCGTCATTGCGCCTGAAGAACCATCCGAATATTGAACATTAATTACAGCCACAGGTTCAAATCTGTATGCAAGTATTCCTTCGTCTTCCCGATCAACCGATACTGCTCTTTCTTCATCAGATTAGGATGAATCTGAGAAGTCAGTGCTGGGCATAATGGTGTCCCATGTAATCCAGCGTTTGAAACCGCACAGTACACGTCACATACACCCACGTACATCATGTGACTCGCGAAAATGGCAGCGCCCCTGAAAATTCATCATTGTCAACAAAAATCTTCTCAAAATACTATGAAATGAGAGAGGATTTAGCATCACGTTGTCAAAATAGGGTACATGTTTCATGACCTATGTGATACACTGGATTTCTCCAATAAAGATCCGAAAGATCTGCACAGCAATATACTGGTTAGCAGTGCTGCATCACACTTTGCTCCGGCTTTCTAACACATGAATAAGTGAGTGAACGTGACTGTGAAGGTTGTTTATCTCTGTGCCCTGCGATTGGCTGGCAACCAGCCCAGCATCCACCCCACTTTTCTGTCAATTAAGATAAGATCCAGCTCATCCAGGACCCTCCTGAATTCTAGTGCAATTGAAAATAGATGGATAGATTGTATTTTCATTGGTGGAGGCAGCACTTCACCATCAAGATGACCAATTAAGCTTGTTCATCAGTGAATTTGTGCGTGTGGCGCAGTCAGCAGACACAAATGCGACACAACAATCATCAGCTCTTCTCAGTTTTTGGCTTTGATTTCCTATGAAATTTTTCACATAGGGCTTGAAAATGGCAGAGCTTCACCCAGCTTAGAGAAGCGCTCAAGATATGGCAGAAGAAACAGGGTATGGGTTATGTAATTTGTTGTAACTTACATCAGAGGTGCCTTTTGGGAAACAGGCAGCTAAAGATGAATTCGGAAATTTCACTCCAAAACGACAACTATTAGAATGTGGGCTTTTAAAAACTCACTTTTAAAATAATACAGGTATGTCTCCGTCAGAGCTGTTTAATGTCACCCCACAAAGTTGCTCTGAAGCCTGTGTAGTCAAGAAGAACCGTTTTCCGTAGTCATGAAACCCACTAGTCAGTCAGTTAAGCTTCACCTCCAAGCAGATGGTCCGTGGTTTTGCCAACCGTCTGTTAGCTGTTTTTTTTCCTTTCCTTTTCTTTTTTTTGTCTGGAGGGCAAAAGGGAATCTTTTTTGGGGCCTGTGAGAAGAAGTAGTAAAAAGGTGCCATGCCACTCGCTTCAACATGCACATTTAAAAGCGTCAAGCGGCATCAATTCCTGGTAGCAGGTGACAAGGTCAAATATGCCCTGAATGGGCTCGTGCCCACCCGGTGTTTTTAAGACCTCTTGTTACATAGGTGGCCACGATCAAGATATTTCCTGCGACCAAGTGACATCACCTGTTATCTGGGGTTAACTATTAATTTGTTCAAGAAGATGACATACCTAGATGTATTTGAATCCATATCACTCAGTGGAAAAGTGCCTACAGTAAATGCAATTCCTGCTTCTTTAGGGCGTCACCTATTATTTAGGGTGAGGTGTTTTTATTTTCTTTCAAATTGCTTGGGGCAATGGTGGGTGTAATAAAGTTCATTTCTGCTACTCCATGACATCAACTGTTATTTAGGGGTTATGTATTTGTTTGTTTACAAATTCAACCAAATTGTACTGTTACCAACCCTACTGCCTTGGTGCATGGAAAGAGAGCTATAGTAAAGCTAATTTTTGCTACCAAGTGTCATCACTTGCTGTGGAAGTACTGGGAGGGTGGTACACACATCTGACTTTGGGGCAGCCAGCGTGGGTTCAATTCCTGCTCATTGATCGTGTCAATACGTACCATGCGATTGACTGGCGACCAGTTTTGGGTGTACTGCACTTTTCGCCCAGTTAGTTGGGATTGGCTTCAGCACTACCATGACCCTCCTCAGTATAAGTGGCTTGGAAAATGGATGGCTGGAAGGAAGGGTGTTTATTTGTTGAAGGAGATGATGTGCCCAGTGAAGCATGCCAAAGCAAACGGTATTGCTAACAGTAATTCCGAGTGATATTACCTGTTATCTCAGGTGAGGTGTTTTCATTTTGTAATACCGCAAACGGCTTGGAAAACGGATATATGGATGGTGGAACGTTGGATATTGTTATGTCTTGGATTTATTTCGGTGGGGAGGCTTTTTTCAAGAAGACTCTGCACCTGGCATACCAAACCAAACTGTATTTCTTAGTGTAAGCTAACGTGTTTAAGATGCACCCAGTGAAGCCTTCAAGAAATTCCGAGTTTAAATGAATACTTGTATTGTTGCTGGTATGATCTTGATTTCACTCTCTAAATGCGTTATACATACTGTAGAGTTTCCTGACTTTCCAGCTGTCTTGAATCCAGCATAAGGGCATCCATTAGATGTGGTGATTAAACATTACCAAACAGCCAATGCACGATTTTTCAAAGTGCGGCTAATGCAACACCGGAGCCATCTTGAACTTTAATGAGTCCAAGTAGACACGTGTGTGGTACATCTGGAGAGATGGAGGTTGTTGTGGTTATGAAAATTCTGGAATAACGGTCTGAGGTAGTGTGCCCCTTCCAACCAGCCCAGCAATCCTCTTATCAGGCCCAACAACCGCAGCGAAGGTCCTCCACCGTCTTGCAACACTTTGGATATTAGCTTCCATTTTCACACATCAGTGGAAATATGAGCACGAGAAACCGAGTGTCTGGGGGTGCGTCAGTGATCGTCGCGATCAGTCCGGCGGCGCTCTGGAAGGTGCTCTTTGGCCAGTGGGTGTAAGAGGGAGGGGGAGGCAACTCTTCTGGAGGGTTCTGGTGTGGAGTGAAGTGTCATCAGGTTCCAAAGATAAAAAGGATTTATATTTGTCGCATGGCTGTGCTAAGCTAAGAGTGGGGGTGGCTGAGGGCGGAGGAATTTCGTAAGATGGCATAAAAGGGGGAACTTTTGAGGGTGGACGTGGGGTCTGAGAATTCACATGATAGATGCATCGTACATTGGTGCCTTGACATACGAGTTTAATTTGCTCCACGACTCAACTTTTTACCTGATTTCCTCATATATCAGTCAATCAGTATGCGTAAGTCACAGCCCACAGCAGCTTCTCTTCTCATTATACATTCCTCATTTGACTTTGGTTACAAAATGCCTTCTCTGGAAAAATAGTCTCCAGTTCTGAAGAAAATTAAGCATACAAAAGACAAAAATTGGCAATGGATTTGCCGCCCCCAAATTCCACTGAACATAAATATTCTGTGTCTAGGTTTAAAAGTGGCGCGATAGCGCTGCTATCCCATTGGCTATTACTGTAGCATTTTCCTGGCATTCCATTGGCTCGGAGGGACGTCAGTCTTTACCCATGATCCTTTTCGTTTCCTTTGGACACTCGAGTGTCATTGACTCACACGCTGTCACACGCTAGCGCACATTAGTAAAGTACAACTATTTTGTGAGTTTTTTGTTTGTGTTTTGGCAAGTTTATTCATATTCCTTCACTGTGGGCCCCAAGAAACTTTAGTAAAATTAAGTTGTGTGCATGCGTACATTTGTACAAATGTTTTCTCTCAGCTGTCAAATGTTTGCCTCCTCCTCCATCCCCCACAATGCATTTTGCATCTCACTCACCCTTCTCTTAGTATAGTCACTAAATGCCAAAGGTAAATCAACAATTTTTAATCTTCTTTACATTATGTACTTTGCTTATTTTTTGGCGGTCTCTCTAACCTTGTCTCCTAAACATCCAACTTATGATGTCCTCTAATGAGCTCATTTCTAATCAGATACTTACTTCTGTCCTGAGTATAGCCTACAGTACTCTTTCCCATAACTTCGTTGTGTGGCTCATCATCTTTATTCCTCAGTAGTTTCCACAGTTCTGAACATCGCGTTTGTTCTTAAAAATGGGGACTACCACACTTTTCCGCCATTTTTCTGGCATCCTCTCTCCTGCTCGTATTGTTTTGAATAAGTTGGTCAAAAACTCCACACCCACCTCACCAAAGTGTTTCCATACCTCCACTGGTATGTCATCAGGACCAACTGTCTTTCCATTTTTCATTCTGTTCAGTACCTTTCTAACTTCTCCCTTACTAATCAAAGCCACTTTCCGGTCATTCACGCCTGCCTCTTCTACTCTACCTTCTCTACTTGACAGAACTGTATAACATTTCTAGGGAAACTTTACCTCTTGGTCCAAATGTGGCGAGAGTGCATAGGACTAAACTACTCCTACCATGTGACATCCCCTTTTATTTGGGGTGAGATTTTTTTTATTTATCTGTTTATTTATTTTGAAGAAGACAACAGGTGAAGATTCCCTGAACTAATATTTCACTATCTTAAAGTTGCTATAGTAATAGCAGCTATTATATGGGTTGATGTGTTTATTTTTAGTACACCAAGCCGGACATTTCAGAATTTCCACTCGTCTTGCAAGTAGAAGTCACAAGGTTTTGTCTTAGTGGAGTTTTATAGTTTGGGCTTCCATCAACCCCCCCCCCCCCCCAATACCTTTGGTCATATCTATAGTTTATAAGCGTGAAGATGTATTAGCACATCTGGGGAAAACCACTTTGGGAAGTCAATTACTTGACCGACTTGATTTAATGAAACGGTCTCGTTTCCTTGGCATCTGGCGATAATGGTGCTTGAATCCTAATTGTCTTTAGGCTACAAAAGTCATTCATTCATTCGTTTGTTTTGTCTTTAAAGTGGTGGATGTTTGTGGTAAATGAATGCATATGTGTATGAGAAACATTTTAAAGCAATTTCCCTTGATCAAGTTATACGCATTAAAGGTTACGTGGCTGTCACCCTGGGTGGATCCTCTAATGTATAGTAAACAGAAGTAATTTCGGCTAGGTTAGATGTCAGTTGAAACACTCGGCAGTCTCCTACTGTGTGTGTATATGCGTGTGTGCGCACACGTGTGCACAAAATGCCCGACAGAAATTAAAGCCGCAAAGCTTTCAAGCTATCGTCGGTGCAAATAGAAAGTAAATAAGATCCCCTCCCTCTCTTGTCTGCATCATTAGCATCCATAAATAAATAGAAGTCAGTGCGTGAAATCTGTGCTTTTCTTTATGTTTGTGAGCTTGATGAAGCAGGGCTGATTGTAGCGCGATTACATCCAGTACCATGTGATGCAATATGATTTTGGAAGATATGCTGTGATGCTACTTTTGCAATATGGTGCAGTACCTTATGATAAAATTAAATATTCAAGATATGGTACCGGTATAATATTAAATGGTGGCATATGTTACGATACAATCCATCACAGAGCAGTATGTTACGGGGGCCGGGATTATGATGATACTCTATGATACAATACGATACAGCACGATATGGAATGAAATGATGCAATACAACATGGTATGCTACAGTCTTGCAGTGAGCAATGACTGTATAAAAGGACGTGCATTTTTTTTTTGGCTGTTTGACATGAAATAAGGGAGAACTTTTCCTGTTCAAGGTCAAACTGGATTTTAAAAATCATTTGTTATCGGTAAATGCTCAAATAGTGAGAGAAGGATTTATTTTTAAATACAAATACAGTATATATAATAGACAGTCAGGCTAAAAAATAATTGGCACCCCATTTCAGCACGACTCTATAACACAATATGTTACGATATGTCGTAATATGTTGCGATACAATGCAGGGATCTTGTTTCGTGTTTGTCCATTATCTGAGATATATAAAGTTATTAGGAACACATAAACTAAGATCAATCTGTCTCCGAGGGCACTGAGCAATATGCTACAATACATTGCAGTACAACATGACCCCATATGATATTGTACAATCTAACACAATAAACACGATCAAAGATGCCACTTCGTTGACCCTGTCTGCATCATAAGGATCAGTAAATAAGTACAAGCGTGCACATGAAATCATTTTTTTTCTTCTATTTGTGTACACCATGAAGCAGGCTCCACTTCTAAAGATACTTTCCACGTTGTCTCACGTCTTTTGGGTAAGTACCTTCTCGCACTCTGAGCACTTTCCATCGGAAACCTGGCGATAATTAGCTGCTTGGAGCCAAGGAAGTGCTGGATGGAAAGACCTTGGATGTGTGTTGAGGGGTATTTCAAAATGCTCTGTGACTCATCATCATCATCATCATCATCATCCCAGTCATTTCTCATAAGTCACATAGTGGCCTCAAGCTTTTTTTTTTTTTTTCTTCTTTCTGCTGCGGCGCTGTTTGCCAAATACTTGAAATTCCGGCTGCTTGTTGGAGTTACTAGAGAGACCCTCATCGTTCCAGGCTCTAAACTTGATCCGAGAAACAAAACACTGTGGTGTTGTTTGTGTGACTTTGTATTGAATAATTGCGCTAAATATCTTTGCGCCTGGCCAAAGTGTCTGGAGTGGAAATGACATGAGTGAGCAAGACTGGCTTCTTTGGTGGTTATTTGTGATGACTTGGAGGATTTTGGACAGTTTTTTTTTTTTGGTTCTGATCCTTTTACTTTGTATTGACTAATTATGAAGACCACACATCTACTCACTACATGTGAATGGCAGAGAAGACAACTGATGTGAATACTGTACAACTATTTGGCTTCAGTAATTTAGTTAAAACAATAACACTATTAGATCATGTGCATTGGAATATAATAATAATACAACTGGTTACGACACATTTTGGTACGATATATCTCAGTACCGTAAGATATGGTACTATGTGATGGTATACAATACTAGTGGGTGGCGTGATGGCTCAGCTGGTAAAGTGTTGGCCTCACAGTTCTGAGGACCCCGGTTCAATCCCAGCCCTCCATGTGTGGAGTTTGCATGTATTCCCCGTGCCTGCGTGGGTTTTCTCCGGGCACTCCGGTTTCCTCTCATATTCCAAAAACGTGCAACATTAATTGGACACTCTAAATTGCCCCTAGGTGTGATTGTGAGTGCGACTTTTTGTCTCCATGTGCCCTGCGACTCGCTGGCAACATGTGCAGGGTGTACCCTGCCTCCTGCCTGGTGACAATGGCACTCCCCGCGACCCTCGTGAGGATAAGCGGTGAAGAAAATGGATGGATGGATGGACAATACTAGTGGTGCAACGGCTCATCTTTGAGCCTTGATCCGTACGGCTCACCCTCCATGGTTCGGCACAAACGTGGTCAGAAGATTGATCCAAGAATACGTGCATGCAGTATGGAGTCACCTCCAAACCTCTCTGCGTTCTCTAGAACCATTAGCATGAAAAGAGCCCACAACTACATAACTTTACCGAATATGAGCTATTGTCTATATTTTCAGATACTCTTCCATAATGCGTGTTAGCCGTGACCAGTCATTGTTATTTGGAAAATGAGCATAGACGTGGCGTGCGCATGATTGAAGAAGTGTTAAGGTGACTCCGAACTGCACGCGAGGCCTGTGGTTGGTGTCTGGTGAAAAAAGGTTATGGATGTTCATACAATTAGAGCATGTTTTATCTACACTCACAAGTCCTGTTTAGTGTAAGACTGTTATCATGGCTAGCGTAGTGTAGGAGCAGAGAAATGTGAAAACAATCCAGCCGAAAGCTCCCCAACAATCGATTGCGGCATTTATGCAGCAGCTCCCTGCACATTCTAACAGGGCAGTGGGTTTGAACAATTAGAAAGGCTGTTGGGATTTATAATGCTGAGGCTGTACGCTGTTGTGCAAAACACTTGATGAAATCTTTTTGTGCATCATCTTCAATGCGGCGATCAAGCTAAGTCTTAATGAGTAGGAAAAGAAGAACATTTTGGAATTATCAAGGGTATTGTCTGTTGTGCTCACTACAGACACAAAGGCGCCATCTGTGAGAGTCACACAGGCACAAATGTGGTCCAGGTAGCCTCTTAATGGAAGGAGTAACTGAGTGGAAGATAGAGAGGCTCAATACTAATATCCCAGTCTGTCCGTCTTTCCATCCATCCATTTTCCATTCTGCATATCCTCATTAGGGACGTGGGCCTACCCCAGCTATCTTCGGGCGAGAGGCACGGTACACCTTAACTGCTAACCAGCCAACTGCAGGGCACTTACAGTGTCTGATGAAAGTATTCAGCCCCATTGAACTTTTCAACCTTACGCCACATTTCAGGCTTCAAACATAAAGATGTAATATATATAATTTTTTCGTCAGGAATCAACAAGTGGGACACAATCGTGAAGTGGAATGAAATTTATTGGATATTTAAAATTGTCTCTATCAGTTTTGCACATTGAGAGAGTGAAATTCTTGCACATTCTTCCTTGCAAAAAAGCTCCAGCTCATTGAAGTTGGATGGAGAGCGTTTGTGAACAGCAGTCTTCAGCTCTGCCAACAGATTCTCGATTGGATTTAGGTCTGGACTTTGATTTGGCCATTCTAACACCTGGATACGTTTATTTGTGAACCATTCCATTGTAGATTTGGCTCTATGTTTTGGATCATTGTCCTCTTGGAAGATAAATCTCTGTCCCAGTCTCAGGTCTTTTGCTGACTCCAACAGCTTTTCTTCCAGAATGGTCCTGTATTTTTGCTCCGTTTGTTTTCCCATCAATTTGAGCCATCTTCCGCGTCCCTGCTGAAGAAAAGCAGGCCCAAACCATGAGGCTGCCACCACCATGTTTGACAGTGGGGATGCTGTGTTCAGGGTGATGAGCTGTGTTGTTTTTACACCAAACATGTCGTTTTGCATTGTGGCCATAAAGTTCGATTTTGGTTTCATCTGAGCAGAGCACGTTCTTCCACATGTTTGGTGTGTCTCCCAGGTGGCTTGTGCCAAACTTTAAACGAGACTTTTTATGGATATCTTTGAGAAATGGCTTTCTTCTTGCCACTCTTCCATAAAGGCCAGATTTGTGCAGTGTACGACTGATTGTTGTCATATGGACAGACTCTCCCCACCTCAGCTGTAATTTTGTTCCACTTCACGATCGTGTCCCACTTGTTGTTGATTCTTGACAAAAAATTAAAACTTTATATCTTTATGTTTTAAACCTGAAAGGCGAAAGGTTTAAAAGTTCTAGGGGGCCGAATACTTTCACAAGGCACTGTATAAGAGACTCACATTCACACCTACAGGCAACTTATAGCCTTGAACTAACCTAGCATGCATGTTTTTGGAATGTGGGAGGAAACTGGAGTGCCCAGAGAAAACCAACACTGGGACAGGGAGAACATGTAAACTCCACATAGGCAGGGCTGGGATTTGAACCCTGGTCCTCAGAACGGTGAGGCAGATGTGGTATAAGAAGATAGCTGGGATAAGCCCCTGCACACCCATGAACCTAGTGAGGGTAAGCGGTTGAGAAGATTGATGGATGGAATTAAGAATACGATAGAATCTAATATGGTAGAAGACAATACACATTGATATGGTATAATGTGGTGCAGTACAATATTCAATATACAATCAAATGTGGGACAAAAAACTGTTAGGCAATATACATTGTACATTGCCGCAGTATCATACAAGACTTTCTGATCCAAAACAAAGCTTTCTGCTCTTTCTATGACGTTGTCCGCATAACTGTGCTGTATGCCTTTGTGTCGGGCCAAAGTGTGTGGGCTGCAGTCTGTAAATGATGCGAGATATCAAGACTGCTTGCTTGTGGGTTGTTTGCGATGACTTGCAGGATTTTTGGCAGCTTTTATCCCGACCCATTGACTTTGCATGGAATGATAATGAACATCAGACTTCCATGCACTATACAGTAAGATTAAAATAAAAGACAGATCCTGTCTATTGATTGTGAGAGCTACTACTTGTCTACCTGCATACTAATACTATAAGTAATTGGACATTAAGATGGGGCGGCACGGTGGAGCAACTGTAGAGCGTCGGCCTCACAGTTCTGAGGACCGGGGTTCAATCCCAGCCCTGCTTGTGTGGAGTTCTCGTGTTCTCTGTGCCTGCGTATGTTTTCTCCAGGCACTCCGGTTTCCTCCCACATCCCAAAAACAAGCATTAACCTGGTTAAGAGAGGGTCAAGTCCAAGTCGTTCATGTTCATGTTTATTTCAGTTGTTTATTCCCACTACCGAAAAAGATACAGAAATATATCACTTGAGTTTCACACATTGTAAGCCACATTAATGGGAGAACATTTTTTGAAATTATTCATCTTTGGACAGAATTCTTTTACAACACATAAACCTGACATATGAACGGGGTTGTGTTTACTTTTTATAAAGTTCCTGTTTTTGTAATCTCTGCCTGGTGAGACTATTGTGGAATTTGTCCAGTGGAAACAATGTAGCGCTCGTGCACCGCCGTCACCGAAGTCACGTGACTGGCCATATTCACGGTCTAACAGAGCATTCTTCAATGCTAAGTTGGTTGGAGACGGCACGAAAATATGTCTTATAGCACGACGCCCAGAGTTTTGTCCGATACCGTTAAACATTTAGAAGGTGATAACGAACGAAGGTACGTGGAAAAATAAGAGACACTTGGCATAGAGGACCCATATTTAACACGTTAAACTTCGGTAAACCTCTGTGTGACTGACATTTGTTTAAAATATGCATTGTTCTCAAATAACTCCAATGGGTATTTGGCCTGAGAGGAATTTTACACAAAAATGTACAAGCAAGTGCAAGGACACCATTTCATATAGAAAAACGTTTGCACGGAGCCTCAACTCCTGTGCCCTGTATTTAACTTACCCAATGCCAGGTGTGCCATCCCTGTTTTTAAGTCTTAATACTGTTTGTGCTCATGTTCATTTTTTGAGTGGTAAAATGTGGAGTCCCTCCCCCATAATGTATGGTACAATAGTACATGCTAACACATTGTATGGTACAGTAGGCAGAGAAGTGTGTTAATTATAGCTTGCAGCATTTACTGAAGAAGTCTCTTTTCATGCTAGTACCCAAGGTAAAAGTGTGGTTTTATCATTAAAAACCTTCCATTGCGTATACACCCAACTGTTTCCATCAGCTGACAGTGTACGATGTGTAGCTTTTCCACCAGATGAAACAAGTACGAGAGACATCATCACTGAGGAAATATGCTTCCTTTCCAAGCATCCTCTGAAGCTTTTTTCTTCATTCATTCATTCCTTTTTTTTAAGGTCGTGACATTTGTGAATTCAATCCATTGTGTTGCCGAGGGCCCCGGAGTGGAAAGCAGTTTACCACTAGGCCTTTTTTCTGCCCACGACATTGGGCTGTTTGTTTGAGAGAAGCGGATGCGGCTCACTAAAGTGGACTGAACTCCACGAAACGGAAATACACCCAGCATTTTCTTCACCCCCCAAAAAATGCAGTTTGCACGCTGCCCATGAATGAAGCCTAAGTTTGGACACATGTGTAGCTGAGCCACAGCAACAAGGCCTGGTGTTGTTCTGCTTCGCCGCTCGGTAGCGGGCCCCAAACACCCGAGGGGACTTGGACAACGACGAAACAAAAGAAAGACACTCATACCGCTGATGAAAAGATGAAACTGTTGAATTGGCAGTTTAATTAATAGTGTTTTAAAAAACCAATACTGTGATAGGTACACTTTCAAATGTAATTAATTCTGTCACCGAGCACTTAATTTACCTATAAAGTCAATTTTTTTTCCCATTAAATTTACTGTAATTGAAATGCCATTTATCTCTTTGAGCTCAATAAACACCACTCTCTTTTTTTTAATGTGTTACATGTGTAAAGAAAGGTACGAGCGTTACAATGTAAAGTCATCATATAGTTTAACAAAAGACTACGAGTGTATCTTATTGAATCACAATTGGAATGTATCCTCTCACAACATTGCAGTGTATCGTATCGCAACATAATTGTCGTGAAATGTGTTACAGTGCAATTGATGTACATTCCGTCATATTTATGGCAGCCGAGACAGGTCAAAACAATTTCAAATGTCACAACACGACATAGCACCCACCAGGGTCCCCGGCTCCGGGTGTTGGTGTAGGCGGCGGGGCCTCCTTGTCGCTCCTGAGGCCTGCTTCCTCCTCTTTTGTCCGTTCATTGTGTCCCGCTGTGCTTACCTGCTCCTCTTTCTGTGGGGGTGGGGTGGGGGTCTTGGTGGTACCCCATGGGTTATGGGCCCTGCTGTGTTATTTAGTTTTTTTGTCTCTGCCTGGTTTGGATGGGGCGGTCCACCTACCATATTCGGGGCCGAATATTTGGTGGGGATGTGTGTGTGTGTGTGTGTGTGTGTGTGTGTGTGTGTGTGGCTGGGAGGGTGTGGGGAGACTCAGTGCTACGGGTTTGCGTAGGGCAGCCCCTCTCACTCGTGGCCTGATGGACCTGACCTTCAGGAGCTATGCCTCTTCATCACTCAGTTAGCACACACACACACTGTTCAATGTACATATTTTTCTCACTAATCACAGCTTGGCATACACATATATATATATATATATATATATATTATATATATATATATATATATATATTTAGGGTTCCTGGGCGATTGGTGTGGGGTTGTAGGGGATGTGGGCGTCGGACCGGGTTTCAGCACGCCCGCGCTGTTTCCTGGTCCGTGCGTACTGACCCTCTGGCCTGGTTCCGCCATGGATTTTAAATGCAGCACACACGCTCATCCTCTTTTTTAATGCACCACATAGACCCATTTTTGGGGGACAGTGGATAGGGGTGGAGTGGTGGGGTTTACCATTAGTCAGTAGTGCCTGGCGGCCGTCCAGATTTTAAATGGACCACATCACTCAGGGGGCACTGATCCACGAGGTAGGGCCAATGACTGCCAGTCTGGGATCTGGGGGTGGCACTGGTAATTGGACTGTTTATCAGTGTTATATCACCTTTCCTTTTAACCACATTATACAGTGTCGCTTTAGACACTGACTGACAAGACTGTAGACTGAATTGTGTTGCTTCATTATTGTACAATTTGGTATCGCATTGTAATTGAAGTGAATTGTATTGCCTCACAATTGACTTGAAGACAGCATAATAGCCACATGCCAAAAAGAAAACAGGCTAAAGAGCTTTATTAGCACGCTATATGCAGTTAGCGCTTGTGGGATCCTTAAACAATAGCTTCAATCTGGTATCCTTACACTGTACTCTGTGCCAATTTAAAAATAAGACCGCTTTGGATTCCCATTGGCATTAGCCACTTAGCCATCCAAAAGTCTGTGTCAAGGTGCAACATGTTTTACTCTCTGTTAATGCATCCAGAAGAGTAGTTTTACTGGCATAATTTTGTTAATAGTAATGTTTTTTTCCTTGAAAGTCTCTTGGGTTTATTTATTCATGTTTTTTTTTTCTTTTCTGGTGAATCAGCCAATATACTGAACTCATTAGCAATCCCGGAGCATGTGGCCCAGTGGGACTCCAAGTGTTGGCTTCAATTTTAGGGCTTGTTTAGCATGTTTTGTACCAGGGTGCACAGAGTCCAACACCCATTAAAATTCACCAATAAAGCCGGCGTGGCGTCGTCACCACGTGAAATGCCTGGGCAAGCATCTTATTGTCTTGTTTCAGTTGCGTGGCAGGTAATTAGACCCTTGTTGTTGTTGCTGCTGAAGCTGGTGCTTCTGATGATGCCACCGTTCGTTTTCCTAGCAAAAGCAGGAAAAGAAAGGATATCCTAGTCCTGGGGGATCTGAGATTGCCCTTATTGTGAGTGTAAATCAAGCCTTTGTGTCACTGCAAAGACACAACAACGGCTAATGGTAATTTTGCATGCCACTCAGAGTACGAGTTGATTTTGCTATTGTGTACTCCGAGGATTAGTGAACTCACTGAAGCGGCAAGATGGCTGGTGAACGCTTTCTGGAAAGGAGGTGAGGTACAACTTGTTGCTTATCAGGGGTGAACTTAAAGCATAGAAAGTACAATTAGCTCCTTCATCGTCATGGTTCCATCCATCCATTTTCTGAGCTGCTTATCCTCACGAGGGTCGCCGGAGTGCTGGAGCCTATCCCAGTTGTCATCGGACACGGTTTGGGGTACACCCTGAACTGGTTGCCAGCCAATCGCAGGGCACATAGAGACACACAACAGTCACACTCACAATTACACTTAGGGGCAATTTAGAGTCTCCAAGTAATGCTGTTTTTAGGATGTGGGAGGAAACCCTAGTATCCGGAGAAAATCCACGCAAGCACGTGGAGAACATGCAAAGTCCACGCTGGTGGGCCGGGATTTGAACTCTGGTGCTCAGACCTGTCAGGCCAACCCTCTACAGCTGCTTCACCGTGCTGCCCTATTCGTGGTTCCCTATTCACAAATTCACCAAAGTATGGAGCCTATGCAAGTCACTTTTTGTTTCTCTGCTATTTATGTATGAGCACTTAAAAGAGGGAGCACTTGAAAAGGTTTTATGGGTTCTTCGGCTCGGTAGGTAGAGCGGGCCGTCCAGTGATCGAAGGGTAGCTGGGTTGAATCTCTGCTCCAACTGTCCGCATGTCAAAGTGTCCTTGGGCAAATGGTAACATGCTCCCAGTGGACCCGGCAGTGTCTACGACAGTCGCAGTTGCCTATTGATGTATGCGAGGCTTGTCAAGTGCTTTGGGCACTGTGGTAGCATAGACAAGACACTATATAAGTGCTGTACATTCACTCTAAAATGCCAAAAAATGGTGCCAAAGCCCTGGCAAAATAGTATATTCGGGTGAATCTTATTCTATTGCGCTTCTATCATGTCTTAATTCGAGTGTGTCATTCTATCACTACGTAATTGTAATGTATCGTATCACTAACCAAGATGGCCCCGACCCGTGTGGTAGCCTCGGTATGGTATTGTCTGATTTTGTTTTTCGGTTGTCATTGGACTCAAGTAGACAAGGCATGACTTGCTAACCACTAGGGAGTCTCCCTGGACGTTTTTTTTTCAACTACTCACGCAAATTCACCGAGTTTTTTTTCCCTGAGTTACTCAATGGAGCAGTGAATACGGTCTATGAAGCACGGAGGCGACAACGCCGCAGTAGGTTAGACAGCTGGGATCCAAGTCAGACTTCACATGAGAGGCCTTTGGGGAGCGATTGGCGCTCCCGTTGATTCACATTGCGAATCTACGCTCCCTTCCCAACAAAATAGGCGAGCTTCATCTCCTAATAAGGGCCACTAAAGACAGCGGACATTTGGCTGCGAATGCGTTCCTGACGAAGCTATAGCACTACCCTGCTTTCATATTCACCGGGCAAATCGCATCGCGGACCTGTCAGGGGAGGGGGGAAACAGGGGGTGGTATATGCTTCTACATCAATGAAAATTGGTGCACCGACTTCACACAACTCAGCAGAAACTGATTCCTGCTTTTAGAGTCGCTGTTCTTGAACTGTAAGCCATTTTACTTGCTGCGTGAGTTTGCCACTCTCATCCTTGTCAATGTCTACATTCCACCCCAAGCTAGAATGAACGCTACACTGCGAGTGCTCCCTGATCAAGTAAATGAGATTGAGGAAAAAAAAAAACCACCTAGACTCACCCCTCATTATTGTACGAGATTTAAAAAAACTCAACCACGAACTCCCTAAATACAAGCAGCACATAGACTGGGCGACCAGGGAAAATGACACCTTAGAGCACTGCTATACCGCAGTAAATAACGCATACCGTACCATTCACCGTGCTGACCTAGGTTCCTCCAACCTCTGCTTAATCTACCTAATACCCACATAAAAGCAAGTACTTTACTTAAATGCGCAGTCTTTGGTAAAATCAGTGAAAAAGTCGACGAACGGGGCAAAATTAGAACTTCAAAGCTGTTTTGACTGCACAGAACTGAAGTGTCTTTAAAAATTCAGCGAGCAGCCAAGACGCATATACGGTTGCTCTTCCATCCAATGCCCGTTTCTGTGTGTAGCAATGAAAAATGTTCGCACATTCAAAAACAACCAGCCATGGTTTACTGCCGAACTTTAGCAAATTCACTTATACAGTATCACATCAAATCGTATCATATCATAATTGGAGTATTCCACAAATGGAATACAGTACAGTATATTTAGCCATAACTGGAGAGTAATATTTCATCAGATTGGATTGTGTCCTATCGTTTTGGCATCATAATTGTTATGCATCGTAAGCTGTCAGAGTGGCTTTATAGTCTACATATCATGATCACTGGCAGCTTTTCATATTTCATCAGGCTCTCATTGCAGTTTGGTCAAAGGGAGTGAGTAAAGAATGTCTTACTGATTAAGAGGGTGAGCTTCCCGCTGTCTGATTTCACAAAAACTTTTTCCTGTTTTGTGTGTCTTTGGCCCACTTTGTCAGATGAAAACAAGTCAATTCTGTGAATGCACATCATTAGGTTTTTATACTCATATATATTTATGGTATATATTGCCCAATGACGCAGATATAGGGGGAGCACTTAAAAAGATTTATGGTATTCTAAGTGTTTAGAACAGCCTTTTAATGGCTTGGTTGCTGAGGATTACATTGTCCCAACCCCCCATGTGCTGGTAAAAGTAGAACTGAATTTGACACCTTTTAGTAAAATCTAAACATGACCTTTGCGGTAAAGTAAAAATTTATCTTTTCTGTCAATGATATACTATAGTCATCTTGACATTATTCTTCTTCTTTTCCCTTCGGGTTGCCCCATCAGCTTGATATTAAGGCGCAATAAAAGAAATTTGTGTTATTGATTTATTTTATTTTTTTTTAAACCTAGAGCATTGACTCAAGCTTTGATGTGATTAAACAATGTGTTCAAGAAGCTTTGCTAACATTTTGAACTTATCCTCACTGGGGTCACAGGAGTGCTGGAGCCTATCCCAGCTGACTTTGGGCAAGAGGCCGGGTACAACCTGAACAGCCAAATGCACAGCACATAGACAATCATTCATTCATTTTTAAATTGTTTTATAGAGGGACTTTGCAGATTAGCTTCACACAGACATCTTGTCACGGTCACAGTACTTTACAGGTAATACCAGACTGTGTTTGATCATCCTGGAACTGACCATTGGCTGTACCTTTGCCATTTTAGTTATTCTTCAATCCATTTTGATCGTTGTCTTACGTTTTCTGTCATGGGTCTCTTGTTTCGCTTTCCATTTTAAGGCGTTAGAGATCATTTTAGCTGAACAACCGATAATTTTTGACACCTTTTAATAAGGTTTCCCCTCTCCAGATTAAACTTTTAATTAAAGTACGCTGTTCCTCTGAACAATGTGTTGAACGATCCATTTTTGTCAGGCTTTCAAGGAGAAATGCATGTTCAACAATTGCTGACTTCATCCGTAGATAGGGGCCAAGTGATTGACACCTGTTTTTCACAAAATTGATGACCTCACTGATTGAATGCATATATATACACCCATCCCTCCATTTTCTGAGCCTCTTATCCTCACAAAGGTCGTGGTAGCCTCTGTCATCACGGAGGAGGTCACACACACACACACACACACACCACACACACACACACACACACACACACCACACACACACACACACAAATACATATGCATGCCACACCTTGACAGCCGGTCCATGAGAAATAAAATCCTGCTCTAAATTGATCCGTGGTGCAAAAAAAGGTTGGTGAACATTCATTTAAATCACAGCAGTTGTGCGGATGACATTTTAAAATCCAGCCTTTCCTCAATTAAAATATGGCAGTCCACTGTCACAAAATGTATTATTTATTTTAGTGGTGCTTATACTTGTTCTAAAAGATTGTAGTTGGCCATCTCTGGAATAATTCTGTGTAAATGTGTTGAGAATGCAGTAATTGGTTAGACTGAAGATGGTTGATTAGTTGCTCAGCAACAATCTTTTCAAGCACTTGGGCGTCACGTTGAAGTATAACAAACGGGCTGTAGCTGCCGGCTGTGTTCCTATCTCCAGATTTGTATATGGGTGTGACGACTGCAATCTTCCAGATTTATGGGAGTGCCTGAATCTGATTCAGATTCACGTGTAGGGAGCAAAAGTAGAAATTCATCTCTAATCTACTAAAGTAAATACCTGGAAAACCTGCTAAAACACAGTAACAGTTTTTTTCTTTGTTACTTCCCAACACCATTAATTATTAACATTTAAAGCCAAGACACTTTTTTTTGTGCATTACGATGGCACTTCTGGTGGAAAGGATATGAATAAATGAGCATTTGACGGCGACACAGTAGATTTCCACTCGACTCGCGCTTGTCGCCGACCTCCTGCCATTTTTAGCCTGCGGCAGCTCTGGGTTGCCATGTTGCCACCTCACCCAGCGGTGCCACGTGTGAGACCCTCGCCTGCAAAACCCAACCACCCCCTGCCCTCCTTGTCTGCTCCACTGTGGGAGTCTCCAGGGACTGGGCTGTGGACCCAGAGCACACTACCAGTCTTAAAGCGGCGCTACTGAGGGGAAGTCCTGTGCCTTTGAAGTAGCCTGTTTACTCTTGAGGGTGGGGGTGGGGGGAGTTATGGGGGGAGGTACACAAGAATGCCAGTGTCATGACGGGAACGGCAGAGGGCAGGAATGCGGCCCACAATCCCCAGCCTGTCGGAGCCCGACCCGAGGACGATGTGGCGGCCATTTCTTCCCTGTTTATTTTAACTCCCTTCAACCGCTCAGCCAGCAACACTGTCTACACAGCAGCGCATCCCTGGGAAAAAAAAAAAGAACAGAAAAATGGCCTCTGCTTGGATTTATGTCTGATATCTATGGCATAACTTGTTTACATTTTTTTTGTCCTTTAAAGGCCATTGTACTTCCCTAATCATGGTACAGTTGAATGAGGCTGTAAGAACTAAAGATCACATAGATTTAGCTTGTTAAGGAAAGGTGACCAAATGTTTATGAATATATGTCATTGATTTGTTTTTTTTGTTCTGCTGCTAATGTTTTTTCTCACTCATTATATTCAATGATGAGATTTAGCCACTGATTAATGTTAATGCTTGATTGTTGTTCCAGTTTAATAGAATTGTTTTCTTAGCCATAGTTAACGTGACAAGTAGTGATTGTATATATGAGGAAGATCGATTAAGCGAAGGTCGCCAAGTCTGGAGAATTTGGGGTGGAATCCATCCATCCATTTTCTTTGCTGCTTATCCTCACGAGGGTCGCGGGGAGTGCTGGAGCCTATCCCACCTGTCAATGGGCAGGAGGCGGGGTACATCCTGAACTGGTTGCCAGCCAATCGCAGGGCACATAGAGACAAAGAGCCACACTCAGGATCACACGCAATTTAGAGTGTCCAATTAATGTTGCATATTTTTGAGATGTGGGAGGAAACCGGAGTACCCGGAGGAAACCCACACAGGCACTGGGAGAACATGCAAATTCCACACAGGCGTGGCCGGAATTGAACCTGGGACCTCAGAACTGTGAGGCCAACACTTTACCAGCTGAGCCAGCATGCTGCCAAAGAGGAATCCTAAAATTCAAAATA
Organism: Syngnathoides biaculeatus; assembly: GCF_019802595.1. Taxonomy (NCBI): domain Eukaryota; kingdom Metazoa; phylum Chordata; class Actinopteri; order Syngnathiformes; family Syngnathidae; genus Syngnathoides; species Syngnathoides biaculeatus. The sequence goes on along the minus strand of NC_084643.1, from coordinate 26,218,683 downwards.
TGATAGAGATTTTGTATAATCAAACACCAAAAGCATTGAATTGATAGGCATTCCCTAATCGTGTGAAAATAGGCGTATTTTTGCTGCATTGCACACATATATTCGATAGATAAAAGCCCATCTTATGCATTCTTTACTGAGACAAGGGAAAAAAGATGAATAAATGGAATCAAAAAAGGCGGGAAAAGGAAAAAGAAGTTACTCTTCACACATTCTGAGGGAGAATGGGACCCATTCTCTTCCTGGCTTTTTCACGGATCTGCGGATCTGCTGGTAAATCAATGAGTTTACGCTTGGCTGGAAGCGTAAGTTGTACTTTATCAGCAGCTTCTCTGATTGTCTGGCGGTGAACAAGTACAGGCTGGGAAGTCGAGTCACGATCCCAAATTTCGCGTTGGCTGAAACCGCATGGTTTGAATTAAAGAAAGGGGGGGTGCAGAGGCTGGCCTAAGCCGCCCCCCAGTTGGAGAAATATTAGCCAGGAGGAACAGGAAGCCATGAGACAAGAGCAAGAAGGTGTACTGTATGCGACATGGTTAAATACCCAGGGGGGGAACAGGGGAAGTGGAGAAGACCACACCCGTCGGCTTGACAATTTGGCCCATAAAAGTGTGTTTAAAAAGTATATATCGATCTAAAATACTCTCAACTTTGTACTCTCCCACGCTTGGGGGAGAAACATAATTACCAATGATAGTTATAAGTCTCACACAGGTGTTAAACTGTGAAATGGCACATTTAGAAGGAACAAATTGAAAACGAAATTATCCATATGGGAATCTGAGTGTGAGTGTTTGTTTACAATGTGCCCTGCGATTGGCTGATTCAGGGTGTACCCCACCACTCGCCTGTGACCCAAGTGAGGATAAGCGGTACAGAAAATGGATGACTATGTATGGTTAAAAGCATTGACACCCAAAGGTGCTAATGTTTGTTGAGCATCTATGTAGTATCATATGTACATGTAGAATAATATTGTCACTTGTAGCAATTGTATATTGTGGTGAGCATCCAGAACAGAGATACCGTACGTGTACATTGTGTCCCAAAAGTATTCACAGCTTTTAATTTTTTCTACAACAACCCACACTGATGACATTATTTTTTCGTGTTTTTCAATGTCGACTTATTAAATAGATACATTTAAAAAACTAATAGCATCTACCCTACATAAGTGTTCTCCTTCCCTTAGAGATAGGGTGGGAAGCTCATTAATCTGGGAGGGGCTCAGAGTAGAGCCGTTGCTCCTCCGCATTGAGAGGAGCCATATGAGGTGGCATCTGATTAAGACACCTCTTGGACACCTCACCGTGAGGGGTGGAGACCCTGGGGACAATCTGGAAAGACTTATGTCTCCCATCTGGCCATGGTACACCTTGCGATACCCCCAGAAGAGCTGGATGAAGTTGCTGGGAAGAGAGAAGTCTGGGAATCTCTCCTAAAGGCACAACCCAACTTCAGCAATGTTGTTTATGCAGTGCAGTGTATTGAGGTGTGCAATGCTCTTTACACTGAAGAGACTAAGCAGCTTCTACACAAACACATGGCTCAACCTAGGAGGGCAGTTTCTTTCGAGTTCAACATTCCTTTGAGGACAGCAATGATGTTCTAGATTGGAAAGACTGTTGATTTGAAATGAAGCAACAAAGTGAAAAAGAACATCAACTTTATGTCAAACTCACGTGTCCTCACGGCAATGGAGCCGATCCATTTCTTTTTCACTTTTAAAAGCTTCCCTCTAAACCTGTTATCATTTGCACAAGACTCTAAAAACAAAGTATCAGAAGTCTGTGCGATGTAAACATACTGTACTCACAGGGGGGAATGTGAAGCGATTGACGTTCTGGTTTTTATCCAAGGTTGATTTAAGAACATGAGGATTATGTGGGATGTACTGTTGATCGCCACTTAACGCTGACAGGGGGAGAAGATGAGAATATTTTGCTGTAAAAGCCATGTCATGCTCAGGAGATGCACTACAAATGGAAAAACATGATTCTCCATTGTTTAAAGTTGTTGGGTGGTGTGTGTGCACGGTTACACGAGGTCGGTGATTCACCTGGCAGAGCTGGCATTCTGACAACAACAACAACCCCTTTGTGACCACCACCAGAGATGTCAATACAGAGACGCCATCCATCCATTTTCTGAGTCGCTTATCCTCACGAGAGTCGTGGGAGTGCTGGAGCCTATTCCAGCTGTCATCAGGCAGGAGGCGGGGTACACCCTGAACTGGTTACCAGCCGATCGCAGCGCACATAGAGAGAGTCACACTCACACCTAGCGGCAATTTAGAGTCTGCATTGAGTGCATGATTTTTGGGATTAGGGAGGAAACCGGAGTGCCTGGAGAAAACCCACACAGGCAGGGCAGGGATTTGAAACCCGGTTCTGAGAACTGTGAGGCCAACACTCTACAGCTGTGCCACTGTGCCGCCTACAGAGACTCCACAATTTAAAAAAAAAAAAAAAAACCCATTTGCATTAAAGGTGAAATGTCTTCAACAAGCAAGGACAGTCTCGCTTCAACCTTTGCAGATTACCATGACCTAGATGGCTGAGAATCTACTTTTTAAATATATACAGAAGCGGAGTTGCCGGATGTTCCCAGGACTCTGGATACAGTTCGAAGGCAGGTCAATGAGACAGTCCAGCAACGCCGACGCCGCGATGCCGGTGAGAACGACTACAACATCGAAGTCCTGCTGGGAGTCGACGACTCAGTGGTTCGATTCCACGGAAAGGAACATGTGCAGAATTACCTCCTCACGCTCATGAATATTGTAAGTACACATTTCAACTTTTCCTATAGAACTGTAAAAGTAACCTAACCTCTCCTGAAATTGGAATAATAGCACCCGTTTACACACCCCACCCCCCGCCACACACATACAGATAACAGCGGGGGGTGTTTGGTGTGGGTGAGCATGCTGCAAATGCATGCTTTCCCTCCCTGTGCTCAACAGGAATTGGGCACACCAAGCTGCCGCCATCCTGTCTGCTTGAAGATATTAGCTACCATCCAAACGCATGGGGTTGGAAGCCTCATCCCTTTTTAGGTTTAAGAAATCCAAAGACTCTGAGATTTTGACAGATTTAAACCTTTTAAATACACAGCAGCTGAAATACTGTATTTAACTCGTCACCATTTTTCCAAGTCAGTATACTTCCAAAGACCTGAAAATCTCATCAGATGTTGGTAACAACCCAAGTAATCCATACATACAAAAAGTGTGTGTGTTTCTTTCGGCTTGTCCCTTTCGGGGTCACCACAGCGTGTCATCTCAGATGAACGCACATATATGTTTGGCACAATTTTTACGCCGGATGCCCTTCCTGTAGAACATATAATCTCAGTAAGGGATTAGTTACATATAACAGATGTTCAGCATATACCAATACAGTAATCTGTATTCAATTTCCTTTTTAAAAAAGGGAGGAAGAGCTTAATGTGGTAGACTGGGGCTCAATACCAATGGCAAAGACAACAATAGACATCCTAGGCAGGTTCATCGTGCAAGAGAAAAATAAACAGAATAAAGATCAACAGTGTGGCTGATACACTGGCTTTCCTGAAGAAGGTGAAGTCAAGAAATAAATTCAGCAAATGATCAAAATTTCCACAAAACAGCAAACAAGTACTCCCACTCCCGTCTCTTGGATTAATTTTCACCATCTAGTACAATCACAATCTCAGGGATTCCAGCCAAATATTCAGAGTAAATAACATCAGAAAGTGTGTTGAAAAACTATTACCGCTCCTTATAAAACCATTTGGCTCTTCAGATTGAATATAAGGAACAAGGCTCTCTATATGAGAAGCAATCACTGAAAAAACGGGAACACTCAAACAACACCTTCTTCTTCTCCTCCTTCTTCTTCTTCTTCTCTTCTTCTTCTTCTTCTTCTTCTTCTTCTTCTCCTCATCCCCCTTCTCTTCCTTGATGGGGGCTAATTTTAACATCATCTCCAGGAGATATCATTCAAGTATATTTTTTGTAGGACTTTAGCAAAGTATAGCAGAAGGCTTATTTCAAACCAAAATGGCTGACATCCTGTTCAATTTAGAGCATGGGTCCTTGAGAGTTATTGGTGGATCCTATAATGATACAAATGTCCCACTTATGTCTATTTGATTGGTCAACCTGGCTAATTTTGTGTAACTCTTCCAAAAAGTTTTCACAAGGACACTACATTTGCTTGGCCTGACTCATTTCATATAATAGCATCTTTTGTGTGTCAGGGGAGCCTTTAATTGCATTTCATGTCAGCCAATCAGAAAAAGAACATCACTGGAGGCGGGAAGATGAAAGAGAGAAGCTGTCAATAGCCTTGTTCCTTTAATGAGGTATTCCTATGCAGATGATGATGGAATGCTTTCGGCCCAGAATTTAGATGCTTATTCTGCAGCAACAAGTTTACTGACGATGATGGAACCCCTCCCTCTTCCAGTCGCTCCCTAGTAATGATTGTCCATACATGGACACACACACACACACACACACACACACACACGCGCAAACGTATAGTGTATGCACGTACTCACTCTGGTAGGTGTTGTCAATGCTCATCATGTGGGATGGAAATGATTATGGAGGGGATGTGATGGTAAGCGGCTGATTTCAACCACGCGATGCTTGCACAACAAATCAGTTATGCGTCAGGGAGGAAAAGATGGGTTGCTGATGGACACCTCCCCAGCACCACCACCCAAAATAGATTTCATTTAGCAATGTGAAAATTGGAAGGCATGCCCATAATGAGTAGACCCATAATAAATCCTTAGAAGGTATCCGTGGAAAAAAAAACATAAAAAGTCCATCACTTTGGTTTTCAAGCGTCCAGTTTGAGGTTTAGTTGGCTGTAGTAGTAGTAGGAGTAGGAGTAGTAGTAGTAGTAGTAGTTTTGGGGTGCGTTTAGGCAGAGTGTGGCAGAAGTTTGATGACTCAGCATAAAACATGAAAGTCTAAAACCCCGACTCCCTTAGTCTGATCTTCCCGCACCAAAGAGATTCAATTATACGAATTTTACATTTTAAAAATTTTAGGGCACTTATTTTTCCTGTAGAACTTTCTATCCACCCCAAAATAATTGCCCACAATAAAAATATTCCTCAATTAAAAAAGATAAGGTAAAAAGCCATTATGAAACTTAGGGTGCGTTTCTCAAGTTTGCATTGTGAGTCAGAAAAATGATACAAATTTAAAAGAAAAATTAATAATAGAAGAGGGTCTACACTAAACAATACCTAATTATGTAGTGATACATATGCTGGTGTGTGTTTCTTTCGGCTTGTCCCGTTAGGGGTCACCACAGCGTTACATCTCATATTCGTTTGGCACAGTTTTTATGATCCCCTTATTTCTTCAGTCTTGGTTATTTACCCTCAACATCGCCTTTGTTCCACTTCTACCCCACTCATCCTCTCCTCTTGTCTAATCTTCATCCATTGTCCTCTCCTCTGCCTCTATCTGACATCCTTCTCTTTATCTTCCTTATCTCCTTCAAAACTGTATTTGATTATGCATTATAATGTATTTGCATGTACTGTATGTGTAGTATGTATGGTTGACTACAATCTACTGCATGTCATACCGCATGCTTATTATTTCGGTAAATTGAGAAATAGAGCCCGTATTTCTATTGCTATTATTATTTTACATATTTCTGTGTTATTTATAAGAAGAGCCCCTCTTTTTTTGTTGTTTTTACATTTTTCCGTTATTTATAAGAGGTGAACAGATGGCATTTAAACACACTATGGCATTTACACACACTTCTTCCCCATGGTACAATTTCTATAAACGGCTCTTTCAGATAACAAATTAGCGCTTTCATGCTATCAAGCTTCCCATGCAGTTTAACCTTTCCAAGGCACATAAATACATGCTCCATCTATCTGTGAAGGTCCGATAGTATCGAACTGTTATGTTACATCACAGAGCAAAGCCCTCCAAGACATCCTCCATTACCCAAATCTACATACAACATACATGTTCTAATTTTTTTTTGAGCTGTCATTTTGTTGCTCTGTAATGGTAATAACACTATTGCTGTTAAACAGCTGTTAAAAGTCAAACATGGTTATAGTAAAACTGAAACAAATGGCGCATTTAAAATAATACTATTACTGCCAAACAAACAGATAATGAAATGGTAAAAAAAAACAAAAACCAAAAAAAAAACATTTGGTACTACCCCGGTGCTGAGAATATGCGTGGATGAGGTGATGTCTCCCGGCCTCACCTGCTGTGTCCTGCCCATCGGGAAGTTGTAGATCCACTGGTAGATGTCCGCCGAGACGCTGAGCTAGAGAAGCTTGGAAGAGAGGAGTTCAGGGCTGATGGTGATGAAAGCATTGGTGAAGTCCACGAACAAGATCCTTGGATTGGTTCCCTCGCTGTTGAGATGTTCACGGTTGAAGTGCAGACCCATGTTGATGGCGTCATCCGCAGACCTGTTAGCTTGATAGGCAGACTGCAGTGGCTCCAGCTGGGGACCTGTGACATTTTTGAGGTAGTCCACCCCAAGGTGTTCAAGGGAGTTCATGACCACAGATGTCAAGGCAGCAGGCTTGTAGTCATTAAGACCTAAGACTGATGCTTTTTTTGGGACCAGTATGATGGTGGAGTGTTTGAAGCAGGTTGGTACTTCACACAGTTGTAGGGACTTGTCGAAGATCTTTGTGAAGAGAGGAGCAAGTTTGTCTGCTTGACTTTGAGGCAGAATGGGCACACAGTACCAACATATGTATTTCAAGAATAGAAGTCTGGCCCTCATAAATTAGAATGAAATGCTTGCCAGGAATGTGTTCACCATTCAAAGTATGTTGAATTGACACCAAATAAAGTTCAGATGTTCTAGTAGCCTTTCTTGACACTTTGTAGTCACTTCTTTGAGCACAAGCTGTGGTCCACAGACAGATTCCTCAGCAAGCAAGAGACTAAACTCATTGTTAGCCAGGAGAAGGATCCCAAAGAACTTTCAAGGCACGATTTATACAACTGAATACAGTGAAGACAGTCCTCATCAAGTGAGGAAAATGTGGCACAATAACGGGATTATCAAAACCTGGATATCCCTCCCAAAAAAATGAAAAGAAAAAAAGAAAACAGGTAAGGAAAGCTGCCAAGAGGCTGACAGCTACACAGACTGAGCTGCAGGAATTTCTGGCAGTTACTGGCTGTTTAGAACATGTGGCACAATCTCCCTCTCCTGGACTATGGGGTGGAGTGGCAAGACAGAAGACTTACCTGACCAAAAAAAAAGGAAAAAAAATGCCGCATCAAATCTTCCAAATGCATGTTTCATAATGTGGTATGGTCCGACAAAACCGGGCTTAAACGTTTCGGCCAAAGGTCCAAAAGATACACCGTACTGCTCACCAGGAAGGTGTGTGCTGACTCCTATTTGAGTAAACATGAGCTTGAAAGTGATTGGTTAATTGTCAGCACAAGGGGGTGGACACTTGTGTAGCCACATTATCTCCATTACCGGTATTTTTATTGACATTGATGGTCAAAAAAATGTTGACATGACTTCTCTTGGCCTCATTTTAGGTATGACAAAAATATTTGTACATGGGTTTACAACGTTTTTTTTTTTTTTTTTAAACCACTTTATCTGTAATTTCACCTAACCCTTACAAACCTTACCTAACCCTGCCCCACCTGAATGGTATTTATACCGTTTCACCATATCTCCTTAGCCTTTTCTAAACCTACTCTTAGACGAAACATAATTGTATCTCCTTTCCCTGAGTCATCACTATCACAAACAAAAGGTAAATTGTGCTTAGCCTAATCAAGTTAAGGCATTTGAACTTTCAGCTCCATCTGTAGATTGGAATGTTGATTTAATGGAACAATTTGGAGTGGGGTTGAGTCAACGTTATGTCACCTGAAGTAACAGATGGGGAGATTATGTGGATTTGTCATTAAATACATATCTAAATATCCATCCATCCATTTTCTTAGCCACTTATCCTCATGGAGGTCGTGGGAGTGCCGGAGCCTATCCCAGCTGTCAACGGGCAGGAGGCGGGGTACAGTCGGAACTGGTTGCCAGCCCCTCGCAGGGCACATCAAGACAAACAGCCGTACTCACAATCACACCTACGGGCAATTTAGAGTGTCCAATTAATGCATGTTTTGGGGATGTGGGAGGAAACCGGAGTGCCCGGAGAAAACCCACAAAGGCATGCAAATGCCACATAGGCAGGTACGGGATTAAACCCGGGACCTCAGAACTGTGAGGGTAACGTTTTCCAGCTGCGCCACTGTGCCCATAGCTAATTATTCTTGACATAAATGTGTTTTTGTTTATGATGTTTCTTTGGAGGGGTCAGTTGTTGTCTTCCCAACCCAGGGTGCACTATTCTGCACTCTTTACATTCACTGCTGGTGGCTTGGTGCTGGGTTCCCACTGGTGTTCGGCCCTTTGTCACTGTGCTGAGTGACTCTATCTGCGTGAATGTGGGATGTTCGCGTACATGCATGTGTGTATCATGTATATATTTCCTGTGTGGAATGTAAAGTCTGTTTTGTTCAATTATAGAGAAAACTATATACCTGAAACTTTAAAAAAAAAAAAAAAAAAAGCAGCAACCCAACTTCCAAGAACAGGGCCAATTTATATGCAATTCACATTCATCCTAAATTAGCCATGTGGCTCAGAGCGCCAGGTAACAAGGTTCCACAATATGAATATTTAGGTGAATGTGTGGCCAGTGGACCACTGCTATTTGTCAGAGATAGACTGAGCTGGACCTCAAAAAATACATTTACGTGACTAACTGAAGCTTTCCTAAAAGTGATTATATTTGCCCATTTTATTTATCTAAATTAAACATGTACCACAACTAGCAATCTTAAAACACTTTTTCACACATCTCCAAGCATTTCTCTAGACTTTAAAATGCAGGACTGTAAACAGCTTACAGCTAAGCACGCAGATGTACAAAATGTACAGTACATGAGTTACATCGATCGTGGCCGGAGGAACCAACAACACGAAGAGCGGCGCTAGGTCGGACAGCGGGAGTTCTCTGATGGCGAGTCATGAATGCCAATTGATTGGTGTGGAACAGGAGTGTGACCACGCCAAGAAAAGAAAATAGGGGGTGGGGGTGTTCCACGCTGACCGGAATTTCACTGCTGGCGGCGGCACTTTGAAGTGCCTCATTCTCGGATGTGATTACACTATGCCAACGCAGTGGGAAAAAATGAAGGGAAAACGAGGAGGAGAAAAGGGAGCTGACCGTGTTTTCGCCTTGGGCGAGGCTTCCTCTCCTATCTATCCACTGCTGCTCACTGTCAATCACAAATCTATCATGGCTGCTGTGAGATTTGTGATTGGAATTGCAAGTGTGTGTAGGCAGAGGTTCTGCCTATACACACAACTACAGTACCGTCTGCATTCCTCTGAGCATGCTTGATTGAGCTCAGAAGAAATGTAATGATTTTTGCCATGTTTACAGCCAAGAGTAACTGTCCTGTCAATCAAAGACGCTAAAATAAAGTGTTAGTTTTTTATTGAATGAGCAAGTCGAGGGATGGGAGCGGAGCTAGTGAGCAGGAGTCTAGGCAGAACTTGCATGTTTTGTCTTGACAACAGTGTTTTCCTTGGTATGTTTATGTGCAGCAGTAAAGAGAAGCTGCAATTAAATTAATATCACAGATGCTGTAGTGTAGACAGTTTATTGAAAGAAGGAAAAAAAATCAAACAAAATTTGGACCTTTTCTGTAACAGAAGATGATGAATAGGTTCGTCACCAAGTGCCCGCTTCATATTGCAGATCATCAGTGATCTCCTCCCGAGCAAACGTTATATCATCTGCCCGTGGGTGTCTGATTGTGACATCCCGGACTCAAGCAAATCAATTTTTTTATTCCGACATGTCAAAGACTATCAGTGTGCCTCTCACTTGCTGCATTTAATTGAAATGTTCAGTTGGACAGGGTTGAAGTCGGCTGTGATGACACCCACACTAGCGTTGATGTCCCACTTACTGTATGAATGCACTAGCTATGCCGGTTCATGAAATTTTCAATAACTGGTCTATCCCACCTCTTTGTAGCGTTACATCAGATGTAGGGGATTAATTTCCACCAGTCACAAAAATAGAGCCTTTGGTATCTGTTTTTGGTGCCCCCTCCCTCAGTTCAAAGGATCAGAGGTGTTTTTTAAAATCTGCGGCATCAGTGTTGTAGGGGGGTCACGACAGTTATGCAATTGAGCTAACTTTGAGGTAAAAACACTTTTTTTCTCTGCTTCGCTCAACAGGCCAAAAACAAAGGAAAGCCGGCTGTCTTTTAGCACCCGCTGACTAATGAGCACTTTCCATTTTCTGTTGAAGGTGGACATTTTCATATGTCCTGATTCTATTGACATTTATAGTGCAGTTAGAGAGCTGCACGTAGCACAGGACTCTGGACAACGTGACTGAGGATCACGCGGTAAACAAAATGTAAATTATATTGCAACGGTGTCCTGCATTTTTTTTTTCAGTCCATATGTTTGACAGTATCAATTGCATTTAATTCATTCTGAAACTGAATTTAATTGTATATCACGACAATTTTACCTATTAATATTCACTGAAATGCCATTAACCCCCCCAAAAAATGTAGTAAGGAAAAAATTAAGAAATAAAAGAAGTGTTGAGGAAAAACATAAGATTTGACCCCAAAAATATTTTTGTTTTATTCTTGTAACCTCATGACTTTTCTTGAAATGACAGGACCCTCAAAAGATTATAACTTTCTTATTTTTCCATAATAAATGAAGGACTGTAATCTGCTCAGTGCACTAATGGTTTTCTTTTCAGTCTGGCTCTAATACTCCTTCTTATCCATTGTATCTGGTTCAGTGGGGCTATTTTTTACATTTCCAATAAGTGGGGGAAAAACCATAAATAATGCCAGTCAAACTAGCCCATTTAATGCCACTATTCCCATAATAGTTTGCAGGATAATCAGCTACAGTTTTCCTGAAAGCCTCCTGAGGGAGTTCAATGAAGGAGAAGTTGTTTATTAAAATGCATAATGTGTCTGGAAGACTGAGTCACAGAGAATAAATCTTACCCAATTTAACATGAAAGAACTGCTTTTGTGTTGTTGTTGCATTAAGATGTTTTCGCCCAATTGCATCTTGTAATTAAGAAAAAAAGGATGGATGCCGTGGGATTCAGACAGCCACCATCCGCAGATGGGATTGGGGTGCTAAGAAGTCTGTTAGCTTTTGACTAAAGTGCATTTGCTGAAACATTAAACCTGCATTGATACAAACGCAAGACAGCGATTCATTTTGAGGCAGCCAGCTTCTAAACTTGAGGGAGTTTGAGGGGGTTTCAGTCAAGGTCCTTCTCGAGCTTGTTTTCGGTTTCTGAATTAGCGTTGCTGGTGTCTTCAGTCGTTCCCTTGTCAGCGCATTCTTCCTTCCCGTCATATTGTGATAAAAATCATCTCCTATTCGTGGTTGTCATGGGGATGTCATAGCATTGGCACTGCAGAAAATATTGTGCAGCATATGGTTAATTCCATTAAATCAGAAAAAAGCTTTTCTTGTCAATTTTAATGTCTGATACCACAAATAATGGTATGTTACCTGAAGAACACAATGTGGAGGACAAAAGTGCAGCTGTTTCCATTGTACTATGTCGCATTTGACATGCTTAATCTTAATTGTATGCCCAGTGTTTGGAGTCATTATCAAGGAAACCATGGAAAAACGTCTATAGAAAAACTCTTAAAATGATTGTGAGTTGTTGTGGTCCAATCAAATGAACCTTTAACGCTACCAGGCATTAAAAATGAAAAGACACTGAAGAAACAAGGGTGCTCTGATAATTTTTTTCTGTGACCGTTTATGATTAGGCGAAACAGTCTATCAATTGTTAGAATGGCTGCCTCACAGTTCTGAGGACGGGGGTTCAAATCCCGGCTTCCCCCCTGTGTGGAGTCTGCATGTTCTCCCCGTGCCTGCGTGGGTTTTCTCCGGCGGGCACTCCGGTTTCCTCCCACATCCCAAATACATGCATGGCAGGTTAATTGAAGACTCTAAATTGCCCGTAGGTGTAATTGTGCGTGTGAATGGTTGTGTCTATCTGCCCTGCAATTGGTTGGCAACCAGTTCAGGGTGTACCTCGCCTCCAAACTAGCTGGGATAGACTCCAGCACACCCATAACCTTTGTGAGGATAAGCGGGTTAGATAATGAATGAATGACTATTTAGAATTAAGTTATGGTAAAGGTTAGGGTGAGCATTATCCCAGTGGATAGATTTGAGATAAGGAAACCTTAGGGTTAAGAGTTTAGATTAGGGCATGGGCAGGCAAACTTTTTGTCTCACAGGCCACAATGGGTACTAAAATTTGACAGAGGAGCCGGGCCAGGATCTCATAGCACAGTATGCACACGTAATAAATGCACAACCCAATTTACTAAGTGCGCACTGAGGAATGTGTATTTCAAATGTGCAAAATAGCCCTCATCCAGGTAATATGTTTGTCTCAATGTATATGCAAAATATGGCATTTACACACTATTTGGCACAATACTGGGTGGAGAAAATGTAAATAAATTAAAATACCACACAATACGTTTCAGTTGAAGACTCAAAATTAAAGAAATCAAAGAAAAAGATGTAACTTTCATCATTCAAAACATTACTAAATGAAATACTCTCTCATTCATTTCTGCTCCGCTCATTTTCTCTTCTGCTGCTGTGTGTAAATGTGCACAAAATTAAAAGATACACTTTTAAACATTCCATTCCATAAGCACTTTTTTTTCATAACAGTAGAAAAACTGAGCAATTTTAGTGGGAACAGTGTTACTGGCCTCCTTTTTTTTCCGGCAGTGCATCAAAGTCTGGAGTTAGTTTTATTGCGGCTATTCTCAGGACAGATCTGAGGTGTTCATCAGTTAACTTGGATCTGTGACGGGCTTTGTTGATGTTCATGATGCTGAAATTCTGCTGACACATGTAGATCGAGCCAAACAACGGTTGCATCTTCTGTGCCATCCACTAGAGGTTTGGAAACATGGCTTCATTGAGTGCAGCGTAAAAGTCATTTACTCCAAGAGTCTTGTTCTTCTCCTTTGAGGCAAAGTCGGACTGAAGATCAATCAGTTCCAATTGCAGCTCCAGCGGTGCGGTTTCAGAGTCTTGTAACAATGGACCAGACACCAGCTGAAGTGCCGTCTCAATTTTATCAAAATCAAAGAATCGACGGCAGAAGTCTCTGTGCAGGTCATCCAGTGGTTTGCAGTAATTCTTCGTATTTCAGGTGGCCTCTTTCTGCGTGACTAGTGTAGGGTGATGAGCGAAAGATTTGTTTGACATTTGTCTGGAGAATAAAATCAGCTTGGATTTTGAAGGCTCTCACATTTGTGTACATGTCGTGAACAAACCGATCTTCCGCCTGTAGCTTCATGTTCAGCTAATTCCTATGTGAAAATATGTCCACAACAAATGCAAAATCACAAAGCCAGTTCACGTCACTCAGTTCGGATTTCCCCAATAACTCCAAAACCGAGCTTTTTTCTTCTTTGAGCTCCCACACTCATTGAAATACTCTCCTCTGTGCAGTAGCTGGCCGTTCTTGCATTAACCATTTGCTAGCATGATTTGTATGCTTCGTTGCAAAGTGGCGGCTGATATTGCTGATATTATTAAAAACCGCAACAGCTTCCTGGCATATGAGACGCACAGCTGTTGATCGGAATTCAGTGAAAAAATATTTTATTGTCTACTCTTTATTAAATACTCGGCACTCACTGTACAGTTTTCTTTTCTTTGGTCCACTAATTTTTACAGAAGGGATCAAATGCCAATGAGAAATTAAGAGTGACATTAATGAGTGCACTACACTCCAACAAAGGTCCACTAATGTTCAGTGCGCCATCTATTGGTAAAATGCTAGGATTACAGGGAAAAGATGAATGATTGACGAATGATGATTGATTTAGATTTTTTTTTCAAGTGGATACGTTTGGCGAGCCGTATTGAAAATCCTAGTCAGGCCGTAGTTTGCTCATGTCTGGGCTAGGGTTAGCAGAGCAGTTAGAGTTAGGTAAGGCAAGGGTAGGGTATAGGGTTAGGTTTAGACCGTAGTGGATTTTGGCATGTGCAGCCAAACAGGGTCACTGTTCTGGGAATCGTTAGCTTGAATGTTCCAAATAAGACAGCACTTCAAACAAGCTAAACAAGAATTCAGGGCTAATTCAAATCACATTTCCAAATGTCTGTTGTCATAGGGATGTATAGTACTACAGCTCATCGCTTTTCATGGAATCACCTTCTCCAAGAATTTAATAATAGCTCCCCATCTGCCTCTCTGTCTTATACATCATTAACTCATTTCTTATCAAATTATCCCTCTGTCTGCCCTCAATTGTAATTGTCTCCAGTACTCTGTGATGCAAAAACGGGATTGAAAAACATGGCTCCCCCTTCATCCTCCCCTCCCAAAAAGGAAATCTATCACTAGTATTTATTATGGGCCAGATTCCTGAAGATAGAAAGAGCCGACGCTATTCCCTGAAGGGGAAATTTGATCCCACAGCCTGATAAAAAACATGGTTGCTCGTAAAACGAGTCTTCGTGGAAAAGGTAGATGGTGCTTTACTGTGCTTATTTTGCATTTCCTATCATTACACCAGTGGGAATACTTAATGTTGCTTCCCACACTGGCTTGTAGTCACACAGGCTGTCGAAGACGTTTTTTGAGAAAGTATAAGTCGTAAAATAGAGGCCTGTGTGTTTAGGGCCAGGACCGGTGTGTTAATTGTAACACCTACAATGTTAATGCTGGGTTTTTATAGTATACTTACTGTTTTGCTCTTGTATATGCCCTTGCAGGTAGGAGATGGGAGCCATGGTCCCCGGTGTACTTTTCAGCCATTCATAGTACTGCTCATGTCATTCACATTTGACGAGCGAGTTTGCACAGTCGAGCACGAAAAGTCTCGCTCGTAAAATTTGTTACGAGTAGAAAAAATGGATATTCAAAGACGGCACTTATTTTGTGTAGTCTTGACATTAATTTATGTGTTTATTTCATAAACGTTGTTAACAAAACAAGCTTGCTTCTAAACAATCAGTATTCACCAGGAAACAGGAAATGCAAGTTAAGGTCACTGAGCATGTACGGAAGTGATGCCAAAAGCACATGTTCCGAGCTGCTTCATGTACTGCGAGCGCATTTACATCATGAGCCATGTCAAAGGAAATTCAGTTACACCAGGGGTGCTCAATGCATCATACGCGAGGCAGTTTTGGTTGATTGTGTGACGGCGTGTCCCAAAAAAGTAAAAAGACTTTAGACTATCATCCACCCCATCACTTGATTCAGGTGTGGCCAATATGTCGAGTGCACGCACATAAACTATAATAAGTATGAGATTGGGATTTACTTTGACTTGATCTAAATTCTAACGTTAAACTAGTCTATCCATATATCTAAATGCCAACGGTCATTTTCCTCCACTGTACTGCGTTATCTGGAAGTTGAAAACTTTTCCCCTCTACATGCTTTAGGAAGATATAGATCATCTAAAGCTAGCTTTCATCAATGGATTGACAACCGATAGTGCTGTAAATTACACGAGATTATAAAAATACATCATAATGAAATAAAATGATTTGATCATATGAATATTTTGTTTTGAAATTGAATGTCTATTGACCTCTTTAAAAATGTCTGTCTCAGTCTGTGCTGTGTCAATAAATTATGATTATGGTATTAGGTAACAACTACATACTCGGGTACAACAACTCAGTAAGTTCTTTTAAGTTCTTGAGATTCCATCCCTAACCACACCTGCAACTTTATGTCTGCGGGCATGATTGTTGAACCACACGCGTAATTTGTTATCTGCGGGCATGACTGACCACACGCGTACATTTTTCAAATGTGAGCGACTGCTGATAAACACACTCAGGGCACACTCACACATGATCAGGCGCTATGTACAGTATTTTAATATACAATAATTTTTTTTTCATTTTAAATGTTTTTAACCATGCACAATGTTTCTCGTTTGAAAAGTGTGTTTTGATACATTAAAATCTGTTTCACCATCAAAAAAAGTTTTTCATATTTAATATTTTAAAGGCACAGGATAAAAGGCATGACAAATAACTAAATCACCCAGCCCGTCAATGAGGCATTCATTTATCTCCTCAGTCCAGCGTGTTGTAGCATGCCACAATGTCATCTTCTTGCAAAGAATTATGCTTTTCATTGTTGCTATTTAATCTGTGTTTTTCTTGTATTTGAAGATAGCTAACCCGCGTGGCCCATCATGATGCCGCACCGCCAGTTTGACTATCGGTGTTTGAATATCCGAAAGAAACTTCAATGAGAATAAAGTTCTTGCTGGTGCAAAGTTGTTGTCTCTGCATTATTGGACATTATAATTTGGAAACAAACCCAGCATGGAGCCGATAATTAGTGACTTAATGACATGATGATAAATGATGGTAGCTAGCCTGGCTAATCACTGTGCAGAGTCGTGAAGCTGCCCATTTAACACAATGTCATTCTGTGCTGATGTTTTACTCTTATATGCGTTATTGAACATGATAATCTGGAAACAAAACCGGCATTGTAGCGGTATTTAATGATTATAGGAACAATAGTGGGCTGGCCAGAGTCGCGGGAATGCCCAAGATGCCCACGCAACGTAGTCACAAAACAGATGACAGTTCTGTAAAGTAAACTAGTTTTCTGAATGAAACTTATGGGTTTGTTGGCGATCTAGATAACAGTGTGGAGTGAACCTGGAGTAAACGAGATCATGTCAGTGAAAATTGGACGATTATGTTCGCTCCCAAAATTTACATAAAATGCTAATTATCAGCAAATTAATGACAGATCTGATCAAAGTGGATGGGTTGAAGTATGTGCCAGCAGGAACTGAATTTCAATCATTTTGACTTATTTTCTACACTTGCATAATTGCTTTAAAAAATCCCTTTGAAAAAGTGAATTTGTATTGTTTAATTTGAAGTGTTGCATTTAAAAACGAATCTGAATAGTATAATTTGAAATTAAATATTCAATATTTAAATTCAATAATCTTGAAAGTGAATGTAAGAAATTATCAGCAATGTAGAAATTCAAATACAAATGATTTAAATTCAGTTCCTGCAGGCACATATTTGAGGCCATAAAATTCGAGTGTGAACATGAACTTTGGTCAGTTCTGTCTGGCACTATTAGCTGGGAAGGCACTGTGAATCGGGTTTCATCATCATTTTCTACAAACTAATTTAACAGTGTCCTTCTTTTTCCCCCCCAACTCGCAGGTGAACGAGATTTACCATGACGAGTCCCTGGGGGTCCACATCAACGTGGTCCTCGTGAGGATGATCATGCTTGGCTACGCCAAGGTGGGCTTCATATAACTGACTAAAAAACCAACCAACTAAGCAACTCATCCCAATGAAAGGCTAACTAACTAACTAACTAACTAACTAACTAACTAACTAACTAACTAACTACTAACTAACTAACTAGTCCCAATGGAGGGGGACTTGATACTTACATATGTGCATATAACTAACTAACTAACTAACTAACTAACTAACTAACTAACTAACTAACTAACTAACTAACTAACTAACTAACTAACTAACTATTCCAAGTGGAGATGGACTTGATGCTTACCTATGTGTCTTTCAGTAACTAACTAACTAACTAACTAACTAACTAACTAACTAACTAACTAACTAGTCCAGGTGGAGGGGACTTGATACTTACCTATGTTTCTTTAACTAACTAACTAACTAACTACTAACTAACTAACTAACTATTTCTTTGCTCAGTTGCCATGGATATTTACTCAACTGCAGATGGGTATTTCCAAAGCTGCTGCTGTTTTGTTTAGCAACTGAACTCGTGTCATGGATGACGTATGAACATCAGATAAGATCCATCCATCCAATTTTCGATCCTCTTATCCTCACAAGGGTCATGCGAGCCTATCCCAGCTATCTTCCGGCAGGAGGTGGGGTACAGCCTGAACTGCTTGCCAGCCAATCACAGAGCACATAGAGACAAACAACCATTCACATTTACAATCACTCCAAAGGGCAATTTGGAGTCAGAGTGCCTGTCAAAATGTTTTTCTTCCTTTCCCTTCAGTCCATTAGCCTCATTGAAAGAGGCAATCCATCCCGCAGCTTGGAAAATGTGTGCCGCTGGGCCTTTGGCCAGCAGAAGGGCGACGTGGACCACGCCGAACATCATGACCACGCCATCTTCCTCACACGTCAAGGCTTCGGCCCCACGGGAATGCAAGGTAAAGATCCCCTACGTCCGCCACCCATTCCTCTCTCCTGAGAGATATCTTGCTCAACAGTGCTTAATTTCTAATATCATCCCCATACTCTTCTTTCTGTGATTAGAATTCAGTGTACCTATTGTGGAAATATGTTGTGAAAATCAGTGAAAACTTTAGAGAAGATATGTAAGACTATTATTTGTAAATCCCTTTTGTCTGCCTCCAAAAACATTGTTAAACTCTCAAAATACTTGAGGACAGTATGCCCATGGACTTGCTCCCTGCTTTTGCATCCATCCATCCATCCATCCATCCATCCCTTCAACCCTTCTCTACTCTCTCATTTAATGGTTGAGACTGGGAAAGCTAAAATACAGCCATGCCTTGAGCAATTCATTTTGTAAACACTAACTCAAAACGTGTATCTGAAATCATCGTTTCCCAAATGAACTGAATTGAAGGACAAATAAAATGGGGGGAAAAATAGCAGTGTTGATTTTGAATGACAAAAATAGCCCTTTGATATACTGTGGAATTTCTATATAATGGGCTAATGGATAGGGGGTGGGGGTGGTGGAGTTGGGGTCGTCCAATATAGCAGATTGTCAGTTTCATAGAGGCACTTTTTTTTTTCCAAGGCCATAGCCACACATATCACTGAACAGTACAAACGTGTTTTTTTCACTGGCCTAAAAAGCCCAGGTGTTGCAAATAAATGTAAAAAATTAGCCTGAAAATGCTTGAAAATCTAACATTTTATCCAAAATGATCACGCTGTTGTATTTGCTCATGGTCATATTGTTGACTTACAGTAGCCATCATGGGCGTGTACCTTTCATGAGCCGTAAGGAATTTGTGTGCTTCCTACTTCAAGATCCCTGGCCGTAGGTACTGTAGCATAAATAGTATGTTCCACACTCCAAAGACTTGTGTTGTGTGTTCCTTAGAGGTAACACCATAATCAAGCTGATCTTTCTCTGTGCAGTGATCAATGCACGGTGGACAATAGCTATAACTATCATCACCATAGGTGGGACGTAGGCAAGGGAGGCACATCTTTTGGAACCAGATTTCGTCATATTGTATATCTGTGACCTGGAAATGCGTCAGTCCTGATCTCTGCTTGGATTCGCACTGTAGCACCAGTAAACAAGACCGCCCAATTCTGGAACAAACGGACTTTGTCAATGTCATTTTAAGTAATAAAGCTAATCTATTTTTGGAAGCATTTTTATGTCCCAATAGTCTTATCCAATATCGATTATTGTCAGGGTGCGTTATATTCAGATTTCACTTTATTGTCCATCCATCCATCCATCCATACATTTTATTTGCCACTTATCCTCATGAGGGTCCCAGGGAGTGATGGAGCCTATCCCAGCTGTCAACGGGCAGGAGGCAGGTTACACCCTGAACTGGTTGTCAGCCAATCAACGGCCACGTAGAGACAAACAGCGGCACTCACAATCACACCTAGGCGCAATTTAGAGTGTCCAATTAATGTCGCATGTTTTTGGGCTGTGGGAGGAAACCGGAGTGCTCTGAGAAAACCCACGCAGGCACGGGGAAAACATGCAAACGCCACACAGGTGGGGCCGGGATCGAACCCCGGTCCTCAGAACTGTGAGACCAACGCATTACAAGCAGATCCACTGTGCCGCCCTCATTTAATTGTACATTATAAAAATATTCAATAATGGCATGGTAAGTAGAATGTAAATAATCATTTCTTTCCACATTTATATTCAACGTATGTGCCTTAGCTCCCTGGGGGCAGTATAAAGCAGACATACACCAACCAGGACAAAACTCCCCAGTAAGCTGGGTTTTTAATTGATTTTTGCTGAGGATAAATATATCCTTGTAAGAAATCGTTGTATTATGTATCTACATGTTTTCAAATCTCTGTTGCTTGAAACGCTATTACACTGTGACACTGATGCTATTCATTACCCTGCCTGTGTCTTATTGGATTGTTAGCTAGCATTAAGCGGCATTAAACCGAATTATCGTATGTAAAGCTATGCTATGTGTGTGGTTGTTTCATCCATCCATCCATTTTCCAAGCCGCTTACTTAATTCTGTTTTTACATGTTTTAACAGCAAACGTAAACTGGGAGTGGCAATAAAAAGCTTGAAGACTTTTTGAAAAATTGTTCACCGTGTCAAACTGCTACTTGTTGTGACATGAGTTGAGTTGAGTTCACTGGCACCATACAGCGCTTGAATATCTGTTTTTTTCCTGACAGGCCAAAGCAAAAACAAAAAACAAAATGGCCGAATGATGGCTCATATTGCAAAAAGCCCCTAAGTTGGGGCATTTGTGTCTCAATGCAACGCTGTAGTTATTATGACTCTTTGGTCAAAGATTGGCTCCGTATTTGAAGGATTGTTTGGAAAATGATGACCCAAAAGCCAGTTCAACATAAAATTTGGTAGCCATAGCTATCATTGGTAGACCCACAAAAAAAGTCTCAAAAACACGTCCAAGAAAATACACTGAGTCTTCCATTTTGGTTTGAAGCCAAGGTTTTTAAGGGCCATTATTACCCTTTCCAGGGGTCTTACAAAGGCGGCTTGATCTTGAGATTTTGTTTGTTACCACATTTGACTTGCGTGTGTACTATACAAATGGGGTAATTTGTGGACCGTTTAAGTTCATGCTGTGACATACAGACCAAGTTTGCTGGCAAAGTCTGATGGCTTACCTCAAAGCAAAACTCTAAGAACACAGATACACAAGGTGAAAGCTGGATCAAATTCCTTTTAAATCTTAGCGTAGCTATCATGAGTGGACTAAAAAAATGTCTCAAGCTACCAGGCACTGATACATAAACTTAGTGGACCGGTCTAATATGCATAAAATGTCTCAAGGACTACTGCCTGAAAATAAAGGTGAAATTTGGCATTTTGTTTTCAATCTGCCAATTGTTACTCAGTAGCTCCCCAGCCCCTGATACAAGTTTTACTGATCAACATAAAATTGTGTGAACATTATTATCGGTTATAAGAGGACACACCAAAAAGTCTTAACGACCCATGCCCCAAAAGACACAGAAGTCTGCCATTGTTGGCTGAAGTAGACATTTAGGGTAAATTGTAGCATTCGTCATCATTCATCGGCTTCGTTGCGGGGGGAAAAAAAGTGCAATGTGGTGTTATTATTTCCCATTGTTTTGCTAAAAACAAAATTAATATGCCTGTGGCCTCTTACTGGGCTGGCTGCATCGCATCCTCCAGCCACATCTGTGATTTCCCAAAAGGGATATGGCAAGAGAAATGAATTACTTCCTGCATACAGTATTTTCGCCCTGTGAGGCCATTTGTACAGATTTAAGAATGGCCACATTGAGAATCTAATTATGCATCAATTCTCTCCAGTCCCTTTTTGCCAGTGGGCATGAAAAATCTATCCGACGTGACCGTAATCCTCCTGGTGAGCAGCCTGGACTTTCATTCACAGTGTGGCGGGCACGGAGACGTTATTGGTTTCATGTCTTCGTGTCAACGTGGCTAGTCAAAGGCCAAATTATTCGCATGTTGTTCGGAGGACTGGGCCTTGGGGGTGAAGCACCTCACAATTCGGGTTAATATTTGATAAGCAAGGGGCCGTGCTGTAAGCCACGTTATTAAACTTTTGTCTTTGGGTGTGACATGTTTTGAAATGGGATCATTTCAACAAACAAAGCAATTGAGCGGGAAGTCGCCCATTCGTATAGTGAGAGTGCAATAATGTGCTGATAGAAACAGTCGCATACGCTTGTCCTGTCTTCCACAAAATAGCCAATAGAATCCATCAAAGACCATCGGAAAACACACAAATGATTTCTCATCTCCAATCATGTCTGTTTCAATATTGTTTTCCAAGACAGGGTGAAATCTTCTTACATAAAGTGTCATTATAGCTGACCTCAGTATGTCTCGCAAGCTATCAGCGCATCACACTAGACCTCATTTTAGCCAGAATCCAAGAAATAAGTGCCTCCCGTTATTGCCGTTTTTCTTTTGGCTTTTTGTGACACTTCTAAGAATGAACTAAGGAAAAATATGCTCGGTAAGTTAAAGAAAGGACAAAGTAATTTTCTCAAATGTCGTGTTGCCCTGCAAGAATTACAATCAATCCGATATTGAATAAATATTACGCCAGGGATCGGGCAATTTAAATGATGTCGTTGGCCACAATTTTTTGTCCACGCTACCAAGGGGCCACATTGGCATATGAGTTCCTTGGACAAGTTTACCGTAGCTAGCTACATTTTTTCTTCTCTGATAGTGAACATTTGGTGCTATACTAAGCGATCTCTGTTATCTCGTGGTAATTGGTGTTATTCCAACCTAAAAGTGCTCCGTTGTGGTAGAGTATTTTTTTTTCTTTAATTAATCTAGGGGCAACTTTGAGTGTGGGCACGGACCCCGTGTCCTCTCTCACGCTTAAAATTTTCACATAAGAAAAAATTAATTCAGTTTTTGAATTCCCCATATTGAGAGGCTACTCTGTGTGTGTCTGTACAGACTGTCACGTGCCCATCCCTGTATTACATTATTATAATTGTCATCAATCTGTCTTTGTTGTTTGAGGAAAGAGTAGCACTTTAAGTAAAGATGTGGAGTTTATTGTTAATAGTTTGCGTAGGTTACAAACTGGCAAGGTGCCACATACTGTCACTTAAGATCAATTGGTGACTCCTGGCAAGTGCTCGTCTTCGCCAGTTTGCATGAATAAGTATGAATCACTGTAATACACAAACACACACACACACACACACACACACATACAGATGCCCAACAGTGTATTCTTAATCAAAATTTTAAAGTACAAAAGCCTTGGGCCTGCGCCCATGAAAGAAATGTCAGCTGCAGCTCTCAAACATGTAAATAAAAACTCTTATTACCGACCTGTCTGAAAATGCCAGAAAGCACAAAGCCAAAATTTTGGTTATTTGCAAACCAAAGGAGGAAGAAAATGTTAAACAGAAAGGGTGCACGGAGACTGCTTTTCTAGGACATACAATCGGTACTGATTGCTTGTCAACTGCACATTTTGCTTGAACTGACAGTATAATCTAGAACTAAAATTTGGTGAGTCATCAAGCTTCCCCGTCATGCCATGGCCACACGCATAAATGAAAAGTCAAATGTTTCACAATTCAGCGTTGTCAATCTCTCTTGTATACTTATTCTGTATTTGGTAGCAATTGGATAAAAATCTTTAGGACCAGTTCACTTTTACAAAACGTTTGTAGATGGCAAAAAATGAATCTAAAATAATTGCTTCAAACAAAAAAGGACAGACTTTATAGATATGGCTGTAATTATAGGGTGGAAATTGGGTGTCAAAAAGTGGAGCCTTTTTTTAAAATTCTTTGTGTTGGCAAGTATTATCTGGTAGGATATTGACAAGTTTTCTAACATGCATGGTCCCCCATATCCACATGTGTCAGCATTAAACATACAGTACTGTAGCTTGTATGTGTGTGTGGCGAAAAAGTGAAACAATACATTTGATTTGCTTGATTTTACAATTCAATATGATTTGATTATATTGAACTTCTACAAGTGGATTTACTGACATTTATCATTTCATTTCTCAGAAACAACATTAGTTCTGGTAACTTACATCTTTATCTTCAGTACTGGGCATACAATAGATGGCATTTATGTGGTTGACCAGCTGGTTTCATTTGTCGTGGAATTACATTTTGCAAATGCAGAACGAGACACCCTATTATACATATCTAAAGTTGTTGTTCTTGTAAACCCCAGTTTTTCTACTTATTTTGAGCTCTTCTTTTATTCATAGAGCCCTGACGGCATAAGCGCTGCAGGTCATGGCCCCAGCGGAGTTGCAAAGTACACGTAATATTGGTGACAAGCGCTGATCCACTGATACATTATATATCAATTAGGTAACATGCCTACAATTATCTAATTAGTCTCCCTATGTTAATGATAATGTATTAAGTGATGGGGCAATGTTAGGGATTATGTCACAACACAGAAAGGAAGCTAACTTCAGATTCAGTAATAGCCACTAAAAACCGAAAAATACTCTATATTTTCCTGGAGGGTGCATTTGGGATTAGACTTTGAAGTTGGTAATGGTAAAAAATTAAATTAAGTGATGTGATTTGATTTGATATTTGAAATGAAATGATTTTGGTCAATTCTTATCCAGAATGAGTCCTTAATGAGGAGGATGGCATTCATGTGGTACAGTTTGAAGCAGACAGCATCATGTGGAGGTGGAGATGGGCCTGGCTCAAGTTGGAGGCCAGAGCAAAAAAAGCAAAGACATTAGGCAAATTTTAATTTTAAATTGGACTTCAAAATGTACTTGAGCACTATAAATATGTTTTTCTGCATTTTTTAACTATTGTATCCACATTACTTAATTTATGTTTTGTTTTGTTTTTAAATTCTATGCAGTGGGCCGTTCTTTTTTTTTTTTTGGCACCTTTTCCATGTCTCTGGTGTTTCCATGTCTACACTTAGCAGGCTGGCAATTAATAAGCATTGCCTATTATGAGTGGACGTCCAAAAGTCTCAAGAAGCCATGCAAGAAAGATATAGAAAAGCAGCTGTTTTAAGATAATTGTGGCAACACTCTGATTTCCATCGAACTCTGCATTGTCACATTGATTCTTTCATTTGGCGTACCTGCCCAAGTTCTGTCCTTTTAATCTTTCCCAACTTTGTTTTCCCAATTTTCTTCAGGTTATGCTCCCGTGACCGGAATGTGCCACCCGGTCCGCAGCTGCACCCTCAACCATGAAGATGGCTTCTCCTCCGCCTTTGTGGTGGCCCATGAGACCGGACATGTGTGAGTCTTTAATCTTTTCATTTTTGTCATGTTTAACTGAAAACACAAAGTGGTTACAAGAACAAATGTGGTTATGAATATTAGTACAGATAACTAACACAAGTATGAATACTGAGTGCAAAGAGGCTAACATATAGAGGGAGGGAGGGAGGGAGGGACGGATATAAATATAAATGTGTGTATTTGTGTGTGTTCAGTATAGTGACTAAAAAGATTTTATGACTTGACCAATGACTTCCCTCACCAAAGTAGCTTGGGACTTAACTTGAAATTTAAAGCTTAAGACCGTGAGATTCACTCGGGACTTGGAGTATGTGAATTACTCCCGCTTCTCCTGTGAATACAAAACACAGAGTGGGGCTAAGCAAGGAAAAAGATCAAGCTAATGAACCAACTGTGTAAAATCTGATCTGTTCTCGCAAACTCATACAATCTGGAGATAAACGTCACCAGCTGGAGGCATAAAACCAGCCAATAAATGCATGGATGTATCTGATTATTTGTTGCATTTTAGAATGAGAACTGGCTATGGCGATAATCGGATGAATTTAGCAGATCTAAATGCCATCTGTGGCAATTGTAATGGTTATAAAAGTAATTGTCTTGGAATGGCTTCTGGTCGACGGTCTCATTTCTTTTTTGAAACAGCCCCCAACAGGGATGTCAAAACATCCATCCATCCATTTTCTTCACCGCTTATCCTCACGAGAGTCACGGGGAGTGCTGGAGCCTCACCCAGCTGTCAACAGGCAGGAGGCGGGGTACACCTTGAACGGGTTGCCAGCCAATCACAGGGCACATGGAGACAAACAGCTGCACTAACGATCACACCTAGGGGCAATTTAGAGTGTCCAATTAATGTGGCATGTTTTTTGGGATGTGGGAGGAAACCGGAGTGCCCGGAGGAAACCCACGCAGGCACGGGGAGAACATGCAAACTCCACACAGGCGGGCCTGGGATTGAACCCAGGACCTCAGAACTGTGAGGCCAACATTTTACCAGCTGAGCCCCCGTGCCGCTGTCATAACATTATTTACATATTACTACCCCTCCTACCCCCCACTACACACATATGATCATAAACATATTAAAACTAAGATTTGATTTTGCCTTTTTTAGATACTTGTGAGGGTGTGTCCAACTATGTGTGACTCTTAAAAAGTGTCACTTAAAAAGTTTACGAAAGTCTGACTGAGCATTCTAATTAAAGAGCGGGTGACATCCCTATAAACATTCTAAAATAGATATTGTAATGAAAAATACATATAACAGTATTCACTTCAATGTCTATACGAAAAAAAAAATTGATAGAGCGCATCATCCATGCACAAGGTTGCGCAATTGAGTGTCCCTCGACATCCAAGTGGTCGCCATTTTAGTCGCGTCATCTGTCCTTGACGTCATCGTCACTTCCGCCGTTAAAAACGCGCAGTGCCTGCTACTATGGAAGCCGAACAACAGAGATATTCAGATTTTTCCAACGCCCCTTCTGACACGGAAGCTCTTTTCGAAAAGGACAACACCACACAACCAAGTGAAGCAATATTACACTGTTTCGAGCCCTCAGGGCAAAATTACACTATTGTTTCGAGCCATATTCAGATGATATCCGATCACGGCCAAACTGCCTCCCGTCTGATCCACTCCCGCAGCGTAGATGAGCCATCGCGGCTCATCGCAGCCAGCCGATGTGGCTTATGACAGAGCCGAGCAGTGCTGCTTTAGTCAGAGTCGAGCCGGATCTCTGCATGCTCGCACGCGACTGAGTAACGCATTCTCAGATGGGTTCTTCAGAGCCGCCCCCGTCACAAAGCCCGACGTGCAGCCTTCGCGGAAGATGTGACCACCGAACGCGGCGCCTCAGCCGATGTGGCTGAGCTTCGGCCCGCCGTGCTATATAAGGAGGGGGTGGAGCCGAGCTATGTTGCAGGCTGAGTGAGACATTGTTGGCTGGGCGACGCGCACATCGACACATTTCATATGCGGATCTTTTCTTACGTTATGAGAGAGACCGATTACGTGGTCCGCCCCAAACTATTTTTTTTTTTTTTTTTTTTTTAGTAGCTGTATAGACACTTACCTGTTATTTGGAACCCACGAAGCTCTCGTCCTTGGCACCCGTGCAATCCCTTTTTCACAACGAACAGGGTCTCTTTCAAATTTGGCTTGGGAACTCGTCAGGATCCCTCTGGAAGAGCTGGAAGAAGTGGCTGGGGAAGTCTGGGTATCCCTGCTGAAGCTACTTCCGCTGCGACCCGACCCGGAAAAGCGGTAGATAATGGATGGACGGATGGACAGAATTATTACATTGAATATTTAAATAATTGCCCCTCCAGCCTTATCAGTGTGAGACATCGCCCTAGCCTGCTATTTATAAATTTTCCTGTACAGTTCCCAGGTTACCGTAATTTACGGCCTACAGAGGGCATCTGATTACAAGTCTCACCCAGTACATTTGTAAAGGAAATACCATTTGGTACATACATAACCCGCATCTGTGTAAAATCCGCAAGTGCCCACGTTGAAACCCCCATTGAAACATGAGATATTTACAAAGAAAGACGGTACACAGAAAGAATTTTGCAATTTTTAATACCTTATCGTAACAAAGCAACAACACGGTAGCATGAACAGGGCTGGTAGAAAAAAAAACCCAAAACAAAGCATACTGGTTAAAAAAAAAAAAAAACAGCCAGGGCAGCTACACAGTAGCAACACGGTAGCACAGCACTAACACAGCAGCAACACACTAGAGTGGCGCTAAAGCTTCCTTGACACATATATGCCACCAGTCTCACTCTTACCTCCCACATTGCTTTCGCTGCTACGCTGAGCTAAGGTAGCTAAAGATATTACACCACGCAACAAGATGAATTTGGTCGGCCACGACAATTTAGTGGATAATGCTTTGCTACAGTGAAGTTGTGATGGGACATACTTTGTCAAGGCTTCAGGTTGTTCATTGCTAATTTTGTTAAAAAGTACTATCCTATGATCTTCACCGCCTGAATCTGATAATTTTTCAAACAAGCTTCCAGAGTGACTGAATCTCAATACGCTGCCCTCGCGTTTCTGTATGTACAACGCATATACTTTTTTTTTTCCCTCAAACAATGACATATGTGCCAGTTATCATGTGACTGTGCCTGAACACGAGCAACATTCACAGCAACAATAGTGGATTATGTGCTGCTTTCATGCTTCAAAAACTCCTTAGCATAGTATTACGTTTTCAGTGAAATGTATCCATTATTATTCATATTTTATCATGGCAAGCAAAGTGGCCTGATCATCAGCCTCATTTGCTGTTTTATCTACTGGAAAAACTGATGAAACAGCAGTTCTTTGTCATCTACTTGGACTTACAGTATTTCCAAGACCACTATTTATTATTATTATTATTATTATTATTATTCACACATGATAACACGGCAATTTTTGTGTGCATGCTTGTGATTTTAGGGGTCCTGAACACAAAGCTCCCAAAGTGACCTCTTGAAAGTAGCCCCTGAAAGCAGTATCACTGGTCAGCACGAAATTGGGCAGACATGTTTAACATATCTCGATCCACGAAAATGTCTCAAGCACTCATACCCGAAATTAAACATGGAGTTGGCCATTTTGCTTTTCAGCAGCCATTTTAGGAAAATCCAGGCATAATTTGACAAACTCAAATACAGTTAACCCTAATCGGAAGGAGATACAGTTGATATACTAGACAGATGGGCAAGGCTAAATTATGAAGAAACTGTCATATTTGATAATAATTTCGAGGTTAGCCATGAAAACATTGTTGCAAAGGCATGTTAATCACTGTTTTGAGTTGTACTAGTCTTTAATATTTTGGTAAATTGTTTTCTATTGAATTTGACTAGATGGCTATAGGAAGTTAAATACGTTGAGCGGCCATGAAAAGGTCATTCCACCCATGATCCTGATATTGATGAAAACTTGTCTACAGAGAGCAATTTATCTGTTGAATAACATAATTCCATCAGTTATTCTACTTCTGTTTCGACTAAGGTGTTTTTATGGTTGAATGTCATCCCTAGAAACTCTTTTCCCCCCTTTTTTAAGTGAATAAGCCAAAAATAAGAGGCAGAACATTCCGTGCATTGCTAAAAATAAAATGTGAGTTCCCTCTCCATACCGGCGTCTCCTACCATTGACGGCGGTGTATGAATCGATGCCCTGCCTGTGTGCAGCGTTCACACGAGGCGGCTTATCACTTGCCGGTGAGTACCTTGTCCTTTGGGTTACAAAACCTCACAAAGTTCCATTAATGAACTCCATTGAGGTTCTTTTAGGGACAACGGTAACTGATCACGCAGAATGATTGTGGGCATCTGTTCTTTTTGTAGCTTTGTGAAGCAGAACCTTTATTGAGTTTCATTTGTTGTTGTTTTCGCTGATGTTTGAGTATAGTTTTGGACACTATTAATCCTATGAGTCTTCATTATTTTTCCGTGCGCTCCCCCAGGCAGATTGCACAGAAAACGTGTTCGTAAGCCAATCTTAAATCTGTTCAGAGTGTAAGGAAGGTTGTTTTCTCCAAACATGTATAAGGGTGAAATTGAAATACAAAAATGGAACGCACCCATCTGTCAAGGACCTGTGTGAAATTTGAGGTTTGTGACACAGAAATGGATACTGATGAATTTTAATAGTTTGAAGGGGGCATTGGACCTTAACGAGTAGATCTGCACTTCATTTTTTTTTTATGACAAGCCATCCAACTTCAACACCATGCCGCAACCACATGTAGTGATTCAAACTCACGTCTCACATATTAAATGTAACTCATCTGTCAATATGCAGGGTTCTAAATTGTTAGTTCACTTCCGCTTCGGCCTGTATATCAGTCACTGTGATTTGACGGGTAGGTATGCAACTGCGCAGGATCGCACTTACAAATCTGCACAGTTGAGCACGAAAAATCACTCGCGTAAAATTTATGAGTAGAAATACATGGATATTGAATATTAAAAGACGCAGCTTATTTTGTGTAGTCTTGACCAATGTTCCCTCAAAGCTGTGCCATGACGCAATTGCACACTTGTCACACACTCTCAGCGCACGTGAAAACCGGTCCAGTGCAGTGATCCATAACCTGACGTCTTTTTTTTTTTTTTAACACGGAAGCACACGGTCACTAACAACGAGCTACAATCTTCAACCCCCCTCCGCTCTTAAAGGGATACACTCATAATTACAAAGAGCACATACCCGCAACTTTATATCCTCGGACATGGATGGTGGACCACACCCGTAACTTTATATCTGCGGCCATGACTGAACACACCCGTACAATTTTCAAATCCTGTATATGCTCACCTTGGGTCAAATTCTTCAGAACTTTAATTTTTCATATCTATGCAGATGACACAGTGTTACTGTATATCTAGCAGTGTCTTTAGATGATTACACTTTCTAAAACAGAGAAATATTGGGATGAGCCAAAAATTTTTTCAACACAACAAAACCAAGACAATAGTTTTTGGCATTAAAGAAAAGAGGATTGCCTAGAGTCACTATCTTTAAAAACTGAAGACCAAGTCTGAAAGATTGGTGTTTTGATGCAAGCAGATTTTGAACTGACTTTCAACAGTCATATCAAATCATTTACTAAAACTGTCTTCTACTAGCTAAAGAACATATCCAGAGTAAAGGCTATCATGTGCCAAGCAGACAAAGAGAAGCTTATCCATGCTTTTATCGCAAGCAGCCTTGGACTATTGTAATGGTCTTCTGACTGCACTTCCCAAAAAGAGGATTTAACAGCTGCAACTCATTCAAAATGCTGAAGCTCGGGTTCTTACCAGAACAAAGAGGTCAGAGTATATTACTCTATTTCGAAAGTGTTTACTTTACACTGGCTCCCAGTCAGCTTTAGAATAGATTTTAAAGCTCTGCTATTGGTCTATAAATCACTAAATGGTTTAGGTCCTGAATACATGAAAGAAATGCTCATGGATTATAAACCCAGAAGAACAGTTAAAAAAAAGAAAAGAAAATGGCCAAAATGGCCTTAATGGGCACCTTCTTTCTCGCTTTACTATATGTTTTCAGGCACGGCTTCTTTAAACTGTTTTGTTCATATACTCATGATAGAAATGCCTACCAAATATTTTATTACTGAATAAAATGTGTGTGTGTGTGTGCGCGCGTATGTACTGTATGTACGTACGCAGGTTGGGCATGGAGCACGACGGCCAAGGCAACCGGTGCGGAGACGAAACGACGATGGGAAGCGTCATGGCTCCTCTGGTCCAGGCGGCCTTCCACCGATACCACTGGTCAATGTGCAGTGGACAAGAACTGAAGAGATATATCCAGTGAGTTGCGGCCTGTTGTTTTCTATGTTGTAGCTCCACCACTTGCAATTTGAGACTTTATCGTCACCCATTCTGAAACACGTGAGATTTTTTTTTGAAGGGGTGAATTGTCAATTATATTTAATGGCTTTCTGAGAAGATGTGCTGTAGGGATGATGCGCTTCATTCAGGGGCCTCCATCAAATGCAATCAAAGGTAAATCAGCCCGTCTGCAACCGCTGTTCTTGGCAGACCTTTTTTCAGTTTGTTTTTGAAGGCATCTCATTGTACTTCAAACAACAGCAGTGTGACGTTTGGACACTTTCATTTCCATGTGTTTTTTTCATTGGGCGTCTATGCGAATGAACAAAGCAATGCATTGTGTATGTATTGTGTACTTTATATTGTATGTAGAGGATCAAATGTTTAGATTGGGGGTGTGGTTGAAACAGATGTTTACATTTGTGTATTTGTGAATACACAGATAGATGTTCCCATTTTGTGTGTAGGTAAACGGACAGAATTACATTTTCATTCCTCATCAATGTGAATAGCCTTGCAAGTGCTCGGCTTTTATGTGAGAGGACAGATTAGCGTTTACATATTTGGAAGTATGACAATGGACAGATTGCCAATTAGATTTGAGCAGACAGGTTAATAGCAACATCTCTCTCTCTGCTGAGCATGGCGACTGGCTTATATCGACTGCTGTGTCCACCCAAGTAGAAGACTTACAAACGTAGGATTGAGAGCTGCAATGCTTGGAAGAGGCGAGGTC
Organism: Syngnathoides biaculeatus; assembly: GCF_019802595.1. NCBI lineage: Eukaryota > Metazoa > Chordata > Actinopteri > Syngnathiformes > Syngnathidae > Syngnathoides > Syngnathoides biaculeatus. The sequence goes on along the minus strand of NC_084643.1, from coordinate 26,186,478 downwards.
TTACTTCTTTCAATCCAATTTCACATGTGCCAGGTTTGCATTTTCAAGTTGACAGTTGTGTGAAGGAACCAATGCTACCTTGCCTCCTAATCTGCCTCAGTCATACCAGAGTTACACAACCGCAGATGTGGATTTGTAACGTTAATCTAAAAATTCCGATGACTCTATTTTCCTGCGGGAGTGTGGGGGTTGTTCAGAAATTTACACACCCAAAAATATCAACAAAGGAAAACTCCATCCATCTATTTTTGATTTCACTTGTTCTCACAAGGGTCTCAACCATGCTGGACCTTGTCCCACCTGACTCTGGTTAAGAGGCGGAGTGTCCCCTGAACTGGTTGGCGGCCAATCGGGGCGCAGATACACATATAACCTTTCACGCTCACATTTACAGCTATGGGCAAATTAGAGTATCCAATTTGTATCCAATCTTTGCACAATTGACATTGTTAACACACTTATCTATCAGTATATAGATTTTACATCTTGTACATCTTATAAGGAATAGTTCCTATAAACAAAAATGTCTCTTGTTCTTGTTGCTATGTTGTTCCTTGTTCTTTGTTCTGCATGTCGTACCAGGGCAGCACCGACTGGCGGAAAAAAATTCCTTGTGTGTTTTTACACACTTGGCCATTAAAGCTGATTCTGATTCTGATCAACCTATCATGAATGTGTTTGTGATGTGGGAGGGAACTGGGGTATTCATAGAAAACCCACACAGATACAGGGGTAACATAAAAACTCCACATAGGCGAGGGCAGATTTCAACGCAGGTCCTCAGAACTGTGTGGCAGAAGTGCTAATTTGTTGTCCAGTGTGCCACCAAAAATAAAAAAAAATAACTGTTCTACTAAAATCAGGAAAATTGGAGGTCCTCTGGATGAGTGTTGTACTCAAAATCACACTGTGCATGACCAACAATTGCCCCAGACTAGAATTTACCACAACAATTAAGACAAAGACTTGTGGAAGTCAAGACCCAGTCAAGATCAAGACCAAAGCAAGCAGGATTGAGACAAGACCAATTTTGTAAGACTCAGTTTTCAAAACCAGGATGAAGTTGAACAGTGAAAGTGCATACTCTTTCATTTTCTATTAAATACATTTGACAGCCAAAAACAAAGTGTCTGCAAGTCGTACAAAGGAGTCCACCGCAAAATCTTTTTCAGCTGAATCCTTGCAAAAAAAAAACATAATTGTATGTATTAAAAGATTTAAAGAAGAGCTAGGCTACATTTAATTAACACATGATACTTCAGCTTGTTATGACTTAAACCTACGTTGTGGCGTCTCATGACAAAACCAATTTAAGGCAGGATTCAAACCTGTTTCCAGAAATATTGATCTCAGAAGAAAAAAATAGTTGCCGATTTTAAGGTTAGCTGACCTGTGTTTGTGTTTTATTTTGAGATGGCGGCTAAAAGTTCAACTTTGTCCTCTGCCATTTCAGTGAGGATTTGCATATCGCAATGTTTTATCTTATATGTTGTTTTTACATGTAAAGTCTTTGGGGTTGAAGCTAAATTTAATAAATGTTGAGTTAGCAGACAGGTCTTTATTTATTTATATATTTAAGCCTAAGAGAAGTACGGTACTTCTAAAGAAATCAACAACTCACCGCTTTTGTCTTCCCACCAGCACCTACGACTGCCTGCTGGATGACCCCTTTAAGCACGACTGGCCGCAGCTTCCCGAGCTGCCTGGGATCAACTACTCCATGGATGAGCAGTGCCGCTTTGACTTTGGCGTGGGCTACAAGATCTGCACCTCCGTGAGTACCAAAATTACTTTAAAGACCTTCCTTTATTTATCTGTGCTCAGGCTCTTCCGCAAGAAGTTGCTCATTTCAAGTCCTAGTAAAAAGAGAGAGTGAGTGGTCTGAACAGTGTTGTTTAATCATCTTTGAATTGTGCTTGTTTGTGATGCCACTAAAGGAGTGTACTGGTGATGGCAAAGTGTGTGGAATGGAACTATCACAATAATGATTGAAGTTGATATTGGAAAACTCTGACTTAATTACTTGTCCTCAGACTACAAACAATGACACCGCTTGTATTCATCCATCCATTTTCTTATCCGCTTATCCTCACAAGGGTCGCAGGGAGTGCTGGAGCTTATCCACGCTATCTTCGGGCAGGAGGTGGGGTACACCCTGAACTGGTTGTGAGACAATCTCAGAGCACATGGAGACAAACAACCATTTGTGCTCAAAATCACACCAAAGGGGAATTTGGAATGTCCAATTAATGCATGTTTTTGGGATGTGGGAGGAAACCGGGGTGCCTGGAGAAAACCCACGCAGGCACAGGGTGAACAAGCAAACTCCACACAGTCGGGTCCGGGGTTTAACTCGGGACCTCACACAATCGGCTCCGGGATTTAACCTCAGAACTGTGAGGCCCACACTTCACAGCTTGTATTAAAGGTCCCATATTTTGTCAATCTAGATATCTCTAGAGTGGCTGTATAACATGGTCTTAATATAAAAGTGTCAAAGTTATTAAGAAAAAACACCTTGGTTTTTTCATGCTAGTGTCCAGAAAAGTATCCCTTTTGTTCCTATTTAACAAAGACCGCCCCTTTCCTCAGATTGGATACCTCCATGAAGAAGACCCAAGCTTCACTATTTGTGGGAGCATACTTTTTATGTTGACAAAGCTGGCTTGGAGGAGGCGAAGTAGGCGGGGAGCTTTGCTACTAACATAGATAAGGTTGAGAAGTTTAGATGACCCGATTTCAGACCTTTTGGGCAAAAATACTTCATGGACAATATGAATTCATATTTCACATTTAGCGAGGCAGCATACTGCCAATCGAACGTCCCCAATACTGTAGTAATAGAAAAAAATGGGTAAAGAATGGGCCTTACAGGTGTTAAGACACATCCCTAGCACACATCAATAGCATTGTCTTGTCGTTGCACCATGTCCTGTCCTAGTCTCTCTCTTCCTGTCCTCTCTCAACCTGTCTTACAATGTTCTTATGAGATGTCCCTCGTCCATAGGAACATGACTCCTTTGTAGTATTACATGTAGGCATATTTACAGTGAAGAAAATAAGTATTTTAACACCCTGCTATATTGCAAGTTCTCCCGCTTAGAAATTATTGATGGGTCTGAAATTCTCATTGTTGGTGCATGTCCACTGTGAGAGATATAATCTAAAAAGTCAAATCTAGAAATCACAATGTACCATTTATTTGTGTGATACAGCAGCAAATAAGTATTTGAACACCTGCCGAGCAGCTGCAATTCTGACCCTCAAAGACCTGTTAGTCCGCCTTTAAAACTCCACCTCCATATGAAATATTTATACACAATATCTATACAGTATACAACATATCAAATACAATAATATCTGATAAAATATCTAGTTTTGTTGAAATAACTATATAATAAAATAATATCCATCCATCCATTTTCTTAGCTGCTTATCCTCACAAAGGTCACGGAGTGCTGGAGCCTATCCCAGCTGTCAACTGGCAAAAGGCGGGGTACACCATGAACTGGTTGCCAGCCAATCACAGGGCACATGGAGACAGACAACAGTCACACTCAAAATCACACCTATGGGCAATTTAGAGTGTCCAGTCAATGTTACATATTTTTGGGGTGTGGGAGGATACCGGAGTGCCCGGAGGAAACCCACGCAGGCACGGGGAGAACATGCAAACTCCACAAAGGCGGGGCCGGGATCGAACCCGAGACCTCAGAACTGTCAGGTCAAAGCTTTCCGGCTGATCCACCGTGCCGCCTAAAAGATAATACCGGTACATTAAATTATATTAAAATACACTGAATTGACACAACACACACTACAGCGTGCCTGCCTCATGTATGCTTTATTTTTGACACAAGCAAACTTTTCCCCAGTGCATGTTTGTTATTTTCCTCTCACAGAATCTTGCTTCGTCACATAAACGAAGTGAGCGCTCGCCCTCTTTCCCTCATCTTAGCTCGCCCCCTTCATTTCCTTGGAGATGTTGAGGAAATTGACAGTGCACCAGCACACATTCATTCAGGGCAAACATGTGGGTGAGAAAGGGATGTGTGTGTGCGTGTGTGCGTGTCTGTGTGTGTGTGTGTAATTGGGTTGTGGGGGTAATAGTATCGCTGTAAATCTCCCAAATCCAGACAATCCACAAAGTCTCTGTGGGAGAGAGAGTTTCAGCTTGCAGCGTCAAATATTACCTGCTGCCTCTGCAAAAAAAAAAAAAAAAAAAAAAACTTAAATTGATAAAGGTCTGTTGATGGATGCTTCCTGAAGGCATCAGCTTAATAAATAAGTCTTACGAATGCGTTGACGCCGCAGTTCATTTATTGTCATCTATCTGCATTTCTAAGTGCAATTCCAGCTGCCAAATGACTCGTGGGAAGTATGGCAACTGTTTGAATACTGTACAGTTGAGGGGTCAAATCTGTTCAAAATATAAATTGATGGAAAATAATATGGGGAAATACAATTACTACAACTATAATATAATACTATAGTAGTTAACGCAAAACAGGTACAGTTATCATGTTAAAGAATAGGTCAATCACTCTTTCTAGTAAAAGTAAAAAAACAAAATGAAAAACTCATAATGAATTTAAAAAAGCCTTTAAAGATGTCTCCGTCTCATATCAAACCATAAAACTAAGTTTACCTCTACAAATAGTAAAAGCAATATCGATGTACTCTACGTAGTTCCTTGAGTGTTTCAACTGAGTCATCCCATACTGCAATGAAATAGCTTGTGGTACCATCTACATATCCGTAAAAGGCCCATCCTCCCTTTCTTGGCATACTTGACAAGTCATGTGACCCCATTCCACTGTTTCGTATTGGCGTTATTGGATGAAATGCAACGCACACAACACACAGCACTCAGTTCTCTGCTTCAATATTTCTGAGTATGTTTATCCCCACCTTACTCACCTCAGGATGTCTCCTGATGTCCTTTAATCCTCTTCCCTGGAGGTAACTGATGAGCTTTTCCGCCCATGAAAATCCTTTTTAAATCGACTCTTGCTTTGTAGGCATGCTCTATGACACTTGTCCCCAGTGAGCAGCTGCCACAATATGTCCGCTTCCTCCATTCAACCAGAGTGTGCTTCATTTTAAGGTCTCTTCAACAAAGACTTTGGGGTAAAAAGACCTTGGTTAATGCTGTGTATTTCCCACACTTTTATTTTGTCTTTCAGTTCCGCACATTTGACCCATGCAAGCAGCTGTGGTGCAGTCACCCAGACAACCCTTACTTCTGCAAGACCAAGAAAGGTCCGCCCCTCGATGGGACGGAATGTGCAACTGGGAAAGTATGTTTATCTAAGTTTTTTTTTTCGTTTGTTTTTGTCAGTGCCTTATTTATAATTAAAATGAGAAATTAACATTGAGTTGTCAGATTTTGCTGCCACGCTCTGTCTAAATGGGATGACCAAAATTCAAAGCCCTCACACTTTAACGTTGCCTCTTTACTTTGTTCAAATTCAGTACAAATTGAGAAACATCTCTAGGTCAGGTCTGCTTTTGAAGGAGCCACGTAAATGATAAAAATAACTATGAAATGCTCATTTAAAAAAAAATCACATAGCAGCCTTCCTGTCTCTTGAGACTTTATTGTGAGTCATTTTGCAGTAGCGCTGCCTACCAAATTTTATATTGCTAAGTGAAACAGTTTTTGGGGGCTGGATTTTCAAAGATTAGAGTTTTGTGTTTTATGATGGAAATGGATAGAATGACTAAAACAGCCACAGTGAAACACAATGGCAGACCTCCTGTGTCTTTACCAGTACTATGACTTATTGAGACTATTTTTTGTCTTTTCACAACCGATTTCATGTTACTAAGTCAAAAATGGTTTCAGGCGCTGAATTTCCAAGATTTGCTTTATGTTCTGCAATTGACAGTTAAACAGTTCAGGGTATAGAGCTTGTACACCTATGTCATTAAATCACATGATTTTTGTTTACATCGCCATATTGCCGGTCAAACAAACAGTGGTGGAAGTTAATTCCGTTAAAAAAATGTCGTATTTCACGACACCCAGAGTTTTATCCGATACCGTTAAACATTTAGAAGGTGATAATAAACGAAGGTACGTGGAAAAATTAGAGATACTTGTCATCGAGGATCCATATTTAATGCTGAAGGCGATGTTTTCGCCAATAAGAAATTTGATTGTTAATCTGCTACTGCTTGTATTGGCCAATTGGATGTATCTGGTGAATAAGTGGTCAAAATTTACACGGAAGAGTTTGAAAGCGTATAAAAGTCTGGATGCATTCAAATACTTCTTTTATGAATCTGTTCTTCATCAGGAATCAGGAAAAAAATCTCACATAGTGATGGACCCACTCAAATTTTTTCAATACAAATACCAACGTTTAAATAAATGACCCCCGGTTTTACATAAACTCGCATTCATAACTATGACTAAAAATTATATAACGAAATAAATAAATATAACCCAAAAGAAATTGAGCCTCCGTACATGGAAGCGTATTGCTGCCACACGTAAACCTTCTTTGTGACAGACGGTTTATTTTCTTTTTTTAAATACACATTGTTCACAAATGAGCCAACTTGTCATTATGAATACTTTTTGGATTTGATTATATATAGATTTGATCATTTACGCACAAATTGTCAAAAGTGCTTTTGCCAACCAAAACAGGAGCATCTACCAAGGTACAGTCAAAGGATTTTGTGTGTTCATTTGGCTCTCTTCTACCCTTCTAGTGGTGCTACAAGGGTCACTGCATGTGGAAGAACCCCAGTCAGGTGAAGCAAGATGGCGCTTGGAGCTCATGGGGCAAACATGGCTCCTGCTCGCGTTCCTGTGGGACCGGCATTCGCCTCCGAACACGACAGTGCAACAACCCCTCGTAAGTGCAACGCGTTGACATTTGTCAAGTTTTCCATTCTTGCTAAGTTTAATCATAAAACGAAATGAACATGCTACGTAATACACAAATGATTACCCGTCGATTTTGGAGTAGCAAGTAGCAAACTGGTGTGCAGAAAAATATTTTTGTGTTTTAAGTGTTGCAGTTCACTTCTGGTCTTGTAAAACCCTTCCTGATGGGGGAGCCAAATAACAACAACAAATCATACAAAAACTGGTTGCCATTTTTGTTTTTATATTTTTGTCAAAGCCGTGACCTTTTTGGGTCCAAAACCCAAGTCTTTATAGATGACTTTCTGTTGGCCTAGAAGCTATTTTCTATGACCGAATCACCGCTGTGGTGACAGGACAGCATCACTCCCCTTGTGTGATGTTGCAGAAAACAGGCTACGTTTAACTGTCATATCGTGGCACCATTGAGTAAAATATATGCCATATTCAAGAAAATAGAGATACAAAATGAATGGGAATTGCCATTCCTCTATTTTACCCTCCCGCTCAAAAATGTCCATCCATCCATCCATTATACAAGCCACTTATCCTCACAAGGGTCACAGGAAAGCTGCAGCCTATCCCAGTTAGCTTCAGGCGAAAGGCAGACTACACCCCAAACTGGTTGCCGCCAGTCGCAGGGCTTTAAATTAAACATAAGAAACTAAACTCCATTTACTACTTTTTTTTTCCCTTCAAATATTTTGAAATTGTTTTGCTCTTTCTGGTGTGTGCACCTTGGTCACTTGGGGTCAGTACAATAAAAATGTTTATATAGTGTGTATAGGAGTAGGAAGTAACGAAGTACTTGTTTGTTAATGTACTTAATAGATTTTTCAGGTATTTGTTCTTTAGTTGATTATTTATTTCTCTGGCTACCTTTTACTTTTACTCCTTATTTTTTAAAGAGAAATACCTGTACATTCTTCTCGTTACATAAAAAAAATAGTTTACTTTCAAAACCTAAACCTTTGAAACCTAAAGTTAGCAGCAACGCAACATAAAATGCAAAACGCTGAAAAACGGAAACCGGAAGAGATTGAGTGGAGCACATTGATCATAGATATCATAGGCACAACAATCCCCTTTCAGCTTCTTGCCTACAGCTACGCTACTAAGCTAGTAGGACCAAATTGATGGCGGAATCCATGCAGCTAAGCTAGCAAGAGGAAAGTGTCGGAGGAGCATTTGTGGACGGTGCATTCGGAAACTCAAATAACAGGAATGCGTGCACATTGTGCTGTGTACCGCTGCGTACACATCGTACAATCACAACAAGATAACTCTAAATTGGGAAAAGCCATTCATTGGTAAGAATATGTGTCTTAATTTTTTTCAAAAATGCCTATAATGAATGAACCACATGCTTACTTCAAAGTTAACTTCTTGAAGTCTGGCTCACTGGGAGTAAATTGTCATACATGACCTATATTTCCAACACACTTAATTGGCCCCTGCCAAACAAAACCATAAAAAAACACAAACTGAAAATAGTCACAATATGCTCCTTTTGACTCATTTAGCTGAGACATTTATGGAGACAGTCGCTTCCCCTCAGTAAGATGTAGTTATATTTTTTTGCAGGATCGAGAATATATGCCTGCTGTGAGTGTTGTTATATAATCTGTCTCTGTGTGTTGCGCCACTGTTTGTGTTCAAATATTTTTTGGTTAAATGGTTATCACACAGCAACACAATAATCGTAATAATCCTGATTAATGTCTGTTGTTCACAATCTGCCACGTGATTCTTGTTCTGAAGTGAGTTGAGTTCAATGTCATCAGACTGATATCGCAAAAAAAAACACAAGTAAGGTTATTCATATACAAAGACAACACAGGCAATAGTTTTAATCATATTATTCAACTGTTCAATATAACATGTCTTCATAAAAATATTCTTGTAATCTCATCTGATCAATCATTGAAAACTAAAATGAATCCATGTGCTACATAATAAATATACTGAATATAATATGTATTCCTACTCCTCTTAATATATCCATTTGATAATTATCCAATCTAACATGAAACAATAACAAATATTTTGATTACTGTATGTATTTATTTCATAAATATAAGTAACCATACATTTGAATAGTGATCCTTTAAAAGTATTGGGAACTAAAATCTAGCCAAGAAAATGTTGAATCATGTTACATATGCATAATATGAAAAATATAAAATATATCCATGTAATAACGGGAATGGTGGGAAGTGAACGTGAGTAGGAGGGAAACTTTGATTAAGTGCACCACATAATGGAGCTCTGATATAATGAAACCCATTTGTTCTCTAAAAGATCTCTTTGGAATAGAACAAAGGTGTCCGCTAAGCGAGAGTTAGCCAGAAGGGCACCTTTTGTATTAGCATAACTTGAAGGTTAAGTCTGACTTCACTATTCTTGAAGAATGAAGCAGTGAACAATGTTAGATCATGATAGCCATGAGCTAATTGCTAAATGTCTTTCCTCCCCCACCTCAAGTCCTATCAATGGCGGCCAGGACTGCCCGGGTGTCAACTTTGAGTATCAGCTGTGCAACACCGACGACTGCCCCAAGCACTTTGAGGACTTCCGAGCTCAGCAGTGTCAGCTCCGCAACTCCCACTTCGAGTTCCAAAACACCAAGCACCACTGGCTGCCCTATGAGCATCCGGATGGTGAGTCAGTCGGGCTGCCGCTGTTGGATTGGTCGGTGGTTTATATTCCTCAGGGACTTGGCCATGGTTAGCAGATGGGGGTGGGGGTGGGGGTGGGGGGGGTCCTCAGGATTTGGCTTCAGTGGACTTGGGGTGGAAGGGGGGATTTAGGGTGTGGAATCTAGGTTGATTCACGGTCAAGGCATCCTTACGTAAAGGTGTTGAAACACTGCCAGCTGGTTCCCTGGAGGGATCGGAAATGTCACATTTGCATGGACTCGACAAATTAAAGTGTCTTGTGTTCGTGTCACTTGGAAAATAGAAATAAACAGCTAAAAATCCTCCATTCATGCATCCATGGTCTGAGCCGCTTATCCTCACAAGGGTCGCGGGAGTGCTTGAGCGTTTTGCAGCTATCTGCGGGCAAGCAGCGGGGTACACCCTGAAACATTGACATAAAATTCTGAATAACTGCCACTTTGTACGATCAAAACAAATTGAATGATTACAAATCCACAAAATACAAATAAATCAAGTTGATAGCATCCAAGGTCACACACGCGCAATGTTGCTCCAGAATATTACTGTCATGAGCAAGGCCTGGCCACGCCCCTCATGGTCGTGGTCCAGCCTTGCTCATGACAGTAAATATTCTGTATCTTGGTTTGAAAATGGCAGGATAGAGCTGCTCTCCTATTGGCCATCGCTGTAGCATCTTCCTGGCATCCCATTGGCTGGGAGGGACGTCAATCTCTACTCAATCATAACGTCATACAATTAATGGAATTGTTCTTTGCAAGTTATTAATGTTAGCCACCAACTTGAACAGTAGAGTGAAACACAATGACTAGAAATAATCCACTGTAGACTTTGTGTAGAGTCTGAATTTAAAAGTTAATCCTGTTGCCCATAATGATTGTGTTGTAGCCAACAAGCGATGCCACCTGTACTGCCAGTCCAAGGAAACGGGCGACGTGGCGTACATGAAGCAACTGGTGCACGATGGGACACGATGCTCCTACAAGGACGCCTATAGTGTCTGCATTCGTGGGGAGTGTGTGGTAAGGCCTTGAGACGACACCGATGCAATGTACCAACACCATCTAAAATCTAATTGTCATTAAATTTCACCGATAAACACAACATTAAGTGGGCATGTCGATCATAACATCCACATGAAAAAGTCTCAAGGATCCATGCCGGAATTTGAAAAGAAAACCAGCTATTTTGATTTAAATCAGTCATCTCTAACTTAATAGTTTCCCTAGCAAATGCTAGGATAAACTCAGCCTTTGACACCGGTTCTATCCATCAACACAAATGTGAGGTTAATAGGTCTATCATAACTGGATTCACTAAAAATTCTCAAGGAACCATGCCGGAAATTAAAGTGAAAGTTGGCCAGTTTGCTTTAAATCAGACATTGGAACCTCAGTTGCTCACCCTGGAAAGTTAGAAAAACAATCGGTAGACACGAAATTGAATGGCCTTATCTATCATTGCAGCACACAAAAAAAGTCTCTAGAACCTAAGTCATTGAAAAGAAAGCTAGCCATTTTAGTCTGAAGCAGTAATTTGGAGTGAATTCCATGGCTCGTATTTTGGTGAACTCCTGCTAGGAAATTGACCCAAATGCTCTCCAATCATCCCAGACAGGTATTCTAGACAGATTCCAGATTACAGAGTTTTTTTGCCTACACCCTCTAATGTGGGCAGAGCATGACGTTAGTTTGATTATTTTGAGGATTCACAATGAAAAAGGTGGTGCAAAGGACTGTTTAGCTTGAACTATTATTCTTCAGCAAAAAACTAATGCCCGTAATCTCACGCATTCAACTAACCACCAAGGAGCCACGCTGAAAATTGGAACTGGAAGTTTTACATTAAGGGTTAAAGCAGCCATTTCAGGGTCATTATAGACATTTCCAAGGTCTTTAAAAGAAAAATTCTTGCCTGACAGATACCATTTTGCCATTTCATACAGTAGAATCGATTAGGTCATTCCAAATATTTTTACAGTAAGTATCACCTCTATAAATATTTCTCTCTCCACTGTAAATGACCAACATTACGTCCCTGCAACATTATGGAATTGTCATTCTACACAGGAGTTGTCATTTTGTCATCTTTAGGGAATACACACAAATGAAGTCCAGCCTTGAAGATGGCCAATCCTGAATTGTGAAGATTTCTTTTCCTTATGCCTAAGAAAACATCAAAATTCATTTTGCAGCTTTTATTCTTTTATGCTGTGACAAAACACATAAGAGAGAACCTTTAAAACCTCCTTGTTTTGGTGTCTTACTTGTTTTTAACTTTGTTATTGTTTTATTGGGCCTCATTCGCTCATGCATTGAATTGTTTTGTTCTGCACACAAGTTGAGCATACAGGAGATGCAAAGTTACCGTTGGATTCATGACACGTGCATAGCGGGCAATTTTCTTTATACCCCCATGCGTATGTTAAGTGATCAGAATTCGTTCTTAAACACGAGCTTGTGGCTTACGGCGCTCAAGTCTGCATTAACTGCGTTGCCATTTCCCTGTAAAAGTATGTCCATGGGGGCATGTCAGCCAATGTAGACTCCCGCGGAGGTTGAAGTCACAAGAGGTGGCTGATTCGAAACTTTAATAACTTTCTTCATCTGTATTCAATGTTCACAAGGTTGGTATGATCGAAAAATTTCCATAACACAGAAACTGATAACATAATAGTCATGTTAATCATTCATAATTAATGATCAAATTAAATGACAGAATTTGGCACAAACAACCGATAAAACATTTTTAAGAAAGATTTGTCATTTGGAAGTTGAGTACTACTGATTATTATTAATGAACATGTTGACTGCCATTAGTATGCGTTCCTGCTCCTGATTATCTTGAAATCATGAGACTGAAGGTGAAGGTGTATTTTTATTTTTTGTTTTGTTTGTTTTATTCTTGTCTTGTTCAGTTCCAGTTCAATGATGGATCTGTATGCCTTTGTACTCGAACAGTTATGGTATGCAACAGGGGAGGTGAAGGTTTTCTAATCTCTTTGCACTTTTTTTGTGGGGTGTGGGCGGCTGGGGCTCTTCAGAAAGTGGGCTGTGACAGAGAAATCGGCTCTAACAAAGTAGAGGACAAGTGTGGCGTCTGCGGAGGCGACAACTCCCACTGCCGCACTGTGAAGGGAACCTTCACCCGGACACCCAAGAAAGCTGGTTAGTCATCAAAAAGAACAGATTTCATGAAAAATGTATCTTCCGGGTCCTCTATAATTGAATTTAACTGCATATTTTAAGATGATCCATTGTCATGCTTGCACTAACGTCTAACCCCCGACTTTCATTTAATTGATGAAGCTGCTATCATGTTACAGCCATACATTTGGCAAAACATACATAAACATACGTATTACGTTCAGCAATTCCTATAAAATGCCCCCAGTATACAGTATCTCCTTGTTTTTTGCCCCATTCGGTGTCTTTTAGACATTTTCAAAGCGAGGATAGCTTTATGTAAGTTTTCATTTATTCTTCACCTTGATTTGCTTAATAGGTTTTACAAACCTATACGTTGACAGCTGATAGATGAAGTGACGCAGCTGTCAAAATTGTCAGGATTAAGAACCTTATTCATTTGTGAAGAAATAATTAAAGTCACACTTGCTTTATTATTATTTTTTAAAGCAAAATGCCATTACGCATTGACTTTTATGCTTTGGTTTTAATTGAAGCATCTTCTCTCAGGTTATCTCCCGTTGCCAGACACACTGTGTGACACTGACTACTGAGGGCATGTTTCCAAAAATTATTATCACTTACATTCATTTATTTGAGTCCCCCCCACACACACTCCACTTCTTACCTCAGTGAGTGCATAATTTGAATAATCCACAAAATTAGAAAATTGCCCTAATCCAGCACTTTGCAAATAAAGTGGTTGGCCCACTATTATTAAGAGGTTTTGGACAACGACCTCTTAAACAACCTTAAGATGGCAGCTCCACCAAGACAATTACTTTTTCACCCTTTCAATCGTGAAATTATTATTTTTGTGACCATTTTAACATCATCCAACATCTTTTAACAGGGAAAGTGTTAAGCAAGAGAGCCCAAAAAGAAAGACATTTTCAAAACATACTATGCAAGTATCCCTCGTTATAGCTGTCCATTTTATAGTGCAGACTGTTAACCTAGCTTTTTACTACTTTCTGCTGCTAATATTGATCCATGTAGGATCGTGATTAATACACATTTGCACAGTTCTTGTGAATATCTATGGAACCTCACTAACATCTACGTGTGTACTTCGTGTGCATATACAACATCCCGTAGACATCCCTGCAGGCCTTTACAGGCAGTCTAGTGTCATGGTCTCAGCCGTTTGTGGATGAATTACCGTGGAACCTCCAAAGATCAACACCCTAAAAGTCAAAAGACATTTTTCATTTCAAATTTGACCTGATGATCATTTTTCTCATTCTACTGAATTCTCCTATTTCTACTCCAGTTTCTTATTTTTTTTAATTGACATCTCAAAGTGTCCAGTGTTGTCCCACTGTTCACATGGGCTAGGGACAGAGCCCTGCTGGAAATAGCAAGAATCTGTCCTACTGAAAACATTTGCAACAAGATGGAGCCAAAGCACTACATTTAGCAAAGCAAATGTATAAATATATATAGCGGATTTCATACACAAGGTACGGAAGCGTATTGCTGGCACACCCAAAAAAAAAAAGCATATCTTTCACATTATAATGTGGTTAATTCGACGTAATAATGTGAATCAGTTCATGTTATAGCATAATTCCTTTAACATTATATCATGAAATGCTTCATGTTAAAATGTGAAATGAAACACGTTATAGTGTAATTTATCACATTACAACATAAAACATATGGTAAAACCTAATAAGTTCTACGTTATAACCTGAAAATTTGGCGTCAACTTGTTGCGACCCTGTGGTCATTCACATCCTTCCAAGGTGCCATACAGGAAGACACAGCTAGAAGTGGGCTCTCATTGAGTGTTGCAAAAAAAAATGGATTTGGTGAGGTTTTTACAGAGTCATGGTGTACCCGAAGATTGCCTCTTACGAATGGAGCAAGAACATGTACGAAAATAGTAGGACCAGAAGTAATTCCGTTATGGGGGGCGGTGTGAAGAGGGCTGAAATTTATTTATTTATTTTCTACATTATAATGTGAAATTAATCTACGTTATAACATTAAAGTTTCACACTATAACATGAAACGAATTGTGTTATAACATGAAACTTTTCACATTATAACATGAAATAATTCACATTATAAGGTATAATACGCTTCCGTACCAAGGTAATGATTAAAAGGATTTGAATACGAAAAAAATAAAACATTTAAAATGGGAAAAAAAAATCACGATAACATTTATAGATTAGTAGCAGAACTTTAAAATTGTTTCTAAAGCTTACTGGAAGCCAGTGTAAGGACTTTGGAATTGGACTTATATGCCCTGACCTCTTTGTTCTGGTCAGAACCCGAGCTGCAGCATTATGAGTGAGCTGCAGGTGATTACTACTCTTTTTGGAGAGTCCAGTCAGAAGACAATTACAGCAGTCAACTCTACTTGAGATAAAAGTATGGATGACATTTTCCTGGTCTGCTTGACACATACAAGCCATCACTCTAGATATGTTTTGAGATAGTAAAAGCAAGTTTTTTTGAGTGATTTAATATGACCCCAAACTACTCAACTACTGAACATACTGAAAGTCAGGTCAAAATCTATCAGAACCCCTGGTCTTTGTTTTTTTTTTAAAGATAGTGGGTCGAGGTGATGACTGACTGCAAATCTCTTTTCTTTATTGCCAAAAACAATTCTCTCAGTTTTATTGTTATTTAGTTGATTTTTTTTTTTTTTAGCTCATCCAGTTATTTATCTCCTTTAGACAGTGTCACAACACCTCAATTGAACTATTGAACTATAACTGAAATATAACTTTGTCATCTACATAGCTATAATGGTCAAAATTAGTTTTGAAAATTTTGACCTGATGATCAAAATTAAAGTTTTGAACAATTTGACCCACGGGTAGCATATACGGGCTGAATAGGAGGGGTCCAAGAACTAACACTTGAAGGACCCCATATGTCATTGCCATTCTATCTGTTACAAAGTAGCTTCTTTTCTCCAGGTAGGAGGAGTTTGTTTAAATACAGCTCCTCAACTCATTCCAACATAATGCTTAGGTACCATTATGCCACAAGGTGACACCAAAGTACTGATTCTGTCTAACTGAAGCCCATCTGTTCATTCCAACATAGTTTCTTGCCATCAAGAAACCACTAGATGGTACTGAATCATTTTGGTTTCAAGTAAATGAATGTTTAGGTGTATTCGCAAATGCTGAAACATTAATATATCGGGGTTCACTGTATTTTTATAAATAATAAAAACACTAAAATGTTTTTTTCATTTTATCCCTCACCATGGCCAATGGGGAATGATTGTTAACTTCAAACCAAGATACGTACCTAACCGTGATTGTTTTCCAGAACTGTTGTATCTCCTTAGTTGATACATTTTTTGTGATGGGAAATAACAACTTTGGACGTTCCACTGTAATAGGATTTAAACTGGATTCACCCTGGATGCCTTTGTTTTTGAATGACACCTACCGTACAAATGCTATCCTCCCCTGCAGCAAGTTCCAAAGTTAGATTGCAGGTCACGTCGTCCCTGCGGCCGTACCACCTGTCGTAACGCCGCCGAAGCGAGCTGCATTTGTAATAACCTCTTGCAGCGCTCCAGCGTCTGTCTCACGAGACCTCACCCCGAGTGTAACAGGGGCAAGCGATTATACCCTCTCGCACAGCGCTCGTGTCCCGTCTGCCTCAAAATGAGTTATCTCCTCATCCAGTGTGAAGTCCTACTACCCGCTGTGCGGCACTGATCTGATCTGACGACCGCAAACAAACTAACAACTTTGTTTCGTTCCGAAAGGGAAAACCAGGGGAGCCTTCTCATTGCCCAAAGGAGCTCGCTATGTCTTTTTAAATGAGAGTGAGCAGTTTAGAAATGTCATTGGTGAGTCACAGGAGGTTTGTAAGAACGGTGGACATCCCTGCCAGACTTTGCTGCCCGCTAGTCTACTAAACAAGTTTTTTGTTGTTGTTGTTTGGTTTTCATTTACATAAAAGCTAAATATTCAATATGACCATAAACCTCTGCCAAGTCTAAAAAAAAAAAATCATCACCTACAAATTTCATCAAGCAAATCTTCCAAGTTAATATAATTAATTAATATGAAATCTGTTTTGATGAGATTCGATAGATCAAAACATCCATCCATCCATCTATCCTTTTTCTATACCACTTATCCTCACAGGGACCACGGGTGTGCTGGAACCTATTCCATGTATCTTCGGGCGAGAGGCAGGGTACAACCTGAACTGGTGCCCAGCCAATCGCAGGGCACATATGAACAACAAACCATTGACATTCACACCTACAGAAAATGTAGAGTCTTCAGTTAGCTTATATTGCATGTTTTTTGGATGTGGGCAGAAACCAGAGTGCCCGGGAGTGCTGGAGCTTATTCTGGCTGTCATCAGACAGGAGCCGGGGTACACCCTGAGCTGGTTGCCAGCCAATCATAGAGCACATAGAGACAGACAGCAGTTCCACTCTCCATCACGCTTAGGGGCAATTCAAAGTCTCCAATGAATGCATGTTTTTGGGAGTGAGGCCAACACTCTAACCAGATGCCCCCACCATGCCGCGCCCATATATACATATATATATATATATACACACACACACACACACACACAATCCTCCTCAATTTTTACAGTACAAGTAAGCACAATTCGGGGAAATAACCTACAGTCAAAAATATAGAAAAACAAACAAAAACAAAAAAATGTATATTTCCCTTGCCCTCTCAATCCAAATGACCAAAAACAATCTAACTGGAGCATGCTTATGCATTGAGGTTGTCAAGCAAACAAAATCTCCTTGGCAGATGTAACAAAGGCACAAATGCCTCATTCATATTCCAAGCATCCTATTGCGTGTAAATGAAAACCCCTTTTAATAAAAACCTCCCCCTTTTCCCTGGGCTGCTTTGTAGAGCAAAGCATGCGAGATGTCCACCCCTGCAAACACGTCGTTTCTGCTCATCTTATCCGTCTCCTATCTGTCTGTCTGTCTCTTGTTTCTTCCCTTTACGCCAACGCCAAAGGCTACCTTAAGATGTTTCTCATTCCTCCCGGAGCTAGACATGTGATCATCCAAGAACATGAGGCCTCCCCTCAAATTCTTGGTAAGTGTGACGTCACTACGCCACCGGGCGGCTAATGACCATCCTCTTGCTTATTTCTTATATGAGGCTAATCACAACATGTGCAAAAATGAAAAAAAAACCTCATCAACTTTGCATGAAGTCTTTGCATAATATATTTGTTCACACTGTACTGTGCATGGATTATGGACCTTTAATGGGATTAAAGAGACTCCTGGGATTGTACAGCACTGTATTCTCACAGACAAAAACACAGAAATAACCCGACCGTATTTGGGTTGAGTAGATGTGCAAGCCAGGCAGGGAATGCAGTACTGTGATGCCTTGAGATATGAGTTTAGCGGCTCAAAACTCTCGCATCTCAAATGATCTTTCTCCCCACTGAAATGAACTGAAGTACGATTAATTCATTGCAGCCCCGTCACCCCCCTCCAAAAAAAGGAACAACCTTTTTTAAGAAAACAGCACTTTGATTTGATGTACCTTAATTACATAAAGTGGATGTGTGTGCGTGTGTGCATGTGTGTGTGTGTGTATAGTATACACAGTGCCTTGTGAACGTATTTGGCCCCCTTGAACTTTTCAACCTTTCGCCACATTTCACGCTTCAAACGTAAAGATATAAAATTTTCATTTTTTGTCAAGACTCAACAATTGGGATACAATCATGAAGTGGAACAAAATTTATTGGATATTTTAAACTTTTTTAACAAATAAAAACCTGAAAAGTGGAGCGTGCAATATTATTCAGCCCCTTTACTTTCAGTGCAGCGAACTCAGTCCAGAAGTTCAGTGAGGATCTCTGAATGATCCAATGTTGACTGATGATGATAAATAGAATCCACCTGTGTGGAATCAAGTCTCCGTATAAATTCACCTGCTCTGTGATAGTCTCACGGTTGTGTTTGAAGTGCAGAGAGCATCATGAAGACCAAGGGACACACCAGGCAGGTCCGAGATACTGTTGTGGAGAAGTTCAAGGCCGGATTTGGATACTAAGAGATTTTCCAAGCTTTAAACATCTCAAGGAGCATTGTGCAAGCAATCATATTGAAATGGAAGGAGTATCAGACCACTGCAAATCTACCAAGATCCGGCTGTCTCTCAAAACCTTCACTTCGAGCTCGGAGAAGACTGATCAGAGATGCAGCCAAGAGGCCCATCATCACTCTGGATGAACTGCAGAGATTTACAGCTGAGGTGGGAGAGTCTGTCCATAGGACAACAATTATTGTGCACTACAAATCTGGCCTTTGTGGAAGAGTGGCAAGAAGAAAGCCATTTCTCAAAGATATCCATAAAAAGTCTCATTTAAAGTTTGCCACAAGCCACCTGGAAGACACACCAAGAAGAAGGTGCTCTAGTCAACTGAAACCAAAATCAAACTTTTTGGCCACAATGCAAAACGATATGTTTGGTGTAAAAGCAACATAGCTCATCACCCTGAACACACCATCCCCAGTGTCAAACATGGTGGTGGCAGCCTCATGGTTTGGCCCTATTTTTGGTCAGCTGGGGCAGCGAAGATGGTTAAAATTGATGGGAAGATCAATGGAGCCAAATACAGGACCATTCTGGAAGAAAACCTGTTGGAGTCTGGGGCGGAGGTTTATCTGCTAACAGGACAAAGATCAAAAACATAAAGCCAAATCTACAATGGAATGGTTGACAGATTAAACGTATCCAGGTGTTAGAATGGCCAAGTCAAAGTCCAGACCTGAATCCAATCGAAAATCTGTGGGCAGAGCTGAAGATTGCTGTTCACAAATGCTCTCCATCCAATCTCACTGAGCTTGAGCTGTTTTGCAAAGACGAATGGGCAAGAATTTCAGTCTCTCGATGTGCAACAAAGATAATGACATACCGCAAGCGACTTGTAGCAGTTATTGCTGCAAAAGGTGGCGCTACAAAGTATTAATGCAAGGGGGACGAATAATATTGCACACTCCACTTTTCAGGTTTTTATTTTTTAAAAAAGTTTAGAATATCCAATAAATTTTGTTCCACTTCACGATTGTGTCCCACTTGTTGATTCTTGATAATTTTTTTACATTTTATATCTTTATGATGAAGCCTGAAATGAGGTGAAAGGTTAAAAAGTTCAAGGGGCCCAAATACTTTCACAAGGCACTCTGTGTGTGTGTGTGTGGTGTGTGTGTGTGTGGTGTGTGTGTGTGTGTGTGTATGTTGTTCATTACACGGTCTGTGAAGTTTTGACATCAAGCTAAATTGCCTTTCCAAAGGCAAACCTTTTTGGTTGTTTTAAATACACAACGTGTAATTTTCTTTGTTTAGTTTAGCAATAACCTTTATTTGGCAGTGGCATTGAACTTTTTTTTTTTTTTTGGGCGAGGGGGAGAATTTTTCACTATCTAACAAATTACTGCCTTTGAAGTCAGTCGGGTCGAGTTCACTGCCACCATACAGCACTTGTATCTCAAATTTTTGCTCACGAGTCAATGCAAAAAATCGGCTGAACCGCCACCTGCCAATAAACCCCCAAAAATATGAATCCGGAAAAACAATCCATTAAGTACAGCCATGTTTTTCACTCACATTTTCCGTGTTTACAGGCTAGGTGGAGAGGAAGTGTTTTCAATGTTTTTATACTCTCCAATACTTCCGGGTGGAATTTTTTTTGTGAAAAAAAACAATGTTTTTTTTGGTTGTTTTATATTTCTTTTTTATATATTTTTGGGTGGGGAGTGAGGGGTGGCAGGAATAGATTAATTTCGGATCATTTCATGACATACAATTGTTTAGTAATAGTCACAGAAATTAATGAACTTGGATCTCAACGCACCACCTGTGACAAATTTGTAGCCCTTTCCATTAATTTTGAGTATTGTACTGAAACATCTGCTTGAAGGGGAATATCAATTTCTACTCCGAATCTAAACTTCTGTCTTGTACACCACACATACTCAGATCACATGCAAGAAGAGATTTAAAGTGAAAGATGTGCACAAAGAGTCCTAGATCACTTTAGATGGGATGGTAAAAACAATGCCTTGCTGAAGGGCTCGTCGACAAGTGCTAGCAGGCAGACTGGCATCTCTCCAGCAGCTAGTTGCTATTTTTACATTTTTGTCTGTGGTGGGTCTCAAACCGATGTCCTCAACTCTAATGCCCAAATCCTTACAGACTAAGCTCCTGCCACCCAAATTAGTCCCAAAGAAGTAATTCTGAGTTTCAAAAAGGTTTGGGTGGACAGTTCATGATTAGTGTTAGGCCTTGGGTTTAGGGGGTTATGATTATGATTTTAGAATTAAAGGTCTAGTGTTAGTTTGGGATTACAGATAGTGTTTCAGGCTAGGGTTAGGTGAGGGAGATGACATTATTTAACTCCCCATCAGGGAATCAAACCCTGGTCATCTGCGTGACAGGCGGAGACACTGTCCACTACACTAATGAGGAGTTCAGGTGAGGTGACTTTGGAGTTCGGATGTAAACTAGTGCTTCTTGGTTGCTCAATTGGTGGTTGGGAGTTCGGGTTAACATTAGGTGAATTGAGTGGTTCAGGTTTCGTTTAGATTTCGAGTTTGTTTTGGTGTTTGAGTTACCAGGTTAGGTTTAGGGTTACAAGTTAGTGTTAAGTGAGGGTTGTGAAATGTTGCTCCCTGATTTGAATGTGGGAAGATAATTTTGGGTGTGAATCCCGAAAGAAATACTTTGTAGATGTAACAGCAAAGATTAAATAAACTCCGTCCTTTCAATCAAGACACATTAATTTATGTCGCCGCTAATTGCTCATTAGTCTGCGGGGGTCTGATTTGACAGCTGGAAAGCTAAAACATCCTTTGTGTCATGCCATTTACTTCAAGGCAAACAAGTGATTAAAGGATGCACTTGTGCCAAACCATCACAATTGTTGGGTTATTGTCCTCTAAAAGTATCTCTATTGAAATCAAATGCAATGTCTGATTTTTATCTATTTATTTAATTAATTTTTGCAATGACTTGCTGGCAAAAATTTTAAATATGACAGTTGTATTGTAGTTGTGAACTTGACTCAACTCACTTAGCAACAAACACTCATTTGAGAGACTTTAAGTCATAGTTTCGCTTGATCTTTGAGCAATGACTTAATCCCAATTGTTATCAGACTGCCGCACTCTTTGAATTGTTGGAATACTCCAGACCTGGTTTTGACCTCATCTTGAATTGCCCTACAGCTCCATTTCATATTTAATGGTTTGTTCACAATCTAATGGTTTTTACAACGCTAATGTAACATATTTATAATACATTGTATTTTATGGCCTGAGCTCCTTTAATGTAGCATTAATGGTCCATATGACGTCTTATGTACAAATAATTTTCTGATTGCCTGTAATTTATGAAATTCATATAAGATTTGATGGTTTGTGCACCTTTTATGTACCCTAAGTGGTCTAAGGCCCTCTAATGTACCTTATTGACATCATTTACGCATAGCGCATGGTCTGAACACCTCTGAATGCATATTAATAGTCTGGACACCTCTTATGTTCAATGAACGGCCTCTATCTACACCTCTAATATACAAAAGGACATCTAGTGTCCTTTGCATGGTCTGTGCACCTCCAGTCTAGCATATTTACACAATATTTAATTGTCTGAGAACCCCTAATGTACCATCTACAGTTTACATCACAGTTAATGGTGTGGCCGCCTTTGTTGTCCGATGAATGGTGTATGCCTCTCTAAAGTACATGTGCCATATTTAGATTTAATCATCTGGGCACCTCTTACATATAATGGTCTGTCTGCATATCATCATACATTGGTATGAAAAACTATTCAACCCCTTCCTGATTTTTTTTTCCCATATCCATCACACACAACGGTTTCAAACCACCAAACCAATTTTGATATTACTCAGAGAGAACCCACGGAAATACAAAATGCAGTTTTCAAATGACAATTCAAGTTATTCAGACACACACCAAAATATCCACACCTTTCTGAACCTCTGTGAAAAATGAATTTCCCCCTGAAGTAATAATGGGTTGTGTCACCCTTGCCAGCAATAACTAAAATGAAGCGTTTGCGATAATTGGTCAGGAGTCTTTCACATCAGTCTGGAGGCATTTTTATCCCACTCTTCTTTGCAGAATTGTTTCAACTCCACCATATTGGAGGGTTTTCTAACATGAACTGGCCGTTTAAGGTCACACCGTAGCATCTCAATTGGATTTAAATCCGGACTTTAACTTGGCCACACCAAAACTTTTTTTTTTTGCCATTTAGAGGAGGACTTGCTGGTGTGTTTTGGGTCGTTGTCCTGCTGCATGATCCAAGAGCGCTTGAGTTTGAGGGCATGAACAGATGCCTGGACTTTCTCCTTCAGGATTTTCTGGTACACAGCAGAATTCATTTTTCCATCAATCACAACAAGTTGTCCTGTGACTGAGGCAGCCACGCAGCCCCAGACCATCACACTGCCACCACCATGCTTTGCTGTTGGCACAATGTTCTTTTTATCAAATGCTGTGCCATTTTTACGACAGATGTAACGGGCCGCACACCTTCCAAAAAGTTCAGTTTTTGAGTTTTTGACTCGTCAGTCCACAGAATGTTTCTTCAAAAGTCTTGAGGCTCTTCAAGATGTTTTTTGGCAAATGTGAGACGAGCCTTTGTATTTTTTGCTGATAGCAGATATTTTTGCCCGGGAACTCTGCCTTCAATGACATTTTTGGCCACTGTCTGTCTTATGTTAGAGTGACCCTGACTTTAACTGGGGCCAGCAAGGCCTGTAGGTGTCTAGATTTTGTTCAAAGTTCTTTTGTGACCTGGAAGAGTCATATTCGCAATCTTGGAGTAATTTTAGTTAGGAAATTTGTGGATTATGGCTCTGACAGTGATCTGCTGGAACCCCAAAGCCTTGTAAATGGATTTGTACCCTTTTCCAGACTGATCGATTTCAATCCCATTTTTTCTAATTTCTTCTTGAATTTGGTTGGATCTTGGCAAGATGCATTGGCTCTTGAGAGCCTGTAGCTTACTTCACATTCTCTGATATTCTATTTAAGTGATTTCCTCATTCAACAAGTTTGGTGTTAATCAGGTTTTGGTGTGTCTTGTAAAATTTCCAAATTTGTGACTTTGTGATTTCACAAATTACTTACTCTTTCACAGAAGGTCAGAAAGATTTGGAATTTTTTGTGCCTTAATACAACTTTGAAATGTCATTTGAAAACTGCATTTTGTATTGTCTGGGGTTGTCAGAGTGATATTAAAATTGGTTTGATGATTTGAAACTTTTGCGTGTGATAGATACGCAAAAAAACAGAAATCGGAAGGGCTCCAATACTTTTTTACGGCACTGGGTGTACTATTGGTCTTTGCATCTATAATGTACCATATTTATGCAAGCACCTCAAATTTTGTCTCTTACAGTGAATGCAGTGTAAACCCAGCCTTGTTACAGAATGTATTTATGCAGGTGTGACCACAGAGTGACTTCATGGACTCTTCCGGGCTTCTCTGTGATTGATTTGTGCAGCTATTTTTCATTGGTTTATAACAAACTGCCAATTGCAGCAATCAAGAACCAGGCGACTGGCCACTACATTCTCAATGGCAAAGGAGAGGAAGTCAAGTCCAGGAGCTTCATTGATTTGGGGGTGGAGTGGCAGTATAATATTGAGCAAGATGTGGAGACTCTACACACTGACGGACCTTTGCACGACCCAGTGGTGGTTCTGGTAAGAAGGAATTCATTTATTGCAGTTATACGTTTACGAGTCGGGAAAGGCAGTCAACCTCTTCAGAGCAGGCATGTTGGTTATCAAACTTCACCATGGAAATAGCTGTTTTAAATCAAAATGACAGGCTTCTTGTGTTTTGTGGCATGGCCTCTTGAGACTTTTTTGTGTGTCTACAATTGACAGACATGCCAACCAAATTTTGTGTTGCTAAATACAACTGACTGAAATTTTAAGACATTTGGTTCAACTCTGACTTTTGCAGAGTTAGTTTTTCTTGTGGCGAGCCATGAGACTTCACCTCCATGCTTCGGCCACAATCAAGATGAAAACAAACTATTCATTGTTTGTTCCCATCTGTGTAGTGCACAAAATTCTTCTTTTTTTTAGCCGTTGTAAAAAAATGTAGAAATTTCCTGAAATTTCCAAAATTACACTAGAATGTCAAAATGGCAGGCTTTCTTGATGTTTTCAGACATGACGTCTTAACCACTTATTCTCACAACTGTTGCAGGCGTGCTGGAGCCTAACCCAGCTATCATCAGAAAAGAAGCAGGGTACACCCTGAACTGGTAGCTAGCCATCACAGCGCACATTTAAACAAACAACCATTCAGATTCATACCTACAAGCAATTGAGAGTTTTCAACTAACCTTTCATGCATGTTTTTGGGATGTGGGAGTAAACTGGTGTGCTCGGAGAAAACCTACTCAGGCACTGGGAGGACATGCAAATTCTACACAGGCGGAGCTGGGATTTAAACCCCAATCCCCAGAACTGTGGGGCGGATGTGCAAACCAGCTGCACACCGCACTTCCTCATTCTATTTCAAATAATTTTAATTTTGATTTCAGTTACAGTTACATTTTATATTCACAGTTTATTAGATTTCAGGTTGCTCAGACAAAATGGCTTCAAAGACATTTGTTTACTCTCTGACCTAATGGAGGTTTGGCCAAACCACAGTATCATGCTTTGCACACTCGTTGTGGTGAACCCTGAAACCCGTAGCAATTGTAAGCAACCTATCTGTCGTATAGTGGAGTGGTCCTCAATAGGCAGCTGCACATTTGTCGTGGCTGGATTTTAATGCCCTTTTCACACCGCACTTAGCACAGTAGTACACCGTTGAACAATTCATTCAATGCCTCAATGCCACATGTTGCGTGTATGTGTCAAGCTGCACATTGTTGTCATTTTGCCATCTCTAGGAGCCTATATTGTACAAAAATTGTATGTTCTGAGTTCCCTGCTAAAAGAAAAGTGAACAAAGAATATCAG
Organism: Syngnathoides biaculeatus; assembly: GCF_019802595.1. Lineage (NCBI taxonomy): Eukaryota > Metazoa > Chordata > Actinopteri > Syngnathiformes > Syngnathidae > Syngnathoides > Syngnathoides biaculeatus. Next base: position 26,160,717 of record NC_084643.1, on the reverse strand, counting down.
CAATTCATAGATTCCTGTTCTGTTCTTCTGTATGCAAGGAGAGTGTAGATGTGATTGAATTCTTCCAAATTAAAAAAAAAAAAGTATTTTGAAGAGACATTTCCTTAAAATTCTGAGGTAAGAACAACAACAACAAAACCACTGAAATTGTCGTATCAAGCTGCAAGCCAAATTCTTGTCACATCTATGACACAACAACAAAAAAGTACAAAGCACTGACTTCATGTGGCATGGAAGCCCTTCTCAGATGCAAAAAGAACACAGGAATGCATGACCGAAGTAAAAAATAAAAAAGAATCTCCCTCTGTTTTATTCAACCACATTATTATTATTTATATTTTGTTTAAATTTTTAGTTCATTCAAGCTGTTTATTGTCACTCCCAGTTAAAATGTACTGTCAAACAAACGAGAGAATTACGTTGTGTATTTCAGGCAACCATATGCCTGAAATGCCATATGCCATGCCTTAGTCCGCTTAGCTTAATGCTAATGAACATTACAAAACACCATAGATGGGATAATGTCCAGCATCAGTGCCATCATGTTCCAACCCTTTAAGCAATATTTATTTCGATACAAAAGGCACAGGCTGACAATAGTCTTATTGGCATATATTTTTTAAATAAAAGTGACATTATTGCACGTGGCCTGGCTAATCTAAATAAATGTACCTTTGAGTCAGTGATAAATATCGTTGTGGCCCTTAAAGATTTGCATTTGAGTACCACTGGCCTTGTATACCAATTTCCAATTTGGTAGCAATCCATCTAAATCTGTAGGAGCAGTTTGTCTTTGAAGAGCCCTGGGCACTAATGCTTTAAACATTGCAGAAAACAGATTCTAAATTTGTTTATTTAACTGAAATTTACTATGTGCGTACGTACAAAATAATCCATATCCAACACCAGTCAGACGCGCAGATCACTAAATAATGTGTGTTGATAAATCCCACATGTTCTAAATTGGCACGCTTGCCACACTGAGCCTCATCTGCATTGACAAATGCCTTCAACTGAACATGGAGTACATGGTCGCAGCAATCCATTAAAGAATGCAGGGATTGACTACCCTCTCCAAAGGAACTTGCCAGAGAAGTGGAAATGTAACCCAGCTGTAATTGAAGTTCTTGGTTACAAAAATAAATGAAAAACATATTCACAATTCATGCAAGTGTCGCCAGTATCTGCTGCTGTTAATTATATCGATCAGAGGAAAAGAGCAGTTTGAGAAATAAAAATAAATTGTTTGGCCATAAAAAAAAATCAATGCAAAAAAAAAACTGATGAGAATTATTTTTAATTAACTGGGGGGAGGACAAGCAATTATGGTTACCTGTTTTGCAAGCATTACTGGGGCACGTCATCAAATGCGCAGCCAGTCATCCTCAACCACCATTCCCATGGAGGCGTGCATGCATCCGCGGAGCTTTTCTGTACAATGAATGAATAAATGAATGAGTGAACCCTGCTTACCTCCAAGTGATGTGGATCGCAGATTATTAGTGCACTGATAAATTTGATTGAAGGAAATCTTTTCCTATTCAAGTTTCTGCATTTGTTGTGTGACGGTGCTTTATTTCAAATGCAGGGGCAATTACTGACTCCCAACTATATGTTTGGCAGACCCTTGTTTAATTTCAGCTTGTTGCAGTTGGCTGTATGTAAGATGCGATCAGGAAATTACTGCACATCGGCATGATTCTGCTTAGTGTCAGTAGTGTAATGATGCATACAGTCGGGCTAAGCAGTATTTAGTCAACCACCAACTGTGCAAGTACTTGCACTTAAAAAGACGAGAGAGGCCTACAGTATACTTTCATCATAGGTATACCTCAACCATGATTTTTAACGAGTTAATTAGTAAATTATAGTGCAAAATAAGTATTTGGTCACCTGCAAGTAAACAAGATTACTGGCTCTCACATACCTGTAAATTCTTCTTTAATAGGCTCCTCTGTTCTACACTTGTTACCTGTACTAAGGGCACATGTTTTCAATTTGGAGGAAACTGGAGAAAACCCACACAGGCACGGGGAGAACATGCAAAATCCACACAGGGAGGGGTGGGATTGAACCTGGGTCCTCAGAACTGTGAGGCCAAAGCCACCGTGCCACCCAGAAATGTATCTTTAACAAAAGAGGTTGACTGAAAAGTAAAAAGCATTTACCATCATTGTCTAAAAAAACATCCCGAGTTTCAATCTTGTGGTGACATAAGTCCGCACAGCTCTTGCAGAGTGAGGGAAGAGATGGGTTTTTTCAACACTGATCAGAAAGTCACTGTGAAAACAGACTAATCGTATTGATTCGTGAAGAAATATTAGATTGACCAACTTTAGACATGAGGTTTCTGCCCTGGACCGAATATATGTTGTTTAAATTTTATAGCAAAGGGACAAATATTCTAGGAGTTTATTTTTAAGGACCCCTCATAAATGTAAAATTGATCATAAAATGACTGCTTCAAACCAAAATGTCACTCTTTTGTGTGTCTACTCATGACAGACTAATTTTTTTCAAACTGGCCTCAGGGTGCCTTCACACAGCATACTCATGCCCCAATGAAATGGATACAGAATCTTAAGTCACCATAATGAAGAACCAGGGGGAATCTTGAGCTCGGTATACAGTGAATAGCCCTGACATTTTATACATAGCAGGCCGTGAGTGTTTTAATGACCTGTCATGATAAGGCTGTAATTGTATCCCAGTGGGGGGAATCTGAGGGTGTACTATGGATTTATAGTCATCGAAAGAGAGTTATGTTTGACGGAAATGGTTTCAAAGATTTTCATGAGATCATCTTCAGTTGGACTTTTAATATGCTGAATAAAAATCTTTTTTTGTGAGCACTTATGTTTCCATCACATTGGTGCTACATTTAAGCTTGTGCTTTTCAATAGGCGATCAAACGAGATTGATTGAAATTACACACTTCGCTACAATTTGTTCGCTGTGTGGAAGTTGTTCTATCGAATGCAATCTTTAAATGTCAAGTGTTTACCAGACATGGCACATACTTGAAACAACCTTATAGCAGAACATACATCATAAAACATCTGTAATAGTAAACAAACTGCATTTATTTTACATAATACAGTATCTATAGCTTTAGAAATCCTCACATTCACCCATTCACATGCACATTACTTCAAACCAATGGGCAGCTGCGCCCTTGTAAGGCACTGCAAGGCCCACTGCAAGTGCAGTGTAGTTTAGGGTTCAGTGACTTGACCAAAGACTCTTCAAGAGATTCAAACTGACCCCCTTCAGTCATTGAAAGACCCACTCTTCCAATTGAGCGACACTGGCTGTGTGTATTTTAGGGTGGGGTCAAATTTGTTGTTTATGCTCATTCCATGGCAGCTGGACTCCTGGAAATTGCAAAGGTTACCCTAAAATGGCATATTTAAACCATAGTGGCTTACGTGCCATGGCTATTCAGATCTATGTACTTGAGACTCTTTTGTGTCTATATTCATGATAGAAATTTCTACGAAATTTAATGTTGCTAAGTTATACTGGCTTTGGTGGCTCAATCTTGGAGACACATGGTTCAACCTGGATGTGGCGCCGTCAGGTTTTCGTATAATATGATGGAGTTAATTTTGGGTGCCCTCACACGATGACAAAAAAACAAATGCTTCACAATTTAGCATCACCTATTTGTCTAGTATTTAGTAAATGCAAATTTGATAGCAAGCACGGAAAATCTCTCTTTGAAGGCTCCCTGGAAATGTCCAAATTAATGTTGTGCTTCAATCAAAATTGTACTTCCTGTTGAGTGTATCGATTTTTGAAACTTTTTTTTTGATCATCTACCCATGATAGGCAGGCCTACCAGTTGTCTGGCTTCTGTGGCAACATCAGACTTTCTAATAGGGATCCCCGTACAGAATTTTTTTTTGGACCCCAAAGGAGAACAGTAAATGATTGATTATAATGTAAGGTATTCACATGTAAAATGTGAATTAATACCATGTATAGTAGTTTTACTATGTTTCAGTGTTACCCATCTTGTATAGTGCCATGCCATTCCAGTAGGGAATCACTGCTGTATTCCGTATACAGAGTGCAGTAAGTCAAGGTCAATGACATCACATCAGAAAGAAAGTCAACCCTCTCAAAGGTGGAGTGTCAATTTAGTAAACATTGAGGAGCTGGATAATTGTGCCACTAATTTAAAAAGGTTCTTCATTACTTTTAATGTACACTTGGCAACATGAAATCAGGTCGGCACGTCTATCACAAGTAGACCCAAAATAAAAAAACATTTGAACCCTCAAATTTGGCCAATAGCACTCTGAAAATGTCTCAAGAAGCCAGAACAGAAAGACACACAAGTCTGAGCATTTTGGTTTGAAATTTAGCACTTTAACAGCACTATTGAACTTTTTTTTGGCGGGGGTGGGGGTGTGTGTGGGGGGGATACCGCCCCTGAAGCAAATGTCTCATAGTAACATGAAATTTGGTAAGTGTGTCTATCATAAGTCGACCAACCAAAAAGTCTCAAGAAACCATGACTGGAAAAACAAAGTTTGGCATTTTGATTTGAAGCAGCCATTCTCACACAAAATTCTACCTTGAGTTTATCAAGGAACATTCAGCCCTTGAAGCCACTTTCACTGAGCTGCATAAAATCTGACATGTTGATCATGAAGAGACTGGCCAAAAAGAACCCATGCCCAAAAAGACACCGGATGTCCACCATCTCGGCGTGGTTTTTGCCTTTCCCAAGGTTTTTGTTCGATTGATATCAATTGTCTGTAAATGGTCAACTCTTTACTAAACTAGAATTAAGGTTTTAAGAAATATCTTTGCACCCCACTGCTGGTCCAGCTAAATTAGATACAATAAGAAAACTGTCATTTTTGGTGCAAAAATGGCCTTTACTGTCAAGGTTGCAATTAAAATTAATTCCAGTTTGTCTTGTGGCGTTTACATAATTCACCCGCGGGACCTCGATTTGGGGTGCGGGGTTCCGCACGGACTGTTTTTGTTGTTGCGCTTCCGGAGTAAAGGTTAACAGAGTTCCCGCCGTTATGCAAGTAGTGTTTTGATGTCGAACAATAAAAGAAGTTTTGTTCCTGTGTCCGACACTCCGCCTCCGACTCCTTTTCTCCCACGCTACAGTCTCAACATTAGCCTTAAAAAATTACACCATTACTTCTACTTACAAAATAATCTGTTCCGGAAGTTGTTTCGTAACGTGAATTTTTTGGAAGTAAAACCGCATTTTACATGTAAATAGCCTAATCTGTTCCAAGCCCCCCGACCACCAACTCCCACCCCACCAAAAATAAGCATTTAAAGTATATTAATGTAAGGAATAATAAAAATGATGATCATTTACATTTGGCATTGGGCAACTATGCTTGAAGAGAAGGGTGATTGAGAAACAAAAGGCATTGTGGGGGACTGAGGAGGAGGCAAACGTTTGACAGCTGAAAGGAAGGAAAGGAAACATAAGAATGTACGCACGCACACCACTTAATGCCACTAGAGTATCTTGGGGCCCGTGGTGAATAAAGATGAATAAACTTGCATAAAAACAAAAAAGAAAAACGAATCTAAAAGTTGTACTTTTCCAATGTGTGCTAGTGAGATTCGCTGACAGTCGAGTGTCCAAGGGAAATGTAAAGCATCATGGGTAAAGATTGACATCCCTCCTAGCCGTTGGGATGCTAGGAAGATGCTACGGCGATAGCACTGCGAGAGCAGCTCTATCGCGCCACACAAATCAAGATACAGGATGTTTATGTTCGGTGGAATTTGGGGGCTGCCAATCCAGTCCCCATTTTTTTGATTTCGTATTCTGAATTTCCTTCGTAACTAGAGAGAATATTTTTCCAAGGAGGTGTTTCATAACATGAGTTTTCTGTTACTGGAGACGTTCGTAAGTAGAGGTACCACTCAAAAGATGAGTTACTTTATATTTCAAATAGCACTTTTAATTGAGACATTTGTTTGTTGGACTTAAACAGTACTTCTCTGCCAATCGTCAAAGTACAAGTGGCGCAGCAGTTTCAAAAGAAATGCATTGATGGTATAATGAATGCAGGAGACTTAATTACAGTCATCTGCGAGACACTTTTATTCTATTGTGACAATGACAAGTGGCAGAGGACAACTTGCAGTTTCTTCATCAAAAGACATTTATTATACACTTACTTGATGATGAAAAAGAAACCTTTAGTTAATTTATGTGGTGCAAACTGTGAGTGCTTCACAAAAAGCAAGGTCCACTGAACATTATTCTGAATTGCTGTTAAAACTCTAATGACGGTTTTATATTGATCAGCCTGCGTAGTCAGCCTTTAAGCAGTAACTCAACAGATATTTGAGGGGGAAAAAACTGTATACGCGTTTTTCATATTAATCTGTGAAATGGATGTATAGGTTGCAAGTAGGGGTGCAGCGCTACACAAAATTTGGTTCAGCTCAATAATTGCCACCGTTTGAAGAAAAGAGAAAATGTCCTGCCTTTTTTAAGTTGGAGGTTGATTGAAATTTGTTTCAACTTGAAAGTACAGTTTTTTAATTAAATGTATTTGGTGCAACTAAACCTTCCAATTTTATTTAATTTTTTTTTGCTGTCCATGCTTACAAGTTAGAACCATTAAAAAAATTAATACCTTCTAACAAAATAAATACAGTACACCTGATAGGCAACGCGGTGAAGCAGCTGTAAAGCATTGGCCTCACAGTTCTGAGGTCCAGGGCTCAATCCCGGCCCCGCCTTTGTGGAGTTTGCATGTTCTCCCCGTCCCTGTGTGGGTTTTCTGCGGGTACTCCGGTATCCCCCACATCCCAAAAACATACGTGGTATGTTAATTGAAGACCCTAAATTGCCCATAGGTGGGGTGGTGAGTGCGACTGTTGTCTGTTTCCTTGTGCCCTGCAATTGGCTTGGAACCAGTTCAGGGTGCACCCCGCTTCCTGCCCGTTGACAGCTGGGATAGTCTCCTGCACTCCCGTGATCCTTGTGAGGATAAGCAGCTAAGAAAATGGATGGATGGATGAGGTGTTACACCTGATATCTTCTTGGGTTCATTCTTAGCAGTAGAGTATGAAATTCAATTTGCGCTCTAAATATGTTTTGAAACATACTGTCAATTAATATTTTGGGGGGAGGGAGGGGTGCGGGGGCGTCACTGATGGTGTATTTTCTACTCTTGACAGCATATAAAACAAAAAGACCCAAATCCTGACATGATAATTTTATAACCACTGTTCCATGTTGTGCAATTATCTGAGAATCTGAAAAAAATATCAAATGGAAAATGAAATGTTTCTGGTCCTGCTATTATTGGGAATTTTTGCTGTGGCACCTAAGTGTGAATTGCACTGTATTTGTGTTTGCACTGTCAATTTTGTACCACGTGTGCTTGTTTGTCTTTTTGCTCTTATTTTCACATCTCTTGTTGTTGTTGAACATTTGTTGTCTAGTTTATTGTATTTCCATTGATGGACTTTAGCCCTGTGTGACACATACCGTTGTCCTTTTTCACGACGTGCTTGCCATCAGGGTCATACTTAATTCAAAAACTAAAGTCGTTCCAAAGCCAGACCTGAAGGATGTTGGAGGAGCTTCGGTTTCAGTCGCACTTAAGCCATTCGCTGTGTTGCAATGGCTAACTTTGCACGTCGGTTCTGTCTCAGCAATTTATTCTGAATGAATGTGGGAGAGGCAGTTTAATGGCTCCGCTTTCCACAACGAGTAGTCGAGAGCAGAGCCCCACTGTTAGAAGTTGATCGAGTAAATATTGTAAAATGTACTAAATACAACTATACATACTCTATCGTTCAATACAGCGGTCTTGATTCCGTCCTGTGTGGTGCAGAGGTTAGGTGTACGCCCTGCGAGCAGAGGGTGGGTGCAGCCAAAGAATGGCAGCCACGTTCTGTCAGCCTGCCCCGGGGACTGGGGGTGGGATTGTTGAATGAATGAATAATCCATGCAATTGTAAAGCGCCGTTGAGTGCCTTGAAAGTGCTTTGTAAGTGATATGCATTGTTACTCTTATTATTATCCATCTATCAATTTTCTGAGCCGCTTATCCTCACTAGACTTAAGGGGTTCCTGAAGCCTATCGCAGTTGACGTTGAGCAAGTGGCGGGGTGGACCCTGTAAGGTTACCAGCCAGTCGCATGGCATGTAACAACAAACAGCCAATCCCACTCACATTCATACCTACAGACAATTTAGAGCAATTCATCTACCATGCACATTTTTGGGATGTGGGAGGAAAGCAGAGAACCCAGAGAAAACCCATGCACAGGCATGGAGAGAACATGCAAACTCCACACAGGCAGGGCTGGATTTGAATCCGGTTCTAAGAACAGTGAAGCAGATGCGCTAACCGGTCCTCCACGCTTCCACTTGTTACTTTATTATTTTTTTTTTATTTAGGTAATAAACACTGAACAGGAAGCTAGTGCAACTGTAATTAGTCACGTTAGGTACAATATTGTCAAAGAACATACTGTACGCATGCAATATGTCGCCTCCTAATAGTGGCACTCATCATGTCTACCAGATCATACCCAGGGACAATGAAACACGCTCCACTCTGATGTACAAGTATATCATCCACGAAGACTCAGTGCCCATCAACAACAACAATGTCATCCAGGAGGACACTTACGAGTGGGCGCTCAAGAGCTGGTCTGCCTGCTCCAAGCCGTGCGCCGGAGGTAAACAACACAGCAGCGTCATGCACTTGCAGTTCACACAGCATGTACTGTATGTCATATAATGAGTTTTAGAACAGGACCTTGCTTCCGGTTTTGAAATGATTTTAGGCTACCAGTACACCAAGTACGGTTGTCGGAAGAAAGGCGACACCAAGATGGTCCACAGGGGGTACTGTGACGTCGGCAAGAAGCCCAAACCAATACGCCGCATGTGCAACCTGCAGGACTGCACACAACCCCAGTGAGTGTGTACACACATATTGGTGCCCTTCATAATATTTGTGGGTTTTTTCCTTGGTTATGACGCGATGTTGTCAAACGAGGTCATGTTGACACATTCAAATCTGCTTGTTAAGGGACTTATGCTGTGGCATGTGTCTTTGGTTTGTTGCAGAATTATTTTTAAATGAGTGCTCATCTTTTCAAGCAAAACATATGTTTTGAGGCTTATTGCATCGTCACATGCAGATGTTGACAAATTAGTTACAAATCTGACAAGTCTTCATCCAGGCCTGTTATTTGAGGTATGACTTGGTATGTTTGTTTCGCTCTCATTATTTTTCGTGTCTAAGAAAGTGTGTGTTCTTGATTCGTGCATCATATTTTGAGGTCGTATTGACGAATTAGTCAAGCTGTCACAGAGGCCTTTTAATTGGGTGTACAGTATGACTCAATGTAGTTTGTTACAAATTTTCATTCTTAGCCAGATAATAGTTGGAGGCTGGTCACCTTTTCAACCAAAAAGAAATTGATTTTTTTTTTTTTTTGTTAATACATCCTGTTATACGGTCATATTGACCAACTAATTGGAAATCTGCCATGATTTCATCAAGACAGTAAATTTGAGAAGTGACTTAGTATTACTTCTTTTACATTTGTTTTTTGGCCTTAGTAAGCGGTGAAGATGGGTAACCGTTTTGAGAAAAAAAAACTTTTTACATTAGGCCATATAGACTAATTATTGTGAAATCTGGAAGCTCCCATTGAGGCCGTAAATTTGAGATATGACTTGATGTAGTGGCAGCAAGGCGGCGCAACTAGTTAGAGGTTTCGCCTCACAGTTCTGAGGACCAAGGTTCAAATCTCAGCCCCGCCTGTGTGGAGTTTACATGTTCTCCCTGTGCCTACGTGGGTTTGCTGCCACATCCAAAAAACACGCATTATTGTAGTCTTTAAATTGCCCCTAGGTGTGATTGTGAGTGCGACTGTTGTCTATCTCAGTGTGTCCAGCGATTGGCTGGCAATCAGTTCAGGGTGTATCTCAACGACGGGTGCCTCCTGGCCGATGATAGCTGGAAGAGGCTCCCGCACTCCCATGACTCCAGTGAGGATAAGCGGATAGAGTTCGCAGGACATACCTGTAAATGTAGCTGATATACGGTTTCAGCATCATAAAGCGAGCTCACCGGTATTACCGTTCAACATGTTGATGTTTTTCATGCTACATTTAAGCTATGTTCCTGGTGGCCAAAGGAGCCCCATTTTTTTTCCCCAATTATGCAGTTTTTCCCCGAGCGGTGAGTTGTCTTGTACGTGTGAGGGTCGATTGCCTGATGTGCGGTTGTGAGTCACCGCTTTGCTCGATGTGCGGCCGCCCTGAGAGAAACATAAACCTTTGTAATTAAGTTGTTTTGAACAGTTAAAGTCCTAACGTTTGACCATAAAAACACACCTTGAAGCTGACAAGTGTATGTGTAAATATAACCTTAAAGTTTTCCCATTGATTTGATGTTTACTGAATTGTGTCTCCTCTTTGAGATCTCAATTTATTTTAAGAAAAAAGAAACCTGTTTGTATCCAGTCAATGGGCAAAATCCCGCAGACAGCTGTCGATTATGCTTTTTTGCCCTGGGCATCCACGGAAAACATGCTATGAAGCTTCCCCCCACTCGACTGACATTGTGCTGATAGTGATTGTTTGTAAAGATGATCCTGGAGAGGTTTTCTTTCATGCCCCGCTGTGTCAAATGTCTCCAAAGAGTTTTGTGCACTGCCTCAACCAACAACGATTTCAACCACCAGATAGTCATACAGGGCTGGGAGTGTTTCTTCAAAAATGGATTCTGATACGTTTTCTTGTTACCCCTTCAAAAAATGGCGTTAACATAGTCATAAATATGAAAGTTATGTACACACATTCACACACACACGTGTGAGTGTGTGTATATACACACACACACATGCACACGCACGCATACACACACACGACAATACTATATATACTAAAAAGACATCCATCCATTTTCGAAGCCACTTATCCTCACGAGGGTCGCGAGTACTGGAGCCAATCCCAGCTATCATCGGGCAGATGGTGGGATATACCCGGAACTGGTTCCCAGCCAATTGCAGGGCACATATGAATAGCAAACATTCTAACCTACAGACAATTTAGAGTCTTCAATTACCTTATCATGCATGTTTTTTTGGGGATGTCGGCAGAAACCGCAGTCCCCGGGAGTGCTCGAGCTTATCCCGGCTGTCATCGGGCTGGAGGCGGGGTACACCCTGAACAGGTTGCCAGCCAATCGCAGGGCACATATACATAAACAAATAAACATTCACACCTATGGGCAATTTCGAGTCTTCAATCAACCTACCAGGCATGTTTTTGGGATGTGGAAAGAAACTGGAGTATCTGGTGAAAACCCACACAGGCACGGAGAGAACATGCAAACTCCACTCAGGCGAGGCTAGGATTTGAACCCCGGTCCTCAGAACTGTGAGGGCAGATGTGCTTACCAATCATCCATCGTGCCGCCGTCATACAATATGTATTTATATATATTTATTTGATCTTTTCAGGATCATGAATGTTTAATATACATGTTTTTGAAATGAGGACAGAAGCTGGAGCACCTGAAATTCAAATTCAAGACCTCAGAACTGTGAATCAGACTTGCTAACCACTTGCTCTCTGTGCTCTGCGCTCGTTTGAGTGCTATTTTGAGAAGCAGTAGTCATCATACATCGTAGTATTAGCATATGTATTTACTGAGGGCATTCTTTTTCTGATCATTCAGTCAAAATCCTTCAAGATTTGCCACAGTCTTGCATGTTGTCTAACCCTCCTCTTGCCCCCCCACCCCACCTCCTCTACCTCCCCTCCATCCAAACAGGTGGATCTCTGAGGAGTGGGAACACTGCACACGTACGTGCGGCAGCCTGGGCTTCCAGGTGCGGACCGTGCGCTGCATCCAGCTGCTGCATGACACCGCCAACCGCTCCGTACACAGCAAGTACTGCACCGGGACCGGCCCGAGACCCGCAGGCCCTGCAACCGCCTCGCCTGCCCGTCACACTGGAGGACAGGGGCCTGGTCTGAGGTATCTTAAATATAGGAAATTTAAAAAAAAAAAAAAAAAAATCAATAATGATTATATTCAAACATATTGCACATAAAGGTTGGAGTTGAATACATTGTTACAAATAGTTGTTGACAATTAAACAAAAGTCTATTCTATTTTAAAGTCAACAAATTTTGTAAAACACTTAAAAAAACACCTGTGGATAGAACAAAGTACGTAAATGAAAATTGAACCTAAAATAAGAAAACCATTTAAAGGAATACTAAACCCTAGATGTCAAACCTTACGTTTATATTTCAAAAATGTCTTTGTATGCGATTAACTTGACAGTGTATGAAGTATTTGTTACAAAAACAAAACAAATTAACACAAACACTGCATCTACTCATCTATGTGGGCTGCCATTTTTATGTCATTACATGTGTGAGAGTTGCAAGAATTGTTAAGTTGTTATGGCGGCAGTCCCCTAACCCAATGCGGGACACTAGCGCTAAGTTATGATGTCATGTTGAAGAATGAGTCCTATCAAGCCTTTTTGGCCAGTGAGACTCCGGAGGCCACTCATGGCGACCAGCAAGCCAAGCAGATAGCAGCTATGGCGGTCACTGATGGCACGAGAGGACTTCAGTGGGGCCATGGAGAATGACTTCTGGGTGGCTTCGGGGAAATTCTGGTCCACCATCCAGTGTCTCAGGAGGGGGGAGGCAGTGCACCGTATGCACTGTGTACCCTGGGGACCGGTGCTGCTGATTTAAATTGGAGTTGTTGTGAGTCGGTGGGCAGAATACTTCGAAGACCTCCTCAATTCCACCGCTATCCCTTCCTCTGAGGAAGTGGAGTCTGGCGAAGACCAACCTTACACCCTCATCAGGGTCCTTGAAGGTGCATGGGGGTTCACCTAATCAGTCTACATGTGCTTTGTGAACTTGGAGAGGGTGTTCAACTGTTTCCCTCAGAGGTTCCTGTGGATGGTGCACTTGGAGTAAGGACTACTTGACCCCTTAATGAGGCCTTTTCGAGCCCTGTGTGTTGGTCCGCATTTCCAGTAACAAGTAAGATTTGTTTCAGTGAGGGTTGGGCTGTGCCAAGACTGCCCTCTGTCATCAATTCTATTCATTATCTTTATGAACAGAATTTCTAGGTGTTGATTGGTTCTAGTTTGGTGACCTTGTGATTGCATCTCTGCTTTTTGGAGATGACGTGTTTCTGATACATTCATCAAACCGTGATGTTCAACTCTTGCTGGAGTGATTCACAGCAGAATACGAAGTGGTTGGGAAGAAAATTTTCCGACGGCCATGGTCCTCACTCGGAAAAGGGTGGAGTACCGTCTATGGGTCAACTAAGAGAAAACCTACGCAGGCATGGGTACAACTTGCAAACTTCACAATTCTACACGCACACACACACACACACACACACACACACACACACACACACACACACACACACAAAACTCCATAAATATAAAAACTCCACAAAAATCAAACCCAGGTCCTCAGAACTGTAAGGGCAACGCTTTACCAGCTGAGCTACCGTGCCGCTGTTGTGGAGGCAGTATTAACTTCCTCCAAGCCAAAGAGCATTTCATTATCACTTGGGTCCCGGTTACGCTGTCCGCTAAAACAACCTTTCTTACAATATAAGGCCCACCTTCCACTGATGGGTTCTACCATCCTTCATGGCCACGAGTGCTGTCCTCAGTGCAGTCCTCTGCTGGCTGGCCTGAACGCACTCCAAAATCAATAGGATGGATGAATGGTGTGTCCTGTGTGCCGGCCTACCCGTAGTCAGCCTCGCGTCATTTCCGTCCAAAGAACAATCCGAATATTCAACATTATTTACAGCCACAGGTTCAAATCTGTGTATTCCTCCATCTTCCCGAGCAACCGATACTGCTATTTCTTCATCAGATGAGGATAAATCCAAAAATCACCACTGTCCATGATTGTATAGGAATGTAACTGAGCCGAGTGTTTACGCACCTAATATCCCACCCATCGGCCTCCGAGTAGTCAAACTCCACGTCATTTGCGTCCGAAAAACCATCCAAAGATTCAACATTATTTACAGCCACAGGTTCAAATCTGTATGGAAGTATTCCTCTGTCACCCCGATCAACCGATACTCCTATTTATTCATCAGATGAGGATAAATCCGAGAAATCAACGCTGGCCATAATTGTTTCCCAACGTAAGCGAGCCTTTGTTGCCGCATCTAATATGTCACTTCCGCGCACGTAGGTCGTTTGACTCGGCAAAATGGCGGCGCCCGTGAAAATTCAAAATTGCAGATAAAAATCTTCTCAAAACACCATTAAATGAGAGGGGATTAACATCACATTTTCAAGATACAGTACATATGACATGACCTATTGGATACATTGTTAATCCAAACCACCGGAATTCCCCTTTAACGAACTGTCAAGTTGTTTTCCCCTCCACTTGCTCTCTCCAGTCCTGGAATTCTGTTTTAATTTTTTTGATAGTGTTGTTTCTGCACAGGTTGTACGTTATATTTGTATTGTTTTATTTTAAAAGTAGAGCCTCTGATCAGACATTGACTTCCTTCAGTTTTGTGTTAAAATTCTCACCAATCAAATCCCAGCTAGCAGTAAGAATGTCACAAGGAGTGCTCTGTAAAATCTACAAACACAATTTGCAGCCAGTTTAGATGTTAGAAAGCAATTCCCCACCACTCCCACCAGAGGTTTAAAATATACACAGCGGTGGTCAGACAACAGCAGACACATCGACAACAGAGACACTGTACATTCAACAAGATCCAGAGTATGCTGTCTGTTTCAGAGTCAACAGTGTAACATGCTGTTTGAAGTCCATACAGATTCAAAGGTTTAAAAACTCTGTGGACATTTTATCCACTATGTTGTCAACATGCACATTAAAATCGCTGGTTATTGAATCCGTCTTGTCGGTGGTGTGTACGATTAATGGTAATTCTAAAAAGGTCTGGAAATTGGTATGGGATTCAAATTATGCCGAGCTGTTAATATAAACAAACTTGATTTAGGTTTTATGTTTCTTTGATCTTAGAAAAGTCCGCTATTCCTCCTGAGATCCTAATCGGTTTCGCAGAGAGTACATATCTCAAATTTGGTGGGTAGGCCTTCAGTGAAAACAACTGGTGCATCTGTCCCAAGCCATGTCTGTGCTAGTCATCTAATGTCCATTAGACTGAATGTGAACGTGTACCTTGTTTGGAGGTATATTGGACCCAATCACTGGGATGGATAAAGGTGGACAGTAGGCGGCGCTAGTGGGTAATGCGATTGACACTGGGCGGCTGCAACGGTGTAGATGTACTGACCATCATTGTTATAACACATTGCAGGAGGGCAGGTTGAATTCAGTGCTCAGGGATTAAAAATAATAATAATAATAAAACAAGATCCAGTGAGATTTGGATGGAGTCAGTCTTATTTGTGATAGTCCAAGCTATTGAAGAAAGGGTGTGATTGTCCACGAAGCAGATGTCCCCGTCCCAATTGTATCCTTTGAGCTAGATGTGAAGTTGTCTGACGCGGCTAACCTTTCATTTCCAAATCATAGCTGAGCAAATGGAACTGAGACCAAACCAGTCCACATCGGTGCTTATGAAGGAGCTGTAGTCAGCTTTGAGTTTTTCCGACTGCTGCAGGTTATGGTTGAATGTTGTAATGTGGGCAACCACAACGGAATGTCTCCTTATGCATTTGAACTCTTCAAATGTTACTTAAATCATTTTCAGTACTGTTATAATACTTTCATCCTTCCATTCATTTTTTTTTTTTTTTTAAATCCTCACTCGGGGGGTTCACAGGCATGATGAAGCCTATCCCACTCATCTTTGGGCGAATCACAGGGCACACCCTGAACTAGTCGCCAGCCCATCACAGGTCATATATCAAGAAACAACCATTCACAAACTACCACCTACGGGCAGTTTTCCAAAGTACGCTGCGAAAACCCACGAAGCCACACGGAAAACATGCAAAGTCCACACAGAAGAGGCCAGATTTGAACCAGACTCAGAACTGTGAGGCAGATCTGCTAACCAATCGCCCACCGTGCCGGCCTGTTACGATATATCACTGATAAAAATAGCTGATTTTTTTTTTTTACCCTTGTACAAATATTCAAATGTGGCATTGTAGACAAATTGACACTAGAAAACCTTCTTAACCTTATTTCTGTTATTTCCTTTGTGTGAAATTTTGTTTTAAGGTTATTATTTTTCATGCATAGATCTCATTTAAACTGGTTAGCATTTGTCAATCTGATGGCGGCTTTGCATGAGTGTGACTCTTTTGCCAATTTGGCGGCATCATTTTTCCTCCCAGGCGACTTGTGGCTTGTCTCCAAAAGTTACAGCCAACAACTTGTAATCTTAAAAGCTCCGCATCAGCGATGACTAAGAAGAAGTGCTGTTGTACTTGAAAAAGTCTTCATCAGGATTAAGATGATGAATGAGACAACGTCATTAATTTTGAAATATTGAAAATTCCAATTGAGGGCTTTAATTTGATGTATGATGATATGATTTGTTGCACATTTACTTTTATCTCTCTAAGCGGTGACCTTTTTTTAAGCAAAACCCAGTTTTTTTTGTCAGTACCTCACCATGTGAGGGCATAATAGAAAATATGAAAAATGGAAAGTCCTCATTAAAAGCAAAATTTGCAAGTTTTCAAAGTACATGTAAGACACACATCTCTCCTTATTTCACATCCCTGACCATGACCCCACAACCTCACTTGTCTGCACAAAGGAAAGCCGCCAGCTCATTCAAGGAAAAAGAAGTAGCAAGACAGCGGCGTGGCCATTTCAGAATGATGCTTGGTTGGCCAGATGTGCACGATGAGCCACTGGAGGAATGAGGGGGGGGGGCACACTCATCTGAGGCTGCCTCACTCAGAGTGCACCATTGCCGTTACACGAAAATGCTGCCAGTTAGATATTTTGTTTTTGGGACTGTACAATAAATTAATGGGTGATCAACCCACCCAACGGAAATGTCACTCTTTGTTAGCACATTGTGTGGGTGCCAGTGGATTTCCGAGACCAGCAATATGCAGCCATCTGCAAATAGTGCACCACCGTTATACGTTTACCCAAGTTTTGAAGTAGACACCTGTGTAAAGCCTTCTTTTTAAATTTTGTTGAAAACCGAAGTTACAGTACATAATCAGCCCAGGAAGCAACAGGTTGTTGAGTGCGTAAATAAAAACATGTGTTGAATCGCCATTCCACTCTTTAGCGAGGCTCGTGAGTATGAGGTGCACACACACAAATATATGAAGTGTTAATTTTTTTTTAACTATACATTGCAGATTTAAGACCTTAAGGGAGGGGTGCTCAATGCGTCGATCACGATCGACCAGTCGACAACGTGCCAAGAAAAAAAAAAGGCATCAGCCGTATTTTTTTTTTAACTTTAGCTCACCACGCATGTGCAAACAACGACACTAAGTACAGCAAAACACGCTGTCAGTGAGTTCCCCCCTATTTTAAGCTCTCGCTTAAGAAATCTTAAACATGAATATGGATGCTGCAGTAAAGAAAACAAAAACGTATCACTTTCATACAGAATGGGAGGCGGACAACTTTTTAACGATGTCATTTCGAAGTGCGTTGGCCTCATCGGCCAGTGTAGTGAAATGTGGACTGTTTATGGAAAATATGACACCGACATTCCGCCGAAAAGCAAGCTGAGAGTGAGAAAAGTGAACAAACTAAAGTCCCAATTGGCCGCACAGCAGTCACTTTGCACACAATATAGTTCAACAGTGACAGCCGCCTCCTAAGCATCGTTTCCGGGTTCGTCACATCATCGTTAATAACAACAAATCCTTCCAAGACGGAGAGATGGTAAAAGAGGCATAGCTGACTTGTTTCGATGTTTTAAAAATAAGGTGTGAATATTATCTTCAATAAAATCTCTGCAGTTGTTAAGGAGTACAGTTACACGGCGCTGTGAAGCCATGGCTGATGTGTGGAAGGTCATTAGAGATTGTGAGTGTTTCTCACTGCAGTTCCTGCGAATGCACAGATGTGAGTGACACAGCCCAGGTGTGCATTTTCATTCGTATGGTGTTTAGTGATTATCAACGTGATCTCAGATAGTTACAAAAAGTGTTCATATCTATGTTGTATTGTGCAATGTTGGCTCAAGCGGTTATGCAAGGCACAGAAACATACATTTACACAAAAAGAATCCTCAATATATTTAAAAATAAATGTGTTTTGCATTTTTGTAGTGGGTAGATCTTTATGATTTTGTTATTCTATTTCATCATTGGTCATTCTAAAAAAAAAAAAAAAAAAAAAAAAAAAACCGTCAGCCCCCAACCCTCTCACACCCCCACCGTCGCTTGCGAGAGGCTGGCTGCTTGAGAAGTAGATCTTGGGGTAAAAAAGTCTGGGCACCCCTGCCTTAAGGAATGACTTGATATAGTTCATTGCATATGTACTTGCTATTTTAAGCATTGGAGATTAATCCCCTTTTCAAGCGACATTTTTTGGGTAATTTTGTCATCACCTAAAAGCATAAAGACAAATCGGTAAGCAATCCGATAATTAGTCATGAAGACGTTTGTTGCAGCAGATTCAGCTGAATGGTGAAATATCTTTGCTGTCACCTTCAACCAAAAATTGAGATTTTTGGGGGTTTTTATGTTGTCATAAGAGGGCCTAATGACAAATCTGGACGGTCCATATATTAATTGAGGTGGGACTTAATGGTTTGTTGCACAATAATTTTGCTTGTTTGCATTACCAAGTAGCAAGCGATGGGTCAGTTGGGGTCAAGCAAAAAAAAAAAAAAAAAAATTGGGGGTAATTCTGTCTCCATCAGAGGTTATGCTGACCAATTAATTGCAAGTATGGGGAAGCCTCATGAGTGTTGTGTTTGCACCTCCACTTGTTGTGCAGTGCTCCGTGACCTGTGGTGAGGGCACAGAGAGGCGTTTGGTCACCTGCCGAGTTGGAGACCAGTGCGGTGGAGACAAGCCAGAGAATGTGCGTGTGTGCCGGCCTGGGCCATGCCATGGTGAGTATCTGAAGTACCCTGAAGTAAATGCTTCATTTAGCCTGTCAAACCTGAAATTAAGATGAGAATCAAATAAACACCCCCAACTTGATCAAACCCAATTTCAAATCAACGATATAAAAAAATGTACTTTAATAACTGGACATAAAAGGCCCCATTTCAAAACATGATGTGTAAATTGATGTGAATTGAAAAAATCTAAAGCAATTTAAAAACTGCTTAATGTAATACAAAAGATTGACTTTAAAACCACATTAAGGGCTAACTGTACCTTAAAGTAAAGGTTTTCTAAAAGGCTGAAAGTGAATTTACGCTTCAAGAAACATTTGTTTCCATACCACAAAGTTGAGTTTTTAAAAAAAATCCTTTCTGTGGTACGCTAGCTATAATCAATAGTGCAGCATCTTTCTAGTTTCCATAGCAAACCTTGATCGCTTGCTTGCGCAGTCATATAGATGAATGGACCAGCCAGGACACCCCCTCTGTCTGACTCACATTCTGGGACTCGGGGATAGTTTGATAAGAAACTCATTTTCGATACTGCTTTTTCTTCGTAAGGTCACCTGGGTGCTACTGGAGCCTTTCAGGTGACTTCTGCATTAGACTTTAATGAACCCAGCATAAAGTTCTTTGACACATCGCTGACAATTTAGTCAAAAATGTCGTTTTCAACATTAAAGAAAATTTCAAGTCTTTAACAAACTTAACGCGTGTTTTCTGAAACACTGAAGACAAATTAGTCTTCTATGAGCCAAAAGCAATTTTTTTTTGTAAAAATCAGTGAGTCTCGAATGGTTCGTGAATCCATGTTTTACCAAAGCCCAAGTCAGTGAAGATAAGGAATGGGACTATTAACATTAAAGATAGTTTTGAGTCTTCAATAAAGCAAACTCAAACTCAAAACAAACCACACATTTGTATGTTTAGAAACATCATAGATAATGCAGTCTTCATTTAACTTAAATAAAAGGGGTTTTACAAAAATCTGCACCATTATTGTGCACTATTATACTAATACTATACTAATGCACTATTCTACGTGTTTTTGTGAAGACCAAGACAATTATGTCAATTAAGCTAATTTTTATAAAAATGAAACACTTTTGTCTTTTGTGCATGTGAACCTATTTTAATTGTTTTTAAAATGCTATTTGTTGCTGAATGAACATTTTGTAAACACCCAAGCCAATTCAGTCTTCGATTAACCTACCGGGCAGGTTTTTATGAACATCAAAGACATTTTTTTCATCATCACCCATCATACCATTTAGTCTTCAAAAAAGCTAATGTGTGCATTTTCATGAACATTCACAACTATGGAAGTAAATTAGTGCCACCAGGACTTGAATTTTAAATCCCACAGAAAACAGGATTTGAATTGTAAAGTGATCCCATTTTCAATAGTTGCTACAATTCGCTGTCTGAAATTCAACTGGCTACAATTCGCTGTGTAAAATTCCCCATCTGTGCCACCAGGCAGGGTTACTTCAGGTCAAAACCAAACAGCCAGCCAATCCAGTTACTCTTTCTTTGTATGTGTCGTCACGTGACTAAGAAAGCGTAACTGCGATTGGCTGGGTGGGTGTTCAGTTCTGACTTGACGTAACCCTGCCTGGTGGCACAGACAGTGAATTTTAGACAGCGAATTGTAGCCGGTTGAATTTCAGACAACGAATTGTCGCAACTATTGAAAATGGGATCACTTAACATTTCAAATTCAAATCCTGTTTTCTGTGGCATTTCAAATTCAAGTCCTGGTGGCACTAATTTACTTCCATACATAACGAGTCTTGACTGAACCGAACTTCAAATAAGTAACCATCTTCTTGTGTTCTGCTCCTTAAGAAACTGATGCCTTGCTTATAATACACGGGTCTTCTCTTTCATGTTTTTTTTTGCTCGGCTGCCATGTGTTGATGTGCTTTGATTTTCAGATGATCCTTGCCACGGAGACAAATCCATCTTCTGCCAAATGGAGGTTTTGGCCCGCTACTGCTCTATCCCCGGATACAAAAAACTGTGCTGCGAGTCTTGCAGCAAACGGGTTGGTGGGGGTGGGGGGGCTCTTTTCTCCGAGCAAGAGGACCACGTGCGCTTCGGTTCTGCATCGCAGCTGCTGGAGACGCTGATGGCCAATGCCACCCGCACCGATAAACATCAAAACAGCGATAAACAGCGACAAAACGCAGGCAACCAGCCACAAAACACAGGTAAACAACAGCAGAAGAGCGGTAAACAACGGCAGAGCATTGCTAAACAAAAGCCAAGTGCCAGTAAACAACAACAAAACGCCGGCCGATCAAGGCCGGTCACCACGCCCGCACCGCCTAAGAAAGCCAAGACGACGTCAAAGCCCAGGAGGAACCCACGGGATGCCGCCCTTGCCGAGAGGCAACGGCCCGCTGCTGGCGGCTCCGCTGACAGCCAGCGGCCCGCTACGTACTCACGAGTGGAGAGATGAGAGTGGCAGATTCCTTAACTGGACTACACAGACAACAGCTTCATCGTTCTGAGTCTTCTCACACTAACAACAACAAGAAAATCATCAAAGACATAAGAGGTGCTGGTTCACTTTGTTTTTACAGTTACGTAGCAAGTCGGGGCATTCATTTTAAGATGGGGGCACAAAGGTCGAAAGGGAACGTTTTTATTTGGTCGAAATGGAAAAGTTTGCTGCAATTCTTTTAATTTAAAAACACGTTAAGAATGAAGACATACGCAATTTTAACATCCAAGATGGAGACAAATCGAACATACACATTTTCTTAAACATCAAAGATAGTTTACACAGAGAAAAATAAAACAACCATTTAGATAAATAACAAAGATAACTGGGTCTTAAAAAGAACAAAACATGCATGCTTCTGGAAAAAGTCAAAGACTTCTCATAAATAAACCTCAAAGATCACAATTCACTGCCCTCCAAACCTGAATGCAGGTTTTCATGAACTGATCAAACGCACTCTTTTATTTTCCCGTGCGTCAAAACAACATTTACGACAACACCATCACAAATAGAAAGACATAAAATTCAAATATATGTATGCACAGAAACAGTGAACGGTACAACATGTTTTTAATGATGTAAAATAATCAATGAATGACGTGAAAAAATACAAAAACGGAAACGTAGCAAAACCGACAATAACCGGTATCTACCTTTCATGTGTTCCAGTCAAAGAGGAGACATTACGCACAATGTTATCGATATCGAACAAAAAGTGGTTTGAGCTGCTTCTAACTTCAGAAGCTCTGCTTCATGGTGCTTCCACACTTACTACATGGTGATATGGAGCTATCACATTCAAATAATCTGTATTAAAAAAAATGGACAGATGCTTTTTATTTTACCATCTCAGTGTTACAAAATGAACATTTTTATATTTAAAATATGTAGCAGCTGTAACTTTCAGAAGCTACAGCCACAGTTTGACTAAGTTCTGCTGCAGTGAAAAGCTTTCTTTTTTGGCAATAACGCATAAGAAGAAGATATTTACCAAAAGTAGTATTTTGCTTTCGTCACGTTTGCATTTTGATATATGGCTAGCAGTTGAAGCCAATAAAGGTTAATGTGGTCACAAAAACGTAGACTGGATTTGACCAAATTCCTTGATTGACCACGGGTCAAATTTAGAATCATAGTCGTTGACCTCTTTCAAATATTTGAAGTGGCATATTCTGAACTCCTCAATCACTTATTTTTCCTGATTACTTCAATTTCAATTGTCAACTTTTTCTAGATTTAAAAAAAAATTACAAATGACAAGGATCAGTTTGTCAGTTTTGATTGTTGTAGACAATAACCTTAACTTTACCTTTCCTCAGTGAAAGTTTTTTTGTTCCTTATTTAAAGACAAGACACAAATGGGAAGGCATTTGCTAAAACATCCTAATGCTTTTGCTGCACTCACGTTTTCAGCTAATGGACCTTGCCTACTGCAATCGGAATCACTTTGGGAGTTTGGAATGGATCCACATTTCATGAAATGTCTATTTTACAAAGGGACAAAATATTTTTATATTACTAAAATTGTATTTTAAATAGCGACGACTGGTTAGCATATCTGCCACACAGTTTTTCTCCGGGAACTCCGGTTTCTTCCCACATCCCAGATACATGCAACATTCATTGGACACTCTAAATTGCCCCTAGGTGTGAATGTGAGGGCAAATGGTTGTTTGTCTCGATGTGCCTTGCGATTGGCTGGCAACCAGTTCATGGTGTGCCCCGTATTCCCACGATCCTTGTGAGAGACAGAAATGGATGCGTGGATTTTGAATGGATTATTCTGAACTCCATGATCATACTTCCTTTTTTTATTTTGGAAAATAAAGCAAGCAGAGTAAGTTTAATCATCATTATTTCAAAATAAATACATTTTTGAAAGTTCTGGGGATAGATACAGCTACAGCTACTTTAGTTTTAGCATTAGCTTCACCCAGAGAAGCATTTTGAACACAAACAAGGTGCAACAGGAACGTGTTTGCCAATACTTGTCACGACCATCTCTAGTATGTTGCAAGCTTTTTCAACATATGAACATTTTCACAAACATTTACAATAGAGGTAGGTGATTCATTCGTTTCTTTGACTATGTAGCAATTTAATGATCAATTATTATATCTCCATCCATCCATCCATTCATCCATCCATCCATCCACTTCATTCCTGAACTGGTGGGCAATCAGTTACAGGGCAGATTTTGACCATCACTAAGTGGAAATTGAACCCACCCTGCCCTCACCAAAGTCAGGCGCCACTATACTATCAGTGAGTCTTTATATATATTTATATTCACACATACATCCGCAACCCTGCTGAGATTGAGTGTTGTGGACCATGTTCTGAACTCCTGTTACGATGTCACTGTCACATGGAGATGAATTCATGCTTGATATTTGAATACACACCAGATATGATTGCACCGTCTCACTATTTCTGCCCATTCCTGCCGCTTAGCTTCGCTTTGCTCATTTCTGACCTTTTAGCAGTTAGCTACATGATGTTTTTGATGGCAATTAAAGATAAACAACAACAACACAAAAACAACAAATGGATTTCCTCACAACCACGATGCATCTGACTGCAATAAGAACACAACACAACCATGTACAACAGTGTATAGTTCGTGTATATAGATAGCATTGAGTGCAGACATATTTATTGACAGAACGGTGCTGTTTGTTTTGTCTTTTTTCTGGCAATATTTTCAATTTTCATTTTTAAATGAATTCAAATACATGTACTAGGATAGAAATGACATTGTTTTCTGCAAACAATTAGATGTAAATATACACGCTCAATTTTGAGATGTTTGTCACCAGGCTGTCTTTTCACAGCTGTTTGTTTTGTTTTGGTTTTTTTTGTTTGTTTGTTTTTCTGTTTTTGTAGCAACCGACCCAAGCTCTTTATTCAAGCTGCTAGTGTAGTTGACGATTTGCGTCGCTGCTAAGCTTTGCAATGATGCTAGTTGCGCAAGACAAAACCCCTGAGCCTCCTTCCAGTACTGTATCCATACAACCTGTGCATTGTCATGTCTCCATTGTGCTTGTCTTGTGTATTTGTGCAGATTCGAGTGTACACTACTACTGATGCTGTTTATTGGAATGGGGCGCACATAGCAATAAAAATAGGATCAACACGTCCGCCTCCACACTATTGTTGTTGTTTTTGTCAGAAAAAGTGTTAATACCCAAAAATTCCAAGTGTATCCAAACGTTTTGTGTGATGTTCTCTCCTGTGGTTGTTTGCAAAAACATAAACGAGGTTTGCTGCACAAACTACCTAGTGACCTTTAGAAATGTTTCCCAACATTAAAACAATATGAAAGGACTTTTGTTATCCAAACAAATGTTGCAAAAAGTCTGTGAAAGATATGCAATTCAATAAGAAAATGCACAGTTCTGAGGCCCGGGGTTCAAATCTGCACCCCCCCCCCCCCCCTCCACCCATATGAAGTTTGCATGTTCTCTGCATGCCTGCATGGGTTTCTCCAGGTACTCCTCGCACATCACAAAAATAAGCATGGTAGGTTGAAGACCTTTAACTTGCCCGTATTTTGATAAATATTAATTGTAAATAATGATAATTTCTAGAATTATATATATACTTTTAGGCCCTATTATCATAAACAGCAAAAATCCAACTGTGCGCCAGAGGTGGGTTAGACTGATGGTGTTAATTTTGTGGACCAGCACAGTCTGGCAGATCCGCAGGTGAGTGGGCAATGCTATCTATCTATCTATCTATCTATCTATCTATCTATCTATCTATCTATCTATCTATCTATCTATCTATCTATCTATCTATCTATCTATCTATCTATCTCTATCTATCTATCTATCTATCTATCTATCTATCTATCCATCCATCCATCCATCCATCCATCCATCCATCCATCCATCCATCCATCCATCCATCCATCCATCCATCCATCCATCCATCTATCTATCTATCTATATCTATCTATCTATCTATCTATCTATTTGCAATTTGAAAAATGCTTGTTAACTTGGTTTTAGACATTTGCATTTTTAAAAAATATGCCCGAAGGCACCACCTGAATGGGTTTTTTTTTTCTCCTTTTTTTCTTTGTTACACGAGTGGAAGGTTTCCCCATATTCTTTGCTTCCAACACCCCTCCAATGGTCATGTCCAAACTTTTACCACGGGAGAAATCCTGCGTGGAAAATAAAAATCCCGTTAGGTGTTTCCTTTTTCTTTTTTTCAACCCAGAAGTAAGTGATGATTGATCACGGAGTAAAAAGTGTGAAAACATCTTCATGTGGTACATCAAAACACTGTCACAGGGCAACCGCTGTCTTTTGTCGGTGATGGTTGGTCACCCGTGGATTGTGTGGGAGTCGCAAAGCCTCTGACTACTGCTTAATTGATTTACAGTGGCTAATTAGAGCCGCACACAGTGCTTGTTCACCGACAACTCTTGCAATATAGAAACAATACATTTACAATTAGCGCTAATGCTAATTTCTCTATTCAGGGTAAGCGCAATGCTCATTTGTTTCGTCAGTGAATGTTAAAGAACAAATATTCCTCATTGTTGCTTTGATCATAGGTGGCCATGGGAACATGGCATTAGGAATATAGCATAATTTATTATTGCAATTAACATGTTCATTATATATTGTTCCCTTGGCGATCCCCTAATCAGCCACTACCATCAATGCTCATGCCACTGTTAAGGTTTTAAATGTTTGTTTCTATCGTGAGACCAAAAAAAAGTATATTTTAGATGTTAGGCTGGGAGGAAAAAAAAATCCTTTGTCTTCCTATTGTTAGCAAGGGAACACTAGACCATCCAGTACACTTTACAGTACACTACAGTAACGCTAGCGTTAATTCTAATGTCACTGTCCTTGGCATTGTGCAATGCTTCAGTTATCAGACACAAAATGGTTATTTTATTGGGTGGGGCGCGGTGGGGGATCCTTATTTTACTTTCATCAACCAAAGTGAGTATTCTTCCATAACATGATGTATTTCAGAAAAAAAGTCAAGAAAATTACAGCCCCCGCTGCGTAAATTTGAATGTTATTTTTCAAGTAGCGATGTATGCCTGCCAGCAAGATACACAGTGCAAGAACACGGAAAATATCAGCAGTATTAATATCCCATTATGCCCAAATTACTCATATCGTATGAAAAAAGAAGGAGCCAATATAAGCCAATATAATAATCTACGATAAGCCATTACTCTGGTTCTTTTATGTAACGTTTTAATAGATGTCCTACTTGATTCTATTGTTTATCTCTGCCGTTATTTGTTTGGCAGCAGATGGACCCTCCTTATCCACTCTAGAGGGATTAGGATAGGAAAAAGAAATGGATTTCCATAAAACACGAGGATACAGATGTTTCTTCCAGTACTTAAAAAAAAAAAAGAAAAAATAATTCAGGGAGAGTAACGAGCATAACTGGGAATCGAGGAGGAAGTGCCTGATGCCTCTTGAGAAATAGGAAGAGACAAAGCTATCAGACGGTGGGAATCTGGGGAGAGCGGAAAGTGGCGGAACAAAGGATAAGATAAAAAATGAGCAGCGGGGTGACGAAGATTGTGCACTGGGGGAATGGAGGTAAGAAAAAATGTCTGTCTGTGTGATGTCACGGTTAAATCTAGAATCGATTTTTACTTCCACATTGCACTTGGTGAAAGGTACTGGTGTAAAACTTGTGAGCAAAGTGGCAAAGACTATACCATGCAGTTTCATAAAAGTGTTTATTTTTCATTGATTTCCTCTTAATTCATCTTCTTCTTCTTTTCCTTTCGGTTTGTCCCATTAGGGGTCGCCACAGCGTTCATCTTTTTCCATCTAAGTCTATCTCGTGCATCCTCTTCTCTAACCCCAACTTCCCTCATGTCCTCCCTCGCAACATCCATCAACCTTTTCTTTGGTCTCCCTCTTGCTCTTTTCCCTGGCAGCTCCATCCTCAGCACCCTTTCACCAATATACTCACTCTGTCGCCTCTGAACATGTCCAAACCATCTAAGTCTGTTCTCTCCAACCTTGTCTCCAAAACATCCAACTTTGGCTGTTGAGTTAATTTCTAATCCTATCCAACCTGCTCACTCCTAACAAAAACCTCAACATCTTCATTTCTGCCACCTCCAGTTCTGCTTCCTGTTGTTTCTTCAGTGCCACCGTCTCTAATCCGTACATCATGACCGGCCTCAATACTGTTTTATAAACTTTGCCCTACATCATAGTGGAGACTCTTCTGTCGCATCGAACACCAGACACCTTCTGTCAACTGTTCCACCCTGCTTGGACCCGTTTCTTCACTTGTTTACCACACTCTCCATTGCTCTGTATTGTTGACCCCAAATATTTGAAGTCATCCACCCTCGGTATCTCTTCTCGCTGGAGCTTCATTCGTCCTCCTCCACCCCTCACATTCATGCACATATATTCTGTTGTGTATATTATATTCCTCTTAATCCATCTATCCATCCATTATCCGAGCCGCTAATCCTCTCTTGGGTGGCGACAGCGCCGGAGCCAATCCTACCCTAATTTTGAATATCATATACCAGAATATAATCAAACGATTGAAATCCCTGCATGCAAGGGACAAGGTCAAAATCCAGCATTGAATGTCGGTGATCTTCAATCAACCAAGCAAGACAGCAATTAAAAAACAGTATCATTGCATATATTATATTGCCATCTGGGCAGAGGAACGCTTACGAAAGCCAGCGTTGATCGCTGCATCTACAAACGCAAATTAAAAGTCTACTACACAAAGCAAAACCCATACATGTATCACCAACACCCAGAAATGCTGTTGACTTCTTTGGGCCCGGGCTTTTTTGAGCTGGACTGACGTAAAGTGGAAAATTGTCCTCGGGTCTATCGAGTCCACATTTCTAATTGTTTTTGGAAATCATGGATGTTGTGTCCTACGCATTAAGGATCATCTGGAGTCTTATCAGTGCAAAGTTCAAAATCCAGCATCTGTGATGCAGTCAGGTGTGTTAGTGCCTATGGCAAGAGTAACTTACACATCTGTGAAGGTACCTTTAACCCAGAAAGGTATATAGAGGTTTTGGTGCAACATGTGCTGCCTTCCAAGCAAGATCTTTTTTTCAGGGACATCGGTTCTTCTTTCAGAAAAACAATGCAAAGCCACAAAGGTGGCACTGGTACAGCACTGTGGCTTGACTAGTACTAGACTGGCCTGGCAGCAGTCCCTACCTGTCTCCCATCGAAAATGTGTGGTACATTTTGAAGCGCAAAATATGACAAAGGCAACTCTGGACAGTTGAGCAATTGAAGTACGTCAAGCAAGAATGCGAAAGAATTTCACCTACATGCAATCGCTTCAACAATCGGTGTTCTAAGTTCCCAAGACTTATTGAATGTTATTGGTGATGCAACATAGCCTCTGCCCCAGCTTTTTTGGAAACGTGTCAAATTCAAAGCAAAAAAAAAAAAATAGTTTGAACATAAAATATCTTATTGTTGTGGTGTATTCAAGTTAACATAATTTGAAAAGGATTTGCAAACCCTTTGTATGGTTTTCATTTACAATTTTTCACAATATCCCAACTTCTTTGACGGTGGGGTTTGTATTGTATTAGCATTCTATTATTTTATTATGTATTTTACACATTTTATTGATATTCCTTGGTTCCAGGTATATGATACTTGTTTCTAATTATTGGATTTAAAAAAAAAAACATCCTTTTTGTCAGTATACTTAAACTGGTCCCAGCCAGATTGCGCTATGACAAAGTGGGGGTTGCTGTCCACCTCGTACTGTGCATTTCTGCCACCTCGAAGACTGAAGTGAAACTTTGGATTCATGACGACCACAATTGGGATTCTTTAGGCCCTATCAGGTGTCAGTGCTCCAATGAGCACCACTGTGAGTACTGTAATTATGTTTCGTGACAACTGTTTTGCATGCTGTTCTCGCAGGGCAGTGTGTACTGATGACGCCACTTATCCATTCATTTGTCTACCTTGTGTGATCATCATCACAGCAGGCTTAATCACCCTCGTTACAATGTTCAGCCTGCGGTGGTATTGAGAGGTTATGAAATTGGATGCGCCTGATCACATATTTATACATTTATACAGATGTTTATACAACCATCAAACGATACAAATTGGTTACTTGTAAGTTACTCGTTAAAAAAAAGAAGTAATGTATATCATGTATGTAACGCATTAATGTCAAATGGACATAAGCATAAAAATGGGAATCTGCAACTTCCAATATTGTTCAACAATATCACTGAAACATAATGCAAAAAATACAGGGAGTCTTGATAGACTATAGACATTCAGTAAGATTCAGCCAAAAGAGATGGTCTTAAATTCGCCTTTTTTTTCTTTTGTTTATACTTGTGAAACAACATAATGGGCTCACAGGGGGAAATCACTGAGAAAATGGTTTCAACTACTGACGTTTTTAGGAACTGATGACAGCATGTGACTGAGCTTTTCTTTTTGATCACATTTGAGGTTAACATATTTTGAACGTGAGTATATATTTGTCACTTTAAAAGCTTTGCTTGTGTGCGTGCGGCACCGCAAGTCATGTGATGCCTGTCTCCGTTTGATTGGTGAATCATCGCGATTCGTTTATTGGATTGGCCAAACACTCATGACAGCGCCCGAGGCTGATGACTCTCTGTCAAACCAAAACAAAGAAGTAGCACAAGCAATAATAGATCAATATGAAAGTGAGCAGACTATAGCTCACTGTAACAGAATACTTTAAAGTATGTTCAATTAAAAGTCCTCTGACGAGTACAAGTTATCCCAAAATTTACTGAAGTAAATGTAAGGGAGTGAAGGTGTTGTTAACCCTCGTTATCTGCCCAAACCACTACTATAGTAGCTATGATTATGATTATGTTACGTAAACATTGCTGCATGGTGTGAAATGAGGCAAGCGCAAAACAGTGAAAGACGACAGGGACTCTGCGGTGGAAAAATAAAACACATCTGCCACGTTCACGCCAAGGTTACCACGTGGGCGCATTAGCGACATCGCCAGGGGCGACGGTTCGTTTGCCGACCCGGAGCCTGCTGCTGCATTTGGTTGAGCGGCAACTTCTTTGAGCAGCGTGTTATCATATAGTCACGCAAACGCATCAGAAAGTCTATTGTGGCCTGTATACATGCACTCAATGGGAAAGGTCATGGAAAGGTTATTAAATCATGAACCCATTTTAGGAGATATGCGCTTCAGACTCCCTTTGAAATCAATTGCGGGCTCGCTCTGACAGTGTGGAGGATTGTCGGGTCGGGCGGCTCAAGTGTGTTAAAGCGTAGTCGAGAGCTGGACTGAAACATTGATATCTGACCTCACATTTCCTTCCAAATGAATAGCGGTCCTGCTGAAGTCGGGCGGAATAAGCACTTGGAGTCTTAAAGTCCAGCACGGAGGCCAGCAGGAACGCTCGGCTACCTCGCCCATCGTGTGTAAAAAGCCACAACACTCTTGAGCTGAAAAATGAAAGGATGTTGATTGCGTCCTGCATCTTCCCTCCCTCACTAAATGTGAGAGCCAACCACTAAATTTCACTACTAGCCATGAAAGCAAGCCTAACTCTAATAATATGATGGACATCGCCGTTGTTCCATATCCCACTAGCATTCCTGGCATGACAAAGCGGGCTACGCAGATGGAATGGGAGGACCCTCCCAAATTAAAACAAACAAGTTGCCGTGGTTAGGATTAGGGTGGGTCAAGGTTAGGATTAAGGTGGGTTAGGATTAGTGGGATTCACATCAACGCTGCTACGCTTAAATCACTTTCGCCGCTTCCTTTGCCCTCTGGAGGCAGCGTGGCGTGTTCTGCACATACAGAAGCCAACCCTAGTGCAGCGGCGTGTGTCCTGGAGCCAATAATATCGGAGCAGGGTCTGCCCTGCCAGGAACGTATGTGGGCTTCCACATAACGCAACACTAACTTTACACTAAGACCAAATTGAAACCTCAATTCACCCATCTATGTATCATATTTGCTGTACGTGTGTACATGACAGACAGAACAAAGCTTTTTTCTTTTCCCATGCATGAATGTACTGAAATTGTCCGGAATAGTCACGACCGTGTTCGGCACATTTGGCAGTGTGAGTCTTAACCATGATCTTGGCTAATGATTTTTTTTTTCCCCAATAAACGCGAATAAAAGAAGCCTCACAACTGCAGCAGCTGGTGGTGATGAGGCATCAAATTCAAAAGCTTTTCATGACTGCTGGAGGAAATAGACGCTTATGAATATTGTTATGGGAGTGTCGACGGAATACTTTTCAGCCTCTTGTTTTGTTTTGTTTTGTTTTTTGCCGCCTGAAGGAATGACGTCAAAGTGAGACAAAAAGTGCTGAGCTGTAGAAATGATGAGAAAAGGCTGACTCACTGACTTTTCAATGTGCATGACGACGCTGCAGGTGTTTGCAGAGGCTTTTTGACATTTCCTGACTAAATAGTCTGACTTCTATGATTGTGCTTTGATTTTGATTCCTGCTATTCATCCTTTGCCCCTTTAAATAACAAAGTGCTAGATGCATTTTTCAGGAAAATTGTAAAAAGGCTAATTCTGCCCACCAATGTCATAATGCATTGTAACGGAAAAGCCAATGACAGAAAACTGAAAACGTGAGTTACCAGGATGGAAAAGTTGAAAAGCCTCCTCAAAAACTGAAAGTCCTTTTTTAGTTTTTTTATGGGGCCTCCGCTCCCTGAGAAGGGTTGCGTCAGGAAGGGCATCCGGCGTAAAAATTGTGCCAAACATGTATATGCGTTGATCTGAGATGACACGGTGTGGCGACCCCGACAGGGACAAGCTGAAAGAAACTTACTTTTATGTGTTCCAATGGTACCACCTGATTTATTATGAGGCAATTTTGAAGTTCCACTTTGAAGGAGCCTTGGAAATGGCCAAACCGTTTCTAAATTGGCCACTTCAAACTAAAATGGAAGACTTTTTGAATCTTTTCTTGTTGAGACTCCTTTGTGGGTGTATTCACAATAGACGTGGCTACGAGATTTCATGTTTCTAAGTGAAACTGGCTTTGGGGTCTGAATTCTTTTCAACCCTCTACAAGATGCTACTGGGCCCAAATGGAAGCTTCAAATCCAAATGGCTGACTTCCTGTGTTCCTGTTCTTGAGGCTTTTTTATGGGTCTTGTTATGCTAGACATGCCAACCAAATGTCGAATTGTGAGGATGAACTGGCTTCAGGGCTCCGGGGAGAAACGCTCAGCAAATATTTAGGATATTTGGGATTTTCCAATTGTTTCAGACAATAAATGAAGCAGAAAGTGAGTTCAAACTTTATTGTGAATGAGTTGAGGAACCACACACGAGACAAAAATGATCTGACCAAACGTCACCGTTCAGTACACTTTACACACACACACACACACACTAAAAAGTCAAATTGAGTGCGTAGCGGGAGGCAACTTTTGGCAGGCAGACGTGAGACGGCGTGAAATCCATATGCACACTTTCACACACACACATTTGATTGATTTTACGCAGCGACGTCCCCGTAAGTGCATTTGACCGGGGCGAGGGTAGCACTCAGGCCAGTGAAAAGAAAACTCTAGAATGTGTTTGTCAGTGAGATGTAGAGCAGCTCCAGACAGAGTCCACCATAATTTGGATCAGTCAGGGTTTTATGCTCTGGACCAACTGTAATGTCGTGAATGCCGTCTTATGTAATACTATATATGTGCATTTATTTTACACTCCATTTCATTTTCCATACAAGCTTCCGACCTGGCGCGTATCTTTTGTCACACCTCACAAGGTTTTTAAAGTTTTGCGTATTTTATGATTTCATTCGTTTTTCTTCTTGTTATCATCGAAGCTCAAAGAGTAGTTAACAATTTATCGTACATTGTGCTTTCACCTGTTTGTGTATACTCATTAAAATCCAAGCAGTTGTTTACAAGTACTGGTTGTTTGTTTGTCCTTGTGTGTGATTTTTGTCATAATCATAATGTCTCAATTACCGGTACCGTACACAGTGGAATCTCGGAATTCAAACTTCTCGGTAGCTGTACAAATCGACCTAAAAAGTCTGCATAAAAAAAAAAAAAACGCTTCAGTTTTCAGCCCAATTCTCGGGTTCCGAACATCTTGCCAAAGTGAAAACCACATTGAGCAATGACGACTCCATAAGAGCCCGTGTCGAAACGAGCCGCTGCTCACTTATTGCACGCCGGTGCTTTCCTCATAGCGTGAGTACGTCCCCTCTCTCGCTCGTTCTTCTCAAGATATTTTTGTTGTTGTTGTTGTTATTTTTCCAGTATGCTCTTTGCCATCGGCACAAAGAAAGACAGCAGTACTACCAGCAGTGAAGGAAAAGCAAAGTTGTCCGAACCACAGTGGATCTAAGTACGCAAATGCGTGTTTGTTACGGCTCTTGCTAACTAGCATCGTATGGCTTAGTCTTTATTTTAACTATGCTAAAGAATAAAAATATGAAAGTTCTTTATTGATGGTAAACATTATATATTGAAAAAGCTGGTAGCTGATTTTTGTATTTAATAGTTTGTGCTTTCATAACAACTTTTCATTGTCGTTCCCCCTCATTTGCTTTTGATGTTTTCAGGATTGTGGACTCATTCCTGAATAATTTGTTTGTGTTATTAGCTCACACTCAAGATATTATTAAATGTCTTACAGGTCAGAAATCTACAATAAAAGGTTACATGTGATAAAGAATGTATCATTAATTTTACAATTAATAAGTCATTCAAATAATTGGTAATCATAAAAATAAAAGTCAACATATTCCAGATAAACACTTAACCTTTTTCAATATGTAATTAAAAAAGTAATACAATATAATGTTAATGTTTTGTATACTATCATAATGCTTTCTTTATTGCTTAACATTTGCCAATTTATTGCCTTGAGCTATTTTTTTTTGCATTGAATTTTTTTATACTTGTATTCTGCTTACATGTGATAATTTTATACTGAACAAAAATGTAAATGCAACAGTTGTTTTGACTCCCAATATTCATGCGCTGTACTCAAGGATCAAAACCTTTTTCTATCTACACCAAATGATAAATAAATGAAGTATTATTCAAATATTGTTCTCATCTCTCCATTGTACAGATTTTGGCTGTTTCTTTTTAATCCGCCGGCGGCACAGCAGTTTTTCCAATGTTGTGAATCTTCCGTACCCTCAAATAAAGCAAATGACAGCGTGAGAAATTGTCATCAATCGTGGAACAATAAATCACGTGATGTGTAGCCCTTCACAAATTAACAGTGTCCACAGAGCATTAAAAGACAGCTAAAATTACAGTACAGTAATTCAATATGTCACACGCACACACACACACAGAGTTCAGTACTACACACACGCACAGTGGTAATACGTTTCTACGTGCAAACTTCACAAAGGTACTTTCTGGGCCTTCACCCACATTTACAACAGAAACATCTTTTCATTTGGTCACATCACAGGCACAAAAATGCACTACATTCAAAAAGTGGACTGTCGTTGTTTTAATGTCCCAAAAAATTATTATTATTATTTTTTTAATTACTTAATTTGGTTAAGGAAAAAAATACTGACTGGACAACAAAATACTTTGGGGGTTTTGGATACACTTGGACAATCCAGTACTGAAAAAAAAAGGTGTTCCTCAGGGTTGTTCTTAATTTTTCGACCCCTCCTGGTTAAAAGAAAAATCATTCATCAAATTTGTATTTAAGAATTCGACAAATTCACTGATGAATATTTGTGTATAAAAAACTTGCTGGCAATACCTTGTGTTCACCATGCATACCACCACCCGCACTCTCCACTCCAGCACTTTTATTAACCTCTTTGATCCAATTTTCTTCACTTCTGCACCCCAAACAACGAGAAGACTCTTCAAGTCACCTCATTTATCCCAATGTTGTCATTTCAAAAGTGACTGCAGTGCCTCTTCTCGCCTGTTTTGAACGCTTTCTTTATTTACAGGTATTGTGCAATGATGAAACATAATGTACATTTTTGTGTTACAATATCACACTGTAGTCTGTGTTTTGTTTTGGTTCTTTTTTTTTATCATTGTTGTTGCTTTTTTACTCTGCAGCGAGGTTGGCACGGTTATCATTTGCGTAACCCGGAAAAAAAATAGTCAATTAAATTATGTACTTTTATTGTCAAAATGTTTAGCCACATACTGTATGTAAACCCCATCTTTTTTTTGAGACATGACTAAATATCTTTGTTTTATCTAAAAAGTAGATTTTATTTACATATTCAAATTAAATAACCCAAAAATAAGTTGTATTCATTTTGAATTTCTTGTAGCAAATAAAAATGCTTTTTATTTAGCTATAAATACTATTCCATATGAATTTTAAAAGCAAAACTAAATTCAAGGATCAAAATAATGTGTACCTTTTCAAGTTGATTTTAGATCAATAATTGATTAAATGACACAGATGGCTTTTAAAAATTTATGAAGTGTTTTTTTTTAAATCTAAAATAGACATTTTTTATCCGAATGAATTCCACCTTAATGTGAGGAATTATTAGTTTTTTGTCTTTTGCTCTTCCACGGGCCCCTAAAATGGACCATTGTATGCATAATGTCAAATTGCTAAAAACATTAACAACAATAAGAAGAACTCAGTCATTTATTTAAAAAGTCAAAATTAATTAATTGGGGTAAATATATACATGTATATATGCACAGATTTTTTTTTTTTTTTTTTTTTTTCTCAATGGAAAGTGCAAGCGTACCTACTGACATTAGGTAAAAGCATCACGGAACATAAAACTGTATCAAGTAAAACTAACGCGGATGAAGAATTCTTATTTGAGGTATTGTATTGAACAGCGTACACATTGAGATATGAAGCTGGCGGCGGAGGATCACTCGGGCAGAAAATTGAAAGCCCCCACCCCTAAAAAGTGATGACATATTTCACAGTGGTAGTCTCAAGGGTGACATTTTGGACTGTTGCTAGTTCCAGTCTTTTCCACCCGCACAATTTTGCACGTCATCTGCGCGCTCACTTGGTGCTGTTTATTGATGACGTGTGCTCGTATGTTTTGAAGCTTGAGAATGGCGCCATGAAGAGGCACGGTGTGTACTTGAAGGTACTTTTCATCAAAGCGTACGCTGGATGAAAGACGCGATTATGTATACCCATTGTGCTCATTAAATTACATCATCCACGCCATTAGTCCCCACGTGCTTCATCGAATTAGTTGTTTTTTTTTTTCTATGACCCACTGTTTACAGGAGACTTTTAGTTGTACAGTATTTTGCTAATAATATGCTTAAAGTTATACAATGAACAGTTTTTATATATATTCATTGTAATAGATGCAGGATGTATGTTTTATTATATGTCTATTTTCTGTGAAATATGCATGAATGTAATTATTTTTTCTTGCCTTTTTGTGATTTCATTTCATGTAGTTCTTTCCATATTTTGTTGACTGGTATCTCCCTGTTAACATGCACTGCATACATTCACAAGATTATTTTTCAAAAAGGCAAATTGTAAGTTTTCTTCCTTCTAAGAAGCTGACTACGTGAGGAATCATTTTCACTTTTTTTGCGTACGGCAATAAAGGTTATTTGCTGCAAAAGTATGGGAGCCGTCAAAAAATCAGATACAAAGGAGATAAAAGAGGATAATAATGTGGTTGCACATATGTGCACATCTTCCTCTAAAAAGGGATGATGAACTGATCACTTTCAAACTCAATTTAGCGCATGGCTTCCATCATTAACCCAAAATCAATTTCAGTTTTTCCTCATATTTTTTTCATTTTTTGCTTTATAGCAGAATCCTTAAAGTTTTGTAGTCCAACTGTTTGGAAGTGTTCATGATTCCCGCCACACTGACTAAGGCCTGCATTCCATCTGAAGAAAAGCAGCCCCAAAGTATGATTCTGCCACCACTATGCTTCCGACTCTTTGGGTGATCAGCAGTGTTGTGTTTGTGCCAAACGTATATTGTTATATAATATATGCTATTATAGCAAAAATGTTCGACCTTGGTTTGTTTCATCATACCATAACATGCATTTTGCATATTTT
Source organism: Syngnathoides biaculeatus (assembly GCF_019802595.1). Taxonomy (NCBI): domain Eukaryota; kingdom Metazoa; phylum Chordata; class Actinopteri; order Syngnathiformes; family Syngnathidae; genus Syngnathoides; species Syngnathoides biaculeatus. Next base: position 26,123,114 of record NC_084643.1, on the reverse strand, counting down.
ATGTTGTAATGGTGGAGGAAATATAAATAGTGACCGGGGAAAAAAATGATAGCAGAACTTTATTTGGGGTTCATCTTAGGTTCTTTAACATAATAGCAGGTGTTTGCTGACTCCTGTTTAACACGAGTTTGAATGTGAATATTTAATTCTGAGCACAGCCACATCCCAGCAATAAGATGGTGTGCATACTTGTGCAACTACAAGACGTTTTTCAGTTGTTGTTTTCACTTTTTCGATTGCGTTAAACAGGCTGTACAGCCCAATGTTTTACATTGTTAATCTAGGTCTCATTCAATCATATCATAAAAATGGGGTGTTTAGACTTTTTATTTCCTCTTCTTTTCCATGTATACAGTCAACTGTCTCTGTAGCTACCTCTGCAGGCCTCTTTCTAGTTTTTTTTCTTTTTTTTTTGTATTTTTTAAACCGCTTATCTTACAATATGGTGTTTATGGAAATTTATGGAAGATGACGAGCCATTTATGAATACATAACACCTAATCCCGCATGTAGGCGGCAATGAAGATTTCAGAATAAAAGAAGCCATTGCTTTTACCTTGAAATTATTTTTAATGTTTTAATTATATGCTAAAAATGTTTGTACAAGTACTGCATCCAATAATGTTAGTGCCCAAGCTAGTGCTTAACAAAACATAAGAAGAACAAGTCCTGGCTGGTGCGCCAATACTACATTGCGTTAAAAGCAGACGTTAAAGCGTTGTCATAGCAATGCAAGATTTGTGTGACGACGAGCCGACGTCGCAGCAACAACCTGTCACATTGTTTCATGTGGTCGCTTAGACTACATTTAAAATTGTTCAACTAAAATTAAACTAAAAAATATTATATTGAAATTCTGTATATAAAAATAGGTTGGATTTCTTCATACACCATTTCATGTTTAAAATAATACCATAGTGGTATTATCGGAAATGGGTTTCAATCTGACATCTTTCATGAATAATTCATTGTGTTTAATTAAAGAAACACTTGCTTGAATTGAACAACTGAATTCATTTGAATAAAAATAACAGATTTTCTAAATATTAAAATGAATTAATATATGTTCATTATTATTATTTAAAAATGACTCGAGATTTGTCTTTTTTAAAAAAGAAATATAATTGATTGACATAATGTTTTTAATAACAAAAACATAATTTGTTTATATTTTTAAATACTATACATTTTAACATTTTTTCTCACTAAATTATACACCTACCTTTATCTAATACATGTTTATTTACAGTATTTTGGTCTTTTCTTTCTTTTTTTTTATTACCTTCATTTGCAAGTTGCCAAAACTTTGTTTGGCCCTTTTGTTTGAATAGTTATCAAAATACACACAAAAGCTCTGAAGGTAGGGAAGAAAAGAAGTATTCAGTTATTCTACTGCATCCCCAATTAAAAGATTTTGGCCGTAGACTATATCGCATTCGCCAATATTTGTTGCAGCTTTCTAACGTCATGATGACATAAGAGTGGATCTGAATGGCTTTAGAGGACAAGCGTTTCTTTTGTTCTTTACCACTGCTAACAAACAACTCCTTAATTGATTACCAAAGTGTCGTTGGAGTACCAAAATGAACCAAAAATGTATTATGAGTTACTTATTACCCTTGTCCATTTGGATATACCACTTTCATCTGCACTCCACATCGCTTGGAGGGTTCAATGAGCCTAACAAAAGTAGTGAATGACCAAATTTGGTTTGTTTGGATTGTTTAGCTAAGTACGTTGTTTTTTTTTGGTTTTTTTTGTTGTTTTTTTTCCCCCGGTCCATGGAGGAGGACGCTACGAATGTATGGAAGGTACCATTTTGACACTGGGTTGGACATTTCTGGATCCGCATCACTATGTCACAAATAGGGTTGTGCATTGAGAAATAAGAACCGATTAGAACTGGGACTAACGTTGAGTCAGTTCTCCCGGAATCATTCAAATTTCGTTTCCCAGTTTTGATGCCTACAGTCCCCTGACCCTGAAGAAGAAAGTGGCGTGAACCAGCAAAAGCAGAATATGGACAAAGAAGTGTTGGTGCTGAATAGCGGCATCAAACAAATGTATGTCTTAACTTTGTTCAAATATATGACTTGTCACCTCAGTGCAACACTTGGATTAAGTTCATTCATATTGTGCAAAGGACTATTTCACAAAGTCTGATGTGTTCCCTTCTGCTCCGAGGCTCAGCCTACATTGTGTGGACCTTAAGTCCAGTCAATTGTGTGTGTGAGAAAATAAAATACTTCTATGCCAACATTGAGGCACCTAACAAGTTAAACGGTGGGTTGCAAGCTTTCACTGATGGTTTTTAGTTTATTTTAGTCTTTCAACCAGCATAAGAGCTGATGACAGACAGAAAAATAACATATGAATGATTTTACCATACTTGAAAAAAATTGGAAAGAGTCGCATTGCAAGCTTAACATTGAGCTAAAACTTCACCAAAGGTCAAACTAGCAACTTTACATCACAATGAATTGGTACCAAATTCACAAGAACTTTATCTCACAGTATCACAAACACTAACCTTGTGTGTCATCAGTGGGAAGGTAACAGAATCAACATTTTGTAGCGCATTTGGCTCAATACATTACTCTTTCTCTTATGTCTCATTTTAATTTTTTTAAGTTATTTTTTTGTGAGAGAATGCTGAGTTTCAGGGCGTACCCGTGAAAATGAAAGTTTACGTGCTTAAAACAGATAAGTCAGTTTGACCCTTGCACATATAAACTATTTGACGTGATAGTTGCAAGTATCTATTATAACAATGCCATATTTAACTTTCAAGCTCAAACATTAAGCAATGATTTGGGTTAATTGCATTGTACTTCGTAGGTTTGATAGTGATAAGGAACCCTCAATCAAATGTCAAATTTTAGTTCATTCTGCTAAGAAAATTAATGTTCATAGTTTGGACACCACCCTATTGAAACAGTTCAAACTTTTTGGGAATCGGCAGGATACTTCATTGTTGATGGTGTAACATGGTGATATTATTTTTGCCTCTTGGTTGTTTCGAAGCAAAAAATAGGTGCATTTCAATTCTAGGTCAAATGTTTCCATTCACCCCAAAGTCATAGTCACTGAAACAGAAAACTATTCCAATAGGTGAGGACGAGTTAGATTTGCAGGCTACTTCTTGGTTCATGGAGGAAACAGTTACAAAGGAGCAGAAAGTACTTCTTTTCTTGGGTGGAGTCACACTTTAGTAGTCCCACTAATATGTAAAGGTTGGCTGCTACTTCCTGTTTTGTGGAGGTTGATGTGATACAAATAACCGGAAGTTACTGTTTTTATTCTGGGTGATACTTTGTCATTCTTATTTCCAGTCATCTTAACTCAAACTCCAAAGCTGCAAAAAGGTTTTTGGGAATGTCCACGACCCGGATTGTTTGTGTCGGAGACAATGAAGGTCAGCAACTTGTCTTCATTTCATTGGAGGTAGCTTCCTGGAGAAATTGGCACTCAGGCATAAGATCTGAACCACCCCAAGAAAGTATCACAAGGAACATATCGGTTCAAATGGACACAGCCGTTACCCCACCACTACTGCAGGACCCCTTTTCCAGGTCCTCCAAGACCAAGTCTTGTTCCGCAATTTGGTGCATCCGCCTGGAGCTGGCTTTGTCCAGGCTGTTTAGCGAGATGGGCTCCAGGGATGTCTGCACGTTATTGGCCGGTAGCACTGAGTTGGGCTGCAGCCTGTGCGAGTATGTTTTCCTCCGCTGTCCGTCGGCTGCGCAAAGGCTAAACTTGAACACCACCTGAAATCCTCGTCGGAAGTTCTCATTGAAGAATCCGTAGATGATTGGGTTGACACTGCTGTTGAAGAATGCCAGCCAGTGGGCGAAGGGGTACACGTAGATGTTAACAATGCGATACTGTTGCTCCGTTAACCGGGCGTAGTCACTCAGCATCATGAGGGTCCACAGGGGCAGCCAGGACAGGATGAAGAGCAAGGCAACGATCAGCAGCATCTTGATCACCCGTTGCTTCTTTTTGGAGACGCTGTGTCGGTTGTCGTGACCTGGCTTGCCGCCTGTGGGCATGGCGGTCTTGAAAAGTGTGATGCCGATGCGTGCATACATGACCACGATGAGGGACAGCGGAGCCAGGTAGATGTTGGCGAACAACACGGTGGTATAAATCTTCCGCATGTCCTGATTGGGCCAGTTCTCCCTGCACCAGTAAAAAGGAGTCGTTTTGTTGTCGTACCCCAGCAGCACTTGGATGCTCTGCTCCTGCGTCACCTGTAGCATCACACCCGACGGACACATAATGGATATGGCCAGGACCCAGATGATTACGATGATCAGGGTGGCAGTGGAGATGGTCAGCTTTTGCTTGAATGGGTAAACGATGCATCGGAATCTGTCAACAGATGAAAAGAATAAGAGAGGTTGCCAAACGCAGACATCAACCTATCATTAAACTGATGAGATTTAGTTTATCTCGCATAACTGAAGGTATTATGTGTGTCTGAGGGTGAGGCATTTAGTATTTATTCCCACACCAGGAGTTGAAACTGTGTGTGAAAACCAGGAGTCCTAGCCACCTGACCATACAGGACTCTGGAGAATTGGGTCATGGCATTGAAATTGAGAAGACATGGTTTGTGTTAGGCGGCTAATAAAAGGGAGGTTGATCTTGAATGTTGCCCATCAAACGCATGGAACCTTCAACCAATAGCAGCCTTTAGACAGGGCAAAAACCAATGCAGCCCTATGGGGGGCACAAACCAGTGCAATCTGTAGGCCGGTCCCAAGCCCGGATAAATGCAGAGGGTTGCGTCAGGAAGGGCATCCGGCGTAAAAACTGTGCCAAACAAATATGAGCGTTCATCTAAAGAATCCCATACCGGATCGGTCGTGGCCCGGGTTAACAACGCCCGCCCCCGGCACTGCTAACCTGCAGGGCGTCGGTGGAAATTCAGCTACTGTGGGTCGAAGACAAAGAAGAGGAGGAAACCGGATCCAGCGTCAGAAGAAAAAGAGGAATGCACAGAGCCTACAACTGAGTGTAGGGACTTTGAATGTTGGGACTATGACAGGAAAAGCTCAGGAGTTGGTTGACATGATGATTAGGAGAAAGGTTGATATTCTGTGCATCCAAGAGAGCAGGTGGAAAGGTAGTAAGGCTAGAAGTTTGGGAGCAGGGTTTAAATTATTCTACCACGGAGTAGATGGGAAGAGAAATGGAGTAGGGGTTATTTTAAAGGAAGAGCTGGCTAAGAATGTCTTGGAGGTGAAAAGAGTATCAGATCGAGTGATGAGACTAAAATTTGAAATTGAGGTGTTATGTACAATGTGGTTAGCGGCTATGCACCACAGGTAGGATGTGACCTAGAGTTGAAAGAGAAATTCTGGAAGGAACTAGATGAAGTAGTTCTGAGCATCCCAGACAGCGAGAGAGTTGTGATTGGTCCAGATTGTAATGGACATATTGGTAAAGGAAACAGGGGCGATGAAGAAGTGATGGGTAAGTACGGCATCCAGGAAAGGAACTTTGAAGGGCAGATGGTGGTGGACTTTGCAAAAAGGATGGAGATGGCTGTAGTGAACACTTATTTCCAGAAGAGGGAGGAGCATATAGTGACCTACAAGAGCGGAGGTAGAACCACGCAGGTAGATTATATTTTGTGCAGACGATGTAATCTGAAGGAGGTTACTGACTGTAAAGTAGTGGTAGGGGAGAGTGTAGCTCGACAGCATAGGATGGTAGTATGTAGGATGATTCTGGTGGTGGGTAGGAAGATTAAGAAGACAAAGGTAGAGCAGAGAACCATGTGGTGGAAGCTGAGAAAGGAAGAATGTTGTGCGGCCTTCCGGAAAGAGGTGAGACAGGCTCTCGATGGACAACCGAAGCTCCCGGAAGACTGGACTACGACAGCCAAGCTAATCAGAGAGACAGGCAGGAGAGTACTTGGTGTGTCATCTGGTAGGAAAGGGGAGAAGGAGACTTGGTGGTGGAACCCCAAAATACAGGGAGTCATACAAGGAAAGAGATTAGCGAAGAAGAAGTGGGATACTGAGAGGACTGAGGAGAGGCGAAAGGAGTACATCGAGATGCGACGTAGGGAAAAGGTAGCGGTGGCAAAGGCTAAACAAGAGGCATATGAAGACATGTACACCAGGTTGGACAGGAAAGAAGGAGAAAAGGATCTCTACAGGTTGGCCAGACAGAGGGATAGAGATGGGAAGGATGTGCAGAAGGTTAGGGTGATTAAGGATAGAGATGGAAATGTGTTGACTGGTGCCGGTAGTGTGCTAAATAGATGGAAAGAATACTTTGAGAAGTTGATGAATGAAGAAAATGACAGAGAAGGAAGAGTTGAAGAGGCAAGAGTGAAGGACCAGGAAGTGGAAATGATTACTAAGGGGAAAGTCAGAAAGGCATTACAAAGGATGAAAAATGGGAAAGCAGTTGGTCCTGATGACATACCGGTAGAGGTATGGAAGCAATTTGGAGAGATGGCTGTGGAGTTTTTGACCAACTTATTCAACAGAATACTAGCGGGCGAAAAGATGCCTGAAGAATGGAGGAAAAGTGTTCTAGTTCCCATTTTTAAGAACAAAGGGGATGTTCAGAGCTGTGGGAACTATAGAGGAATAAAGTTGATGAGCCACACAATGAAGTTATGGGAAAGAGTAGTGGAGCCTAGACTCAGGACAGAAGTAAGTATCTGCGAGCAACAGTATGGTTTCATGCCTAGAAAGAGTACCACAGATGCATTATTTGCCTTGAGGATGCTCGTGGAAAAGTACAGAGAAGGTCAGAAGGAGCTACATTGTGTCTTTGTGGATCTAGAGAAAGCCTATGACAGAGTACCAAGAGAGGAACTGTGGTACTGCATTCGTAAGTCTGGTGTGGCAGAGAAGTATGTTAAAATAGTACAGGACATGTATGATGGCAGCAGAACAATGGTGAGGTGTGCCTTAGGTGTGACAGAGGAATTTAAGGTGGAGGTGGGACTGCATCAGGGATCAGCTCTGAGCCCCTTCCTGTTTGCAGTGGTAATGGATAGGCTGACAGATGAGGTTAGACTGGAATCCCCTTGGACCATGATGTTAGCAGATGATATTGTCATATGCAGTGAAAGCAGGGAGCATGCAGAGGAACAATTGGAAAGATGGAGACATGCACTGGAAAGGAGAGGAATGAAGATTAGCCGAAGTAAAACAGAATATATGTGCGTGAATGAGAAATAGAGGGGGAAGAGTGAGGCTACAGGGAGAAGAGATAGCGAGGGTGGACGACTTCAAATACTTGGGGTCAACAATACAGAGCAATGGAGAGTGTGGTCAGGAAGTGAAGAAACGGGTCCAAGCAGGTTGGAACAGCTGGCGAAAGGTGTCTGGTGGTGTTATGTGACAGAAGAGTCTCTGCTAGGATGAAGGGCAAAGTTTACCAACAGTGGTGAGGCCGGCCATGATGTACGGATTAGAGACGGTGGCACTGAAGAAACAACAGGAAGCTGAACTGGAGGTGGCAGAAATGAAGATGTTGAGGTTCTCGCTCGGAGTGACCAGGTTGGATAGGATTAGAAATGAGCTCATTCGAGGGACAGCCAAAGCTGGATGTTTTGGAGACAAGATTCGAGAGAGCAGACTTCGATGGTTTGGACATGTTCAGAGGCGAGAGAGTGAGTATATTGGTAGAAGGATGCTGAGGATGGAGCTCCCAGGCAAAAGAGCGAGAGGAAGACCAAAGAGAAGGTTTATGGATGTGGTGAGGGAACCATGAGGGAGGGCAGTTGGGGTTAGAGAGGAAGATGCAGGAGATAGGCTAAGATGGCAAAAGATGACACGCTGTGGCGACCCCTAACGGGACAAGCCGAAAGGAAAAGAAGAAGACAGGGCAAAAACCAGCTTCAGATTCTGGGAACAAAAAAGAAATCCTGATCTTTAGATGATATGGGAATTCGTGCATTCGGGGTTAGGACACATCATACCAAAATGCAGCACTTCAAAGTGAGGGTCTTTCATCAATGGGAGTCTTCAAAGATACAAAAAAAGCTTGTTCCATACCACGAGCTGAACCCTATTGCTAGACCATATGGGAAAGTGACATGTCACTTTAGAGATTAAATTAAGGATGGTAATCAAAAAAGGGTCTTTAGATGTGCTAAAACCTCTCATGACGCGAGGAGCAATATTCCACAAGGTCCTTCTGAAAACCTGGAACAGTTGACGAAGGTGACACCAACATGTTCATCTCAATTGTCTTATAATAATTTAGTGTTTACACAAAGTATGGTATAATTTTAGCGCATTTACATTGCTTCAATAAGATGCTACTTGTGTAGGTATGATATACTTAAGTAACACCAAATACAGAAGTTGCTAAAATGGCACCACTGAAGACAATTCATTGCACTTGCACTCTTATACTGCCAACACATGGGCAGATTAAACTCTCAGGAAAAAAAGCTCTTCATATTCAGATTTTTTTTTTTTTTTGTACTTTATAAAGACTGCAAGGGCTGGCCAGAGACTGCAGCCGGTCTGGATGTAGCCCGTGGACCATTCTTTGGCCAGGCCTACACTAGAACATATGGGATAACCATATGTCAATTTTGGAATCAGGGAATCCCAGCGCTAAATTAGGTTGACAGCTGACTGCACGCTCCAGTACTTGCAATAAAATGATGACTGCACACAGAAGCATGCAGCATTTTGTAGACAGGTGAATAATTCAAGTTTTTAGGTTTTGTTGCATAGACATAAAGAGGGCTCAAACAGACATTGGGTATTTTATTTGAAAGCAACAAAACTAGCATAAAAATATTTTTTGTTCCATGCACAAATATGTTCTCTCTCTGTAACTGTGCATTGATTTTGTAACTGGAACACACCGTGTTTTATGATACATTGCATACATGTAACAAAAGTAATTTGGTTTTATAAAATCATTGCATTGAAGGTAAAGTCAGTGATTAGGGTTAGGTGGCCCGTTTCAGGTAAACTGAGGTCCAAGTTAAACTGTTGGAAATAGAGTTAGCGTTAGGGTTAGTTGGTAAAACCCATTTTCTTCATTTTAAGGTTCCCCTCATACACTGCAGAGAATTATTCACAAAACAAAACACACTAGAGTCCAGAGTCATACAGGTGAAAACTAGGAATTCCTGCCATTAGTCCATATTTGATAGGGATTTGTCAATTTGGGATAAGGGCCACTCATTATTCATTTCCAATTCTTAATTTCAAATCGTGTGATTAAAGTGGTGGACCTTCAGGCTAAGGCTGGTCTCTGATCTGAGAGAAAATAACTAGTGGTAATCAAGCCAAGGCAGCCAGATGCAAGTCAGGAATCTCACCCACTCGTCTCTCTAGACTCTACCCTAATTGAAAGTGATTTAAGTTTGCGATTGGTACATACGGTTTTTAAAATCAAATGCAGGGGGAAACATTGTCTTCAGACAAAGATTGACTTTGAACCCTGGAGAAAAAAACAATTCTCATAATGTGAGTAGAACCCAGGCTGACTGGGGAAGAAAAGAAAAATCAGGAAACTGAACCGCAAGACAATGTGGGAAAACCAAGGCCTAAATCCAAATGTAGTTACACAAATCATCTGAAACCAAAAGTTACCTTCAGACACCGCAGAAAAGATACTTAGTACACTGAGAGTTAAATCCAGGCCACTCAGTTCTTCCAAGAGTTAAACCCAAACCACTCGGTTGAAAACAAGGAATCCTAACTTCAAAACCGTATTGGACAGGGATGTCAAATAAAAACTGAGTCACCCTTACGTTCATGAATCCAAATACAGTGAGTCGAGCCTTCGCTCAGAGGCTGCTGTCAGACATTACAGAAAAGAACATCTTTCACCAGGAGGGGCAGCCGGGGCACCTGAAAACCAGGATTCGTACCTGCTAGACTACATGAGATATCAAAGGGTTAAGTACAGGTTAATGGCATCCAGTCCCTACAGCATAATGGGATGAAAAGTAAACTTTGTCATTCAAACAAAAATTGTCTTTAGACACTGCAGAAGATAACGTCCATTAAAGGGAGTTGAAAGGGAGGGTGAAACCAGACTGAGCAGTGGGCTTCCAAAGTCTGGTTCTCAGAAATGAACCTCTAAGAAGAAAAGCTGAACATGGGGTAAAAGGATGGGGGTGGGGGGATGTCCATATATGTTAAAATTAGGAATCCAAACTACTAAACCAAGTGACATGGAGGTCAAGGTGTCCTTAAGACACTGAAAAATAAAGTTCCCTTACCAGTAGATGAACCATGGCCACAGGTCAAAACCAGGAATTTAACATACAATCTAGAATAATGTTATAAAACGAAAAATAAAATAGATAAAAGAATAGCAAAGGGAAAAAACACTAAAACAAAGGCAAAGCATTCTGCCGGGTTGGGAAAAAAAAAAGGGGGGGGCTCATACAGAAATGAGTGCAGTATATCAATATATAAAATATTCCTTTAGATGGAAAAAAAGTACTTCTGGAAATATAAAATCAGTTGTTCCTCAAAACACTCTTGCTGTGCTTTTTGATTTTGAAGTGTGATATTGTAGTCAAGAGCAGAGGAGGTTTCACTGTCTTAGATCCAGGACCGATCAAAGCGCTTGACAGATATGTAAGATGACGCTGACTTCTCCCAAAGCATTACAAACTCTCATGTGTCCTTTCCAGTGGCACCAGACCCCCTCGGGCTGGGTAAAGGGTGGACACAATGACAAGAGCCGCTACAGACCGGCTGTTGTTAATACGGTGGCAGCTCAGCCGCTTCTCCATCCTTGAGAGGCCAGTTTGCAACTGACTGCAGAGTTCAAGTCAAACTGTCATCTGGAGTAATGAGGCAATTGGTCTTAAATGCAGGGCAAGCACAGGCTGACCAAAACAACAACAAAAATCCAGAAGATGTCACTTACAATGTTGTGATGCCTTCAATGGGTTCAATATTGATCCGAATGGAATCCCAAGTGCAAGATGTTTTTTTTTCTAAGGACTGTGTCATTATCTGAACATCAATTAAATATACTGCAACTATGAGTAGTACTGTTACCCAAGATAAAGTCCATCCATCTTCTACCGCTTATCCAGTAAAGCAAAACATAAAGGAAGACGCTCACATTTCAAATTTCAAAAATGCAACTATAGCTTCATAATATTAAAACAACTTTTATTCACCTTTATTCTCAAGCAGATACAACTTTTCTTGAGATTCATGCGGGGATGTCAGATTTGATGTTATTTTGATGGGCACTAAGAGCGAAGCTCGGGAAGAGCAATTGGTTTTGCACACTTGGTTTATTGGCACGCTGGTCTTGATATGTAAGAATGCCATTTTTCAAAATGGTATGGCATAAGAATGTACTGCTATCTATTTTGTTTACTGCCGATGTACCTTTGGAGAAAAACTGTGCTGGACAACTGAGGAAACGGGTTTTGTAACATTGAAAAGGATAAGTCGATGGCCCGGTTGTCATGGCGACCCCCTAAACCAATAAACTGTAGCATTTCTGCGTCCTGAATCTCAACCTGCCAGTTTGCTTTCACAAGCTACAGGAAACCTCTTTTATATCATCGGACACCATAAAACCTCCTCATGACTTGCACATCTGACCGGGGGAGGGAGTGACTGATGACTATAGAACGATGGAACATCATCCCCCCAGTGGTGATTAGAGACCTGCAGACATTAAAACAATGAAGAGCTCCCACGTTAATGGTCAACACAACAAACCTTGTTGTAGGTATAACGCGATGCCTGTGCGATTGTGTTTTCACGGGTTGCCTTCCAAATTTGCTTCCTCTGAACATTCCACAACCTGTTCAACCTATAAAAAGTGAACTCTTGCTCTTAGTTTCTGGCTCCCTCCCCTTCTTGCCTAACACCCCTTTAGCTAAGGGGGCAGATTCGGCCAACCCTTCCCCCTTTCCCTTTTCTTTGTCTTTTGTCAGCACCATGTGCGCGTGCGCCCCCGGACCATGACTGTTCGATCAAAGAAGGCAGCCATGCGCGCTCCGATTGGTCTTTTCCAGCCCCGATCTGTTGGCGGAGACCCCAGGCGGCAAGTCTCGGCATCCGTACTAGTCACACCCCCAGTTAAAAGCAAGAGCAGGGCCCGCAACAAACTCAAACTGCAGGAAACAATGGGACAGCAACTTTTCTTTTGCATCTCTTTTGTTTTCTGTTTTTGCGTATCTTCTCCTTCAACCAAAGCAGTCTCTTTTCTCTCCTGAGGTGCTCAGGGACAGACCATCCCTAGGGCCGACTGATCTACGGTCGTGAGTAGAGCATGGTAATCATTGTCAGAATGTACAAAGTTAGTGGCTAATAATTTAGGGTTGAAATACCAACTTCAAACATTTTTCCACCTTTGTACTAGCTCAACACGCTGTAGCCTATTCAATCACATACAGTATTTAGTCCAGCTACACACAATGTCCTATATTGCTGTATGTGTGCTTGGCATTCTCTCTATTACCATTATTATCTTTTTCTGCTCCTCCATTTATGTATAATTTTTAGTGTACGAACCACTGATGAATTGGAGGATCTCCTGTATGGTATGTTGTGTTTCTACTCGTCCTGTTATGATCACTGACTCTGTACATGACACTTTGACAGAAGATTGTGAGCTTCGAAGAGGAAGCGCCTGATGAGCAGAAAGATCTTTGCCTGGCCTCTTTTTGCATTGTGCAACCGTCCCTGTCTGCGAGTCACGTAACGCAACTAAAAAGTAGACATCTTTGTTGTTGGAGTGCATCCTTTTGAAAAGGGACTTGAGTGCACTCTGCCCTATGCCACTATTTTGTATGCCACTTATGAGCGGCACACTAAGAAGTTGAAACTAAAGCAGAGAACACTAAAGAACAAACCACTGGAAAAAAAAAACCTTTAAAGCACACCTCAATCCCCATAGAACTGGTAAGGTGAAACCCAGGAAGTTGAAACTGAATAATGTAAAACACAATAAAAGCACTGTACTAAAAAAAATAACAACAGTGTAGCATCCAAAGCTAGAGCTAAGGGAAAGCTAAGGTTAGCATGTATCTTCAAGCATTAAAACGACCTATCTGCGCAACAAATGACGGGATATTGTCACCTGGAGCAAAGCTGTTTTTTTGCCAGTGGAAAATCATCAATGCGCTGTCGGGGGACCGTACCTGTCCACGGCGATTGCCACCAGGGTGAAGACGGATGCCGACACAGAGATGCCTTGCACCATCCCGCTCATTTTGCACACCAGGCTTCCAAACGGCCACCCTGTGGACAGAAGGGATGAGACTGCTCAATCCCTGCCAGGGAGATAAAGTCTCAACAGTGTTGTACTCGGATACTCAGTTTAATTTCAAGATTTTAACCAAGACACTCTATTCATTTTTCTTGCATGTTTTGGGTTAATTTTGACCTGGACCAAGAATGTCCCCATAGCAATGGTCTATGGTGTGTGTCAGGTTCTAGGATGCTGCTGCTTTGCTTCATTTCATAGAAAAGAGATGAGAGTTGTGGCAGGAAAACTCGGGCATGCTTCAACATGATTCAGCACCTGTTCACAACGATCTGAACATCTGAAACTTCCTGGCCAAGAGTGCTGACTTGAGTGAAAACTCTGCTGATTTTCTCCACTTTCCCAAGCTCAATGGCGTCATCAAGGGGACTTCTTTTGAAGATGTGGTCAAGATGGTTGTGACGACGGAGCTATGGAGGACCACAGAAGAATCCTTTCAGGAGTGCATGAACGGGTGGCAGAAAAGGCTCGAAAGTGTTTTAAACTCCAGGGAGATTATTTGGAAGAGGAAAACTTGCAGTTTGGAGTTTCTTTCGTGACCCCAGTTCTTAAACTATTATGACACACCTTGTACAGTATATGAAATTAGGAACTACAGAACGTTTCACAATGTATTCATAGCCTGTGGAATCCTTATTCCATGTTTCTGAGTGTAGAAAACCAAGAGTTGTTGGGACTGCTTTAAGCTCCCTCTTGAGCCCTGCTGTGGCTGACCCCTACAAAATGCACACATTTATGACCTTGACAGTTTTACAATTTTCCCAGTCAAGTTGCAAAATAGTTTCAACTCCTGTTTTTCTTTGCTGTAAAAGCAAACATTAGCTGTTCTCCCAAACTGTTTCCTTACCGCTCGTTTGCTTCTCGGCCCACTCCATCGACTTCATCTCCTACAAAAATATGCATTTTTCCTTAACATTGACTTGTTTGTAAGCTAACTTTATGTTCCTGCTGAATTTTCTTCAACACTTGTCTCGCACACACCTGCTCACGCCACTTGCAAAACTGCTTTTAGGGCTGCACAAACAAACCTGATTTGATTTGATTCTAAATTTGATTTTCACTGTTTTCACTGTTTTTTTTTTTTTTGCTGTTCTCTTATTACAAGGCTAACTGTTTATCCTGAATTTTCCAGCTTGCTTGCCTGAAACCCACCCAATTACTTCTCTTTTGGGGGGGCTTTTTCATCTCCATTTTATTGTGTTAAAACAAAGCATTCCGTTTAACCTGAACTTGTTTCCTGAGTACTTGTTAGCAGGTCAGTTCAGTCAGATAATGCTGTGTTTTAAAAGAAGAAAGCAGCAAAGAAAAAGGGGTTAACGCTATCTTCTTGCGAGACACATAGTGCATCCCGACAATAGCCGCTGGCTTCAGTCGGCTTTTCCTTTCATCTAGTCCTCTCGCAAACCAGAAAACTCTCATTATCGGCCAATTAAAGCATTATGTGTCCCAATCACCCAAATGACGTGCGGGACTTGAAAGGTTTTTTTTTTTTTTGTTTGTTTTTTTTTTTTTTATCAAAGAGCCGACTGCTCGTTGTCCGGTCTCGACAACGTCAGATGACAGGTTCTCATGGTTGCCACCTTTCTATTCTGGAGTTCATGAATGACATTAATTAGATGCGAGTGAGGCGGTGGAAATAATTCCAATTAAAGCTGCAAGGACAAGAGAACTTTTTAATGGTGGTTCATTAAAACGATCGTCAATAGAAGTCTTGTAATACAAGACCAGTGGTACTCGATGGCTACTGTGGATAGACATTGAAGAGTGTCATTGCAAACAAAAACTTTTGCATAAATTATTCAGTAAATACCACTTGGCGTGTTCAATACTTTTTCCCTGTATGATTTCCCACACAACTGAATTGCTCCCAACATCAATAGCACCTTTGGAAATATGTAGTGAGAAACTTTGTAACGTCTTCAAGACTCACTGTAATTATGATTTTACTGCTTTGTTTTTCTAGTATTATGATTGTTCTTGCAAAACAGAAATATTTCCCTTCTTATTGATTATTCTGCAAATTTAAACTTCATTCCTTGTGACATTACTACTTTATTCTTATAATACAATGACATTGCTCTCATAACGTTCTGACTTATTTTATATGATTTGGTTTTGTTCTCAGTACTTTGATAAAATTAAGTCAGACTTCGACATGATGATTTATTTCAGTTTTTGTAATGTTCCTACTGTACTTGAGTTTTGTGTAATTCAAACTTTTTGTCTCATTACATGACTTACTTTCTTGTCAAACTTTATTGAATGCAAAATTCAGCATTTTACTTGACTTTGTTCACATAAACTGATAAATTCACTCTTATCTTAATATCCTAACTGTTTTCCTAATAATGGTGACTTTTTCCAATCGTGAAATTCTGACCCTTTTTTGGAATCATGCAAATATTCCAATAGAATTAAGTCATTTTCCCTGCATTATTGTGAATTTTTTTCTCATGCAAAATTTGACTTTTTTTGTGCAAAAAAAAAAAAAAATCATTTCTTGAGCAGACAACCAAGTAGTGCGCTCCCGTGTCGTCTCCATTTCCTCAACACACGATGAACAACAACAGTCAATAAGCAAACCAAGTGAGTGAGGCAAGTATTTACTGTACCTGTAATTATGTTATCGAGAAGTGTTGTCGGCATGCAGAAAATCCCCACCAGGAGGTCACTCACAGCCAGGTTCAGGATGAACAAGTTGGTGACGGTCCGCATGTTCCGGCTGCGCAGCACAATAAAACACACCACGCCATTGCCCGCCATGCACACCAAGAAGATGAGCAGGTAGGACACGATGAAGATGGTCGCCGTGGATGGCTGGTGGAGGTAAAAGCCCACGTAGGTGACGTTATTCCTAGGAGGAAGGACGCCCTCTCCAGAGGTGTTGAAAAGGGTCCAGTTGTCCGCTTGTTGATGTTGATTCATTTTAAACCTAAGGGCAGACGAATAACTGAGTGAGTCGGTCTTTTATTTATGGGGCCCAAAATCACTGGTGACAAATTGGCCTCAAGGAAAAATGCAGTTCAGGTGTATTCATCCGTCAAATGGGTCATAAGAATGAAAGGAAATATTAAAGCTCAAAATCCCTGCCTCGTTCGTGACCAGTCCCTACAGTATGTTTTACCAATACTAGATAGCCTAGGCAAAAAAAAAAAAAAAAAAAAAGCTTGGTTATTTTGCGTCATCCTGGTGTTACTAATGTAATCTGTTTCTAAATGTAAGTCCTTTTGCTAAATTCCCGAGTAGGACTTGGTCCAAAATAGTGGTTTCAAACCAAATGTAACTTCCTGCTCAATTTTTGCCATGAGAATTTTTCTGTGTCATCAAACATGGGCACCCAATTTTGTGTTTACTAGTAAAACTGCTGTTGGGGGCCAATTTTTTTCAAGGGAGGACTACTTCGTTAGTTTGGGCTTTTCGTGTTCCGCAACTGTAAAATACGTACATTCTCACCAAGTACATACGCTTGCCAATTTGGTGCGTTTTGGGGCATTGACTGTTTCTTGAAATTTAAGACAAAATATTTTGGACCTACAATTCAGTAAATGAAGGCTTTGATTATCATTCCTTATCATTGTACAACAGCCGCCATTATATTTAGCTTATAGGAATGATGGATAAAAGGCTCTTGAGCGTTACAGCAAAACAAGCACAGCCTGAAGACACAACTCTTCAAAGACAAAAAAACAAACAAACATACGTATCAATTTACATGTCATAGGAAACAGGTGGGGGGGGGCAATTGGAACATCATCTTTCCTCTTTTTAAATGGCATTTTGTCTATTAAAATATGAAGATGAAATATATCCCAATTGGAGGCAGCCATTGAGTGAAGTTGCAAAATATAATTATTTTCGAATCCAATGTGGCAATGATGGATGCATGCATGGATGGATGGATGGATGGATTCTCCTCAACTGTAAAACCCTAAATGATTGAGCACGTCAAACAATGTCAAGTGCAAAACCAAGTGACCAGAGTATTTCCCCCCGTCCCTCCCATAGCTCTGAAGGCTTTACTTGTGGTCCACAGAATATCTCCGAGCTTTACGTTATCAGGCGCTTGTCCGGTCGAAGTATCTTGCTAGGTTTTTGACTGCGCAAATATATAGCATGTCTCCTCAATAAAACGTGATTAGTGGTCATCCATAATCCTCCTTCAGCATCTTACTGTCCCGAGAGTCCCAATATTATTTGCTTTAGGAGCCCTCATTAATTGGAGTAGCATATCCGAGTGCAAGATGTTGATGAATAGCTATATTATGTTTTTTTTTTTTTTGTTAGTTCACACTTCTGCGACTTAACGTTTCACGTTGGACGTTGATTGATGCGGCCAATTTTTCATGTTTCCTCTACTGTTACCCACTGTACGTGTTTCCTATTGATCTGCATTCTCCCACGGTGAGTTGTTGGTCCACCACGACCCCATCGAGGTTGTGAGTTGAGGTTCCTAGTTGAACTTCTTGTTACTAGGTTCTGATGTTTCTGACACTAACCTCATCCCTCTCTCAGTAATAGGAAGAGTGTTGTTGCTTCTATAGGTGCAGATAAAAACAGCATCTCTCTCTCTCGCTCTCTCTCTATCTCTCTCTCAATCTCTCTCTCTCTCTCTCTCTCTCTCTCTCTTCTCTCTCTCTCTCTCTCTCTCAGTTCAGTCTATTGAGTGGGGAGTGAGGCTTTTGACCTGCTCCATGGATAAAAGTGCCCTGAGATTATAATTGAGTTGGGTTGAACTGAATAGATGGGTTGATGGGTGAAAGTATAAACAGATGGAGGGATGGAAGATGTCAAGCTAGAGCAACACTAATAATCATCATTATTGTAATAATCTTCTTTTCCTGCACTTGTGTAGTTACGAGCTACTTGAAAGCCACTGTAATACAAGTAGATGATTTGTCTGTGAGGACAAGCGCAAACGTAGCTTTCTTGGCTGGTCTGGCAACATCGCAAGGGGTGGATACGAAAGTATGTCTTAATTGAAAGTCAGCATTCAAGTCCCGTTTCATTTTATTTAATTAATGCCCTGGAGTTGTAAAGAAAAAAAATGTTTTTGTGGTTGCTATTGCAAGGACACATTTGAACCCATTGTTTTGTTAAATTGGAACTAACGGAGCAGCAATCCTGTCAAAGAGACGACTTCTTGAGGATTTCCATTATTTTTCCTTTTGTTTGATTTTTATTATGTCAGCTTGCTTTTGCATCGCTATCAAGACGTATGCACAATTCACCACTCGAACACCTCCTTGGAGGTTTGCTCACCATAAACATGCATGGAAGCTTGCTTAATATGAAAGACATCATGGAGTGACTTCCTATTCAACACACTTGTACTGCTTTTATGTATGTATGTGTGTGTGTGGGTGGAGGTGGGGGGGGGCGGGTTCTATCTGTCAGAGGATAAGTGGCTAAGAAAATGGATGATTAGATTGATAGGACTCTTAAACAGTAGCATGTGTTAGCCCTCTCACTGTGACTAGAAGAATTTTGTGATTTAAAAGTTTGTTTTGTTTCACATTTAAGGTTTTTTTTTTTTTGGGGGGGGGGGCGGGTGTATTTTAATTGATTTTCCTGTCAGATTTTTCTTTGACCCTATGAAATAAAAAAAAGAAGTGGGAGTTTGTTTAAATCCTCCATCCATCCTTTTTCTGAGCCGCTTATCCTCACGAGGGTCGCGGGAGTGCCGGAGCTTATCCGAGCTGTCAACGGGCAGGAGGCGAGGTACACCGTGAACTGGTTGCCAGCCAATCGCAGGGCACATAGAGAAAGACAGCGGTCACTCTTATGATCACACCTGGGGGCAATTTAGAGTGTCAAATCAATGTGTCTAATCAATGTTGCATACTACCCATGACCCTTGTGAGGATAAGCGGCAAAGAAAATGGATCGATGGATATTTTAAACATTTTTACAAATTTAGAATGGGAGGGGCTAGTGTGAGAGTCACTTTGTGCTATGTGTTGAAACCGAATATTCGACAAGTCGACTGATCGACTACTCAGCGTAGACATTTAAAAGATTCAACATGACCTCTCGAAAAAATATGTAAATTCATCCTCATATGCCATAAAATCCCAAGTGGAAACAGAGAGACTTTTTTTTAACCAGCCTCCACAAGATTGAAGAGGAAAAACGTGCAGGTTTCCTGCTAATTACCACAACTACATTCACCTTAATACCTTTTTTTTTTTTTTCGTCTAGATGTGTACTTTTGGTGCAAAATTGTTAAGGACCGCCTGACTGCACTAAAACAAAATCAGTGATGTCATCAATCAATTTGGACTCAATTGTCAATCTTTAGTGTGTACTGTTCCCCATAAGGGTGCCTGAAATATTGAAGTAAAATAATATACTGTCACATGCTGCATGTAATCATCAAAGAGTAGTTTAAAATTCTTCTTTTCATTTATCCATCCATCCATTTTCCAAGTCGCTTATCCTCACAAGGGTCGCGGGGGTCCTGGAGCCTGTTGTCTTCAAATATTTCAATGGTTGACCTGTTTTCTTCCATGTGGACAAAAGGTCCAAAAGAACAAGCGGACAAGCATCATCTCGGCGAATCGTTTCAGCCGCTCGATTACGTCTGTCCCCAGCATTTTTCAAGATTTCAATCACACCAGCCGTCTCCCATGGAGTCATATTCAACTCTTTGTTTATTTGGGGTCTTTTTTGCCCCGAGCCTCTTCATGCGTTTCCCTCTTATCATCAAGACGAGATCGATTGAATGAAAGGCCTCTCGTTCTTCATCGAGATGATAGCAAATTTGTAAAGAAGAAAATGATGCGTGTGGCTTTGATGTGAAAAGAGGCCCCGAGGGATCGAAAGAAGCTTTAAGCACAAAATAACAAACCCAAAACTTTTTCTTTTTACGAGAACAAAATTTCGTGACTTTAATCAACCGAATGTACACGGAATTCAGTCTTCGCCACACCAAACTAATGCATATTCGGAAACGTCGGAGACAATTTAGTCCGGCACGAACCTCACCGACTGTTCAAGACAATTTCGCAGCAACACGTTACAAGCAATGGAAACCTTCAAAAAATGTCATCTTTGAACTTTTCATAAACACAGAAGACAACTTTGCGTGCTTAATGAACCCAGCTTGCATGTTTTTGTAAACAATTTAGAAAACCGTGCCTGTGTGGCAGTGTCCCACTCCAAATTTTTTCCAATAAATGTCCACCGTCTTCCAAATAACCAGAGGCAGGACCTAAAACTTCCCTCCAGCTTTGCGTGAACCCTGCTCACCATCGTTGACGAGTGTTTGGAGCGGTTTCAGACCTTATACACCTCTTAAGATTCCATTTGGTCCACGTTTCATGTCACTCTCGACAGGCGACACAGCGCGCCCGTGTCCAAAGCGCGACGTTGGACTGCTTCCCGACAGTCTTCCAGCACCACTCCGCATCAAAGACTTCACATTTGTCCATTCTACACATTTCACGGCCACTTATCAATCACCGCTGGAAATCTCCAACTTCCCCCACTGATAAAAGGCGCCGCAGTATCTTTTCTGCCCATCCGCTCGGTTCCCCCACCGACGCTCCCCCACCCTCCTGGGGCGTGTCCCAGCATGGTCCCCACTGTAATTACTGTCGGGGAGCTTGCCAGATGTAATTCGCCCCTCGGTGTGAGCGTTAACGCTCCAGCAGGCTCACAAATGCCAACCCTCCGAATGTCCATCAAAACGCTTTCATAAAGTCAATGGAAATGTATTTTTTTAACCATTCAATGGAAGCCCCGGAAATGGTCAAAAAGGTCTTTTTTAAACAATACCTCAAAAACGGCTGCTTCACTGTGTTTTTGGGTGTCTGCTTTTACTTTGCTGACAACATATGTAGAATTACACACTACTAAGAAGGTGTTAATGTTGTTTTTTTTATTCCAGTGGCGGGCTGCCCGTGGGTTTCTGGGCAAAGCTTCCTTTTTGCAAGTCAACTTATGATTGTCGTTGCCAAGTCCTAAAAGACGTAGTATCACCTTTCATGGCCAATTACCAATCTTCCGCCTACATACTGAGACAAAAACTTTTATTGTTGGCTATTTGTTTCGTGTACGTGGTTCATATTTGCTGACATTTGGAAAAAAAATCCACAGGGCAAGATCCTCTCCGGAGGATTCTTAGAAATTGTGAAAATGCTTCCAAAATGGCCACCTCAATGGCAGATTTCGTGTGTTTTCAGCCATGAGTTGCATGTCTGTTGATCGTAGAAGCGCCTACAAAACTTGATGCGACTAAGTGAAACTGGCTATTAGGGCTGAATTTTCAAAGATCACATTTCTTATTTTAATGGGGAACCATCAAATTGGTCATTTCAAATATCTTTGTGTGTTTTCTGGCATGTGTTCTTAAATGAAACCGGGTTCAAGGCCTGATTTGTCAGACTGTCCATTTTTGTGTTTTCAGGCAAGTATTCAAACTTCACCGTCATGCTCAGCCCACACAAAAACTCCCGTACATGGTAATTAAGCGGTGATTATCAGTCTGGTTTGTGTGCGTCCAATTCAGCAGTTCCTTGAGCCTTTTTTTCTAGATCTACTTATGATGTCTGTATTTATGTAATATCTAAAAACTTGCGCCAATGGGCCTTTATAAATTGCTTTTCTATTGCTCAAATTGGGCTTTCACCAGCTGATGGCAGATTTTCATGATATCTGTTATCCAATGCGCCGCCAGTTGACCTCATCAAACAGAAACTGCAATCAGATATTTTTGCGTCCTTTTATCAACTTTAAAGACTCCTCGTAACATGCAGTCAATGATGCATGTAGAACCTGTAGAGATAATGATGACTCTACTGGAGTGAAAACTGTTTTTTGATAATGATGAGCTAGATGATATTATGATACAGTATTTATAGACTGGAACAAATGTGTATCAGTAGGCTATGACGAAGGTGGCGAACCCTACGGCTCGTTAGCTGTACATGTTCCAGGAGAACATTCAATCAGGTCCACCATACAATTCTAAATTCATGCAATTCTACAAACACATTAGTCACCAAACTTCAATGACATGCTCCGCTCTGACAGATGCATGAGTCACGTTTCCTTGTAAATGGACTTCTCCAAGAAAAAGAAAAATCCTCTTTGGAGGACCTTCCCAAGGGTGCAATGGAAAATTTCCTGTGCATTTGCTGTATGTTTCATATTGCTAATTGTGTAAAAACCAGGTCAAATATGAGTTGCACATTTTAATACCAGGTCATCCAAAGTTATTTTTCCAAAGGACCACTGAAAATAACCAAATTGGCAGCCATTTGTTTTCTTCCATATGTTCTTGAGACTTTTTTTGTGACTACCTTCATAATGGACATTTTTACCAATCTCATTCCGTTGGTCATAATGCATAAAAATCAACAACTCTCTTGGCCCATTGATTGGGAATACGTTTCTCCGTGCCTTCTGTGTGTGTGTGCTTTTTTTTTTTTTTACAGTATATGACAGTCGCGTACTCACACGGGGACTGAAATCGATCATAACTTCAGTGCTTACAGTACAGCCCCGTTGTCTTTGTTTATTGCATAACAGTCTAATCCCGAGAGCGTGTTTATTCCGAGCCAGAGCCGAAACCGCCTTCTGTCCGAGCTGTTGCCATTCATCGCGTCCCGTTTGCTTACGTTCCTCCTTCCTTGAAAGCAAGTTTGACGCCCGGCTCCCTTTCTGTCGCCTCGCTGTGTTATTACTGCTCCTAATTGTTTAGCGGAACAACCTCCAAACAATCAATGACACTTAATTGCATGTCATGTAAAACAATATCTCCGAACAGTTCTGGACACTTTGCGTAAAAACAAAAGGGTGGGGGTGCGTTGGGGTATGTTCATGAGTGGATCTACGGGGCTGGACCAGGCACAATGAGCCCACTGTGTCCACAAATGAAGATGATGGGAGGGACGCACGCACCCAATGTTGGGCGGTTTCCACCAGTCAAAAATTGAATCACATACACGCTCAGAATTGTGATTAGAAAAAAAAAAAAAAGAACATTTAAATTACAAATATAAGTAGTCTTACGGTACAGTGATATCAATTGAATGCCACAATGGAAAAATCATCAAATTAAATAATTCCATAAAAATACTTTGTTACAAATAATTCAACTGAATGAAAAGGAAAATATTTTTAAAAGTAAACCATAACTATGCTATACTGCAGTATAAGAGATGCACAATTAATGTTCAGTAATATCCATTATTTAAAGCACTGTAAATATAAATAAAAATATAGAATGTATTAATGCAAATCCAAAATAAAACATCAACTTAAATAAAAAAATATGTAAAAATGAAATGTGTCTGAATAGAGACATTCAGTTCATGCTGATTGACTTCCATAATATATATAAAGGAATAAATGAAAAAATTAAGAACTATGAAAAACTGAAAAAGACGAAAAAAAAATCAAAATGAAAAATGGTTAAAAATTAAGTTAGGAGACAAACATAGCACTGAGTGCCATCCATGATGAAAAATTACAAAAACAGATCAGCATTATTAGCATCATCATAATATCGATACAAATGTGATAAATGAATAAATAGATGTAATGAAATAAAATTTGAAATATAAGAGACAGACTTAAGTCTAGGTGACTTCAATAATGCATAATTAAAAAAAGAAGAAGAAAAGAAATAAACCAATATTTTTTTAAACTTATAAATGAAAGAGATATAAGATACATACTCATAATGTTCGATTACTTCCACACACATCCGCGCATGCACGCGCACATTCAAATAATCGCAAATTTTAATGACAAGTAAATGTAAAGGAAGATGCACTGACTCTCAGAAAGCAGAAAAAATGAAATTACCATAAAAATGAATATAATTCAAACTATATGTATTGATCATATAAAAGCATACCATGTATACTGTATATGTTCTCACAAGCATGAACGACAGAGATGACAATAGGAACCCATTACTGGGTTAGTCATAGCAAATAAAATAATAATATATCATGTCACAAGCATGACAAGTTGCCTCCTCACTTAGTACAAAGTGCATAAATGAAGGAGCTCACCTTTAATTTTTGAAGCTTTCAAAGCGCGCGTGTCCAACACGCCTCTCGTCTGTTTCTCAGAAGGAAAGAAAAAAGGCCAACTGTGTGATTCCACCTCGCGCGTCATGGAGGCTGAAGATGCGCTCAGACCGCCTCTGTGAGCGCGAGTGGCGGGCTGGCGGCGGCGCGTGGACCCTTTTTGAGGCCGTGACGTAGGCAGCCGGGCAGGGAGAGGGTGGGGGTGGGCGAAAGAGTGATAGCCTCTTGCAACTGTGAGAATGCGCACACCCAGAGTGATAATGCAGGTCACAGCTGGTGTGAGCATGTTTCATGTATGCACTGTAAGCCTGCGTGACACAAATGAGTGCAAAAACATCCCGTCTGCCCTAGAAAAAGGGGAGATGGAGGACTTGCCAACTGAGGGACTTTTACGCATGCAGCTAATTAAGCTGTATGGTTGAACGACAGTGTGTCACTTTTGTTTTAATGCACTCAGTTGCTCGCACAAATGCAAATGAACAGATCCATTGCTGTCACGCGGCTGGAAATCAAGGAGGCTTGCCTTCAAGGAGCACAGGAGAAGCAAAAAGTATGTGAAACCTTTGGAATTTCTGAAATTTGGGGAGAATTAGATCAGAAAATATGGTGTGATCTTCATCAAAAGGAATTTTTAGACCATTCCTCTTCACAAAACTGTTGTAGTTCAACAAGATTCCTTGGATGTGTATTTGAGTAGCTCCCTTCAGGTCATGCCACAGCATCTCACTGGGGTTGACGGCAGGACTTTGTATCTTCCTTTTTCCTTGTGAGGCTCATGTACTGATTATTGGCTCCACTTGTTTATTGGCTCCACGTGAGTCAATTTGCTTCTAGCTGTTTTGGTTTCCAGGAGCGTAAATGTTTTCCTTTCCCTTGTAGCATTTTAAAATGTCCTCACGGAGCTCAGGAACAACCACAAGAAGTTGAATCTGTGGCAAAGAGAGCAAGGACCAAGTAAATCGTGGATTTACAGGATGCACAAATATTCCAATCCACCGTGCATGCTATTGTCACGTCACACTCATGGTCACATGGAGCCGGTGGCAACTTCCTTTTTCTATTGTACAGCTGCTACTTGGCTGTTACTTGGCTGCTCGTCGTCATCTCTGTCAAGTTCGGATCTCCTGATCGACTCAAACGTACAGTTCGATGATGCCAAGTTCACCTGGGTGCTCGTGTTCGTGGAAATCCTCCTCTTTCTCATATTCCAACACGTTGCTCGCTATTGCCTGTAGTGTGTAGGACGCCGTGTTTGGCAATTGCAGTTGCGGTGGACGGAGTAACCTCATCTCGGTGTCTTGAGCTTCTGGTATGTATGGCGGGGACTCAGTATGCATCATAAAAATCTCATTTTTAGCTAAACTACAGTGGACAACTTGCTGGAAGTTACATGCATGGATTACATGACATTATTACATTACATATTCAAATTTGAATTTAACTGACCCCATAACATCTTTGTCCTTTCACCTTTAAGACAAGTCCAGAAGATGTCATGTGGCTTTATTTAAAAATGTGTGATCCTTTCATTTAGTGGACAAAAAGCCCACGGAGGAACCCGCATGTTCTACTTTGTCATTGGGTTACGGGTACGATGGCGATGTGATGTAGGTTTGGACTGCTGGTCACTGTGAATACATGTTAAAAAAAAACACCATCATGACATTGGTTGCTCAATGATTCAGCATCACTGGACATGTATAACCTATTTTAGTATTAACACATGTTAGCAGGGCGGCACGGTGGTTTAGCTGTTAATTCTGTGGACTCGGGTTCGATCCCGGCCCCGCCAGTGTGGAGTTGACATGTTCTCCCCGTGCCTGCGTGGGGCTTCTCCAGGCACTCACCCGGTTTCCTCCTACATCCCAAAAACACTCTAAATTGCCCCTAGGTGTGATTGTGAGTGTGACTAAGTGGATGGATGGATATGTTAGCTGGGACCATTGTGAGAATAAGCAGTTTGGACATTGGACTTGGAGATGGATATATCCATCCATCCATCCATCCATCCAACTGGAGTACTGAGGTACTAAAGCATGATTCGTTCATTTGTGATGCACAAGCACAAAGTACTTGTACGATAAGTGATTACTTCGCCGGGTGAACGATTTACTCACAAGTGATTCAAACAGCAAGTTCTGACGTCCTCGTCTGGATAGCAAAAGTTTCTTCAAGCCAATAGCTAATTCTGAGTCTAAATATAATATAAAGGCGCCACGGTGGATCAGCTGGTGAAGTGTTGGCCTCACAGTTCTGAGAACCGGGTTCAATCCCGGCCCCGCCTGTGTGGAGTTTGCATCTTCTCCCTGTGCCTGTGTGGTTTTCTCCGGGCACTGTTTTCTGTCTCCATGTGCCCTGCAATTGGCTGACAACCAGTTCAGGGTGTAACCCACCTCCTGCCCGTTGACAGCTGGGAGAGGCTCCAGCACTCCCCGCGACCCTCGTGATGATAAGTGGCGAAGAAAATGGATGGATGGATGGATGGATGGATGGATGGATGGATGGATGGATATAATATAAATGTATATATTTACACATATACACTATATCATTCCCTCTGTGTGTCTGAAGCCATTATTGAAGCCTATTTGAAACAATAATAATACTGTAATAATATGTGAAACTTTCTCAACACTTTCCACTTATCAGATGATGACAACAGTGAAGTGAGTGAGCAGGAAAGCAGCCCGGGTGGCAGATGCTGTTGCACACCGGAATGCAGAAAAGTAACGCCGGCTGGCGAGAGCTTTGATGGACGTGAGCGCACACGGAAGGATAGTCGGTAGCTGACCTCGCTGCACGCAAAGCTTTTTCTTTTTGATTTTTTTTTTCTAAATCTCTCCGCATTTCCTACTTTACAATACATAACAAGAACATTGCATGTAGCGCTTATTTTCCATGACAACCAAACTCAGCCAAGAATAACAGTGGAATTCCTTTTTCAACCAAGCATCCCCATCGCCTCCTTTAGGTCATTGCGGACGGCTCAGGGTCGCTACGCTAACTCCATCGGCAAACTAATTTCCGCAGACCTTGGAAATGAAGAATCTGTCTCCTCTTTTATTTCAAGTCACTTTTAAACAAAAACAACATTAAAGGCCACTCAGCTCTGACAGACTGCACAAGGGAACAGGAAATAATAACAGCAGTGTAGAATTATTCATTCACGCTTTCACGCCACCCTGATTGCTCGGGGATTGACACGCTAGTTGACTTCAAAAGACGGGGAAAAAAATGGTGGCACAAAGAGGCTCAGTACACGTATAGCAAACGAATGGATCTGTGAGCAGCTATGATTGACAACAGTGTCCAAAACTGTAATCTTCACTTGTTGTCTAGGTTATACAGCGAAGGCAAGACAGGAAGTCAAAGACAATTTACGATGCTGAAATTATGAGGGGAAAGTGTCTCCATTTTAATGTGCGAATGTGACCTTTCCATGTCCCCCCACGCTACAATTATCCATCCATTTTCCATACTGCTTATCACCAAGATCGCAGGTGTGCTGGATCTCAGTTATCTATTGTGGTGAGGCGGGCTACTCCTTGAAATGGTTACAAGCCAGTCACAGCTTCTTCTTCTCCTTTCGGCTTGTCCCGTTAGGGGTCGGCACAGCATACAGGCTACATAGAAGCAAATAACCATTCGGATCTGCATTCACACCTATGGGCCATTTAGAGTCTTCAATGAAAGTATGTGCACGTCTTTGGGATGTGTGGTCAAACCGGAAACCCATACAGCCGAGGGGAGGATTTGAACTAGTGATTGACAATGTGTGGACGATGGACTTTTGGGTGTACTGAATCACTCGAATGAGTTCCTTAAAGGTCTACTGTCACCCCTATAAACATTGTAAAATAGATATTGAAATGAAAAATACATATAAGATTATTCACTTCAATGTCTCCACGAAAAAATAAATATGAGCGGAGAGCGCGTCATCCATGCGCAAGTTGCATCCAAGTGGTCACCATATTGGCTGCATTTACTGTCTGTGATGTCACCCCGGAATTCGCCATTGAAAATACGCTGTGGCCCATACCGTGGGACACGCCTCTTCAGACACGGAAGCTCTTTTCGAAGAAAACATCTCACAACCGCGTGAAGTGTCCGGGGAAATATTACCCTATTGTTTCGACCCATATTTAGATGACATGCGGATCACGGCCAAACCACCTCCCCGCCCTATCCACCTCTGCCGGCGGTGATAAACGCCCACTTCTGCAGCAGACATGAGCGACCGCAGCGACGAGCAAGGCCGGCGGAAGGCATTCCGTTATTCACGACGAACCAGGTCTCTTGGAAACTTGGAAACTCATGAAGGGTAAATCCATCCTCCCGAGTTTTCGATCAATATCCAGTAATGCAATGAGCCGGCATTTTGGCTAACACGAAGGAACAAAGAGCTACCTTCCCGCAGGCAAAACTAATAGAAATAAACAAGTCCGTTTGACTGCGCTAATGCCCTTAACATCACTTCCTGCTTCTTGTCAAAAACAAATCCCTCGAGAGGATTTTCATGGCATATAATAATCATGTCATAATCATGTTTTGTGGTGGAAAAAAAACGGATGGGTCTTACCGGCTGCCGTTTTTTCATGAATAACATACTAAAAATTATCCATTTCATGACAGTGGCGCCTTAAGCTCCGCCCCCTTAACTACAATTGCCATGTCCCACAAACTTCCAAAATGGCGACTGAACAGAACAGGTTTGAGTCGATTCTCTATCCCGGATTCCAGATAATATTGCGGTATGTTTTTTGCCAAATGCGTCAGACTTGTCCAAGAGAGTTCTACAGAGAGGTCACAACTATTTCACGCAAGGATATGTACACGGAATTAAGATTTTGGATGGAGCAGGACGCAATGTCAGAGTTACAGTGAAATGTTGGTGATCGATGCAAAAAAGTTTAACGCCTCACAAACATTATATTGAAATCCAACAGGATAAAATAGTGGAATCGTACTGCACATGTAAACCAGGGTGAGTACTTTTTACTTGTAAACATCACGAGTAATATCATTGTGGTCTTTATAAGTAAGTGGGTTTATTTATTTGACTTGGCTTGTAATGGAACCCAGTGCTGTCTTAAAAATCTGATGTGATACAAACAGGCAAATAGACATTTCTCTTCCATGACGTTGCACATTGACGACTCATATCATAAAATCATTCATTCAAAATCATTCTATCATAAAACATTACACACTTCATTCAACAGGTCAGTGATACACTAACAAAGTGAAAGTTGTTCTCCTGCAACGTATAAAGCATACAGCCTTGTGTTCGGCGATATTGTCCACATTTAGTTGTACATGCATACAACTACATGCATGCGTATAAATACATGCGGTCTTCCGCAAGCCTTAATCCATCGTAGACACTTCTTCAACTGTGTTTTAGGCTTTGGAAAATGAATTAACCGGGCCCTTTGTAAACTAGCAGGATATCTTTCATCAGAACTGCACGTTCCCCAAGTGCATCTGAGGACCATTTTCTTCATAACCTAAACTTTTCCAAGCGCACGCTACTGACAACCAGTATTACTTATGGGACAACATGGTGGCGGGGGCGTGTCAAGCCAGGGGTTAAGACAATGTGGCTCTCTGATTGGCTATTATTGTACGAGTGATTGACAGGTTGGAAAGGTCCATTGGGTCTCACACAAAGATGAAGGCAAGCAAGGTTCTGATTGGTCGGCTAACTCTAGAACAACGGCAACTACTACAGTTGTGTAGCTGAGTTAACCAATCATATTTAAACTCCTGTTAAATGAGAGTCGTGTCTTGGAAATGCCTCTTGTCTTTATTTTTTTAACTCAAAGAGCAATTTACATGATATGAACAAAATGAGACGGCAGGTGAAAGAAGACAAAGGGGTGAGAGAGAGAGGGTGGGAGATAGTCGACTGTCCTCATGCTCTTTGTACGCCCTCTGAAACTGAAACCCAAAAATACAGACGATTACAAGGAACATCTTTCAATCAGATTCAGTACATTTGCACGATGAGAACATTCACACAGATGCCAGCCAACTGTGACAAAACAATAGCCAGCAGTTGGTGGATAAGTAAAGTTACACTGGAAGTGGAACCCAGTTATGGAACCATGAAAGACTACATTAAAACTTATCAATTCAAATAGAAATAATCATGTCAATTCAGTCAGAGCGCAAATCCTCCCATTCAAGTGGTTCTGATTAACCCCAAATAAAGTTCACATGTTCTGGGAAGGTTCTCCAGATGCATCCTAGTAGAAGTCGGAATGTTTAATGCTGCTCCCACTACTGTTCTTCATTGTAGTTGCTGGTGATGAGCAGTTATGTCTTTACACCAAATATACTGATCGTTTTGGAGTCATCCCCAAATAGTTCAACCTTGGTATGACTAAACCATAACAAATTAAAATCAATAAATAAGAAAAACAGTCCCATGAAACAAAGGCAAAACAAAACAAAAAAAGCAGAGTTGCAACATGCATTATTCGCATTCATGTGTTTTTTTTTTTTTGTTATTACAAATCATGGTCCCAATTTTTTTAATATTGCAAAAAGCTGGCATTTTAACAGTAGCGTGTAGACATTTCCTGAAAGTAATAACAGGACATTTAACTTTATATACTGTACTTAGTTTTATAGTAGAAGTGGTGTGTACACTATACAGTACATGGAATTTCTGTGTAATATTGACGATATACCAGATGTGAGAGTAGGTCTCAAGCAAGTCCCAAGTCGTACTCATAGTCATACAAGAGTCATACATACAGAAATGTCTTTTCACACTTTTATTTCCCCATAATTCACAACACTAAAACAAAAAAGGATTCTCACCTTATAAAAGTTGAATGAACAGCAACAGAGATGATGATGAAATTAATGGACTGCGCTGAATTATTTTAAAGTTGTATTTCAAACTAAACTTTATTTCTGAACAAACTATCTTGTGTACTTTGTGGTGACAGCCTTGTAATGCAAATTACTTACTTTAACTTATGGTGGAATGCCCTTTTGTCAACAACTATTGCTTTTAATCGCCGTGTTCGTAATCCAAAGTGATTCGATACACACAGACCTGTAACGCACTTAGCACCTTCTGGAATTGACTCTTTGTCATGACCTGCAAATTTTTTTTTTTGGCTATATCTTTTGGTTTACATGCCTACGAAACGAAACGAAACAAAAGGTTCTGACAATTATCATAAACTCTCCCACATCTAGTTACATTACTTAGCTGTGCTAAAACGTTGACATTCACATCAATATTAGTTTTTTCATTCAAAACCAGTCTATGAAATGTCATGTTTGATCAGCTCGCAAATCTTAAATTATGGGGTAGAACCCAAATGCAGGACTCCGAGGCAGTGACGTGATTTTCGAGGGTGGGTTTATTCCAGGCAGAGGTCATACACATGTAAGCAGTCCAACAAGGGCAAAGGTACAAAAACATGTGGAAGAAGGGAAGATCCAAAGTCATGAAAATGAGGCCGGAAAAACTACAAGGCAGAAACAAGACTAGACTAGACTTGGCTGTGGTGGCACAGGAACGCTGGGACACAGTAACGAAGCAAATCCATCAGCAAGAAGCTGGTCTACAACAAGAATCGCAAAGAGATAAAGGCAATCGGTACAAGCTTAAAACATTGTGGGACGTTGACACACTCTTATCTCTTACCTGTTCTAAATGAAAAAGATTTTACACCTTGCAGGATTCTTCTCCGGAAAAGTTTCTATAAACACAAAAATCGCTTTTGTTCTTTGTTCTGAACGTTGTACCAGGGCAGCAACGAGTTCCAGAGAAAAACTCCTCCTGTGTTTTTACACACTTGGCCAATAAAGCTGATGCTTATTCTGGCAAATGAACTGGAAAACTAAAACACGACACACAAGGATGAAGTACACCGTCCTTGTTGTTGTGTGTTTAATGCACCTCTTGGAAGCCATGCAAGTTGCTACTATCTTTTTGCAGACTTCACCATAAACATCATCCTTGAATCAGAACTGAATTCTTTTTTGAGCTCCTGCCATCCTTGTTCATGCAGGCGAGTATTTCAAACATGCCAGTCCGCAACAATTGCTTGGTGTGAGCGACCCAGCCAAAACATGTCAAAATCATAATAAGAATTAAAATTCAGATTTCCAGCACTATACAAGATGTGTCACGTCATCTAGTTCAAATCAAGTCAAGTTTGAATCTCTTGGCTACTAGTTCTAAAGTCAGGGCAATTTAAGTCCCCCCCATCTTTGCTAGATATACACCTGGTGTAATATAGATACGGAAATATTGTGTTGTTATAAGTATTGTTTGTTCTTTTGAGGAAATAGCACACGGCCCAAAGTACAGCACTGAATTTAGTTCCACCCATGGACTGAAAGCCCAGTTGCAGATCCTTTTTTCTTCTTTTTCAGTCAAGCTATGAAAAGTCATTTTCAAGAAATAAAAATATATTGCAAGTTGTCAGTGTCTCACAAGAGTGACGGACCAGCCTGGCTTTAACAAGGATCGAAAATGATTTTTTTCCAGCTGAGGAGAAAAGTGCAAAAAGCAGTGAAAGAGTGTTTTGTGACAAGCGGAGGTATCATTTCGGGATAAGAAATTCACCCAATAACTGAGTTCTCAAATGCCAAACCAGCAATATCCAGGTGTGAACTGTCCTCAGCCTTCCATTTGAATCTTTGCGTGATTGGCCTTGGGCGACGCCAGACCTCTGCGCGCCACCGTGGGTCCGTAAATAAAAGCAGCCCAAACAAGTCGAGCGCACAGCTCATTAGGACGCTTTGGTGCAGTCTGAACCCTCGCTCGCTTTAATCAGTGCCACATACTTGCAGGCTCGTCGTCATGGGGATGTAACCTTCGTGTTTCTGGTGCTGTCGACAAAATCTCATTAAAGGATCCACCTGAGAAGGTTTAAGACGGCTAAACTTCTCACATTGTTATAAGAAGGCCTATTTGGAGGAAAATAAAGTTGCTCTTTTACGTAAGTGTTTTGCTGCCACACCAAAAAAAAAATAAAAATTTTCACTATCATGTCATAATGTGATAAGTATGTTTATGTTATAATGTTCTAAATTATACATTATAACATGAATAACTTCATGTTGTACATGAAATTAATACATGAATAATTTCATGTTATAACATGATAAGATTATAACGTGCTAGTGAACCTTTTCTTGGGGTGTGGCAGCAATATGTTTCCATTTCCGTTCTTCTTTTGTTATTAATATAATATAATATTACTGTTGTTGACTTAGCCATATTTTACTGGCCATATGGCAAATTGGCACAAAAGCTCAAGACGATCAGAGGGTTAGATTTAAAAAAAATATATATATAGATAAATAAAGAATAGACAGAAAACGTCTTTTGTAAAGTTAATCTGTTGGTTGCTTGTGTGCTCGCTGGCTGTCAGTCAGTTCGTTCAGCCAATCAAAAATGTATTTATGTAACACTTTTAATCGATAAAATGCATTTCAAAGTGCTTTGCCTGATTTAAAATCAACCCCTCCCAAGGGCTGATTGGGACTAAACTAGATTTGACAAACCAATGTAGCTGCTTTCAAAATATGCACTGAATTAAACTGAAACTACGTAATAGTTAGAACTCTTTCAAAGAAAAAAACAAATTATGGAAAGAATTCCTATATCTTCCGACAAGTATTTGAAGGCATCACTCATGTACTCCTTTTTTCGCTCTTTTTTTTTTTCTTGAACGTATCTCCAATGGAACCACACGACCTGGCAAGGCAAATTTAATACATTATATATACTGGTTCTGTTTCAGCTTTGAAAATGTAACTCCTGCGGTCATTTGTGCCTTGTACCTGCAACCCTTAAGTGTCACATGCACTAACTCTGTGACAAAGACAAAAGTCATGCAACTTGAAAAGTGTCTAGAAGTCTTATCGCGTATTGTATATTGCATTCTCTCCCTGTGGTGTCCCCGCTGGATGGGCCTGGCCAGTCTCTTCACGCACCACACATATCAATTCCTTTTTTTCAGCGCACTACATGCAGTAATCTCTGGGGGTGGGATTTGGCTGCGGGGCCCGGCGGCCCCCTCCCCCCCACAGCCACTCCCGATATGAGTGAAGAGCACCACTCAGGGACCACTCATGCATGGGGTTGGGCAGGGTCCCCCAATTAGTTCTCACTTGAGGGCCAAATTGCGTCAAGACTGCCAAGTTCCGGGCTAAATTGTTTTTTCATTGGAACAGTAAATATTGTTTAGGGTCATGGCGGTGCTGCTGGGGCTGGGCCCCTCTGGCTGAATGACTGCTTGCCCTGTGGCTCTTCTCTGGAAAGCCCTCAGTATGATTTTCCTGTTGGGGATTTCTATTCGCCTTCCTATCTATCAAACAGGGGACTCAATGTCTGGCTTGGCGGAGGGCTGGCTACATTGGTGAGCCCAGTAGGTTGGAGGTGGGGCAGTGAGAGGGGGTGGGGTCGGGCCCCTCTGCCCCTCTGCCCTCCTCTGGGTCCCTCGGTGTGGGTGGCTTGTCCACCAGATTGCTCTTGTATGGTCTGACCCCACGTCTCCCGCGGGTGGGATGTGATCATCAGCCCCTGCGGTGCAGGTACAGCAATACAGGTCACTTGTGAAGGTTACTGTGCATGTCAATTCGCTTGCATGTATCTGCACTTCTGGGACTTGTATACTTTGTGTGGGTTGCCATTCACTCATTGCGATACACAACTCATAACGATGCAAACTTCTGTCGTATCTCCTCACATTGCACACAGCTCCTATAGATGTTTAGAATTTACATAACCCCACTTCACTTATACAGCCGGGTCCATTACCTCTGTCCTGCACCTTCCCCTCCTGTCCTTGTGCTCTACACTCCTGTCCTATGCTGTCCTGTCTTTTGCTCACAGGGTGTTGCACTATTGACCCATACAAAACTCAAATCCAATGTTTCATTGTACAGTACTTGGCTTGAAATAATTTACTTTCCTAATTTTCCTTATAGCTAGTGTCTTGGCTTCTTTTCCTTTTATTTAGTTGTGTATTCACTGTGACTCCCTTTTGTGTTTTTTTTCCTCTCACGCTCCTTTAAAACTTTGTTCTGTTTGACTGAATTTTTTAATAAAAATCCAGGAGAATACAAAGAATCACAGTTACGGTTCAAAAACTCCACTGTGCCACTGTAGAATTGTTCCGGCACAAAATGAAAGCAGATCCTCCTTTCTCCTTGACCTATCAGCCGCAAAGGATTTAACAGAGTGGTCCGATACAGAGAACAAAAGCGCCGGAACAACAATCGATGTGTCAAAGATGACCAACATGGAATCGCAACTAAGGCGGACATGAGGCCCCCTGGGAAGTGTTTTACAACAAGGAAGCGCCACAACTCGTCTATATGACATTTAATTGGCTGGGCTCACCTTACCGGGGATTCTCCACCTGAGCTACTAGCAAGAGGTGAGGTGCCGGCTGATCATTTTCCTGATTGTAAAAGTAGAAAGAGTTTTGCTTTTCTATTGCTCTCCTTAGACTTGTTTTTATATTTGCAAAATAACATCTGGTAGAGCTCTTAAGTTTGTCATTGAGATTAATTATGGTAATCTTAATTCTGTGCCAATGAGCCAAGTCGCAATGCTACATTTGAATGACTTGTACAGAGAATGCAGTCACTGTCTGCATTCAGAACATTTTCCAGTGAGTACTGAAATGCGTTAGATTGTTTGTTTTATTCTTTTTTTTTTTTTTTTTTGCAATTCAACATCTCTAGAAGACGTGTCCAGGTCAGATTTTTTATATTCCTGTGCCTGTGGTTAAATTGGAGTGGGATACAAACACCGCAAGTTTTAATTAGACTCATATGCTGTTGAGACAAATGGCGGGCACTGATTTGACTGGCTTTTGGCTGGTGGACTTCTTCAGGAACAAATCTTTTAACAGTTGGGCTTTCTCTGGATACTTTGGCAGATACAAATATGTTTTTATTTTGAAGTGTGACTGATTTTCATGTGACAACACGGTGGAGCAGCTGGAAAGCATTGGCCACACAGTTCTGAGGTCCCAGGTTCAATCCCGGACCGGCCTGTGTGGAGTTTGCATGTTCGCCCAATGCCTGCGTGGGTTTTCCCCAGGCACTCCGGTTTCCTCCCGCATCCCAAAAACATGTGACAATAATAGGAGACTCTAAATTGCCCCAAGGTGTGATTGTGAGTGCGACTGTTGTCTGTCTCTATGTGCCCTGCGATTGCCTGTCAACCAGTATAGGGTGTACCCTGCCTCCTGCCCGTTGACAGCTAGGATAGGCTCCAGCATCCCCCTGACCCTTGTGAGGCTAAGGAAATTGATGGATGGATAGATGATTTTCATGTCAAAATTAAAGTCAAAATCTGAGTGATTGAGTGAGTATTCAGGCAGTCTATCAATCAGTCATGACCTCTTCACATCATGTAAACAGTTGACCAGAGTTCTTCAAACAGAATAAATTCAAATGGAATGACAAAAATGTCAGTTTTTAACTTACATGACAAATCAGTAAACTAAAATGTTACCTAAAACATAACCTGTACACTTTTCAAGTGAAGTACTATAGTACACCAACACTGCATATCCCGTTTCGAAATGTTTTCAAAATCGGAAAAGATAAAAAAAAAACCTCCTGGCTTGGATTTGGTTCCAATTCTGAAGGCCCACTAATTGAAATAATGTTCAACTTCAATTGATAACATCATTTTAAAATGTGACTTATCTACGGGGGTTTGCTCCACTCTTGTCCAAGTCCACATGTGCTCGCTGCAGGCGGCAGGCTGTCAGCGACTCACAACATGGCGCAATAAAGCCATTGCACCTACAACGCGCAACCTCGCCGGGGACAGATGACAAGAGGATGAGTGTCACCCTCACTGAGGAAGAAAAAAACATGTGCCCGTCTCTATGGAAACATCACATCTCTATTGCCTCACGATCTGTGGCCGTGTGCATGGGTGTGCCGTTGTGTATTTTCAGGCCAAAATTGTAAGACTTCTGTGACAATCATTCGGAAGCTGAGCTAACAGGTTCGAGTATCAGCCTGCAGGTCTCTTTAGGGAGGCAATGAATCACCCAGTATGCTTGTTTATATGTATGTGCCCAGGTGCGGCTGGCGACCAGTTCAGCGTGCACCCTGCCTCTCGTCTTGGGATAGCTGGGATAGGCTCCAGCACACCCGTGACCCTAGTGAGGTGAAAGCGTGACAGAAATTGGATGGCTGGATGAATCACACACAGAAATTCCATGATGACGCAAGCGGCTGTTAAAGTGCAATACTATAAATAAAATTGAGTTGGATTACGGGAACATGCTTGTATCTCAAATCATCATTTCCCATTGAAATGAATTGAAATGCCATTAATGCTCCGAAAAGAGTTGGCCTGAGAGAGAATAAAGAACACTCATGATGTTCTATAGCTGATGAAAACATTTCCATCCATCCATTATCTGAGCTGCTTATCCTCACATGGTTTTCTGGCTTTCTGGAGCTTACCTCAGCTATTTTTGGGCAGGAGGCGGGGTACACCCTCTGCTAGTTGCCAGCCAATTGCAGGGCACATAGAAACAAACATCCATTCGCATTCACATTTGTCACGTCCCATCGGAACGAGAGTAGGACTCGGAAGATGCAAGGTAGTTCAAGGAGACACGTTTATTATATGCAGAGGTAGGGGATCAAGCAGGCAGTCCGGTGCAGCAGCGGTAGTTGGGACGTCGGGCGAAGAGAGCAGATGAGCGGACAGGCAGGAGTCGGTACACAGGGGAACAATCAATGCAGGCAGAAGTATCAAAGGAGTCAGGCTTACAAGGTTGGTCGGAGAACATGCGAAGGTCGGTACACACAGGTTCGATCAGGGATACCGGGGCACACGAACGGGACATGAAGATCAACGAACTGGCTCCGGCCAATTGTCATCGCGGTCATATAAATCCACAGCATAATCAGGCTGCATGAGGCGCAGGTGTGCACCTTCCAATCAGCGCACCTGCACGGACACCCGCACAGCTCGTGCTGGAGCGGCAGGATCATGACAACATTCACACTTTTGGGCAATTTAGAGTCTATGAAATAATCTTTGATATATAATTAATGACGGCTCAGAGTTTAAAATAACATGGGTGTCCGGAGGAGGGCACGCCCCCCCCCCCCCCCCGAACCCCAGTCTGGTGGCCATCCAGGCCACCAAACACAAGGCGTCCGGGTGGACAGGTCAGGAGGACGACCCGGACGCCAAGCACCAGGGTCCCCAAGGTGCGATAAGGGCGGACGACATCTGTGAGGAACCAAACAGCGAAGCAGGAACCAGAACAAGGCAGGCCACTGCTCCGGACGAGAACCTCCCATGCCGTGGTTGCAAGACGACCAGGGATTGGTCGCCACCAAGGCTTGGTCAGTAGGGAGCCGTGGATTGGTCACCAACAAGGCTAGGTCATGAAGCGGCTGGGAGCCATCTGGAGCGAATAGGATGATGGAGAGAAGGACCAGCGCCATGGCCGCCATCCCGAAGTCTCTCCAGCTCCAGGGTGGCTCCACAGAACTCCCCAGCTCCTCCTGGACAGCAACGTGAAAAGGCGGCGACACCATCGCCTCCTCCTGGACAGCAACGTGAGAAGGCGGCGACACCATCGCCTCCTCCTGGACAGCAACGTGAGAAGGCGGCGACACCATCGCCTCCTCCTGGACAGCAACGTGAGAAGGCGGCGACACCATCGCCTCCTCCTGGACAGCAACGTGAGAAGGCGGCGACACCATCGCCTCCTCCTGGACAGCAACGTGAGAAGGCGGCGACACCATCGCCTCCTCCTGGACAGCAACGTGAGAAGGCGGCGACACCATCGCCTCCTCCTGGACAGCAACGTGAGAAGGCGGCGACACCATCGCCTCCTCCTGGACAGCAACGTGAGAAGGCGGCGACAGTACCACCTCCTCCTGGACAGGAACATGAGAAGGCGTAGGCAGCATCACCAACTCCACCTCCTCCTGGGCGGGAACGTGAGGCTGCTGGGGAACCGTCGCCACCTCCTGGACAGGAATGTGAGAAGGCAGCGTCAGTGTTACCGTCGCCACCACCTGGACGGTAAACGTATGGGTGTGCCCGTCGCCGACAGAGCGGGAACGGGGAGCGACCGCGGGCCGGTCGCCGACAGAGCAGGAACGGGGGCGACCGCGCCGGTCGCCGACAGAGCAGGAACGGGGGCGACCGCGCCGGTCGCCGACGAAGCAGGAGTCTGGAGCGTCCGCGGGCCGGTCTCCACTGGTAATCCAGAGCACGGACGAGAAGCAGCTGTGGAGACGTCGCCACCTCCTGGACAGCAACGTGAGGCGGCATCGGGTCGGTCCCCACTGCCACGTGAGCTTGCAGTGCATCCATTGAAACAGCAACGTGGGTGTGGCGCGGTGGTGAATCCGTTTCCAGGGCAACATGAACGAGAGTCAGCAGAGAGTCAGTCGAAACTGACACGTGGGCGTGTCTCGGGAGCGGGTCAGTTCCAACTGCCACGTGAACCTGCGTCAGCAGCAAGTCCGTCGCCGTTGCGACGTCAGCGTAGCTCGGCTGGTTCGCCAATCCTTGCCGGACCTGGGGCGTGAGAGCCGCCAATTCCGCGCTCTGCCGCTCTATCTCCGCCCGCATTTCGCGGCGGAACGCCTCGTGATTTGGAGACTCCTCCTCCCTCTGGGCTGGAAGCTTCGCCACCAGCTGCGGGTCTGCCGGTTTCGCCGTTGCCGGCAAGGAGTGGGAGGACGATGTCTTAGTTGCCGCGCAGCGGGAGGCATCGGGGAGCGCCCGGCCGGGGCGTCTCCTCTGGCCTCCACGCGGAGGTCCCGGGTAGATGGCCAAGCGGGTTCCCTCATACGGATTGGTGTACTTAAACCTAGCGGGCGAAGACGCTCGGGTGCTGGAAATGCGGGGAGGTGAAACAAACTGGGATGAAAGATCGGACGAGCAGATTCATAATCAGAATAATCAGAGTCATATTCCGGCAGCCGGTCATACAAATCACGGTCCTCCTCATACTCCGAAAAGTCAGAGTCCAGAAGAATATGAGGAGCCGGACGGGTCGTGTTCGGGACGTGTTCATACCTCGCTGGCGGAGCGTAAGACACGGAAGCGGAGGACATCAGGGAGCCTACCCGGATCGGACAGGCTTGGTCCTCCGGCAGACGGTCTACCTTGCTTCGGTCCCGGCGACGCCGGGTCTTTCCTGCTGGGTCCTGTGTTGGCCAGTTCGTTCTGTCACGTTCCCATCAGAACGAGAGTAGGACCCAAATGCAGGACTCGGAAGATGCAAGGTAGTTCAAGGAGACACGTTTATTATATGCAGAGGTAGGGGATCAAGCAGGCAGTCCGGTGCAGCAGCGGTAGTTGGGACGTCGGGCGAAGAGAGCAGATGAGCGGACAGGCAGGAGTCGGTACACAGGGGAACAATCAACGCAGGCAGAAGTATCAAAGGAGTCAGGTTTACAAGATTGGTCGGAGAACATGCGAAGGTCGGTATACACAGGTTCGATCTGGGATACCGGAGCACACGAACGGGACATGAAGATCAACGAACTGGCCCCGGCCAGTTGTCATCGCGGTCATATAAATCCACAGCAAAATCAGGCTGCATGAGGCGCAGGTGTGCACCATCCAATCAGCGCACCTGCACGGACACCCGCACAGCTCGTGCTGGAGCGGCAGGATCATGACAACATTCACACTTTTGGGCAATTTAGAGTCTATGAAATAATCTTTGATATATAATTAATGACGGCTCAGAGTTTAAAATAACATCCACGTTTTACCTTTGTGAAAAGGGATTTAAAGAGAGATTCTGATTAAGTTAAAGGTTTCTCTCTTTGGCCCTAAGGTCCAATAACTAAAGGTTGAGTTTTGTCCTGGTTAAGGTGGGGAGAGTTCCCTGCCATTCAAAGAGAAAAATACTTGAGAAAAATTGTTTCCCACTTCTCGTCAGCCGCCAGACTGTCTCCCTGCATGCAAGTGTTTTTAAATTGTCTCTCACTTTATCGCAGAGTGCTTGTCCTGCCTCTTATCGCAGGGGTTCGCATTTTTCCCATTGCCATTGCAATGTTCAATTGTATTATGACAAGTATCGGGCAACACTGTGGCCACGCTTGGCACATCTGCCTCACAGTTCTGAGGAACCAGGTTCAAATCCCGCCTTGCCTGTGGCGAGTTTGCAGTACTCCCAGTATTGTTCGGGATCTGTGGTTTCCTCCCACATTCCGCAAACATGCACGGTAGCTTGATTCAAGACTTTAAACTACCCATGGGTGTGAGTCTGAATGATGGTCTCTATGTGCCCTAGGATTGGCTGGCGACCAGTTCAGGGTGTCCCCTGTCTCTCGCGCAGAGTCGGCCGCTGGCACACACGTGACCCGAGTGAGGATCAGCGATATGGAAACTGGATGGAAAGAATTATTATTTCAGTAGGTAACCACTCCTGTAAGCAATGATACAAGGTGTGTAAATTGCTCCATGTTTTGAATAATGGAAAAGAAACACATTCTGGTAGAAAAGTAGAATGGCTTCTATTATTTTAGTAACAGGCATGAATGGTGAAGCATGGTTTGAATTGCTAGTAATTACAAGCTCATTATGGTGGACAAAAATAAACACCCAGTTATCTGTCATCAGTACCAACGCGTGCTTATCTTTGCAGCTGCAATGTTGCTGCATGCTTTGAATGGTGTTAAAGAGGAGCAAACAAATACAAATATTCATCCGATACATAAGTAATTTCATCCTCTGTGCTTGTTAAAAGGCCGGGACTGGCTGCTCTCTGATGCTAATTAGCACTTGCTAAAGGCAACACCCCCCCCCCCATCCCCAACCCCTCCCCACACCCCACCCCAAACGTATGTGTTGCAAATGCTGCCAGAGGCTGCTGGCATCGTTTTGCTCAGAAATAAATGTGCTCTCTTACTGTTTAAGTGCAACCAATGTCTGAACTAATAAGTGTCATTAAGCGCTCTCAAATGTGCAGTTTTGAGAGTTGATGGTCTATTATTTTAACATGGGGGTGATCTTTTCTCGTTACGAGCAAGTGGGGAAGATATAGCAGACAAGAGGGAAAGCATGTTGTGGCTAATATGGCGGGAGATATTTGGAAATGATCAACCTTACCCTAAATGGTCCCGTCATGATTATTTACTACAAATACAGTGAACACCGGCTACTCTGACAGGGCGGGGACCCCCCAGAGTTAAGTAAAAGTTCTGAGAGGAACTGATGGCCACAAAAGGTTAATAACCGTCCATATGTGGCACAAGATAATGGAAAAGCATTACTTTTGTTTAAATCAGCGGTTTTCAAACCGAGAGGTGTCCCCCCGTGGGGGTCGTCATGATGGGGGGGGGGCTTCCAATTTTCAGCGCTATCTCAGCTATCCCCGCCAGAGAAAATTTCAAGCGGCAGGGGGACATGAAAAAAATCCATCTCAAGAAAAGGGCGACACGCCCAAAAAAGTTTAAAAACCACATGTTTAAAAGAAGCTGCTCAAATCACTGTAAAATGTTTCTCAGCACCAAGGTATTACAAAGTTGGTGTTGGTTTTTTTTTTTTTTTAACCAAATAACAGGGGATTGGGTGCCACAACAAAAGGGCAAATGGGTAAATTATAAAGTCTTCTTTTGGACTTTGCAGGCCAATCAAAGTGTGTCGTGACACCCACGCAACCCTTGTTTACATTACAGGCAACCAAAAGCAAAAGCTTTAACATTTAACAGCTGACCTTTGTCACTGGCTAAACTTGAATATTACAGCTCACTTCTAACCTGATGGTGATGGGAAAAAAATGGAGAGCAGCCCTGTGCAACCAAATAAAATGTTATTTATTTCATTTAAGCTTTATTTAACCAGCTAAGTTAGTCAGTTAGAACAGAACGTCTCTTTTTGCAATAGTGAGCCAGCCAAGTTCAATGTCAAAACCAAGACAATCACATAGAAGTAGATTTCAGTTGTTTATTTTCACCTCCCCTCTCAAAAAGATCAAAAAATGAATCTGCTTGGAAAATGTGGAAATGAGTTGGGCTGTAGAAATTCTGGGTCAGGCAAACGGTGTAAAGTAAGTAAGTGTCTTTCGGCTTGTCCCTTTTGGGGTCGCCACAGCGTTCATGCACATACATGTTTGGCACAACTTTTACGTCTGACGCAACCCTTCTCAGGGAGTGGAGACCCCCAGTGGGATACAAACCCACAACCCTTGATTTACCAAACCACTGCTCTAACCACTGAGCTACGGGGGCCTCCAGGCAAACGGTGTAAAATGTTTTGAAATGATTTATCTTGGTCAAAACAGGGCTGTTTATATGGTAAATGGCAAAATGGACTGCACATATACGGCGCTTTATCTACACCATCAGAGAATATTACAACGCCACCACCGCCACATCAACCACACATTTATTTCCTACACTGTTTATTTCCACTGCTGCCTTGCTTTGTTCCTGTTTTTTGTAATCAGCCTGGTGAGCCTTCCTTGGGCAAATCTTTTTCTGACAGAATAAATAAGGAAGCAATCTTGTCTTTGTGGGGTTTTATTACAATAGAAAAGCACAAAACTTTCTAGTTTCTGCAAAGAGAGAAAACGATACAGAGCTCTCGAGTTGTCGCCCGGACAAAAAAGGCCCGTCGTTATATCAAAGTGAGAGAGACAGAAAAGGACAGTAAACAGTTATCTACACATATCGAGCTAACCAGCAGAACAGAACAATAAAGCCTGTGAAGGTTGTATGAAACTAATAGAAATGATATTTCCTCTTTGTGTGTGTGTGTCGATATATCGCATAAATTTACCATCAAGTAGAAATAATATAAGAACATTTCTTGGAGCTGAATGTGACTCAATTTGCTATTTTACAAAGATTTTATTTTTTAAAAGATTAATATTTTTTTAAATGAACTGATATTGTTCAGCAAAATCAGAATTTTCATATTCATTTTATTCCATTTTTTGTTTTTTTTTTAGGCTTGTGCTCTGTAATA
Source organism: Syngnathoides biaculeatus (assembly GCF_019802595.1). Lineage (NCBI taxonomy): Eukaryota > Metazoa > Chordata > Actinopteri > Syngnathiformes > Syngnathidae > Syngnathoides > Syngnathoides biaculeatus. The sequence continues at coordinate 26,078,840 of NC_084643.1, read as the reverse complement.
GATCAGAAACTACTCGGGAGTGATTTGCTAGTTTTTTCCACTAAGCGCTTTCTTAGGTTTAAGCAATCATGTGGAGGACTAATTCTCACTTTTACTCGAGTCATATTTTATAGTACCAGTACTCTTACTTGAGTACAATATGTGGTTTGTCTACCCACCTCTGCTGACGTCTCATGTGACAACACTGGCGTCGGCGCTCCACTTTTTAATAAGTCGTACAAAAAAAGCGAGAAAGATCATGAGCCAAAATGAGCACTGTTAATCCTTGGATGTTTCTTTGAAGTATTTTTACTGTGGTAAAAGCCATGAAGTGCTCAGAGACTCGACTTTGCTGACAGGAGCAGAATCAAAATGTACAGCAGACATTTGTTTAAAAAAAAAAAAAAAAAACGGGGACAAAAAAAGGAAAAAGTGCCAGACGCTGATTGGCTCAGACGTGACGATGGAGTTAAGGCCGATACTTTGTGACATGTCAGCCTCTCCTTCACCTGACGGCCGTTTGCCTGCCGGGGGGCTGGGAGGTGGGGTGGGGGGATTCGGTGCCTTCATCAGCATCGCAAATTTTTTAGTATCTAGTATCTGTTCAAAATGCACCCGAGAACAAGCCCAGCGCCTCCACTGACGCTCTTCATTCAACTCACGTTTTGGCTTTCAAGTCAACTATGCCAAGCCACCTATTTTAAGGTTCAAATACATCTCGCGTGACCAAAATTGTACTTTGCTAAGAGAACTGAAAACATATAATGAGTGTCTTCAACTTAGAAAATATGACTGCAGCATTTCACCAGCATGCACGAAAAAGATTTTAGTAGCACGTAATGTTGGAGAGTGCTTACGAAATGCATTTGAGGTTTGTGTGAGATTGTTTCAATTGTGTATGTGGCTAAAGACATTCAGTCATAAATGTATTTAATTTTTGTGTGTATATGTGAGAATTTCAGCAGTGTGTGAGAGGATTCCTGTCGCGTATGTGAGCGAAAACAGTTTTAGTTGTGACTACAAAAGCTTTGTAGCTGTGTTGGACCATTTAGAAGAAATCATGTTAGTCAACGAAAAAAATATTGTAGCATGTATGACAACGTTTCAGTGGTGTGACTCTCAACTGGTTGGCCCAGTGGGGCAGCTGGTAAAGCGTTGGCCTCACAGTTATGAGGTTCCGCGTTCGATCCCGGCCCCACCTCTGTGTAGTGTGCAGGTTCTACCCGTGCCTGCGTGGGTATTCTCCGTGCACTCCGGTTTCCTCCCACATCTCAAAAACCTCCGACTCTCTAAATTGCCCCTAGGTGTGAATGTGAGTGCGGCTGTTTGTCTCGATGTCCTCTGCGATTGGCTTGCAACCAGTTCAGGGTGTGCCCTGCCTCCTGCCCATTGACAGCTGGGATAGAATCCAGCACTCACCGTGACCCTTGTGAGGATAAGCGGCGAAGAAAATGGATGGATGGATGGATGGATGGATTCTCAACTGGTGGGTCGGGACCCAAAAGTGATCTTGTACCTAATTGAGTTCAGTCATGGAAAGTTCATGAATGAGTTTGTCTGTGAAGAGTTTATTTTCATTCAAGATTTTCTTAGCCACTTCCTGGACAAAACCCATCTGAACACATTTTATGCGAGGCTTCACACGTCATATTTGGCGACCCACTCAATGCGGCCGCCATTCGTCACGTTTCAATGCGCGAGGTGTGCTAAGGGACCCTCCGTAAATGGCAGAAAATGTGATTTTTTTTGTGAGAAATATTATTGTGTGTATTAGAATACTTTTGTTAAAACACTCTACGATCACACTGTGGCAATATGGAATTTATTTGGTATTGGAATATAAATAGATAGGATCAAATATTTTGTCAATATAGTCAAAGCTGCTCGAAGGCAAAGTTAGAGTATTGCAGGAGACCATGAGAGTTGACTGGGAATGCCAACGTGCCGCACGCTGCATAGCAAACACCTGACAGCAAACCCTTCCGTAGACGGCCTTTACATCAACTCTCACATTGTTCCCCACGCGATTTGATAATAGTCAAAACAGCGAGCAAGTCCGTCTTACTTCTAGCTAAAATAAAGAAAAGGTGCAGTCTCTTGATGTTCAAGTCCACTCGCAAGCTCACCACCAGAGAATAAACTTCAGCAGCTGCCAATCTACAAGGAGAGCTGGCTTTAGTTGGAAAGCTGTAAAAATCAAAAATGGAAAGCTGCATTTCTGCACAGGAGGACGCAGGGATTTGCCCGTGACGTGCAGCAACGCCATTCATGATTCTTGCCGCTGTGGAAATTTACATCACATCACATCTGACGCTTTCCTCCACCCGTTGCAACCTGCTTGGATCCGTTTCTTCACCGCCTTTCATCTCACACTTTTTTTGTAATGCAAGCAATGTTCTTGGCTTTTTTTTTGTAATCATTTAAAGTCCTCCATTCACACTTTCTCCCTTTGCCCCCAAAACAAAAATATCATAAAAAGTCATAACACAAGTCAAACGTGCACTTTGGGCCATGAAATAGAAGAACATTTATGCATTCTTCTGATAAGGTCTGATCCAGATAAAGTAACGCCTTTTTTTCTTACCCTCACCACTACAACAGCATGAAAAACAGGAGGCTAATTGTGGAATGTGATGATGAAATACACAGCAAGAGCAAAGACACTTTTTTATGACACGGTATTTAAAATGCTGCATACAATCTAGCGTAATGACCCTTCAACTCTGCTCGCAAATGTTCCGAATGACCCGCTATTATGAAGACCTTTAAAACGGCGCACGTGAACGGTTGCCGGCATGGGCCCAAATGGAACACACAGCAACCCCTTTGAATTCTGCTCCCATTAAGCATCTGGGAGCACATATTGGGAAAAAACTTGTTCCTCCATAATGCTAACTGTATCAGAATCGGTCAGTTTTGTAGAATTTCAAGGCTTTTGTTTGTGTTGCTTGATTAGACGGCTCCCCGTTTGGACACGTGTCTTCAAATGGTCTTTTTCTCTGTAATCGGGAAGATGTCCCGAGGTTTTGCAGCCGCATTAGCGGCTCGAGCACGGCGACAACAAATGAAAGAGGAGGATGTTGTCCAAATTTCATCATCAGCGGAAAATACCAACTCGAGAGGGTTAGATTTGCTCCTCCTGTTATGTTCTTGCTCATCAAATTGACACGTGTCAAACTTTAAAACTTGAATTGAGGGGTGGGAGGGGCATGTTATAAAAATACAGAAATGACCTTAACCGTACAGCGGGTGTTACTGTGTTAACATATTTTTGTTAAAACATCTCTCATTCCATTGTTGATACTGCCTTAGCGATCAAATTCATTTTAGATCCTCTTATTGAGTCTCACCGGGTAGTCGAGCCGATTTGGATGAAGCGTGGCTTGTTTGGTCGTGTCTTGAGAGTGACACACGAGGATTATGGGATGCAAAAGCCACGACGGCTGTGTCCCCGTTTCAGATGCTACGTTAGCTAAACGCAACAGCGCTGACAAAATACCCCAATGTACCAGAAAGAAGTTGTACTGTACGGTGCTGCCCAATCAAACTGCACTTCTCCACGCCAGCGCTCATTTGCAATGGAAGCGGAATAGACTGTTTTCGACTGATGTCACACACCTTCCGATTTAGAACGGGGGCGCCATTTTGGTTTGGTGAATTCAAGGGAACACACCGTAACTAAGCAGGAATCATTTCAGAAAGGCATATGAATGGGGGCGCACTGCTATGCTCAAACGAAAGTGGGTGTTGTAAAGCGTCTTTCTTTCAACTGCCAGCTGTGATCAAGAAGCAGTGCGAGAAAACGGAGCAGTTATCAACCAAACGGCGACAACTGTGGCTGTCTCCTATTAGCAGAGCCGATCTAGCAGCAAAATCATTCCCTTATGTCCGAGTTTGCTCATTTTGTTCTTGGTAAGAATTGGATACTTTTTAGAATTACCCACCTACTTAGCAATAACTAAGTTCTGTGAAGGAGAAGTATTCTTTAGGGCCAAGGGTCGACATAATACTCGTGTGTGAAAGCAATACATGTCTCCATTTACTTGTATTTTCTGTTTTATTATAATGTGTTTGCAAAAATGACTTACTGCACCACTGGATGTTTCATGAGTTGAGTTAAAAATGTAAGCCCTGGGTGTGGAGAAAAAGGTGTGGGCTCCACTTGGGACTCGTCCCAGTCGAACCTCTCTCTCTCCCTCTCGGTAACAATGACGAAAATAATAATCTACACCTCTTTCGTTGCTATAATCAACATAATTTAACACACCGCTGACTGTAATCACGCGGTACACTAACCTTGGCAGTGTGGAGACACGGGTTGCTTACAATGGATACCGTCGCATGACGAACCCAACCATTGATGAATTGGTTGTAGGCCTCCAGACCTTTGTAATTCTTTAGTTGGTCCACAGTATAAGCGCTTGTCGAGAAGAGGAGATATTGGACGATGTCTGGATATATTTCCGAAGCCCACATTTGTGTGCTCCATTTGTGTTTCTCCAAGGCATACGGGTCGATGTTGTCGATCAATACACACTTCTTGTCGTAACGGTTTCTTGAAACAACAGCTAACAAGCACCGATAACTTTCCATTCTTTTTAGCCATCATGCGTCACTTTTAACAGTCGTATGAACATTTGTGTAACTCCGGTGTGTATGCAAACGCAATAGAGTGAACGGCGCGTCAATAGAGTGAACCCATCCGACACGGCCAGGTGCCCCGGATGTAGTCACGTGGTCGAAAACGGTCTATTGCCGAGTGCAATCATCTGATACTCAAATAAATTGTTTCTAGGAATCAAATGTCTGCTAACTGCTGTTGAAAAAGAAACATTTTCGTTCATTCATTTTGTTCAAAGTCATTCAGTGTAATGCGTTTTCCATAGTTTTTAACAACTTTTGTCAAAGTAAGCTTGTTTTGTTTTGTTTTGTTTTTGTCACAACGGCAGCAGTTTTGACCCAAGATTGATTGCTGAAAATGTGAAAAGATGTAGAATATTGCGGTGTCCAATTGTGGATATATAACGTTAATCTGTTTTGAATCTTTTCAGTTTTCCTGATTTTTAGAGAGGACAACGTGATGCATTTCGGAGACCAAACTTCAACAATCCCCTACTCCCACTCCTGAACTTTGTCATATTAAAAAATGTGTCAATGTTTATTGATTAAAAAGACACATCACTACAGATCATTTGTGACCGAAAATATTGTGTATTTTCATGGCTCGAACACGTTGTTACATATAAGGATTAAAAAAAAATGCCAGATGACGTAGGATCCATTTTGCCAGGTTGTAGTTGGAGCCATTAAGGTTGTTGACAGTTGAGGGGGGTGGGGGTACGCAGGGTCTCAGCACGTTCAGTGTAGCAGACACCCACAGCAGAGCCAGAGCTTGGTTTTTCTTTTTTTTTTTTTTTTTTTTTTTAATAAACTTGCCAATTATTGGAATAATTCAAATTTAACAGAATTGTTAGCAATGTTCTTGGCTGTTGGATGTCATATTTTGCAGACATTTCTTCTCACTTTACAGGGACTTTGAATGTTCTCTGTTTTCTACTTAATCAGTCAATTAATCAACTAGACGCATACTTTTGTCCTTTTTGCCTCAAAACTTAATACATTCTTGTGTCTGGAGCCTGAAGCTTTTTTTTTTTGAACAAGCACACACACTTCTTTTTAATTGGCCTTCTGCTTTTCACTTTGACGGCATTTGCACATCAAAAGAGCTCCCCACCTGCCAGGAATCTGTCATTTATAAAAAAAAAAAAAATAAATAATAATTCATCTGGGCCCCTGCAAAAGCTACAGGTCATTATAGCCAGCCATCCCTTCCGCACTTGTTAGAATCCCAAATGCAAAAGGGCTGCAACAGAATAATTTCTTTCATCTCACCATGGGGGATTCCTTTGTCACCGCAGAAATGTGGAATATTAAGAAGGAGATAAATCCATAAATATCCATATTTACAGCATGTGAGCAGGATTTTGGCAACGGTGTGAATGATAAGGAATGCGCTGCAAATGAGGATGTGAAAGACGAACAGAACATGAAGAAATATAAACAATGTAAGAATGGAGAGGTGACGTAAACAACGACAACAATGGTTAGTGTAGAAAAAAAAACAGCACGTGAATCATAAAAATAGAAAATTACTATACTGAATGGCAGCAGGAATCATTTACATGGCATGTACCAAAAACTCCAAATCAGTAGTAATAGAAACCCAAAGTGAAGAATACAATATTATACTATTCAGTCAGTGTAATTATACTGTATGTACTTTAAAATACTGTACCGTATGTATGTATGTATGTATGTACTGTAAAATTTAAATTACACATGAATGATATACTTTCATACGTATATGTGCACAGAAGTTGGAAGCCAAGCTTAAGCTCGATCCGATTTGTCAACGATGTCAATTTTCCACGTGCAAACATTGACTGTAAAGTTACGCAGGTTTGAACAAGATTTGTGGAGAGGTCTGAAGAATCTGAATCCGAATCCTATTTATTTGAAAGTATTCCCAAAATCACACGAGGAATTTAAATCTGACAACAGACGGTGATTTTGACTCAACTACTTTTAAGGAATGAAAACATCAAAACACACGCTGGAGAGTCCCTTTGAACTCAAGGAGTAAGGAGCTGAACTCAGTTCATATTTGACCCGACTCACACATTTTGTCGGGTCTGAAGTCGGACTTTACCCAGTTCTGCTCCAGATCAATGTAAATGTTCGGACACCTCTATCAAATTCAAAAGGGATTTGCTCGAGATGTGTACGCAGGGGTTAAAAGTCACCCTAATTGGGACCTGATCCCGTTGCCTCAATTTAAACGTGGTGTGGATCAGACGTTTTGGCCGTAATGTCAATGTCACACTTTGGTCTCCACCAAATTCTGTACTTGCGTACGAAGGGATCAGAGGCCAGCTCATTCCTCATCTGATCCTGATCAGACATTAGGCAGCAAGTGTCATTTCTACATGGAACTGCTCGTTTTGTCATTTGAACAGGATTTGTGTCCGTGTATTCGGTCAGACTGTGGTATCTTCTACTTCTTCATTGTATAGTGTGGCCACGTATCGTCTAAGTGGATCAAGAGCACGGCGGAAGCATTGTGCAGGGCTCCATCTGGGCCTCAAATGCGGCCAGCCGTGCTCTCTCAAAGTCATGCCTGTGAAAGGTAGAACCGGAACAGAACGAGGCGCCGTGCTCGGTCGAGCCCCAGTGGACGCTTATTTCCGCTTCTCTGATTGCCTTTTTCCTATTTCCCTTTCTTGCCTCATTATTTTTCTCCTTCTCCTTCTCATTGCCTCCTGTTTGAACGTTTTGTAATTTGGAAATAGGTGTGGCAAAAAAAGCCACCTGCTGTTTGTACATCAACATCTCATGAATAATAATAAATAATGTCTTTAATGACAAAGCTGTAATTAATTATGTTCATTTATAAAACAGTGGTGAGCCCCCGCCAAAATGTACGGATGAGAGACCGTGGCCATGAAGAGACAACAGGAAGCAGAAATGAAGATGTTGAGGTTGGATAGGATTAGAAATGAGCTCATTAGAGGGAGAGCCAAAGTCTGATGTTTTGGGGACAAGGTTAGAGAGAGCAGACTTCGATGGTTTGGACGTGTTCAGAGGGGAGAGAGTGAGTATATTGGTAGAAGGGTCCTGAGGATGGAGCTGCCAGGCAAAAGAGAGAAAGGAAGACCAAAGAGAAGGTTGATGGATGTTGTGAGGGAGGACAGTTGGGGACACGACAAGGCCAAAGGAAAAGAAATATTGTTGTGTCCGTCCGTGTGTTGTGTCTATACGTGTCTTTTAAGTGTTGGGACCTGTGACGTCAGCAAGTCTGCATGTGACTGTCTGGGCGTGAGCTGTGACCAACAGCAGCTCCTGCTTGAGTGCGTTCGTGTGTGTGACAGTATTACACTCATTAGGCAGGATTCCCTTGCAATAATTGGAGTCATTAATCCCCCCTAAAAAGGGGTTTAAAGTCATTGCCAAGAAATGTAACATGCTGACAGCAAAGCATCATTTTTCTGCCTAAATTAAGCTCCACAATTCACTTCAACATAGTTCCTTGGCTCTGAAATGCCACAAGATGAATCAAAAGTAGCAAATAATGGATGATACAGGTGGCATGGTGGGTCAGCTGGAAGGCATTGGCCTCACAGTTCTGAAGTCCCAGGTTCAATCCCGGACCCGCCTGTGTGGGGTTTGCATGTCCTCACCGTGCCTGCGTGGGTTGTCTCCGGACACTCTGGTTTCCTCCCACGTCCCAAAAACATGCAACATTAATTGTACACTCTAAATTGCCCCTAAGTGTGATTGTGAGTGCAGCTGTTGTCTGTCTCCATGTGCCCTCCATTTGGCTGGCAACCAGTTCAGGGTGTACCCCGCCTCCTGCCCGTTGACAGTTGGGATTGGCTCCAGCACTGCCGTGACACTTGTGAGGATAAGTGGCTAAGAACACGGATGGATTGATGTTCATACATAGCACTGTGTGTGTATGTCTATGTGTACGTGACAGCTCTTGTCAGTTCTCTGGTAGCAAATGGGCTCCGGATCATCCAGGTGATGGTTTTGGCATGAAATGTTTGCTTTGACGTCAGCGTGTGGAATCGCTTCCGCTCCTTTTGGCTAATTCGGCATAATGCGCAGCCGGATGAGATCATCTCGTTATCGACTTCCCTGGCTTGGCTCAATTAGGTGGGATTGATTACATTTGCGATGCACATTCACGTCATTTGTTTGTTAAGTAGTTATTGCTACTTGTATTTATTGTAATTAATAATTATACAAGTATACCAATTGAAAATCTAAAAAAAAAAAAGCAAATAAAAACTTTATTTTATGCTTAAAAACATAAATTATTTTCCAGGAATAAAACTGTAATATTACTTGAAACAAGAGGGGGAAATTCTACTTTCCAGAAAAAAATACAAGAAAGAAAGTTGCATCTATTTTTTTTTTACAAATCATGATTACAAGAGAACAAAGTTGTGATATTACCAGAAACTCTTTTCCAAACAAATTTTACTTGAATAAACATAAAAACATGAACTTAATTAATCATTTTAAAGGACTAAAGCTGTAATAGGAGAGGGGGGAAAAGTTCAAAAGCTACGAGAAAATGTTTCCCTGAATAAAACATGATGTCTTAGTTTTAAAATATACAGGTATACATAGAAATTTATGGGACTACATTTTTATAATATGAAGAGGAAAATATTTTAAAGGAACAATATAGGAAAAAATATCTGAATAAAACATTTTATATTAGTATAAATTATTTTTCTAAATCATAATTTTAAGGGACTAAAATGCAGTATTACAAGGAAAAAAGTTAATGTCTTACAGGGTAAAATCATGAGAAAAAATTTTAAAACAGAAAAGTATAATTACGAGAAAAGAATTGTCATGTTTCGTGGAGAAAGCTGTATTTTTATGATGAGTGACTAAAAATATCACAAGAAAAATGTAAGTTTGTATATTGGAAGGTCACATTAATGCAGTGAAGATTTCTTTAATGAGAAAACGTTTTCGCAGCATTCCAATTTTTAACATGGTTTTTAGGGACTAATCTTGTGGGGAAAAAAATGTGATAAAACATAAAAGTGTAATAAGACCAAAAAAAGGCTGAAACTCTACAAGATTAAATTTGTTCTCTGGCAGTCGTCAAAATATTACAAATTGTGATTTCATTTGACAACATAAACATAAACGAAATTGGAATTATGCAATAGGAAACAGGAAAGCTTACAAGTGTATAAAGTCATATTTGGAGTTGGTTGTAGTCTTAATATGAGCAAAAACTTGAATTTTAAAAGAAAATATAATTATTCAATGTTAAATTGCAAATTTGTTAATATACTACTCCCATCTATTTTCGGAGCACCTCATCCTCACAAGGGTTGCTCAAGTGTTGGACCCTATCCCACCAATGATCGGGCAGGAGACAGGGTACACTCTGAACTGATTGTCAGCCAATCGGAAGGCACATGGAGAGAGACAAGTCACACGCCTAATCACACCTACGGGCAATTTAGAGTCCCCAATTAACCTGCCATGCATGATTTTGATAGTGGGAGGAAACCTAAGTGTCCCCAGAAAACCCACATAGGCACGGGGAGAGAAAAAAAGTCCACAAAGGGGGGGGGGTAGGGATTTGAATCCGAGTCTTCAGTAATGTGAGGCAGACTCTTTAACCACTCATCCCACCGTACATCTATTTAGTCAGTAATGAGAGAGCGAAAAGTTGTCCACGTACCCCTGCAATACAATATTATGAACACTGGAGGGAGCTGTGCGTTCATTTTTTTTAAGGGCGAACCGAACTGCTGATTCTGTTCGTGGCACTTGTCAAATTCAATCACGAGGCAACAGTAAATGTCCGTTTAATAACTTTTTATTTTCAATATACATTTCATTTGAAAAATAGAACGTCTAAAGTACTTATTCTCAAACGTCACCCAAAAGGTTAATGAACAATCAAACAGAAACAAACACACAAACAAAAACTCATATTTTTATGCCCATTCTTGACTCATTGAATTTATTGATGTATTTGTTTTGACAGAAAAAAAAACAAAAACAAAAAACAAAACACTAAAGTGACTCTAAATATCCCATTGCTACTTTGGCTGATGGGCAAGCATTTTGTTAACGAGATTCGGGAAACCCACAATGCAGCCCCTTTTATATTCTACATGGTGTGAATACATATCTTGATCTTGAAGTGGGACAAACAAAAACAAACAAACAAAACGCTTCTGTAAGTCACAAACAGACCTGATAATTGCAGTCACTCCATCAACTCTCTTTAGAGGGTTGCCTAAATTACAGGAGACAGGACACACTCACGCCACTAAATAGAATTGACTACTTTTTAATGGGATTTTGAACAAAAAGCTATCAAATCATTTCCATCCTTGAGATGCCAAACTTGTTGTTCGGGGTCCACCTGAATTTGCAGGACACACAACCAAAGCTATTCAAGATCGATTCAAATGCATAACTGATTTTCTATTCATTTCTTTTGGGTATTTGGGGAGTTTTATGAGGAAAAGTTATCATCGCAATTGTTTCACGGCACTGTGAACCTCTCAAATCTGTTGCTCAAGATTTGGATAAAGGACACAAAATCCAAACCTATTTAAAGCAATTGACAATGTTTAAAATATTGTATTTATTTTTTTTCTTTCATGGGACAAAAGCAGCCGTCAAGAGATTTTTTTGTAATAATTTTGGAGAGTGCTTCTTACTGAGAGTTTGATGTACATTACTATTACAGTAGTAATAGTAGTTAGTTACTATTTTTAGACATGGTATTTGTGTAGTTTTATGATTAAAATGTAGCTTTAAAATAGTTTAAAATCACTGAGAAGTTGTCAAATTTGTTGCCTGAGTGCTGCCTAAATTGCACGACACAATGAAGTCTCCTACGACCAAAGCCAGCATTCAACCATTTATTGTTTTTTTGATGAGATTTTCTTTTTTAGACTAATCCAGCATTCAAGAGATTCTTCTTATTTCTTGAGTATTTTACATTGAACGCTTGGGCTTTGAATTATTAAAGGTCAGAGGACAAAGATGTTATGGGGTCAGGTAAAATTCATAATATTGATTGGATTATTCATGTTATGTAATAAATACGTGCACGTGACTTCCAGCCAGTAGTCAACTATAGTTTAGCTACAAATTGGGTTCTTATTACACATATTGACCATAAGTAAGCCTGGGGGCCAAAGCTACTTAAAATGAATTTCAGGGTTGAAAAGATTGATAGTTTTAATTAATGCAATTTTGGAGTCACCTACCAGTTCTAATGTTACGATAACTTGGGCATTTCTTTTTCCAAACTATTAAATGGGATTTCATTTTTTTGCATCCAAGACAAATCATTAAAACAAAAAATGAAAAAGCTAATATTGATGATTGAAATGTCAGTTTTGATTAGTCCAAAAGTCCCTTTTTTTAATTGTATTGTGAATTGTAGTCTGAATGGACCTTATAAGCCACTTGAAAGGTAACGTATCGCAAACACGATAACGCTTATAGCTGAGCAAAACCCGGCGTATGAAAAATATACCGACACACAAAAAGAGAATCATTCAAAAAATGGAAGAAAATAAACACTGATTCCATGAAGTAGTAAAAACAAATCAAAATTGGTGTCTTGTCCACAGTTAATTAACCGTTAATAGCTATTTCATCACATAAGCACCCCTTTTCCGTCTATGGTACAGCAAATCCCTCTCCAGGATCAATCGACACGTGTTCGTTTGAAACAAGAGGTAGACTATTAAAATGTACATTTCCTGCTACAGGAAAATGTTATCATAATATATAAGAGATTTTTATTTATATATTTGTAGATATAAAAGTACAGACGGTTGATAGATATAAAACAAAGCGGGGAGGGAACTCCATGCGCGGTAAGACAGAGCTGCAGTTGCATAGAAGAAGTAGTAGTACAGTTAGCTTGCATGTTCTGATTTGTAGTAGAAGAAGAAGAAGATGGTGGTGGTGGGGTGGTGTCAGCCCTGGACATACACACCCCCGCTTCCCAACAAGTGGAGGCTCGGCAGGTCTACAGAGACGTCTCGGATCCTCGGCTCCGCCAGTAGAAAGGGTTGCCGTCGTCCGGGTCCATTTCTATTCTAATTTGAGGCACCGGCTTCAGCGGACTCATCTCAGGGCTGAAACACATCAACGTCGCAGCTGTTAACACACTGGCTGGCCTGAAAAAGAACCACCAGGTAGTGCGACGAAATGCGGCCTTAAAATAAAATCCCCAATTTGTTTCCCCAGAAAAGATGATTTGCACTTTTAATTGATTTTCTTCAATAGAAAGAGAAACGTAGATAAAAATAGCGTTACTTCAGAGCCTTTGCAGTGCTTCGTTTTTTTTTTTTTTTTAAACTGGCTGCAGTACAGTTGTAAAACTATCTGTGATGAAATCAAACCCTTTCTTGCACCCAAGGAAATCAACCAATCAGATGCAGAAGCTGTGACTGATGAGGTGCCAATCATTTTCCGTGCACTGGCTGGCACGACCCCGTAGCCCTGCGCTGATTGGTTTCTTTGGGCTTCAGGAGCTTTCCTGAAACTATCGCAAAATACCGTTCTTCAAAATTTTTCAAAAATGCCTCGGGAAGCTGAAGATTTAGAACAAAAGTAGAATTTGCAAAATTTCAGCTTGACGGCCAACTTCTTGATTTTTAAAACGTCAAACTGAAAATGTTAAGTGTGAGAGTATCACTCCATTGCAATCAGTCATGGCTAATGTGAGATTTTTTTTTGGGGGGGGGGGGTTTACGACACATTAACACGCACTACAATTTAAGACAAACATAAGACAAAGATTGACATTCAAACAAACCGCAATAGAACAAAAACAGTCAGCATAACACACAAATACAAACAAGGATGGACGCACAACAACAAATTTTCAACCTTTTGAGAGTCGTCAATAATTTGTAAAAATAAGTGACCAACCTGGGAACTGACCAATGTTATCGATTTGTGAAAAAAGCTAAATTTGACCAGGTTTGGACATGGAGGAGGTTTTGGCCTGACACCAGCAAATTCTCCAGCTTCAACAAAATATCAGCAAAATATCAATACTGAAATAGTATTAGCGCTCTTGAAATTGTGCATGATGAATGTCGTTTGTGTTTTTTGCTGTTGTTAGTATATTGTAACTTCCTTTTTCAGAGACAATGAGTAATCAATAAATAGCCTAACCCTTAGTCTTATCCTAAACCATGACATCAGTCTGTCGTACAAAAGCCTGAAAAGGAAAAAGTGCAACAGCAGTCCAGTAAAAGGTTGCACGGTGGCATTGATCCAGTTTGTCATGTTAATAAATGAGAAGTCTCTAAACTTGGGACTCAATCGTGAGTTTGAAGAGCTCCGTGCATGTGTGAAAGTCTGTGAGGAGGTCATTTGACCACAAGACAATTTTTTTTTTTTTTTTTTTTTTTTTTGTGGGACGGGATTAGGGCTTGGGAGGGTTGCTATGTCAGCACAGTGTTACATCATCATGCTCTGTCCAATATTCAAGGACAACGTGCACCAAAACTGTGGATGCTCTTCATGATCAGTAATACATGAAATGTTTTGTGGGTTTTTTTGGTTGTTTTTTTTTTTTCTTTCTTTTTTTTTTTTGCCGAGTAAGCAGCTGTGTACACAAAAGACCTCTGGTAAGACATATTGACATTACCGAAGTCCTGTGAGCGCAGCTGCCTTTCGCCTTGTAAGTCGGTTCGGTCATACTGAAAGGGTTTTGGACCCAGGACCCAAGTGCGTGTGCATCTCTGCTTAAATATATTATGGGAAAATTTGTGAAATGTGCTTCACTTACTTTGAGTCACACAAAAGTTATGCCGAAATAAATATTTGAAAACAAACATTTCTAAAAGATTATTGGCTGGCAAACAGTTCAGGATGTACCCCGCCTCCTGCCCGTTGACTGGTGGGATAGGCTCCAGCATTCCCCCCGACCGTTGTGAAGATAAGCAGCCAAGATACATGAAAACGTATTGCACTTAAAAGTTAAATGCGACCAAATTGTACTGGCTTGAAGTTCTTAAACGGTTGTCCTGGGTTCTTTTGCGTCATCACTGTCATTTTGTGAGAATTTTGTATGCTAGCTGTTCACCACTGTTCAATGTTTTCTCCATTTGTGGATAATGGCTCTCACCGTGGTTTGGTGGAGTATTAAACATAAGAAATGGCTTTATAACCAAGATTAATAGATGTCAATTACTTAATTTCTCATATGTTCTTTAATTTCTTTCAGGGGTGGCCTTTTGTTGCAGCTCCTGGCATCTTTCGGCTGCTTCCATCTTCATAGACAGGATCCATTTAAGGGATTTCCTGACTGAAGAGGTCCGGAGGTAACTCAGCTTTCCCAAAAATTTGGTGAGCCACAGTAAATTCATGAATTAACAAAGTTCTTGTTCACATTGGGTCACATGTTTGAACAGTTCTTGAAAAAAATTCCCTTAATAAATAAAATCTAAAAGTAAGAATTTCAGTAGGGGTCTAATAGTTTTTCACATCACTGTATATGAATACATGTATATATGTACGTGTCTCACCTGGACAAGCAGTTGGCGCGGTAGTAGTGAAGCTGATCAGCATGAGGTGTGTTTCTCTGCTGTGGGGGAGAAACATGACCAGATGTAAATTCCGATGTACACACATTATTCACTTTTACACTTTGTACTGCAGCTGTTGTTTTAACCATTCATTATTAGAAACCTACTTTTGAGCAATTACAACCACAACAATAGTACTGTGTGAAAAAATGGACTTTTCTCACAATCGACAGTTAATTTTAAAAAAGGGCTAAATAAATGACAAAATATTATATAAATTGCACATTAAAATATCAAAATACAGTAAATTAAGTTTAAACAAATTAAATTAAAATACAGCTTTAAATAAGTCTATGAATATCAAATACTGTACTTATGAAATATTAATATGAATGTGAACGCGAAAGAAAAATATTTCATCTTTATATTTTTTAAACTAAAATTAATGGATATATATTTCCAATAAAATATAGAACAAAATTCAAATGAAGTTGAGATTTGTAAAATGTAAATAAAAATGGAATACAATGATTGGCTATAAATTAAATATAATTGAATTAACAATTTGCAATACTAAACACTAACAGTATAAAGCATGGTTAAATATTAAATACTCAAATGTTAAAAAATAACAAAAAATAAAAATGGTTTAAACAAATAATGACACCACACGTATTGGTCCGATACCAAAAAGAACCAGACAGTTGACACGAGCCGTCTCATTCAGTTGTTTGCTGGTCAACACCGGCTGCTGTTGCATCGGCTTGTGAGACAGTCACGGATATTTTGACCAAAATTTTTTGCCTATGATGCCAAAAAATAGTCGCTATCCAAAGTAATTTTCCACATATCCCTGGCACTTACTGGAACTGTGATTATCCAATGACTGTAAGCTCGTAACTACAACGTTTGTTTACTGTCCTCTCAGCAAGACCCAGCGGACTACGGAGTCACGGCATCCCCATGGCAGCGTAAGCCGACAGAGGAGCAGGTTGGAGGCGGCTTTATCAGTCAGGAACGACAGTTGTCAAAACGGACTAACAACTAACCCAATACACATCTTCCTCTCCAGTATTCGCTGAATGGACAGTACTGTATAGACAAATGGTACTACTGTCGTATCAAAACAGACAACAGCGCCGCTTTGCTCAGCAGCACCATTAACGTGATTGATTACCTGTTCTTATCAAGTTTAAAATAATTTAAAAGGGAAAAAATAAACTCCAGTTTTCAATACTATAGAATTGATTGTACATTAAGTACAGTAATACATCGCACCTCATCTTTATATCACTGTAATTGTGCATAGTGACAATAGAAGATATATGACAACAAATTATTCTATTATCCTAGTATAATACAATTTTTAATTATAGTCTATATGACTCTGAAGGCATTCTATTATACGACCAGTTAGATATAAAACACAATTATATACAATATACATCTGTAGGGGGCCCCCACGCCACCCTTCTATCAGTTTGGAAGTCCTTGGCCAGGAAATTTTTGAAGAGGCATGATATAAACCATTAAATAAAATTATATTACAATTATGTTGGTCCTTGGTATTATGATGGGTTTGGAGAAGTAATAAGTTATCAGTTGTCAATATTGCTGGGAAAAAAAATCTAAATGACTTCTTTCACAAAAATTGTAAACCTGATATTTTTAAATAAAACATTTTAAAATGTTGGACATTTTGTCTTTTTTTTTTTACAAATTCCTCAAATATTTTGGAAAAAATAATGTATAATATTATGTAAATATAATTGGATTTTTAAAAATTTATTAGCATATAAAACTAACATTGAAACAAAAATGTTTGCATGTCTAGCTCCCATCTCAAATAAGAAACCTTTGCATGATTTAAAAAAAACTTAGATTTCTGGTAGGTATGCAGTGAATTTTACAGAAAATCTATAATAACAATTATTATTATTATTATTATTACTTCCCTTTTGTCATACAAAATGAACAGAAATACATGCGATGTAATAAAAAGTGCACATCTAGTAAAAAAAATGTTAGTTCTATCAAGAGAAAATGGATGTACATGCAGATATTAGAGCCATGAAAGTGACAAAATTACAAAGTTAAAAAGAAAAATCATCTGTTAGCGTCAAAGAGAGCAAAATCTAAAGGTCAGGGGGTGCTTTGCAAACAAAGAGGCGGAAAAAAGAAGAAGAAGATGATGAGGGAAGCGATTTGCATGCGATGCCGCTTGGTCATCTACTCACTGTCTGTGGCCTGACCACCTAAGAAAGGTTCCTGCTCCATCATGTCCATGGGAATTTTAATGCTGGGGACATTCTCATTGTAAGGATAGTCAGACTGTTGGAGAGACCACACACACACACACACAAAAAAAAAAAAAAACGGGTCCTCAACACCTGATGTTCACCCACAAAAAAATTGACACCCGAGTCATTGGGACTTTATAACATGCATGTGTCCTAAGGATGATAGGGTGGCCCACAGTTTCCACCAAGAAGGTTCCTAACCCCATTCGGATCAGTTGAACCGAATTCAATGAATGTTCCAAAAGGGGACCATAAACTACCAACATCAAAATTGTATGGTGGCCTACAAATGGAAAAACATTTGAGACCCAGGGGACGACACAGGGCACGACACAGGGCACGACCCAGGGCATACTGGCGATACTACGTCTCTTGACTGGGCTGGGAACAGCTCGGGATCCCCCTGGAAGAGCTGAATGAAGTGGCGGGAGAGAGGGAAGTCCAGGTGTCCCTGCTAAAGCTACTGCCCCCGCCACCCACCTTAGATAATGGCTGGAGGTATGTTGGCCTTTCCGGGGTCATTTAAGGAATTTCCAGTGACCCAGAGATTTTGTCCATTTGAAGGACATTTGTGCACTTACGTCATCGGCGTCGCTGTCTTGGCCGCTGCACTTCTTTTTCTCATCCTCTTTCTTCTTCTTCTCTTTCTCGGGGATGACGTCGTCCAAGAAACCGAGGTCATGCTGCGAGAACATGCAGTCCATGGCCTTCCTCACGGCTACCAACGCCAGGATCTAAAAAATAAAAGGGAATTTCATAATCTTGTCTCAAAAGTACTCGCTCTGAACTAGAGTAGAAGCACAGATACTGTATCTGTGTAAAATAAAAGATTGATAAAAGAGATAAAGGTTGGTAAAGTACTGATTCAACTCCTGTACCCAGGTAAAATTTAAAAAGTACAGACTCTGGAATGTACTTACGGAAAGTGCAAAGTAAAAAGGATTTTCCCCCCTGTCATTTACTTTAACCTGTTTTGATAACTTGTGTAGTATGTATGATCATTCTTATATTATTTTACCCTTTCATTGTCTCAAAATTCCACCAGGGACCCTAAAAAAAGAACAACAATCAAGTTTTTGTGGGAACCTGTGCAGATTAGGTGGAACAGTTCTGGAGACTGTTTCAAACTCCCCAGTGAACACGATCTCCAGTCTTCCACTAAAGTAAATACATAACTTGGACTTTAATTTTTTGGGGGATTCCTCCATAATGTCCCTCAGAAAATACGCACATTTATGGCATGTGCCGTTTCCTAGTTGCAACATCCCCGAAACCATCACGCTTTTCTTTGCTTGAACACAAACTGGTGAATCTAAAATCCATTTCGGGAGACTCGGGTCTTACCATGACAGGGAAGATGATGGCAGCCACGGTGGACTTCAGGATCCAGAGCAGGGCCAGACAGAGCGCCTGGATGAAGGTGAACAGATGCACCTTCCTGAGCGGCACGTGTCGCAGATAAATCAGGTCGGGCTGGTGCTTTGCCGGCATCAGCAGCAGCTTTAGACGGTCCATGAACTAGATGGAGAAATATGATTGCTGAGCCAGGATCATAAATAGAGGATTCGCGGAAGAAGAGTCTACCTGAACTCCGTTGAGAGAGGCCACACCCATGTACAGGAAGACTCCATACAGCACCGGCATAGGGATGAACTAATGGGGAAAAAAATTTAAATTCAACACTGCACATATTTTTGTCCAGGTTTGCACACGTTTAGTATGCTGTGGAATATTATCTTATGCCGTCTTAATTTATTGTCTATTGAGCTAGATATGCTCTGCTACCTTTGTCATCATGTAAAGTTACTGTGTTGAGCTGTTCCGTTATTTTATGACTACTTATGCTATGGCAGGTTGTGCTATGCTTTCTATGCTAAGTATGTTTTGCTCTGCTATTGTTATGCAATGCAATCCTCTCATGCAATGCTAACATACGGTAACTTGTGCAAAATATGCTACACTATTGCTTTCTTGACTCTAAACAATTCGGTAGCTTGCTTAAAATAGAAAAAAAACATATATATATATATATATATATATATATATATATATATATATATATATATATATGTATAAAAAAGAATCAAGTTAAATGAAATTATATTTTGCAAAAAATTGTATTCAACGCTTATATTGGACAACATTTGATTGTAGGGATGTGCCTAATGTGGCTTGTGAGAGGGAAAAGCTATTCATTACATGAAATATGTATATAATAACTTAAGTTGAAAATTAAAAATACATTGTAGATAATGATTCAATAAACCTTGAAAGCTTGACATTATTTACCTTTAAAATGGGAGCCATGAAAACAGACAGTCCAGTAAGCATGAACACACATATGCCAGTGACCCTCTGCTCCCTGCAATAATACATACAGTAAATACTGCATATAGGACAAGATACAACGTTGATGGGCTCCAATACGAACTATCCTTATACGTGCTCGTTTGGTCTGTGCAACATTTAAGCCCGTGGAGGCTGTGTAGATTTTGTTTTTGTTAGTTCTGCTCACAGCTGTCACAGCATGTGTGATGACAAAGCAGAAGCAAAAACGTTCAAATGAAGGGAAAACACTAACAGCATCACTTCAACGTTCACATGTAAGGTACCACAGATGAATGCCAATGATTGCAGATGCCGAGCACTGATGCTAGCGCTAACTGTGGTGTCCTGGCTGGTACACCGAGTTTTTGCTTTGAAGGTAGACTAAGGTTTTTCGTACTGTCGCTTTAAGTTGCTTGGAAGCTCACCTGACTCCTAAGAACTTGGGCTGCTCCCCAGGTGCCGACGTTTCCGTTTCCATTTTCAAGCTGTCGATGTGAGCGATGGAGATGACGGTGGCCGCCACGTACCACGGCAGGCCCATGAAGGAGCACACCACCATCAGCACGGCCACCCAGAACAGATCCAGATGGTAGCCCGCACCTTTCTGGAGCACAGAAAGCACCCAATATTGCAGAGAGCCACCAAGACAATCACAATGTTGGTTATTTACACTTACTAACATTCATAGGCGATGCTTTAATGCTATGTTATGTTATCCTATGCTAACGGGAGGCCCTGTAGCTCAGTGGTTAGAGCACTGGTTTGATAAACCAGGGGTTGTGGGTTCGTATCCCACTGGGGCCTCCACTCCCTGAGAAGGGTTGCGTCAGGAAGGGCATCCGGCGTAAAAATTGTGCCAAACATATGTGCGTTCATCTGAGATGACACGCTGTGGCGACCCCGAAAGGGACAAGCCGAAAGAAACTTACTATGTTATCCTATGCTAGCTATGCTGCGATGTAAATATTTGTTATGGAAGCAAGGCAATGCTACAGTCCGATTGATCATATTTGGTGCTGAATTGAACCCAGTACTACACTAAAGGTTGGTACACTGCTGAAAACATTAGTGATTGGACCACCATTTCCCTAAACGGACCCAAACCCTTGGACGGATGGTGTCGGAAAGCATTCAAAAGGTTTTGTTCGAATGAAATCGTTGACTCCAAAGCCTTTTGTCTTGTGTCAACTCTTCAAATGCTGAGATGTGTTTCATTTACCCAGTGACACCTTACTTATAAGCATGTGCTTTTCCTTTTTCATAGCACTTTACTTGATTTCATGTGCGTACATGTGCCATCGTGGCATACTGGCTGTTTTATGAGGATTAAGCGGTAAAATGTGTTGCCCACCCTCACTCCTCCTCATATTGATGGAATACCCTCTTATTGGACATGGTCTGGCTGATTTCAATTATTTGCGATGAGTTCTCTTTTTTTGGCTTGAGCACCGGCCCCAAAAAGTATCTGTGCACGTGCCTGTGACACTATGTTATCCTAATGTACGATTATTAATTTCTATATTGATTCTAACACAGGATGCAGCGTATAAGTAGTGGACAACTTTTATTCACTGGAGGATAATGACAGAGCCTGAGTGTGAATCGCAAAAATCTACGAATAGTTTATGATCTCCTGTGATGTGATTATATGTGATTATAATCGCCTATATTAATAATTTAAACCACAAATATACAACAAATCTATCATCCCAAAATATTTGTGAAGAGGCTCAAAGAATTTCAAATGCTTATAAACGGACGTTATTTTGCCACAGGAAAAGAAAGTTGTGAATAGGTTCCAAAAAATACACATTTAAAGTTTTATTTTGCATCACTTTATTTTACTCAAAGTCTAATGCATTATGGAATATAATGTGCAAGTTTTTATTATAAATTAATATACTGTACAGTATATGTTTATTAAAAATATGTGATTGTATTTGTTCTATAAATATTTAAACCCCCCCGCCTGAATTATAGTCAATCATTTTCTTCCTTGATTCAGCTGTTCACTTGCAAAGCGTGCACAGATATTTTAAACTCCCTGTGATTTTCTTAACTATAACAGGATAGATTCAATTTCATTTGAATCGAAAAAGTCATGTCACTACTTGAATTTCAAGGGAAAGCTTGAGGTGTTCCCTCACTGGCATGAAACATGTCTCATTGGCATGAGAGGAATGACAAACACATTAAGCAGGCGTGCGAAGGTCATCGGGGAGAATGTCAGCTATGCCTCACTCACCTTGAGCTTGTGCTCCTTCCTGTTAACGATCACAGCAGTGATCTGCTGGTCCATGAAGATCAGGATGGTGACCAGCAGGGCGGGCACAGCCGATGCCAGGTATACCCACCAGGGGTTGCCCCCAAAGGGCGGCACGAACCAGCCCCGGAGGGGACTTGTCGGCTAAGAAGAAGTAATATAATAGTATAATCTTTGTGGAAATAGAAAAATGGCACACATTGAAGAGTCTTCATGCCTCTGAGCCAGTTCATATCACCGTGTTGCAAAAATCAACAGCGTCGTGACTAATATGATACTTTGGCACGGTTATGAGATTTACAAAGAAGTGTGGACCTCATTGTTCTCAAACTGTCCCACAGAGGCCAAGACATGCACTGCAGGAACTGCGATTGTCAATGAAACGTAACCACAGTTGCTTCAAGAAGTTCAAAAGTCTATTGCTGCAAAGGTGGAGAAAGCAAATTATCTTCCCACTAAATATACCTGACTCACAGTTCTGAGGAATCCTGTGTGGAGTTTGCATGTTCTCCCTGTGCCCGCATGGGTTTTCTCTGGGCAGTCTGCTTTCCGTCCATCCATCCATCATCCATCCATCCATCCATCCATCCATCCATCCATCCATCCATCCATCCATCCATCGTCTTAACCGCTTATCCTCACAAGGGTCGCATTAGTGCTGGAGCCTATCCCAGCTATTTTCGGGCAGGAGGCGGGGTACAGCCTGAAATCTTTGCCAGCCAATCGCAGGGCACATAAAAACAAACAACCATTCGCACTCACAATCACACACACCTAGGAGCAATTTAGAGTCTCCAATTAACATATGTTTTGGGGATGTGGGAGGAAACTGGAGTGCCCAGAGAAAACCCATGCAGGTATGCAACACGCAAACTCCACACAGGCGGGGCTGGGATTTCATCCACGGTCCTCAGAACTGTGAAGCCAATGCTCTACAGCTGCAGCACCATGCCACCGTGTTACATTATATTCCATGAAATTGTGTTACGTTACATTGTTGCATTATTTTTCATTATGTTACATTACAGTACGGTACAGTGTGACATCCAACAGCCATTTTTTGTATGCTATATTACATTAACTGGCAGTGTCTTCATTATGCTACAATACATTACAAGCACTATCGGTAATAGTAGTCCTACAGTATTTCACGGTTACGATATCATACATTAGAGAACCTTATAGTACGCACCTACTGTTACAAAACAGTATGGTATGTTCCATTAAAAATAATTTGCATCATAAATTACATCTTATTATGTTACGTTGCAGTATGCTACTGTACATTGCATAAATGTTAACTTAGGTCTCAGTAGGGTACCGGAGAGAATTCTCTGCTGTTCACTGACCTTGAATTCAGTTGGCACTATGAGTTTGGGGGTGTCCACACCAATCAGTGCATCCACACCGCAGAAGATGAGGATGGTCAGGATAATGGCAAAGTCACTGATGAGTTTCCTCACCTGGCGGTGAAGAAAACACACAGTGAAGACCCTGAAGTGTGCATTTGAGAGCTCATAGCACACTCACGGTGGTGGGGAAGAAGGGGCTGGTCTTGAACTTCTTCAGGCCCATGGAGCAGATGTATGTTCCGAAGAAGAGGATGCAGGACATTAGGGCGATGTCGGGCACGAAGTCGCAAGCCTTGCCCACCAGCTCACCGTTGTACTTCAAGCATTCGGTACGGGTGAGCGACGACCACGTGGCGTTCATGGGCTGGACACGGTTAAACATGTTTACATTTCCATTGCATTTTTCATATCTCATGGCCAGTGCATTTAAAATTTATCCACATTTATTGAACTTCATATGCAATGCTCTGTGCCCATCAAATGTACTATATTAACATCATTTTTAGGAGTCTGTAGACCTCTGATGTAGCCTGTTTACACCGTATTTAATGAGATGTGGACTTCTAACATAACATTAATGGTCTGTGCACCTCTGATATCCGTAACGAACATCATATTCAGGCGTAAAGGTGTACTGTATACTTGCCACTAAGACAACCTTGGCTGCAGTTCAATGTGGCTGTTAAAATACATCTTAACTGTACCAGATTTCCATTGTACTCAATGTTCTATGTACCTCTAATGGGTGGGCACTCGGACAGAAACGCTTACCAGATCTGTGTTGTTCCAGAACCAGATAGAGGTGCCCTCTAAAGGGTCCCCGGTGAATTCTGAGTTGTTTTCTGCGACAATAAAACAAAACAAGAAAACTTTCCTGTCGGTGTGCTCGTACAGACTCGGTTGTATAAGAGCCACAATGTGAAAACTCGCTCACCGAGGACTGTGGGCGCCATACATAGGCAGTCAAACTCTGTGACGCGCTCCATGCGAAAGTCAGAGTTGATGGGGTAGTGGTGGGCCAGCTTGATCATTTTTTTGAAGGCGTCATAGATGAAAATGAAGCTAATGAGGGCCGAGAAGCCTTCCTCGGTAAAGCGTGTAAAGTATTTGACCAGGTAGCTGGCGTCGGTGGCCACCAGCACCAGGCACAGGAATGCCGACCACAGGCCGATCCACAGGCGAAACTCCAGGTAGTTGAATTCGTTGTCCCTACGAGAATTAGAGTTGGGAGAATTCAAAAAAGTCACGCTGCCATGATATCATGTCATGTTATTGTAAGAAAAAGTTGGTAGTTTTACGAGAATAAAGTCGTTTAGCCACAATAAAGTTGAAATGCAATGGGAATAGTTGTATTTTACGAGAAGAAAATGTGTTGCATAACATGAATTAAGTACATTTCAGAAAAAATAATGGTCATTTATGAGAAAGGTCATTTTCTTAGAGAAAAAAGTTGTATTTGAAAAAGGATTTTGTCCTATCAATAATGTTATGCTGTATTATTACTGCAAAAAATAGTTCGGATTTTTTTGATTTTTATTCTTTTTTTAATTTCATTAATCCTAATTTTATTTTATAATTTCAATTGCAGTGTTATTGCTTTTATTTGAATGGAGCGTGTATAAAAGAAAAATCGGAGAAAATTTCTGGGAACTTTTTCGTCTTTCACTTTTTTTTCATGTCTTCCTC
Source organism: Syngnathoides biaculeatus (assembly GCF_019802595.1). Classification (NCBI taxonomy): domain Eukaryota; kingdom Metazoa; phylum Chordata; class Actinopteri; order Syngnathiformes; family Syngnathidae; genus Syngnathoides; species Syngnathoides biaculeatus. The sequence continues at coordinate 26,053,819 of NC_084643.1, read as the reverse complement.
TACATTTGAGGGTGTTGTGCCTTAACACTGACTTGCTGAAGTTGAAAAGGAGGCGTTCAAAGACGAGGACGGGCCCGGTGCTGCTGAGGATGGTGAGGGGCTGGCCGGCCAGCAGGCAGAAGACGCCACCCGCGATAGCCGTTCCCAGAAAGCTCTCAAGAACACCCTGAAAACAGCACCGCCATCACAAGTTCAAAGTGGGCACAAGTATAAATACTTCCTTACTGCACTTAAGTTAACTTTTCAGGTATTTGTACTTTACTTTGATAATATTTTTCTGACGACCTATTAATTTTATACAGGACATGTGAAAAGATATATCTGTACTTACTTATCCTTACTTTAAGAAAACATGGTCGTTACTATTTTCAACCTCCGTGGATAAATAAATCTTAGTAATAGTAAGTAAATAAAGAAGAATATCAAAAGAAAGCTACTTTTCAGTTCTTAACTAATTTGGCATTTTTGTTAGCCAGTTCACTTTAGAAAGGATAAGGAAAGTGGATATTGGGATTAATTTGAATATTGTGTTAATGGCATAGAAGCCTAGGCCAGCACTAGCTAACTTTTAGTCTTATCATTATGTACAATGTCAAAGTTCATATAAAAGGGAAACATTGTTGTGTGCAAGGAAGTTTGTTTTCATCGTGTCAAGTAACCAAAAGGTATTTATGTTATGTTTAGTAATTTTTTTTTTTTACTTTTTTAATCCTTCCATGAATCGTTGATGTTCCATCCAAAAAGGTTTAGAATTTCTCATAGATGCCACAAGACATCAGCAGAGCCCTATATGAAGCTCTCAACTCAATTTAACTCAACATAGTTCCTTGACACCAGGATGCTGACAAAATAATACTTTTGTACCTTATTATGCACAAGTACTATCAACATTCACCTGCAATGATGTTTACTAAAGTACATTTTATGAGGCAACTTCAGGTTTAGGGGACTTCGATGTTTTTCCATTGATGTTCCCTGAATGTTAGATTGTGGTTCCTCTTGAAATACAATAACCTATTTGCGAGGCTTCATTCCTCTCCTTTCAAGTACATGCCTCCATCTTTCTAATTGACCCCTCCGTACAGGGCACTTAACCACGCATCCTGAAGTGACGTCACGCCACGTGCACTGACGTAAGACAAACAGTAAAAATGGCAAATACAATACAATACATTCTGAACTGAGACAGACTCCATGCTTCTGATTTCATTCAAATCAACAATATATTATAGATTCTAAATACAATACATTCTTAACTGAGAGAGACGCCATGCTTCTGATTTCATTCAATCATTCACAGGTAGCAGTGTTATGCTAGCAGAGAACGTCTCATTCATTTATACGAGACGTGTATTAAAAATCAAATTTAGGACATATCGTCGTGAAAACACAGTCTGGTTAAGCTTCGGCCGCGAGCCAGCAAGAAATCAATACGTTTGTGCAGTCCGATCATCGCTAAATATCGCTCAACAAAGAATAAGTGTGTCAATCGTTCACACGCAGCAGTGTTATGCTAGCGAAGAACTTCAAATTCATTTATACGAGACATGTATTGAAAATCAAATATAGGGCATACCTTTGTGCAAACATATGTGTTCCGGTTGATATTAGATGGATTTAGTTGATGATGCGGTCTTCCACAAAGTTTGATCCATCAAAGGCATTTTTCGTACTGGGTCTTCGGTTTTGGAAAGGGTACGAATCGAACTCCACCAACTAGCCTTTCAGGATACCTGTCGTCACTATTACAAAGTCCGTGACTACACCTCTTAACCATATTTTTTGTTAAATAACCCAAATACGCGATAAAACGCTAACTAAACCTATACTGGACCATGCAATGTTGTCTGAGAAAATGGCGGGAGCAAAAACGCGCTTTGGTTTATGCAGATCTCTGGCCTCTGATTGGTCAGTGGCGCGGATTGCGCAATATCCACGGAGGGGTCAATTGTTCCCCCACCTGCTCCCTACTTTCACTGCAGATCACAATATCATCTGTGAAGATCATGGTCCAAGGGAAGAAGGAGGGGGCTCAGAGCTGATCCCTGATGCAGTCCCACCTTCACTTTAAATTCTTCTGTCACACCTACGGCACACGTCACCATTGTTCTGCTGCCCTCATACATGTTCTGTACTATTCTAACATATTTTTTCGCCACACCAGACTTCTGCACGCAGTACCACAGTTCCTCTCTTGATACTCTGTCATAGGCTTTCTCTAGATCCACAAAGACACAATATAGCTCCTTCTGACCTTCTCTGTACTTTTCAATTAGCATCATCAAGGCAAATAATCCACCTGTGGTACTCTTTCTAAACATGAAACTATCATGTCATAACCATCAAACCATCAACCATATAAAAATGTACTATAACATCACACAAATTTGCAATGTTGATCATTTACACAAATTAAGGACCAATATTTATCTAATAACATGTCAAAAACATGAAAAATTTGAATACAATATGTGCTGACAAGACAAGGGATGCTGATTATAAATATATTCAAGTGTCTGCATCACTGTACAGTAGATGTGTTTTGCTCATCCTAACAATTTGCTCTGATTAAGCAATCAGAGAACAGAAAAGTGATGATGTCAACGAGGCCCAGCGCTCTGGGGCAAATTTAAAATCTCAGTGGCTGATATAGTTGCAGTTACCCGGGCCAGCCCTCCTGATTATGAAGGCAGGTTCAGTAGAACCTGAAATCTGATTGGACAAAACACATCATCCACATTTTAAAAAAAAAAAATACAAAATGAAGAAAATAGATGTTGAAAGAAATAAATCCAACATCTTGGAACAGTAGTTTTTTTCACCAGTCTTACCTGCATGTTCTCCGTGGCGTCACCCAGAAGGCCGCCAAAGGTGATGGCGTTGGTGACGGTGCCCAGGTAGATGAAAAGGATGGCAGACAGGGCCTGTATGTGGAAGGCGTCGGTGATGTCGCTGATCAAGAAAGGCGCTTTTCTTTTGATGTCCAGTAAAAGGCCGCCGCAAAACCTGAGCCACGCAAAATAGATTCATGAGGAGTTTAGTAAACTGAATTTTACAGCCTGTTGTGATGTCGCACCTTCCCGTCTTCTCCAGCTCCTCGCCCACGGCGTGCCCGCCTTCTCCGTGACCGCTGTCGTGAGGCGTGTCGCCGTTCATCTGAGAATCGCCACCCGCATACATGTTTTTCCTGAAAGTCACACTTGGAGTCAAAGTTGGGAAATAGCTATCGCGCTAATTGTGCTGGCGAATTACCAGAAAGAAAACTGGTGTATGACAATAATGTTGTATTATTATATTTGTTATGTTAGTCACAATTTTCTACAAAAACATGTTGCAAAGATCAACAGAGGAAAAAGTCAGAACACAAGTCTCTTAATCTTTAATCATCCTAAATGTGTGCGTACTACAAGTTCCCGTCAATTTTCCAATTATTTTCCAATGGGGTTATGATTTTGGAGCTCTCTGTAAATTCCACCCAGCGATAATCCCTGGCATTTAAAAGGACCTTTTGTCGGAGGACGGCAGTGTTTTGGGAGGTTCTATCCGGATAGCAGGATCCCACTCGCCAGGAGGCAGCACGATCACTTCATCCAAGAACTCGTCGATGCCGGCCAGCAGGTCTTGCCGGTCCTTGGCTTTGTACGCAATGTCATGGAACACCTGAAGAAGAAAATATGCCATCAATTAGCGCAATCGTTAGCGCGTCTGCCTCACAGTTCTGTTTCTTTACTTTGTCGATTAATAGTAATCACTCTTCCTTGGTTTATTCATTATTTTTCCTGGAATTGTTTTTTCACTTGTTTTCTTGACATTTATTTTTTCTATCCCTTTTATGATTGCTATTTAGCAATAAAACAAATATCAACAAATTTATATTTCTGTTTATTTCATTTGGTATTGCTTTAGTTTGATTAGTTTTATTTTTTTATCTCTATTTTTACAATAAAACAATATCACTTTGTCACAAAAAATGGTGGTGCATTGGGGCAGTTATTCATTTTTTTAATCATACTGTATTTTTTCATTTAGTTAGCTTTATATTTTCATCCATTAATACATTTCCCATATTTATTTAATACATTTTTCTTTCTTTTTTTTCACTGATTGATTTTTGCAAAAATTCTTACCTCATCTGACATGAGTGTAGCGATGGCTCGTCCAATCTCATGATAGGACTTGGCTTTACCTTTGGGCCCGAGCAGGACAAACAAAAACCTGCAGGTGTAAACAATACAAGTGAATAAATCCTGTGTATGCATCGATTTTTTTTTTTCTTTGCCCTGTTCAGCTATTAGGTAAAGCAGAAAGGAAGACCTGAAATGAGTGAGTGACCCCACACTCAGCGAATATGTTCCAGGGGTCTCCTACAATTGTTGTGGGTGCTCCAAGGGCGGAGAAGACCCCATCGCACCCAATTGAGAGGCGTGATAGCGACCAGAAAGCCATCCGAGAGGGCCGTGGTGGATAGGACACATCCCACACAAGGGGACCCAGTGTGATGCACTGGCCAATTTAAGGTACAATGAAACCTACCCTGTGCTCATGTGTCACCTGCTACTGATAATAAAATGTTTGCTGGTGTGTCCGTGGTTAACAAAACAGGGAACTTTCCTGTATGTCTGTTAAGTGGAGACACACAACTACGCTGAGCGAGGCACTGAGGTAGTAAACAAGTCAAACAAGTTTATTATCTCGCAAGCTCTATTAGCCTGTGAATCAGTGAACACAATAAACAGTTTACTTTCCCTGAAGTGTCTTTGTCGCGTGGATCTATGCACGGTGCATGTAGCAATGCTGTGGAGTATTGGACTAAGCCAAACCTGTTGGCTGCACAACTGTAGTAGTTGCCCTTGTTCTAGAGTTAGGCGACCAATCAGAACCTTGCCTGCCTTCATCTTTGTGTGACACCCAATGGACCTTTCTGACCTGTCAATCTCTCGTATAATAATAGCCAATCAGATAGCCACATTGTCTTAACCCCTGGCTTGACACGCCCCTGCCACCATGTTGTCCCACAAGCAATATTGTTTCTCAGTAGCGTACGTAGTTCATGTTACGAAGAAAATGGTCCTCAGATGTGGTTGGGGAACGTGCAATTCTGATGATAGATATCCTGCTAGGTTACTAGGGGCCTGGTTGATTCATTTTCCAAATCTTAAAACACAGATGACGAAGTGTCTACAATGGATTAAGGCTTGCGGAACACCGTGCGTACAACTAAATGTGAACAATATCAACAAACACAAGGCTCTATGTTCGAAGGTAAGTGAGGGAGAAGTATCTTCTCTGAGTTTGATTTAATTATTATCAGTGCTTTATACATTGCAGAAGAACAACTTTCACTTTGTTAGTGTATCACTGACCTGCTGAATGAAATGTGTAATGTTTTATGCCGACGAGTCGGGTTAGTGATACGTAAATGCGCTGTCATACAAGAGAAATGTCGATTTGCCCATTTGTATCGCATCGGACTTTTAAGAACGACCACTGGGTTTGATACAAGCCAAGTCAAACTTTTTCATCTGGTGACTACATTACTGACTGAGTTAATCACTATTGTTTAAATGCATTTGTAGAAAATTGAGGGGGCGGAGCTTAAGATCGCCAGTCGGAAAAGTCCATTGCAGGGCACATAGAGACAAACAGTCGCACTCACAATCACATCTCGGGGGAATTTAGAGTGTCCAATTAATGTTGTATGTTTTTGGGATGTGTGAGGAAACCGGAGTGCCCGGAGAAAACCCACACAGGCACAGGAAGAACATGCAAACTCCACACAGAGAGGGCCGGGATTGAACCCGGATCCTCAGAACTGTGAGGCCAACACTTTACAGCTACTCCACCGTGCCGCCCACTAGAAAACTAAAGTACTATCCAAGATGCTATTAGGAGGCTACTTCGCAATAGAGCTGTCCAACTTTCCGCCAGCTCGCTGCGTGGGCCACACGTGAGTCACTACAACAGAGACTTGAGCCAAAATAACATAAAAATATCGCAGGCAAAATGCATGTTTTGGGTTGTAGGCAAAACTTGAAGGCTAACTGCATGATGTAGTTTTGATAGAAATGGCGAAGCTATGATTACTGAGTAACTGGTAATTCCAGCAAATGGGCATAGACGTTGCTGTTCCCTGGTGATATCAGCATGACAAATCAATCAAAAACATTTGAGGGTGAAAAAATGTTCTCTGCAATATTTCGGCAATTCAATACGAAATTGTTATCTTATCTTAAAATTATAGAATGTAGTTAGAAACAAAATGGGTACAGTATATGACTGGCTTTTATACATACATATTCATTAGGTTGTGTACCTAAGTGAACCTAAAGTTGAGTGGTATGTTTGCCCCGATCAGCAACACACCTTGTGGGAACAGGAACTTCGGTCAGGGCGCCGAGCATCACGGCCTGTTGCAGACGCACGAAGGCCACAAAGGGGGCATCCAGGAAGTCGACCTCGCCCACAAGCACATTGGAGGCCTCAGCATCTCTGGGCAACTTCTTCAAAAATTTGTTCCTCAACTACATACAAAATAAAACAAAAAGAAAACAGGACGGGTGTTCATAAAGGATTAGAGCAAGTCTCCTTTTCAGTTGAAGAGCTCAAATTGTGGCATGTCTTGATTTTTGTGTTGGGCTCGTTGGCATGTGTGCCAATTTGGGAGACCGGTTTGTGCCAAGATGGGTGTACTAACGAGATGAGGGTGTGTTTTTTGACATCCGACCGGAGCATGTAACAATGTGGTGACAGAAAGTTGGTCAGCACACATCTTTGCTTTGGGTCAGCCTAAGGTAGCCTGCTGGTCTAGGTCAATTATTTCAGTAATTTTGCTCGGTGACTAGGCACACGACCTAAAATAGGATATACAATAGAAAATAATTTCATGATATTGTACTCAAAATTGAACAGAAGAAAATCATTTTTAATCTAAATGTAAAGTAAAAAAAAACTAAATCTAAATATAGATAAATAATCTTAGTAGACCTTTTCCAAAATGCTAAGTAAGGTGTTTTTTTCTGTTGTTTTAACAGTAACAGCCTTCTATTGCGATTTACAAGAATACTGTGCAAATGTATTGCATAAAGATATTACTTTGCAATACACCTCATGAGATCATAAATAATGCTTTACAATGGCTTTTTTCCATCGAGTGTGAATTGCAATATATCAAAGCAGTAGCCTGTTAAATAATAAACAGATGCACCAACATGAATATGGCCATGAGAGAAATCTTTGCCCTCGTATGTGTTCTAGTTAATCCAGTTTTATTCACCCTAATGATAATTTATACCTTCATAAAAAAGTGATGTTGAAAAGTGACCAAGGTCCAGAAACACCTTGATGGTGCCAATGTAGTACTACAATGAACGCTATTCAAATCAAAACAATGTTATCAGTCCTGTGACGTCACTATACCTATAACATAATTAGCTTATCTTCAAAACTTGACTTTGTTTTGCCTCTGAAGGTCAAATACAATATATATTTATTTATCAAGATAACGGCAGAGGTACTCGATGAACTTACACCAGGGTCAAAAAAATCCAGATCAAGACCATAGAAACCAAGTGCACTCCGTTCATTAACATACTAACTGTTTGGATGGTAGGATTTGATCAGTTTGAAATGTACTACCACCCAACACCAGGCTATAATGTAAACTACTGTACTGTCATCTCCCACCCTTCTGGCCTTTGCGCCTTTTGTACTCAGTTTGCTATCTTACAATGTCAGCACAACAACTTCCAGTGCGTTGGTGTTTTATCAGTCGACTGCAAACTAACATTCAAAACTCACCTGCTCTTTCTCCGGCTTGTCAGAGATGTCGTTGAGGCTGCCGGAGGTCAGATTTCGGTGGGTGGTGGTAGGACTATCTGTTCATAACACACAGGGACTGTGAGGAGGCCACCCGACAGAAATTCCGCCAGGGAGGAGGAGGCGGGAGAGGCAAAACAGCCCCCCCCCCCCCCCCCCCTGCCAAGAAACACCACAGAAGAACCAAGAAACCACCACTGAGACTTCATGCAGATCTTACTTATGATCAAGGACTGTTGATCTGTGTTCTAGCAAGATGTGTTTTGATTTTCAGTAATATCCAACATGGGAGAGCCTGTGAAACTAAACATCAAAGGTAGGATTTTGAAACACATCCAATATCTTTAGACCTTCACAGTATATTGACCTTGCAAGATTCCTAATCTGTTATACTTTGTTGCAATCATCTGCCACGGGTTTTCCTTCATCTTTACGATAAATTACTAGTTAGATTAGCCTTGCTCGTAGCCAAAATAAACTTAATCCCTTTGAGAATGACGTTGCTGTGACATCCAATCCAGTCTGTTGTCTGCTGTTCAGTGGTGCGACGGATGAGTGACAGGATGCTGACTTTTTAGCTGCTGTGTCACCAGAGCATTGTGGGTAATAACGCCTTTGTCAGTGTGATGCAGCCTCGGGAGGGGGATTGTTGAGCTGCCAGGATGCACCACGGGAGGGTTATTCACATATTCTAACTCGTCAACTATCTACGCATGTTAAAATACAGTATGTCATATGTTTGCCTATATTATCATAATATATTAATATTAGATAATATAATATATTAATGTTTGGTAATATGCGCAACGTCATTGGACACGACATTAGGTATACTGAATAACATTTAACACAAAAGGTTTTGTCAAACTCTCTTGAGGCCAAACGGTCCGAAACAGGTCCATCACAATCCAGACTAAGTGATTAACAAACTAAAAAAAACAAGGAATTTACGAAAACTTAAACGGAAAAAATGCCAAAATTCAACTGTATTCAGCACATAATGACCAAACAACTAACAGCCCTGTCTAACTAGCTAGTAAACTCACAACAATGGGTAACAAACAAAAATAAATAAAGAACCACTTCACGAACCAATAACGAATAAGGACAAATATGCTAATAAACTAATAAGTACTTAACTATTAAATGCCCAAAATGTAATTGGATCAGTAACTAACCAACACAGACAACTAACTAACAAATGTAGAAGTAACTAATAAATGCTACTACTTAACAAACTAACTAATAAATGGTCACTGGTTTACTAGACTACAAATACAGTCAATCAACTAAATGACCAGTTAGTACAGTATATATACACTGTATACAGAATAATATACAGTATACATACATATATAACCATTTCGAAACTTATACAAGCACCCATGAACATAGTATGTAAGCCACTCATTACCAACAAATAGTGAGGAATAATCTAACAATCCAGCTTTCACGAAAACATGGCCTCCTGACAATATTAGTCGTGTTGAGTTTCAATAACGTGTCCAATGAGTGCAAATTAGTATTCAAACTCTAGTAAACTCAAAAGATATAACTTGTCGTGTGTATGCAGATGATGAAAACAACTACAGTCACGGCCTTCATTTAAACCGGAGCGCCGCACACACGACAGCTGGTGATCCGGTTTGTGTTTGTTGTGTTAGTGAGGTGGACTTACTGAGCCAATCCATGCTGGTGCTCCTTTGACTCTGCAAGTCCTCCATTGAGATGCCGCTCGACAGGCACGTCACAGAGGTCTCCAGAGGACTACGGGCTTCGTTTAGTATGTGTGTTTATTTTAGTAGCGGGTTAGCGGTCCCAATAAAGATGAGGAACAGGAGAAGAAAGAGAAAAGGAAGAGAAAGGCCACACACCCAGAACATGAAATTAAGCCCACCCAGCCAATAGCAGGTAGCAAGTTAGCCAAATCAACTCAATTAGATCTAACGGTGGAAACCTCCCAAAGTCACAGTTCACATTAGAATTGAGGCTTTTGGTTGTTTGTTTTGTCTTTGTAATAATAACAACAATAGAATAGCTAACTAATCAATCAACAAACAACCACAAGGAGTGAAGAACAAATAAATTCACTTTAAACTGAGAGGTTCCACTGTACTTCATTATTTCAGCACACACATCCAAGTCTTTGGAAAAAAAATACTTTTATTCTAGAATAAGGTCAACATTGCGATGTTGTCATAATGGCGGCTGCATAAGAGGCCAGAACCATTCCTTGGACGTGGAGTCATAAATGATTGTGGTGAAATGTGCATGTAGCAGCTCATAAATAACTTTCCAAAGACTTGATGGTTGCCCACAGGTTCAACAAAACACTAATTCAGAGTGGCAAAGTTTGTTGTTTACAGGTACTGTCACTTTTCACCTGCTTAAGAGCCAAAGGAATTCACAATATTACAAGAATAAGATGTTGATTGACTGGAAAAAAAAATCAGATTTTTGAATGGGAGTGCACTAGGAATCATTTGGAAAAAATAATTTTTACGCAGATTAACTGTGATACTACAAGAAAAAAATATACAGATTCACGCGATAAAGCAGGAATATTACAAGATAAATGGATGAATTTGTTAGAATACATTCATAACATTAAGAGGAAAATGTTGGAGTTTTACAAGAATAAAATTATAATTAACCACGAATAAAGTTGTATTACTGAGAGGAGAAAGGATAAAGTAGTAATGTCAAAAATATGTTCAAAAAAATAATGGAAAAAATATAATTTTACCAGATCAAAGTTGTAATATCACCCAAAAAAGTATACCGATAATTGCTCTGCAATGCATTTATAATACTATGTCATGAGGAAAAATTAGTAATTTTAAAACAATGAAGTCATAACTACAGTATCAGCAAATAAAGGTGTAATATTACAAGAAAAACATCTATAATTCATGAAGATAAAGTATTTATTTAAGGAAAAAAGGAAAAATTTCTAAAAAGGCAGAATTTTATGGAAATAAAAAAATGTTATGATTGTGTCAAAAAACACTGACGATTACAATAATCAAGTTGTAATATTATGAGCATGACATCATAATTTTAGAAGAATAAAGCTGTAATAGTAAAGGGGAAAAGTTTTATTTTTTTCATTAAAATAAACAGATAATATTATGAGAAAAGAGCATAATTTTACTGGAATAATGCTATTGATTAAAAAAGAATTTTACAGGCCTGAAGGTAGCAATATTTCTAGAATGAAGTTAGAACTTCATTCAAAAAAATCTAGCATATAAGGACTTCATATTATTTTGACAAATAAAAAATTGAAGGGAAAACATTTATACGTGTACACATTTACGAGAAAAAAAATCATTATAAAAATGCTCCCATATGAGATATGAATTTAATATATTTATTATTAAAGTACTGTAGTTGTAGTTTGCAATACATCTGGCTCAGAGCTTTATATTTGGTGTATTTTGTGTGGCTAAGGTAACCAAAAGATTTGGAACAACTGTTGGTAGGATGCACGGTCACACTGCAAACCACAAAGCCAACATTTAAATATTTGAGGAGATGCGAGTATAAAATGGAGGTTGAAAAGTGACAGCTCTATTGTAACATTCTATTGTTTTATGCAAATTAACATAACAAAAGCTACTCAGTATAAACTGTTAGAAACAGACACACAGTGACGCCACAACTTAGGAGTTTTTTTTGTGATATGAGCCTTAACTCAGCCAATTTTTTTTCATCCTGAGTTGTTTGCAAATATTGTACCTATAAGCACTGTTTATTGCCACTCCAAGTTCACGCTTATTGTAAAAGCATAACTTAACACAAAGAGGATTGTGTATTCTTGTGTTGCTTTGTCTTAGCAAAATCTATTTGGTTGAATGCAACCCAACAATGCAAAATACCTTAGAGGGGACTAAGAAAACTAACATTGATGTTGCAGTAAATATAAAATTTCAACTAATTCCACTTCAACACAAAGGGTCGCAAAAACTCGAATGAGCCCTCCTTATAATTAATTGCTTTAAAATAAAAAAAAAGGAAGCGAACAAGTGAAAGGTCCAGTAAAAATAAAGGGGGATCAGGTTTAAAAAAAATGTCAACAAAGGGAAAAAGCTTTTCTCGTTTTTACTCTGTGAAAAAAAACTAATAATTCTGCAGCTTCTGAGCAGTCTTCATATATTATACTGCTCCCTGGTAGAAAAGCCATGCACGCAATAAGCAGTGACCCAACGCCATGGAAATAAAGTATGAAATCATGACTTTTTCATTCTTTGAATTCTATCCATCCATCCATTTTCTTAGCCGCTTATCCTCATAAGGGTCGCAGGAGTGCTGGAGCCAACCCAGCTCTCAACAGGCAGGAAGTGGGGTACACCCTGAACTGGTTGCAACCCAATCGCAGGGCACATGGAGACAGACAACAGTCGCACTCACAATCACACGTAGGGGCAATTTAGAGAGTCGGAGGTTTTTGAGATGTGGGAGGAAACCGGAGTGCACGGAGAATACCCACGCAGGCACGGGGAAAACATGCAAACTCCACACAGGGCGGCCGGGATTTAACCCAGGTCCAAATACTTTTTTTTTCATTTTTTTAAGGGGGGTGGGGGAGTTGGGGGAGGGGTAAAATGGAACAGATTAATGGCATTTCAACTCATTTCAATAGTGAAAGATGATTTGAGTGTTTTTTGATTACAGAACCTGGTCACAGAAGAATTTGTTTTGTCATTTGTATTTAAGTCGTAAGTCAGGGTGTCACTGTATAAGATGAACTAAACTGTTATACCTGTTCATCTTTGGAATAAAAAAAAATGTTAGTTAGTTTTTAATTGAATATAAAAAGCTTTTTTAAAAAAAATTTAACTACTAGCACTAAACAGAGCTTTTGGAGCTTTGTTAGTCATTGCACACAATCTGAATATATTGTATAACAGGTGATCCTGAGTGGCTTTTAAACAATGTCTAGAGGACCCCGGAGGAGACTGCAGCAGACTGGCAAGATTGAGTATTACCGTTCTCCTGGTTGGAAAAGAGCCTACTTGCGCTGGAGACCGTCTTGCCGATGTCGGCCAGTGAACGCAGATTGGACTTCTTGGTCTGGTGGCGATGTTTGCGCAGCAGCGTGTACGTGACCTTGTCCTTCAGTTCGGCCTTCAGCTGACCGCTCTCGATCTGGTTGTCTGTTATCAGCTCTGAAATAGGAGTGTCAATTTATAATTACAAAAAAAGTGGAAAAAAAGTAATTTTCTCAGAAAAAACACATTGTTTTAATGGGAGCAATACCCTAAAAATAGATTTCTTAGTTTATATTTTATAGTAAAAAAAAAGTCATAATTCAACTACATTGAAGGAGCAGTATTAAAAAAAACATTTTGACTGAGGATGAAGTTTGATTTAAAGAGAATAAATATACTATAATAGGAATACTCCCCCCCACCGTAAAGCATTATTTTTTCAAGGAATTAAGTCATAGAATTTTAAAGAAAATAAAAGCTATCATGAGACAAAAGTTGCATTTTTATGAGCAAAAAGTTGTAATATACACATATGAGGGTATGTCAGAATATTATCAGGATAAAATTGTAAGATTACAATAGAAACTCATTGTAATTATAAAGGGACTAACGTAGTAATATTACAGGGGGAGAGAAAAAATCCTAATACTGTATTATCGAGCTAAAGTTGTAATATGAAGGGGAAAACAAATATTAAAGTTAATAAACTTGTGATAAGGAAATAAAGTTGTATTTTTATGAGGAAAAAAGGTCAAATACTGTCAGAAACAAATCATAATAACAGAATTTAGACAGTTAGCAGTACTGTAATACAGTATTAGCTCACTGCCATTTACTGTATCACAGCAAAAACATAAACAGCACACACTAAAACCACACCAAATATGAACATATAACAACGTAAAGTGTTAATTGCTATTAGTGTGCGGCTCTTGTATATCAAGGTTTGTGGCATGACAGATCAATCCAGAGATGGATCCTATTTTTAAACAACAATGCTGACAGATAAGAGATGGCCCTCGGGGGAAGTGTGGGGAGGCGTGGGGTGGGCAGGGGGGTTTGCAGGCTACTGCGGTTAATGGCCTCAAAGCAAGAGGCCCACGGAGTGCGCTCAATTACTTCACATTAATCACTGCTCGTGGTAACGCTTCCTCCTCTCTTGCTCCCTCGTGCAAGTTTAGGTGGTGGCGTGACAGGACGTCATCTTCTCTTCAAACTGAAAGTTATTGCCTGGCCTTACGATTTGAGGGAGACCTTCGCTGGCCTCATCAAAAAAAAAAAAAAAAAAAAAAAAACAATGACACACGGAAATGTTTGTGGCGTCACCTTATTTACAGTTCCATTACATGAAGTTACAAAAGTCCATTACAAAAGGAAATGTTATGTTTTGTTGTCACGTTACATTGCATTATTGGAACTCTGCAAAGAAGGCAGGCAAGACCCAATTTTGGTCATTCAGTGTACCGGTGTGCCCCCAGCGCGTTTAAAATGTGACTTCAGCATTTCTGTGGGTGGCTCCGCATCCGCCTGTCTGACCAATCAAAGCGAGATCTTTCATCTGCCAGGCAGATGTCAAAGGACAGACCCTCGTGGCACCGGTACGTCCATCTTGGTGCACACCGGTCTGGCAAATTGGCAAGCACATCAGCGAGTCTTGCACTTGGACGAAAATGCTCCAGCGCAGTGCACGAAAACGGAAGTTTTTTTGTCATCAAATTTAACTGCCTTACATTTAGAAATGCTACGAGAGGTGAGTTATGTAACATTAGTTGCATTTACTATTATGTATATTTACACTCCGTTGCACTTGGTTATGTACCATTTAATTACATTCCACTTAATTACATGACATCTATTTAACATACATTTATTTATGTTTAATTACTTGATGTTAGGCACATTATATTTACAGTAGTTATGTGAAATTACATTACATGACTATACTTTTATTGTGTCCACCATATTAAATTTCATTATGTTAAGTCGTTTTATGTTTCATTACATTACGCTTAGTTACATTACAGCAGTAGTTTCCAAACTGGAGGGTTCGGTGTCATGACGTTGCAGCCCCCCATCACCCACCCACTTGACAATTTTTCAATTCCCACCCCAGTTTCAAATTTGACCCCCCCAACCCATCGGGGAAGATTTAAAGCCTCATCAGCTACTCACCAACCACCTGAGGCAGAGTGGATGCCTCCATGTCCAACATGATGGTGCCTTTCTCGATGCAGGTACGCAGCTCAAAAAGGCTATGCAGGGACAAGGTGGCCACGTGGGGTTTGCTCCAGCGCTCACCTCCTTTTTCTACCTTCTCCTCAAACTTGATCCACCTGCAGACATCGTCAGTCACAATCCGAAATGTTTGTTATCTTTACCGTTGTTGATATGTGTAAGTTGTCAGAAATAGGTACGACATTCATGTTGACGGCCACTTCAACATGATTGCCTCCTGCATCGCAGGAAGGGGAGGCTACACAGATGTAACGAGATCATCATCCCAAATATGCATAACATTTGCACAAAATGAAAAAATAAGTTTGCTGGGGTTAGGTTTAGGACTAGGGTTGGGGATGGAAACAGTTTGGGATGGGTTTAATTTAGGATTATGGAGTGTTAAGGCTGCCACACACCGAGCAACGCCACTGAACTCGAGTGAACTTTGGCGCAGTGGGCGTGGTTTGGAAAATGTTTCCATGAGTAGCCAATCGGTCGGCGTCTAGTTTTGCCGTGATTCAAAATTTAATCTCCATTTCACTGTGTCTTAACTTCACAGTTTACTTTCAATGCATATGCATAGACGTTTTCTCTCACAGTGAAAATGCACTTCCAGGATTGCAAGCCATAGAAATACGACATAAAGCATCAACTGTTGTTTTACATCTATATTAAACTACTGTATATTCATAATGTATAATTTCCCTGAGGATGAAAAAGGGACGTTTGTGACCAGAATGTACTTCCTTAACTATTAATCTACCTTTTTAAGATTTAAGACATCTTCTTCTTCTTTTCCTTTCGGCTTGTCCCGTTAGGGGTCGCCACAGCGTGTCATCTTTTGCCATCTTAGCCTATCTCCTGCATCTTCCTCTCTAACCCCAACTGCCCTCATGTCTTCCCTCACCACATCCATAAACCTTCTCTTCGGTCTTCCTCTCGCTCTTTTGCCTGGGAGCGCCATCCTCAGCATCCTTCTACCAATATACTCACTCTCTCGCCTCTGAACATGTCCAAACCATCGAAGTCTGCTCTCTCGAATCTTGTCTCCAAAACATCCAGCTTTGGCCGTCCCTCGAATGAGCTCATTTCTAATCCTATCCAACCTGGTCACTCCGAGCGAGAACCTCAACATCTTCATTTCTGCCACCTCCAGTTCAGCTTCCTGTTGTTTCTTCAGTGCCACCGTCTCTAATCCGTTACATCATGGCCGGCCTCACCACTGTTTTGTAAACTTTGCCCTTCATCCTAGCAGACACTCTCTGTCACAATAACACACCAGACACCTTTCGCCAGCTGTTCCAACCTGCTTGGACCCGTTTCTTCACTTCCTGCACCACACTCTCCATTGCTCTGTATTGTTGACCCCAAGTATTTGAAGTCGTCGACCCTCGCTATCTCTTCTCCCTGTAGCCTCACTCTTCCCCCTCCACTTTTCTCATTCACGCACATATATTCTGTTTTACTTCGGCTAATCTTCATTCCTCTCCTTTCCAGTGCATGTCTCCATCTTTCCAATTGTTCCTCTGCATGCTCCCTGCTTTCACTGGATATGACAATATCATCTGCGAACATCATGGTCCAAGGGGATTCCAGTCTAACCTCATCTGTCAGCCTATCCATTACCACTGCAAATAGGAAGGGGCTCAGAGCTGATCCCTGATGCAGTCCCACCTCCACCTTAAATTCCTCTGTCACACCTAAGGCACACCTCACCATTGTTCTGCTACCATCATACATGTCCTGTACTATTTTAACATACTTCTCTGCCACACCAGAACTACGCATGCAGTACACAGTTCCTCTCTTGGTACTCTGTCATAGGCTTTCTCTAGATCCACAAAGACACAATGTAGCTCCTTCTGACCTTCTCTGTACTTTTCCACGAGCATCCTCAAGGCAAATAATGCATCTGTGGTACTCTTTCTAGGCATGAAACCATACTGTTGCTCGCAGATACTTACTTCTGTCCTGAGTCTAGCCTCCACTACTCTTTCCCATAACTTCATTGTGTGGCTCATCAACTTTATTCCTCTATAGTTCCCACAGCTCTGAACATCCCCTTGTTCTTAAAAATGGGAACTAGAACACTTTTCCTCCATTCTTCAGGCATCTTTTCGCCCGCTAGTATTCTGTTGAATAAGTTGGTCAAAATCTCCACAGCCATCCCTCCAAATTGCTTCCATACCTCTACCGGTATGTCATCAGGACCAACTGCCTTTCCATTTTTCATCCTTTGTAGTGCCTTTCTGACTTCCCCCTTAGTAATCATTTCCACTTCCTGGTCCTTCACTCTTGCCTCTTCAACTCTTCCTTCTCTCTCATTTTCTTCATTCATCAACTTCTCAAAGTATTCATTCCATCTATTTAGTACACTACCGGCACCAGTCAACACATTTCCATCTCTATCCTTAATCACCCTTACCTGCTGCACATCCTTCCCATCTCTATCCCTCTGTCTGGCCAACCTGTAGAGATCCTTTTCTCCTTCTTTCGTGTCCAACCTGGTGTACATGTCTTCATATGCCTCTTGTTTAGCCTTTGCCACCTCTACCTTTGCCCTACGTCGCATCTCGATGTACTCCTTTCGCCTCTCCTCAGTCCTCTCAGTATCCCACTTCTTCTTCGCTAATCTCTTTCCTTGTATGACTCCCTGTATTTTGGGGTTCCACCACCAAGTCTCCTTCTCCCCTTTCCTACCAGATGACACACCAAGTACTCTCCTGCCTGTCTCTCTGATCACCTTGGCTGTCGTCGTCCAGTCTTCCGGGAGCTTCGGTTGTCCATCGAGAGCCTGTCTCACCTCTTTCCGGAAGGCCGCACGACATTCTTCTTCCTTTCTCAGCTTCCACCACATGGTTCTCTGCTCTACCTTTGTCTTCTTAATCTTCCTACCCACCACCAGAATCATCCTACATACTACCATCCTATGCTGTCGAGCTACACTCTCCCCTACCACTACTTTACAGTCAGTAACCTCCTTCAGATTACATCGTCTGCACAAAATATAATCTACCTGCGTGGTTCTACCTCCGCTCTTGTAGGTCACTATATGTTCCTCCCTCTTCTGGAAATAAGTGTTCACTACAGCCATCTCCATCCTTTTTGCAAAGTCCACCACCATCTGCCTTCAAAGTTCCTTTCATGGATGCCGTACTTACCCATCACTTCTTCATCGCCCCTGTTTCCTTTACCAATATGTCCATTACAATCTGCACCAATCACAACTCTCTCGCTGTCTGGGATGCTCAGAACTACTTCATCTAGTTCCTTCCAGAATTTCTCTTTCAACTCTAGGTCACATCCTACCTGTGGTGCATAGCCGCTAACCACATTATACATAACACCCTCAATTTCAAATTTTAGTCTCATCACTCGATCTGATACTCTTTTCACCTCCAAGACATTCTTAGCCAGCTCTTCCTTTAAAATAACCCCTACTCCATTTCTCTTCCCATCTACTCCGTGGTAGAATAATTTAAACCCTGCTCCCAAACTTCTAGCCTTACTACCTTTCCACCTGCTCTCTTGGATGCACAGAATATCAACCTTTCTCCTAATCATCATGTCAACCAACTCCTGTGCTTTTCCTGTCATAGTCCCAACATTCAAAGTCCCTACACTCAGTTGTAGGCTCTGTGCATTCCTCTTTTTCTTCTGACGCTGGATCCGGTTTCCTCCTCTTCTTTGTCTTCGACCCACAGTAGCTGAATTTCCACCGACGCCCTGCAGGTTAGCAGTGCCGGGGGCGGGCGTTGTTAACCCGGGCCACGACCGATCCGGTATGGGATTCTTTAGATGAACGCTCATATTTGTTTGGCACAGTTTTTACGCCGGATGCCCTTCCTGACGCAACCCTCTGCATTTATCCGGGTTTGGGACCGGCCTACAGATTGCACTGGTTTGTGCCCCCATAGGGCTGCATTTGTTTAAGATTTAAGACATACTGTACGATAAAGCACAATAAATTAATATATAGAGCCTCCAATGGCAATACAGGCTCGGTGTTCGGGGCATCCATAAGTACAGTCGTTTGCGACTCTTATTTTTATGTGATGGTCGAGTCCAATCAGGTTTAACCATCTTGCCCAGTATTTGGCAGGCTTTAGGGTTTATGGGATTTATATTAACACTGCCACACTTAATAAGTGACATACTTCCTTTATCGGCTGGAAGCAAGAGGGCGTGTTCAACCGATAATATTGGAGCAAGGTGTGTTGTGCCAGGAAAATGCGTAGGAATCCTAATATGTGATATGGTACATTCCCTTTTCAGTTTGTGTTACTTGTATATTTGTTTGGTGTTTTGTTCATTTGTTTTCTGTAAAGTGTTTTGTTTTTTGTTCCTTATTTTTTCTGAAATATAAATTTGTTTCATTAAATTGTTTTAAATTTTAAATCCTCTTACTCTATATTGCACTGCATTGTACTGTATTATGTTACACTGTATAAAGATGTATTACATTATATGTTACTGTACATGAAGTTATGTCGCGGTACATTATATGACTGTTACATTGCATTCTGTTATGTTACATTCAAATGCATAAACTATTACATTACTCAAGTTATGCTTAGTTGTATTAGGCTTAGTTACATTAGATTTATGGTTTAGAGTGACAAATAACTGACTAAATAACATTATTAAAGCAAACATCTCTTCCCTCCTTTTTTAGAGAATTTACTGAGTGTCTTTAATCTTTTTTTAATGAGTTTGAATGTATTTAAAGTTTTTAGGAAAGGGAAAACTTCTCAAAATGTTTTTTTTAAAATATAGACTATGTATCCTAGATTTTCAGGTGCTTCAGCAATGTACCCACGTAATATATTTTTCTATTCAATACAGTTAAGTAGTAATTATTTCATTTGTAATGCAAAACAAAACAACAGCAAATGGTTTCCATGAAGCACCAAGATTTGTTCCTAGGGAATTGAACAGTAACTGTGTTGTATTAGCACCACATTGGCTGTGAGTTACAAGTTGGATGCCATCAAGCAGCAGCCAAGATTCCACACATCTTTTAAGCATCCATAGAAGAGTGCACTTGATCCCACTGCATGTATTTACGTAAGAACAAAACTGACAGTTCCCCCTATCCAGTGAAATATTGTTCAACTAGAAGGAAAACAAATAAAAATGTTAACAAAACTTGGTAATTTTGTTTTTTAATGTGGCATGGGTTTTGGTCAAACTTCTTGTTGAACTGATGAAAATAATGTAACTTTTAACGTTGCCTATACAGTCTATTTTCAACTTTTTTTAAAAAATGATGGCCAACGTTTGACTCTGGAATAGATCATTTCAATGACACTAATTCTAACTAATCACTTCTAATCAAGGTTAAGTTAAGTGAAGCAACTAATAGTTTTTACTATTGACAACATGATAAACTGTCATTAAAGTTGTGCGGTTCGTTAATTTTTTACACTTTTAGGGTGAATTGTACAATACACTATTGAAATTATGTTTAAAAAATTACAATCACCATTCACCAGGAGTTATCATAGTTACAAGTTGTGTTTTTATAGTCTACATTTTAATCGTTTAATGCTTTTTGGTTGAACTTAATAAATATCTGCTATTCTGGAATTGTATGGGTAAAAAACATTTATGGCCACAGTTTGACCCTGAAACCTAAATTAGGTTCAAAGGTTCCACTGCGCTTTGTATACAATGGGACTTGACCTCTCATGCTCATTTTCACCTGGGACCACGCCGTAAGTCCCCCACAAACCCCGTACCCACCCTTACCTGGCCGTCTCTTTCCACTCCATCTCCTGGCCATCCACTGACAAAAGCTCGTCCAGCTCGGTGAAGAGCTGCGGCGGCGGTGGGCCGTCATCATCCTCGCCAAGGATGAAGCGAATTCTCTCGGCAGCCGGTGAGACTGCAGAGACGGGGAAGATACTCCGTGTCAAAGGGCGGCAGGGGGTTTCTAATTCGACCTTGCGGGGAGGCGACGGAGGAGGTGGCAGCAGAGGTATGATCACCATGGCCACCTCCTCACTTTTCCCCTCCGTCTCCTCCTCTTTCTCCTCCGGGTTGTTGTTGTTGTTGGACATCTTTTATTAATAAAAGCCCCCCTGCTTATCCTGGTGTGTGATTCTTCAGGTGCAAGTCACAAGCAGCGCCCTCATGAGAGACCCTGGAAGTGACAGAGCCTCTCAGCTGCTTTGTGAAACAGGTAGGAAGAGGAGGGGGGACTTTTTGTGGCCAGCGTACCCCACTCCCCCTCCACCACTTCGGCGCTCACCATTGGCTTGGCCAGCTGCCCCGGGAGCCCCTCAATGACAATTAGGAAAGGCTTCGCAAACTGGCCCATTCTTCAGGCCCAGCTTTGGCTTTCTCTCCTCCTCCCCGTTAGTTCTCGTTTGAATATTTAGCAAAGAGACAAGGGGAAAACTCAAAGGGGTCGTATGTAAATAATGGTTTTCATGAACTTAATGGCGGTCAGTAAACACTCACGAGATCTGAGATGAAGTCCGTCGCATAAGTCAAGTAGCAGGCAAAATATTCTTTTCAATTTAAGACCACTACTCTCATTATTATGATGAGGATGAAGATTATTATTACTATGATTAAAAATAATAACACATAAAACAAGATAATATTTTTTAGCATTATTATTATCGACCCATTCTCTTAACCACTTATCCTAAGATCGCGGTTGGGCTGGCACCTATCCAGGATGACTTTGGGTGAGAACTGAGGTAATCCCTGAACTGGTCACTAGCCAATTGCAGGAGACACATAGATCCACATTCACTACTGACAATTTAGAGTTCAATGAATCTACTTAGCATGTTTTTGGAAGCGTAACTGGATAAAACTTATGCAGGCATATGGAGAACATGCAAACATAGGAAGGCCGGGACCCAGACTTGAAACCACAACGTCTGAACCATGAGACAGTTGTGCAAATCATTCGGCAAACCTGCCACAATTATTATTATTATTATTTTTAGTTTTTAGTAGTAGTCGTAGTAGTAGTAGTAGTAGTAGTAGTAGTAAGGTTAGCCCATTGTTTAGAAATTGTTTATTGTCTGGTGGAACAGTGGTAACTGATGAGAGCATCTGCCTCACAGTTCTGAGGACCTGGGTTCATCCTGGCCCCGCCTGTGTGGAGTTTGCAAGTTCTCCCTGTGCCTGCGTGGCTTTTCTCCGGGCACTCCGGTTTCCTCCCACGTCCCAAAAACATGCATTAATTGGAGACTCTAAATTACCTCTTGGTGTGATTGTGAGTGTGAATGGTTGTTTGTTTCTAGGTGCCCTGTGAATGGTTGGGAACTGTATCAGGATGTACCCCGCTTCCTGCCCGAAGATAGCTGAGATACGCTCCAGTACTCCAGTGACCCTTGTGAAGATAATCAGCTCAAAAAATGAATGGATGGATAGTAGAAGTGTATTTCATGACAGTGATTTTTACAAGGGTTCAAATCTTGGCCCCATCTGTGTTGAGTTGGAAACGTTCTACCTGTGCCTGCCTGGTTTTCTCTAGGCACTCCGGGTTCCTCCCAAATCCCTAAAACATGGATTCATTGGAGACTTTAAATCTGATTCTGATTCCTACAGATATTATAATCACTTGTATAATTGTACTTTTTTAATGTGAACTTATTTTTATCATTTTACATATCCATCCATCCATCCATCCATCCATTTTCAACACCGCATATCGTGGCTAAAGTCACGGGGTTCTGGAGCCTATCCCAGCTGACTTTAGCCGAAAGGCAGACGACACCCTGAACTTACAGACACGGAAAACCATTTGCACTCACATTCCCACCATCACTGAGTGGGAACTGGACCCACGCTGCCCACACCAACGTCAGGCAAGTGTACAACTATACCATCAATGACCTCATTTTATCCCTCCATCTGTTATATGAGCCGCGTATCCTCAGAAGAGTCACAGGAGTGCAGCAACCTATCCCAGCTATCTACGGGCAGGAGGCAGGGTACACCCTGAACTGGTCGTCAGCCAGTCGCAGGCCACAGAGAAACAAACAACCATCTGCACTCACAATCAGACCTAAGAGCAATTTAGAGTCTCCAATGAATGCATGTCTTTGCGATGTGGCAGTAAACCGGAGTACCCAGTTCAAACCCAGTCCTCAGAACTGTGACGTAGACGTTGTAACCTGTCCACCACTGTGGCGCCTCATTTTATTTATATGGAAATTAAATTTATACTGCCAAATTTCTTTCTCTCTGCCTAAGGAAGAACCCTATTGATGTTTAACCATACTGGCCATAAGTTGTAGCTGAGGTAAAAGACGAAGTTGGTTGTTTCTCAGCAACAAGTCTACTTGCGCTGTCTCCTGATCAGTCGTCACACTTTGTGGGATTGCCGCTCTGTCCCCAAGGGAGAACCCCATTTATTTTTAATCCCATCAGAATTGGGTCTAATGGGACATTTTCATAAAGGCAGCTTGGAAGTAAGATGTACTTTAAAAGTCTGACTTGAGCCAGTAGGGTTCTCTTTTGAAAATGGAGTCCAAAATTGAGTCAAAATGTAATCACCAAAATTGAAAGCTCAGTATAGCTTTACAAATCAAGAATGGTGCTGCATGACAGTCAGAAGGCGCATCCAATAGAAGAGGGATTGGGTGAAGTGATTTCGGAGTTCTTATAACAATAAACCGAATAGCAGGAAAAAGCTCCCTGTGACAGCCTGGTTGGCAGCGACACAAGCAAATATAGGCAAGCTGTAGGCGTGACCTTGCGTGCTGCCCTGCGACAAAGACCCAGAAAATCAAGTGCAGTTTGCAGATCACGTTAAACTTGAAAAAAAAATTGACATTGCTCTTCAGCATTCTCTCAGTTATGAGCGCACACTCACAGCTGACAACGAGGCACTCTAAAGCAGCCACATCAGCTCGAAGGCCAGGTCCACACATAGGCAGTCAAGTGAGAGTTTTAGAAAAAAGTATGGTGCTTGGAATTCTGTCTCTCTCTATGTGACATGCACCCATTCACAGCTGACAACAAGGCACTCTGAAGCAGCCACCTTAACAGATTATCTGAAGTAAAGATCCATTTTCAAAGTGTTCGTTAGCTAGCCAACTGTCCGGCACAATTGTGCTAGATAACCTAAGCTAATGCAAACGAAGGTTCTAATACAGTATAGTGGTTGAGGAACAACTCTTGCTGGACTCCAAAGTGCCATTTTAGCTGCATACTGACCACCTTTCATTGAAATTGTAAAACTTGAACCTTAATTCTTATTTGACTGGGAAAGAATGTCGTACAGAAATGTAATGTAATCTAATGTGTAATGTAAATGTAATGTAAAGTGGCCAGATCATATCTTCTCATAAAAAAAAAAAAAACCCTGCTGACTTTACTACTGCACTCTGACATGGCCATTGCTCCTCTCTCCTTCGGATTGTGTGCGGTCTGGCGCTGATTTGGGGCTTATTGTAGTGTGTCATCTCCACTTACTTTGAATGGGCTCACCTTCAATGTCCTGTTCTGGTCTCGCTGCGTGATGGTCGGTTTGTGGGGGGAGTGAATTATCTGGGGTGGGGGAGGAGCTACCCCCCTTTTCTCTGTGGTCATATAGTGGGTCGGACTGGGCTAGACCCACAGGTGTCTGGCCTTTTACTTCACACACTCTGCATGTTTTTATTACTCACACTGTACATACTTCACACATTTGTCACGTTCATATCACATTCAGGGCCTCGTGGGGACTGGCACAAGGCTAGATGGGACGGGCTCCGGGGCAGGTACTGTCACATCTGTCATGGTTTCTGTTCTGGTCCCACCCCTTCTCTGGCCTGCCGGTCCCCCAGATTTAATGCATCATACACCCTTTGGAGGGCGTGAGAGTGGGGTGGGTCAGGCTGGGGAGGATACTCGGCCAGGCGTTCTGACTCTGCAGCCTGTTCTTTGCCCTGCCATGCCTATCCAATGTTTGGTTGGGGGAAGGTGTTGGTCTGGTGCCCGATCCTTCCCATTTGCTATTGGTCAGGGTGCTTTGGTTGGCCTGTGGACCGCCTTGGGCCATGGGGAGTCGGTGGCGTACCCCTTGTTGGGTCCCCTACTGGATGGGCTTCCCTTCACCTTATGGGTGATGGGGGCCAACCTTCCTCAATATGCCGGCTCAGCAACTCTGTACATCAGTTGGCTAACATGGAAGTGATATGGTATTCATTCACTAATAACTTTGAAAGACACGCTACAGGCCTTAATTGCTTGTGCTGGGACCACTAATAACAACACAGGTTATCCTACTAATAGATAAACTCACAGGTTCTTATAGGAATAGAATCCTTCTGCAAACATTCATCAGTACCACTGCCCTGCTCATTTCCCACATTCTGTCAAGTCCTTCCTTATTCTTTCCTTTCTTATCTTGTTATCTTGGTTATTTGTTGCATGTCCTTAGGGCATGGGGGGACCCCATCCACAAATAACACGATTTGACTTTTTTAACGTTATTCGTGCTCACATATCTAAATTGCCCAACGATTGTTCTGCTGTGGTTTTCACCCCCAGTCACATTCTCCACTCCATCCCTCCAATCCTTTTCAGTCCGGCTGTATTTTCAATCAACGTCATAATATTTAAAACATTTCAAATGAGCAGACGAAGTACAGTATTTCAAACTCTGCTTTTGTGCAGCAAAATTGTTCCAGCCAAAAAAGGTGTAAAGAGTCACCATTCTGCAATGACATGCAGCTGAATAGGACAGGTTAAAAATAAAGACATGCCCATAATAACTGTTTAACACTATATTTTTCCAGTCTTTGCTCATGGTTTCGGCAATTATCCGAGAACATGGAAAATGAATTTAGAAACAAATATCTGAAGTCACTGCACAGGGTCTTTAGGTCTCAAGAGATATAAAAGCAGTATGGTTCTTGATTTGCCTTAGAGTAATAATATAGTGAGAAATTGAGTAGAGAATTGAGATGGGGTAGACCTCTGTCAATGAACTTTGCAACCTGTTTTTTTTTTTTTATTTCAGATAGCAAGATTCAAAATTCATAGGGAGCCCTCATGTATCCATGAGAAAATGAGGCAGCAAACAGGCTTGATTGCTAAGAGCCACAGTGTTACTGTCCCAATCCAGCAGTTGCTAAGAGCAAGCTTGGGGGGCGAGAGGGGAGATGAGGAGGGTGAGATCCAGGACAGAGTGAAAGCAAAGAGGGGTGAGAGCACAAGCACCGAGAGGCGGAGGGGATAGAAATGAAAATCCCATCGCTCAAACGCAATTTCAAAGGCGTGTGTGCGCTCTCGCCGAGAGCCACTGAGCGCGCACAAAGAGCACTTTGTCCCAGGCAGCGGAGCATCATGGGATACGAGATGCGGGGAGAATGGCCCCGCCGATACGGAGCTTTGGCCAAAAGGCCCCGTTCGCTCTTTTTGACATGCATCCGACACAAATGGCTGCTCCAATCTTCGCAGACAGTTTGGCGAATCTGCAACGTGCAATCGGATCGCGCTTCCGCTCTGCCCTCAGATTATGATCAACTCGTTCTTGACAAGCACGAGGCTCTTTTATCAATTAATCGAGTAACTTGAATCAATTGATTTCAAGAAAAGGTTGAGGCACAATTTCTTCCTCGTTGTTACTTGGCCTCCAACGATTCTTTTAGAAGAATATAACTTTAATATCATGAGAAAAGGGATGGAATTTTAAAAGATGAACGTTTAACATGAGTAAAGAAAAAAAAAGGTGTTGAACAAGAGCAATTTGTAATATCAAAAGAAAATGTTGAAATTTCAAGGGACAAGTTGGAATTTTACCACAATAACTTCATATTATCCCTTATCGGCCACGACACATTAGGGATCATTTAATGTAACCCTAACCATGAAGTGCTAAAATTCAATTTTTCAATTGCAAATTTTTTTTTTTTTTTGGTTCACATGACATTTCCTGACCCTTTCGTGGTCAAAATAAGACATCCAGGCAAACATTTCCAGGCTTAGGTCTTAATTAAGCAATACAAGGAGAAACTCAGCACAAATATTATGTACCGGGCCAAGTGCCGGCTTTTAAAGTTATACACACTCAAAGTCAGAGATATTACAATCAAACGTGGGGATGGAGAAAAATAATATCTGCACATACCTGCACTTCTTATTGTAATTAACAATGCATTTTTTGATTTGATTGGTAAAATATTCATTCATTCATTTATCAAACTGCTTATCCTCACTAGGGTCTCAGGTATCCCATCACAGAGTCATGACTCTCTGCGAGGGGCGGGGTACACGCCGAACGATTTCCGTTGCATGTCTTTGCAGATTGGCAAAACCACAATTTCCAGTCTGATTGCAAATACACTGTGCTCTCAAATTATTATGACCTCATTCAAGATGAGGACGTGCAAAATGGTGCCACCACAAAGTCCTGTCCATGCTCAGTATGCGGGGCAGTGAGCAGAACGGTTTGAATACAGAGCACAGGGAACACCCCAAGGGAGACTGACTGGGATCCAAGGACATGGAGTTCTACTTCTACTTGCAAAAACTGCTAGGTGACTGTTTCACAAAGTGGAGGTTTCAAAATCTTGGAATATCATACGTATCAAATCATCAAAGTACAAGGAAGATGTTGGCTCTTTACAAGCATGATGTTGTAATAGTCTAAGAAAAAAATTGTCATTTGACAATAATACTTGTTAAATTTTTTTAATTTTTTTTATGAATTAAATTTTTGAAAGAAGATCGTTTGAAGATGGCAGTTTTAATTTTGTTTTTTAAAAAGTACTTCTTTTTATGATTAAAAATGTAATTATAGCAAAAACTTATTTTTATGTAAATAATGTCCTAGTATTGCTAGAAAAATAAATTGGGGCTGATTAAATTGTAATGTTAAAAAATTTTCATTTTAGGAGACTTTTACAAATTGCAATTTTACCTTGTTTTACTTGAGTAAATCTGTAGTATTAGATTTTGAAATCAATACATTTGACCTTTTTTTATTTGACAGAAATAATATTCGTACAAAGAAAAAGTTACACTTAAAACAATAAGACAAAGGAGTCAAAATGTAAGTTTGGGTTCACTTCCATTCTTTCTTTGCTTCTTGGGACAGAATTGAGACACATTGTTGATATTTCCCATAAGCAAATTGTTTGCGGGTTAAAGACTTTTAACTTGGACGGTCAAATGCCAACCGAGAGGCAGCATGCCGACCTTTCCTTTGATCGCATCAACATTGAAAGCCGGATTCATCCATCAATTAATTAGCTTCTGCACAAAATGATCAATTTGATTCACAATCAAAAACAGACTGCAGAGGGACACCATTGATGCAGAATGTTTTCTCAACATTTCACCAATGTGGATGACGCTGCCCTTGAGCAAGACACGTAAGCCACACAAAAAAAACATCACTCCTTGATGTAGAAATTGTATTTTATGTTTTATTCATTTTATTTTGATGTTATTAAACCCTTCAGGGAGACACTCAATTTATTTTCTTATTTTTTTCTCTAATAGTCAATCACTATAGATTGATCTTTTCATCCAGCAATATGCAATATTGGGAAAGATCTTTTATTAGTGAAAGAAATATTTTACCGGAGTAAAGTCACATTATCTTTAATTAATCAATTATTCAATTATTAGAAAACAATTTAGAAATTTACAAGAATGAAGTTGGAATATAAGAAAAATATAATGTAGAAAAAAATATCGGGCAAAAAATTTTTAAATAGACTCACACTAGGAGGAAAAAAGTAACCAGTTTACAAGAATATATGGGAAAAATATTTTACAAAAACTCATATTAGCATTGGGAAAGGGTAGATTGTAATATATGTATCTTTAGGGGAATATTCAAATATAGTTTTAATTTTTACACACAAACACAATTAACAAATTTTATCATGACAAAAAAAAATTCTTAAACTTTTTTTAAAGATTTCTAATTCAGAATATGTGATAGTATATGAATAAAAATACATTTTTTAAGAGCAAGGTAATATGAGTGGGTAAGTCGCAACATTACAAAAATACCATCAAGAAAAAAATTTCTTTGAAAGTATTTAGCCATAAAAATAATTATAAATTATAACTATAATTGTAATTTTTGGAGAAAACAGACAATGTTTACTGATTTATGTGTCTATGCGTCTGCGTATATGCTCTTTCAATAAAACTGATAAATGATATGAGTTGAAACAACACTTGACCCGTACAACTGGTAGGCAATGCAGCGTAGTGCTTGTTGACTGTTAACAAAGCGGCGGTGACTTTCCTCGCACGCCTTCCCTCATGCTGTTGCCGTCAAAACATAAAGTAACGTCACGGCCGCTGTCACATTGTTCTTCGAAAGTTGATTCAACACGCACGTCGTAATCATGCCGAGAAAAAACAGTTTAGCATTGAAACAAAAGACAGCTGTTGTTATTGTAACGTTTGAATTTTTTTATAATGTATATGAGTAGAGTAAAATTGTTGACATTTTGTGAGGATACATTTATAATGTATTTTTTTTTTTTTAATAAATAAATTGAGCAAAAATCTTATCCGGAATGTTAGATGAAAGAAGCGGTGAATTTACAGGAATAATGTTGTAAAAACAGGAGAAAGAAAAGATTTTACTATAGGCAATGATTATTTTTATAAGGGTAAAGTTCATCTACTCATCTATAATATTTTGTGAGCAGCTTATCCTCACAAGGGTCGCAGAGCCTAAAAAACAAATAAATTCAAATTACAAAAAATGGTAATTTTACACAAAATGATGCAACAGTGTTATGAAAAAAATTAGTTAACACAATTACATATTAATTTTACAAAATTTGTTGTTTTGTTTTAACAGGGACTTACTATTGTGAGAATAATGTTCTAATATTACAAGAAAAATGAATAATTTTATGACTGCAAGGCAGCATTTTACCAGAATAAACTAATATTTTGACTTTTTGTTTTTCATGAAAAAAAAGTCAAACTTGAGACATAAGGCAAAAAAAGTTATTTTATGTAACTGGAAAGGTAATATTGTGAGAATCAACTGGGAACATGATGTGCAAAAAAAGTTGTGATTCTATGAAATTAAAGTCCAAATATTCCAAAAAATATTGCATTGTAATATTACAGCACCATGTGCTACATTTATTACAATAAAGTCAT
Source organism: Syngnathoides biaculeatus (assembly GCF_019802595.1). Classification (NCBI taxonomy): domain Eukaryota; kingdom Metazoa; phylum Chordata; class Actinopteri; order Syngnathiformes; family Syngnathidae; genus Syngnathoides; species Syngnathoides biaculeatus. The sequence goes on along the minus strand of NC_084643.1, from coordinate 26,023,694 downwards.
ATTTTAGGGGAAAAAAATCATTTTTTTAATAAATTTGAAATGTGAGATATTTTTAATGAATAAAAAACATTGAAATAGTTGAAATTTTGTTAGAAAGCAAATGAAGAGTTTGTTTTCAAAACGAGACATAGGCATTTTTTTCAGATTTACGAAACTCGGTCCAAAATTATCCATTCGGAGCTGGATAATTTTGGCGCGAGTTTTGTAAATCTGAAAAAAATGCCTATGTCTCGTTTTGAAAACAAACTCTTCAAATATCATATCATTTGCCTGATTAGATAATAGTCTCAGTGATTTTATGACTTACTTTTACCAAATTAAAGAATAAAAAAGCCAATATGCTAAATGTTTTTCCCCTTGTTATCCAAAATTGTTCAAATAGGACATAGGCTAACATACAGTTTAAAAAAAAAAACCTTAATTTGAGCAGCGTAAAGTTGTAATGTTAGATTTTTCTTTTTCTGTGAGAGATTACCAAAAAAAAAAAAGCCTGATGAACACAGCACTGATAAAGATGCAAAAAAATTACTAGAAGCCCCCTTCGTCACTCATCGGCCTCGCTGGAAGCAAATCAGTCCCAAATAAATCAACCCAACAAAGTCAACGTCAGCAAGCAGATGGATCGCCTGTAATCTATTCTGTGATTGGATTTCTGTCCTGAAGAAAATCCCCAAATACACGCACACACGCACACACACACACTGTCACATCCAGTTGTTGTCACACCATGATGTGCCATCAGACACTATTCGCTACAAATGGCTTTGAATAAGATTGCTGGTGACAAGACAATCACAAAACCAGATGAAAATATCTTTCTGAAAATTGGCCTGATGTCATTTGAATGTTAGCATTGTAGCTTGCCGCCATACTGGAAAGAACTTGGCCATTTAGTGTTGTTTCTTTGAATTCAAAAGTTATTGATATCTACCAGGAAGGGGATTTTAGAATCATCGGGAATAAACAAGCTCAGTCAGCATGTATTCTTCTACGTTGTGGTGGTTTGGGACAACCTGAACAATACCAACTGACCAGTCGGAGCAAAGGAAACAACAGGCTACGCCCAGGGGAATTCATTTATTCAAAACGTTATTGTAGTTAAACCACGAGGTTGTGATGATTTCTACAATTATCTATGTTATGAATGACGAGTGAGAGGAGCTTTTGGACTGTGCATCATTTCTATTGCGCAAGATGGTGTTCAGCATTAATAACTGGCAATGAACAACTACGTAGCAATATATGCTTGATGGGTTCACAGTAAATTGTGACGTGAGCGAGCGTGCCATGAAGTTATTTGATTCTGAATTATTCCTCTGTGTTTTATTCATGAATAACCTGCAAGGAACACTTGTACAACAGTAATTATAAAACAATACTGCTCTTACTATTACTGCCACTTTTTGTCATTTTGCTTCTTTCTATTGTCTAAGAAGAACAGTAGATTATTATAGAGAACTACATATCTCTAATGTGTTGGCACTTAAAGAGAATAACTACAGAAATTGTACATGTCACATCTACAACGATGACGATGACTTTTTGAGCTTTCCATTCTGTTTATTTCTATTATGCAAGGTATGGATTATCATGATTATCATACACATAAATGGACATACATTGCACAATTAAATGTACAAGGGAAAATGTGAGCCAGATTTCCACTTTTAACATGACCCAACGTGACCTCCCCTTCCTCTTCTCTATCAGAATCTCTCCCATGCATCCCGACTGCACTCGAGGGCCTAACGACGGACACTCTGACCAACGAACCCATGACAGCCCAACACGTGCAGCTGTGAACACAACATGCACGCGGGGAAGAGTTGGAGGGCCAAGGGCAAGATACCACCCCCCCCCCACACACACACACACACACACACACACACCCTGGGGGTTTCGAACGACCCTTACTGCGAGCATGCTGACGACTCATCAGTCAGTGGGAAGCAAAAAGTGGACTCAGCAACTCTGGACTCAGACTGGCGCGAGGCTCGATGGGCTTTGACACGGCAGAAAGGGCGGAACTCACTGAGGGGTTTGAGGATGCTGTTGCCGGTCTCATCGTTGTTCTCATTGTCGGATCGATCCGACGCATTTTCTGCCGTACGCTCTTTCTTGTCCTTGTGGCCGGGGGTTCGCCGACGGTGGCGCCGCCGACGCCGGTAGCTCTTGGGCACCCGCACGCCGATGTAAACGGTGTGGTGACCTGAAGGGAGCAAGGAAAAAAATGAGGTTAAACATATCACGTTGCGTAGGAGATCGTGAGATGTCACGGAAATTGTAGCAGTTTGCTAGGCAGCGACTGTTGAGGTGTTGCAAATGGACTTGGAAAACTATATAAAAATGTCACATTTAACCTTGCACTGAGTATATATTCTCACGTGGCTCAGAAGTGATCGAAGTGAGACATTCATAAAAGGTTTTTATTTCACAAGAGTAAAATTGTAAAATTACAAGGGAAAAAAAAATAACAATATTGTGCGGAATATATAAACTTGTCATTAAATGAGAATCTTGTAATTTGGTGAGAGTAAAATAGTTACATTACGAGAAAATAGTATCAAGTAGAAGTTGCAATAATACAAGAATAGTTTTAGTATCCTGGAGTAAAATATGTAATGTAATGTTTAATTATTACAGAAAAAATATGGAATCTTACAATAATTATTTTTGAATTTTAAAGAAATAAAAATGTTATCATTTTAAGAAAACTTTATTTTATGACATTAAAATTAAATTGAAAATTTTATTTTACGAGTGCAGAACAAAAATATAGTTTTAATATCACAGGAAAATGAATTATATTGAATTTTTCAAGAATATATCATTTTAATATAATGAGGAAAATGTTATAATATTAGGGGTACATTTTTATTTATGATCATAAATTTGTATGATTACAAGAAAAGGGTTGCAATATTAAGAGAGAAAAAATGTATTATCATGAAAAAAAGTTTAGATTGAGAAGAACAAATTTGTAATATTACACAAAATTCATATATTAAAAGAAAGTTTTTTTGTTGCACGAGTATAGAGGAGTACTGTAATATTCCAAGAAAATCATCATTTTATAAAATATAAAGTTCTAATATCACAATAATTTTGTTATTTTTACTTTAAAAAAAACTTATACTTTTGTGAGAATAAAGCAGCAATATTTGAATTCATAAAAACTGTAAGTATAGAAAAATAAACTTCTTATTCCAAAAAAGTGTAATTTTAGAAGAAAAACAAGGTGGTAAAATATAAATAAAGTTATCATTTTCTGAGAATGTACAAGAAAATAATCCTGATTCTGTAATATTATAAGAATAATATTATATATAATTAATACTATATGTAAAAATGATTTCTGATAATATAGTTGGAATTTCATGGAAATAAAGTCAGAATCTTATAAAAGCAGATTTCTTTTCAGTGAATAATAATATAGAACACAATAGTATAAAAAAACATGCATAGCCATAGTTAATAGTTTCACATAAATGTCAAAAGGAAATGAAACAAAACATGGTCCAAAAATAACTTTGACCGGCCCTTGAGCGGAGTTGAGCGAGGAATATTCTCACGTGGCTCCCCACTGATGCGAGGGAGACGAGCACGGGCCCGACGAGGTTACAGTACACTGTCAGACTGCAAATATTTGGACTGAAAAAGAAGTAGCATATAATAGTGAAGTTGGGCTAAATAGTGGCTCGGCGCGCCGACACCGAAGCGGTCGCGGTCATGGACGGCATTGGCAGTCTTTATGGACGTCGCGTTCACGCTCATTAAAGCACAAAGAACAAAACTGTTTGCTCATAGCACGCCGCTTAAGTGGATTTTAATGCCAACATGCCAGCCCATAATATTTACTACAAATGGAACAGACATGCTGACACCATTCATTCTTTGCATATACATTTTGTATGGAGAACAACCCTTGCCCTAGCTACCCATAAACCACTTGTGTACATTTTAATGCCAATCTGCGAGCCCATAAAATTTAGTACAAATGGAACTGCTGCACCATGGTGGGTTCCATGAAAATCAAGTGCAACGAGCAAGTGTCCTCAAGACGTTTTTTTTAATGTGGCTAACCCTTACCCCTATTCCTAACCCTGACATGAGCCGCGAAGCGAACCCTAACCCGAAATGAAGACTAAATTTGGAGATTTTCATCAGATAGTGATGAAAACCTTCAGAAAATCTAGTTGACATTTGACTTGGCCAAGTCAACTGGAAGTGACCAAAAAAAAAAAAAAAAAAAAAAACTCTACATGAGATCTCTTTCTAATGTCGCCTTTTGGACACTCGTGCTCTGTCAGGAAATGTCAGATCCCCCCCCCCCCCCCAAAAAAAAAAAACAAACAATGGTGGTTTATTTGTAAACAATGGCATTCACTGTTCACTGGCAGAACAATGCATTGTGTTTCAGACTTCTTCGCCTAAACACGACAAGTGTTCAATCCTGCAACATCCTTCCATCCATTTTCTCTGTCCCTTATCCTCATTAGGGTGCCAGGTGACTTGAAGCCTCTCCCAGCTGACTCCAAGCAAAAGACAGGTCACATTCTGGACTTGTCGAAACCAATCACAGGCCAAAAGTAGAAGAGCAGCCATTCACAGTCCAATTCACATCTACATGGCAATTTAGAGTCATTAATAAAGAAAACATTCCCAGTTTTCTAGGGGGCTTTTAATTACTTTTTATTTCATTCTAGCAGAAGCCTGAAGGATTTGTGGTAACACTGACTGACCCCTAGCTCAAAAGGAAGTGCATTCCGTATTTTGGGGTAATGCGCAGCAAGAGTCCTTTAGATTTTAATCTCATGCGAGGGCAATGTGGCCCTTGGATACAAAAGTTTATTCAATTCGTGTTAAGATGGAATGTATCTGAGGGTTCACGACTATATTTAGGCATCATCGAACAAAAGTGCTTCGTAGTCAGGGCCCAAAGGAGAAAAAGCCAGCATGGCCCGCACACTGATAACCGCAAGGCTTTGGGTTCAACAAGGATGGCTTCTCACTCTTGTTTATGGGACAACACCACAACACCAGATCAATGAAAGTCCACCTGCATACTGTACACCCCCTTCTTTCTAAAGAACTTTTATTACTGTACGACACACCCCAAAAAATACACTGTTGATTTAGCAAAATTCCATACTGGCATATCTGCATTGAAATCGAAATTAGTGAAGATGTAGGCTATGCTATGCAATGCTAGATGGTCGCTTTAATCAACATAAAGTTTTTATTTTGGTATTTTCCTTATCAGTAAAAACTCAATTTTGCAGTGTACTGAATAGCATAACTTGTTTCACGTTGACTGTTATTTTAACACTGCCCTTTCAATTGGTAGTATTCCTTGACTAAGTGTACATATAGCATTACAGAAGGATTAAAGATATTTACTAAATTAAAATGTACAAAAAAAGCAATAATAGAATCCCTTTGTAATATTCGACAATAAGAAAGAGCCCTAAGCAAAAACATAGAATAGCCTACAGTAGCGTGTTCTGTTTTTTACTTGTGGTTAAGCTCAAGGAAGACCAAATATGATTGATCTCCATGGAAAAATTTGTTTTCTTAAATTCAACAGGGCTATTTGCTCAGCTCAATGAGCAATAAAAACCAGCGCGAAGGAGGCAAAGGAGTAAGTCAGGGCGTCGGAAAGTAAGATTTGCACCACGGTACAGAACCTTTGTTGGGACTACTTCCTCTTCTTTCTCTCATTTGGAGAGTTGAATGAACCCCAAGCGCTGGACCTGGCAGGGAGGTTTGTTTAATGCGCTGGATTTCTGAGCTAAGGCAACGGCGAGCGCCCGTCGCCCGCGGCAACCTGTAGCGCGACCAGGCCCTGGACCGTCGGGAGGACCATATTGGCAAAAGGCCACCGAACCCAGAGTGCATGGTAAATATGCAGTCAACAGTGTAAATACTGTGCTTATTTAAAGGACAATGAAAAAAAATCCCAAAATTTTCTTTGATAGATGTTGTTTTCAATTATAACATTCAGTATGCTAAAACTTTATTTAGACCTGAGGGGAAAATAAAGTTTAAGAAAGACCTGACATAAGTTTTGGGTATAAAACACACAAGTGGACAAAATTTCATATTCTTAATGTTTCTCTCTTGAACGTCAGTTTAACATTTGTTAAATCTCTTAATATGCTTTGAATGTTTACATTACTTTATTGTAAAAACAACAAGAGAGACCTCCATCTTCTTTATTTTTATTTATTTATTTATTTACTTCTTTATTATTAATTTTCAATGTATTTGTATTTTTTTCCATTTTATGTTTTTATTTTATTATTGAACTTCATGTTCTACCTGTTAGAATGAGAGAATGTTAATGCATTTAATTGTATCTATTTTTATTAATCTCCTTTGAATGAATGATTTGAATGTCCATTTGAAAATCAATGAAAGGTGTTATTTGACATCTTTTACCATATTCATTCATTCAATAATTTTCCATGCCATTTATCCTCAAAAGGGTCGCGGGGAGTGCTGGAGCCTATCCCAGTTGTCAACGGGCAGGAGATGGGATACACCCTGAACTGGTTGCTAGTCAATCAAAGAGCACATGGAGCCAGACAACAGTCGCACTCGCAATCACAACTATGGGTAATTTAGAGTGTCCAATTAATGTTGCATGTTTTTTGGAAAGTGGGAGGAACCCGGCGTGCCCGGAGAAAACCCATTCAGGCACGGGGAGAACATGCAAACTCTACACAGGCGGGACGGGGATTGAACCCCAGTCTTCAGAACTGAGGCCAACACTTTACAGCTGCGCTACTTTGCCGCGTTAATTGGTTATTTAATTGTAAAAATGTTGTTTTACTTGTAATCTTTTAACTATATTCTCATTTTCATTTGTAGTTTTTTTACCTCTCTCTTAAAATGATCTGAAAGTCCTCTTAACTCTACATGTATTGCTCTCTTAGTATGTTTCACGCCCATCTTACACTTTTTTATGCTGCGTTTTGAAATGCATAATTTCATTCATGTCCTTTGAAGTGATTGTCATTTTGAATTTTATTGCTGTGGTAGCCCAACTGTTTTTTGCCCCTTTACTGTAAAGCATCTTTTATAGCAATTAGTTGAACTGACATTGTAACTTACCTTCTTCACATCTACAACATATGCTCTCATTATCCCCAGGGGATATATTTTATAAAAGAACATCAAATTTTAAGTGTGAATTTGAAGCAAAGGTCAGCGCTGTGTTATTTATGTTTAACTCCCAGATTCTGTGACACATCCTTTTGATATTCTCTGATTATAAATCCCAGTTAATCAAGGGTATGATGAGATAAAATGGGCCTGTGAAGCTGGTCTGCCAAGGTTCATCATGTCAGAAATGTCATGCTGCCTCTTTTTTTTTTTCACTTTTATCAGTCAAACTTTAGCTCTACTCTGAGCTCAGTGGAGGTGATTTTTCTAGCAGAGGATCTTCACACACACAGGAAATGTGAGTAAGCTCAGGCTGTGGTGACAGCTGACAAAACTAGCGAGATTTCAGCATGAAACGTGTGGTGAGAACCATCAGCGTGATTATACGGGTCACTCTTTTGCAACTTCATTTTCTTGCTCCAAATGACCAAAATTAAAAAAAAATACGGTATATGTATTGTCTTTTCACTTTACTCTTACTGTTAATTGCATAGTTGGTAGCTCATTTGAGGCTTCAAAATGGACAGGCTAGCCTCCCTGTAGATGGCCAGATTTGTATCAAATCATCAGCTAAGAAAGATCTTAATAGTGATGAAAATGTTTTTTTAATGAAAAAAAAATGGCATGAAAACTCACGCGTGGCTCCCCCTGAGAAATGTGAAATATGGGGAGGCTCCCTTGTTTGTTGCCATTGTTTTTTTGGGGGGAGATTTTTTTTAATGCACCTGGTTTGCTTCCCCTAAAGGAGATTCTCCCGCAATGACTTTTGACACACCCCAGCATACTTGTTTGCACATAACATCTTGAGAGCTGGGATTAATTGAAGTCTGAGGGAATGTACAGTACTCAGAAAGTAGAGTTTTCCTTAGACATGCCGTCTTCCCGTCCCGCTTATTATCACTAGGGTCGCAGACATACTGGAGCTTATGGCACGTGACTCTGGGCGAGAGGTCGGATGCACCCTGGACTGGTTGCCAACAAATCCCAGGTCAGATATAAGCAAACGACCATTCTCACACGAATGGGCGATTTGACATCTTCAATGATGTGGGAGGAAACCAAAGTACCCAGAGAAAGCCCACAAAGGCATGGGGAGAACATGTTTATTCCAACAGCTAACCATTTGGTCAGCGTCCTAGCCCTGAAAAATATGTCCCACTTCAAATGTGAAATCAACTTCCATAGGGATATGGAAGATAATCATTGGACAAGAGGAGCATCCATCCATCTATCCATCCATCCATCCATCCATCCATCCATCCATCCATTTTCTTAACCGCAAATCATCACAAGGATCGTGGGAGTGCTGGAGTCTATCTCAGCTGTCAACAGGCAGGAGGCGGGGTTCACCCTGAACTGGTTTCCAGCCAATCAGAGGGTAGATAGAAATTTAATAAAATATAATTCAAACACAAACGGAAAACAATAAAATTGTGATCCTCCCTTGAAATGTAAATCAAGAATCCTTTGACATATTTGTCCTGCTGTTTGGAACTTCTGTGGCCATCCCGTTGTCATACAGGTCTGCTTATCTAATAAACAAATTTTAAGTAAATGTTTGTAAATAAATAAATAACATTGAAAAAGAACAACAACAAGAGAAAAACTGTGACTGCGGGAGTTTCAATACTTTTGATAGCTTTCCAGGAGTCTCGTTCACGTAGAGTGGTGTTTATGATAACTGCCTCCGAAGTTCAAGAGGTACGCACATTCAGATTTGACAGAGAACGCACACATTGCAGGGTTGCTCCACCCAGAGTGCATAGCTGGCACAAGGATGGCTACAGTAAATGTAAATTCAGTGGACGGGAGACTCTGTGCAGCCAGACAAGCACAGAGCTGCACATCTTTTGTGACTTGAGCACAAGTGAGAATCCTGTATGCTGCTATGTGTGGTTGCATGCATGGTACACACCAGTTGCCGCCACTGTATACAGTGGATGAGTTTCATAATTTGTCCCGTGGATTTTGGCACACTGAAGCACTTATTCTCATTAAAATGTATGGAAATAGAATTATTCAGTGCATTTTTTTTCAGAATCAACTTTATTGGCCAAGTGTGTAAAAACACACATGGAATTTTTCTCCGGCAGTTGATGCTGCCCTGGTACAACATTCAGAACAAAGAACAAGTCTAAGTACACCTTTTTTGGCCATGGAAAGCGTTGGCCTCATAGTTCTGAGGTCCCGAGTTCAATTCCGAACCCGCCTGTGTGGAGTTTGCATGTTCTCCCCGTACCTGCGGGGGTTTTCTCCGGGCACTCCAGTTTCCTCCCACGTCCCAAAACATGCAACATTAATTGGACACTCTAAATTGCCCCTAGGTGTGATTGTCACTGCGACTGTTTGTCTCCATGTCCCCTGCGATTAGCTGGCAACCAGTCCAGGGTGTACCTTGCCAACTACCCGTTGACAGCTGAGATAGGCTCCAGCACTTTTGAGGATAAACGGCGAAGAAAATGGATGGATGTGTGTGTGTGTGTATATATATATTAAATCCACAAGACTATCTTACAAACAACAGTGTGCTTGGGAGTTCACTGCGCACTTACGTTTGTAGGTTTTTTTCAATATAGAACACATTAGGGTAGAGTGGATATAAAAGTCAGGCTAGTTCAAATGCCAGATTTTTGCGCGACAAACAAAACTAGATCAAGATCCACCACCTAAAAACCTTTTCCACTATTAATGTGATTTGTAACTTCTACAAATCAATTTAAAAATGTTTTTTCCATGAGGGAAAGTAGAAAAAAAATGAATATCATCTGTTTGTACAAGTGTGTACACCTTCTAATTAGTGGGGATGTGTCTCTGTTTAAATGAATTACATTCAAATTTGTGCTCAATGGGAGACAGAAGATGCCACAACTTTTACATTTAGATGCGCTCGTAGCCTCTTCCTGCCATAATTTTGCTTTTGAGCTGAAGCCTGAAGGTTTGGTGTTAACTCAGACTGGTATTTTGAATTGTTCGTAATTCTCTCCACCTTGATTAAAGTGATTCTCGCTAAAGAAAAAATATAGAGAGACTTTTTGACACCTACCCAAGATTCTTTTCAGTCATTGTAAGATCTCAATTGGTGTTTTGAAATAACACATATGGTTATCATCAGTAATATAGAGAGTGTGTTTTTGTAATGTCTTGTGGATTAGCGAGGTAAACACGTGGTAGCACACATTTTATACGAGGAGGGCGGGTGAATAAAGGGGATGGCAAACGTACCTTCCATCTCCTCCTGGTCGCAGATGTGCTTGACGAGGGACGCACCACGGTCCAGCACCGCCTCGTCCTCCATCCTGTAGTAGTAAAAGAGGAAGAAAGACTGCTCACATCTCTCCTCCAGCGACAGCGTAGAGCCATAGCGTCTGGGCTCGTTCACAAGCAGCAGGTTGGGACTGGGACTGGGGGTTAGTCTGGTGCTGCTGGTGGCGCTCATGTCGCCCACCCCCCGCACACCTACGGCCCAGAGTCAGCGGGCCTCAAAAATCCAAAGGTGAAGAATGTGTGCCGCCCTTGTACGAGGGCAAAGTGCACAGCCAGCCGGTGCGCCGCGGGTTGTGTAGTGGAGTTAATCTGGTGGGTGGGAGGTGAAGGCAAGGACAGGAAGTGTCTGCTAATTGGGTTAACCCACGCCTTAATGTAAACATACAGCGGACACTTGAACTCATCTCAATAACCATACTACATTATTACAGTGAAACCCCAGGGTATGTTCCAGATCCACATGCGATTCATGAAAAGCCATCACATAAAGAGACCAAATATAAAACATTTGAACCCCTCCCACGTTTTCGAAACACATTGTAAAAGTATTTGAATGTACAGTATTTCTGTGTTTTTATGGGGAAATGTTACAACAGAGAGAAACAACCATTCCCACTCAGATTCCTAAATTCCAATTTTGAGTCTTAAATGAACCTAACTTGCATATTTTGCGAATACAACACACTGTACATTCAGTGCACTAGTATAACGACGGGACACACTAGAACCTACATAAACTTATTGGTAAACTATTTCCCTGCAATAGTAACGCTATTAGGCATCGGGTAGCTGTGAACTACTGTTTAAAATCATCGCCTACCACTGTGGGGGACCCAAGTTCGAGACCCCAAGCAAACCATCCAACAACATCTCCCCAACTCAAGGTTGTGGTGTCCTTCTGTAAGACACTAATACCCCGAACTATTCACCAGATCCAAATTTCCCTTGGTCCAGTGTGTTCCACTAATAAGTTTGTGTTCCCCGTCATGAGTAAATGCAGACAACAAATTTCGGATGCATGACAATAAAGAGAATTCCTCTATGTCATGCATAAGTAGCACTAAAACGCCCACTAGTAGTTTTGCGTCACTCGTAACATGTGTAAACATCACACAGTAGTGGAAGAAAACACGGTCATTCTCCTAGTGCACCCTACACTTTTTGCTAGAGCACTGAATTGTCGTACTAGTGAATGTACACACTAGTACATACAGACTTACAGACCTTGTGAAGTGATTGCAGAGATCTGCTTCTAATTACATTAGACTTGTTTGAAGAAAACTGCGGAAAACATGCAAGATTGAGAACTGAGTACTGAATACTGGAGCTATAGCGGATATTGAACTTTTTTTTTTTTTTACCATTTCAGTTTTACTGTTTTTTCAGGGTCATGGCTAAAATAGCCCCGTGTCATCCAGTATGAGTTGCCTGCCGCTATTGTATGAGAACTTGAGCTGCTTTTCTTGAAGAAGCATTTATTCAAATTACTTTGTTATAATATTACTAAGCCTCTTTGTACCACTTCAGCGTGCAGTGAGCTCATTTGCTCTGCTTACACCTAAAAAAATTAATCTTCCCTGGATGTCATAATGTATAGAATAGCTCAGTGTTGTTATTTAAATTTCCATACAAGAAGGTAACACCGCAGTCGACCCCACCACCCGTCCGCTGGCCGAGAGGAGCCCTAAGCCCTGGTGGTGGGTAGCACCTCTTGTCATGGCGTGAAAAGTGCCATTAGGACCTGGCGGGATGTATTCCAGCTACCGCAGGCTTTAAGGATAAGTTTTTCAAAGCTCAAAAATGTAGGGATGTGTAGGCATAAGAAAGATGCTAGATTAAGTTGCATTCATTTTTCAGCAGGTATGAGTTACACATATTTGGCATACATGTTTGCAGCATTTGAAAGCATTGAGAACTGTGTGATGTTTCACTTTGAAGCCTCCTTTTTTCTCTGATGTGTCAAATTCAGAAAGCTATCTTCACTTTACATAGTGTTTGAATTGTAAAAGCAAGGATGTCGACAAGACGCTCAAACGGCTTTTGATACTATAGTGCACGAAGATGACATTTGTTTCACGCAAATGGTGCTTTTCAAGATTAAACAGGAACGATTTTTTTTGTCATGCAATTCAGGTCTGAGTCATGTTGAGTCTCGCACAGTTTTAGCCAAGCAACTCTCAAGTCCTAAAATGTGGCCACTGAAGTCCGACTCCAGTCAAGAAATGTGACTTTAGTCCCCCACTTATGGTTAAGGAAAAAAAGCATCAGAACAGAGCAGCTGCTAATTACCAAAACACACCCACACATACTATAAAGCCTCTGCATATGCTCAATAATACCCAGATTCCTCCACCACTTCCTCTTCCTCGCCCCTCCTCCAAGGCACAAACAAGTGGGGCATCACATGTCTGTCTACTCATCCGCCCTTACAGGATTACGCCGGCTTTGCTTAAATGACAACGGAGGCGTAACACCCACGACAACTAACACGCCGCTCGGTTAATTAATGCCAAAATGAAAAAAAAAGGGTGTGAGTCAGCGGGATTAATCCTCATCGATGCCCGTTCATCAACAATGTTTAACGCACGTCGGTAGAGGCCCACAGGAAATTAATAATCATAAATGGTTGCGCTGGACCACGACTGTAGTAAATATCCTGTTGAATATCTCAGAAACATGAAGACTTGCTTATAAGTCAACAATTTTCATGATGGCTGGCCTGTAAGTCTTGATGTGGACGTTACATAGAGTATGTTCCTGAGCCAACATGGATGTTGCATGTGCCCACAGGGTGGATATAATATAGGTCTTAAAGTGGATGTCTTAATACCTCGACGAAAAAATTACTGTCGGCAAGAATGGCGACACATCGTCACACACCAAACAACTGATCACCAAAACGCACAACCACTGACAAACTGTAACAGAAAAACTATGACCCTCTATTCCTCCATGTACAGTATACAGTACCGTATTATTAAAAAATATAATATTATAAAACCGGATGACCACGAAGGAGAAAACAGAGAATAATAAAAGAGAGAGTGAATGGTTTTATTGGCTATTAACAAGTCCATTTCAGCAACAGAGACTCTCCACGCTTTGCTTTCTAGCCACAAGTACATACTGTACATACATAGAATGAATGGTCTCAGCATTGTGGGTGTCCCTTAATTCTTCTTATAGTAGGCATCACCTCCTAATTTACATTAAGTGGATTTCCTTTTTTCACCCTCACTGAACATTCCAGCTGTAGTTGCATCACTCTACTCCTAATCTATACATGGTGGATTTCCCAAGTGCAGTCATAGTGAACAGAACAGGTTGTTGTTCCCCTCATTGCCATCTGTTGATCAAATTGGAGTACAACAACGTCAACCTGTGCTTAAACGGAGTCACAAGAGTCCACACAGGGAATAAAACATTACATGTTCTATAATGATGCATTTTTACATAATTCTCTACTGGACTAGGCCACTTTCTAACTTAACATGAAAAAACAAGGTCAATTTTCGTTCGTTTATTTCTATTTGTTTTTTTATTTATTAAAAATATGCCTGTTTCCACAAATGTACAACTTTTCACCACAATAAAATACATTTTGTTTTTTTATAGGTTACAGTTTATTGGGGGAAAACAACTTTATTTTCACAATGCTATGACATTTTCTTTAAAAAATATGAATTAGTTTTCATGACATTATGATTTTTTTAAAGGATTTCATTTAGGGGTACAAATAGCACTTATGTTTAATAGTATTATGAATATTAGTATCCATGGAACAATTTATCCAAACTAAAGGGTCCCTGGAATTCTTATAACGCCTACTTTTGTCCACATAGAAAAAAATATATATCAGATATCATACTTGTATTTACAGTGGTAAATTGAGTGATGTTTTAGTTATCAGTCGTTTTTCTTTTTTTCTTTTTTTTTGCTTTGTCTTCCAGCCAAGGTCAAACTTATGATGAAGCTTGAGTTAAGAGCAATAAAGATGCCCTTGCATGTGGGCGACAGCAGCCACAGTCCCCGTACTTTCAAACACACAAATATAAAATAAGAACATTCACAAGAACCTGCTGTAGACATATCCTGAACCTCACACCAAGCCTAACCAAGTACAGTTCCGGACATCACTCACTAAGCCATAGGCCTTAAAGCACAGGTGTCAAAGTCAAGGCTCAGGGGGGGCAAATCTGGCCCGTCACATGATTTTATGTGGCCCGCAAAGGCAAATTATGAGCATCAACTTCCATGATTTTTAAAAAAAATCTCTACTAAAGTTTCAAATTGTCATGTCATAAATGATAAAATTAAGATATTGCAAGCAATATTCTGTATCCAAACGACAGCAATAGTTCCAAACCCATTACCCTTGATTTGTGATTACAAAACTAGCTCATAAATTTCATCTGTAAATATGATGAGACAAAAGATTTTCCTGGTTTCACATCCATAGCGGCCCTGTAGGGAAACTGTAACTACAATGTGGCCTGCGACAAAAATCAGTTCTACACCCCTGCCTTAAAGGCACACATCCAGCACACTAATACAAAAGTAGACACAGTTTACAATTGGACGAGGCTATTTATTTGCATTCTTTGGAACAGATAAATGGGTTTCCAATTAATTTATATTTGAGATTTGAGTAAATTGAGTTCCGACCTTGGTCAATGAACAAAATTTAATTGTATGTCCAGGTACATTTAAGAGAGATATAAGCGGATCATGTTAGTTTTGCTTTCGATACGCTACTAGAACAATAAAAAGAGAATGGCCTCTTTTTTCCCCCAAGATTCCGCTGTAATCTCTTTACTTGATCACATACAATCTCATTAAGTCCTACAAGCTCTCTGGCGTGATGTCAATAAAACGGGGAAAAATACAATAAATCAACCAGAGGTTTATCCATTCATCCATCCATGCATTTTCCATACCACTTATTCTCACAAGGATCAAGGGAATACTGGCACCTATCCTAGCGGACTCTAGGCACAAGACGAGGTTCACCCTAAAATGGTCGCCCGCCAATTGGAGTGCACATTGTGGACAAATGATCATTCACATGGACACCTATGGACAATTTAGAGTGGTCAACTAAACCGAGCTTGCATGTTTTGGGAATGTAGGAGGAAACTGGTGTACCTGGAGAAAACCTACACAGGCACAGGAAGAAAATGCAAACTCCACATAGGCAAGGCCGGAATTGAACCCCGGTCCTCAGAACTATGAGGCAGATGTGCTAGCCAGATGTTCGCTGTTCCACAACCAAATGTTTCATAATGGGCAAAATGATCCAATGGAAATAACGTGCTGTTTTTAAATTGCAGACCTGCATGAGCAGCTGCACAGGAAATAACTCTTGTGAAATACATTCCAGAAGAATAATATAAGTGTTTACAGATTTTCCGTGGCTCTGCGCTATAAAGGGGTGTATCAATAAGACAGACTGGGCATGTTACTTTGCACTCTGGGCTCACTATCTGTCGCCTTTCCGAGATAGTCTATCTGTCAGGCCTCTCGGGGCTCCTGTAAAGTCATTTATCCTGCAATGTGTGTCCTCTGTACCCAAGCGAGCCTTGGAAACATCAACTGGCCCTGGATGTGTCTTACACTATTGTATCCTGCACACCACACACAACATGTGTGTGCTTATGTACAGTATGTACATGTGTGTGCGTATACAAAGTTCACTAGAAGGATTGTTGGTTTGTTACGGTTGTTTTGATGATAACGCACAGATATTTGAAGCATAGTAGCTGAATTTATCAGATGAGGTGGGTTACTGCCCCACTCAGGCATGATACGAGCAGACTTTAATGTGCACTTTTATCCAAGCCTGCTCCTGTAAGATTTCACCTTTGAAGTTATGCCAAATCTCAAGTTTACTCATAATGATCCATCCATTTTCCATGCCAGTTATGCCTGCTGCAGCCCATTCCAGGTAACCTTGGGCAAATGGCAGGCTACACCATGAAATGGTCACAAGTGAAACGCAAGGCACATATTTAAACCAACATTCACACTCACGTTCACATTTTAGAGTCTTCAATTAACCTACCCATGCCTGTTTTTGGAATTTGGGAAGGTACCAGAAAACCTGGAGAAAACACACACAGGCACAGGGAGAATATGCAAACACCGCACAGGCCAGATTTGAACTCAGGTTCGCAGAATTGTGAGACGGATGTGCCAATCAGTGCTGCTCCCCCTAAAAATAATTCATTTGTTCATTTATCTTCCCTTCTGCTTAACCTGTAAATCCTGAACAGTCAATCGGAGAGCACATTGAAACAAACAACCATTCACACTCACATTCACACCTATGTGCAATTTCGCGACTTCAATTAAACTACTATGTAAATTTTTGGGATGTGGAAAGAAACCAGACTACCCGGAGAAAACCCACGCAGGGATTTGAACCCCAGAACTGTGAGGCAGTAACCATTTGTTTATCATAACACCCCCTCATAATAATTACTAAATAAAAGAAAACAATAGTGGATAATTTTCTTGTTTTTATATTTGTGGTTTAAGAACGGCGACAGTTTGACTCTGCAAAGATTTTTTTCCGTTTTTTCTATTTACACTATTTGCTACGTGAAATAGTGGTTAACTATTGTTTTTATCACAACCATAGTGAGCTTATTTTTATACATGTACTGCTGTTATGTTACATAGTGGTGTGTTATGGTGCAGTGTGTTACTTTGTGGAATGTTACATTTTGTAGTGTTGTGCTTTGTTAAAATATGTAGTTTTGCACTGGACTACCTGACCTGAGTCTGCAGATGTCAGAGCCCTACTGGGTTTATATTCCATTAGCATTTCTTTCATGTATTCAGGATCGAAACCATGATTTATAGAACAGTAGCAGAACTTTAAAATCTATTCTAAATCTGACTCGGGACCAACTTTAGAATTGGAGTACTGTAATATGTTATGACCTCTTGGTCAGAACCCGCGCTGCATCTTTCTGAATGAGATGCAGCTGATTAATGCTCTTTCGGTAGAGTCCAGTGAGAAGACCATTACAATAGTAAAGTCTATTTGAGATAAAAGCAAGGATGAGCTTCTGCTTGGCACATGCAACCAATCATTTTGGATATGTTCTTCATCTTAAAGAAGTCAGTTTTTGTAATAAATTTGATATGACTGTTGAAAGTCACGTCGGAATATACCTGTACACCAAGGATCTGGACTTGGTCTTTGGTTTTTAAAAATAGTAATTCCAGGTATTTACTAAAAGAGATACTTCTTTTAAATTGCCAAAAACAATTATTTCAATTTTCCTGTGGTTTAATTGAAGAAAGTTGCTTCTTGAGTTATTTTTTTATTTTAGACTGACAAAACACCTCATTTGAACTGGAGTCATCCAGAGACACTGTGAGATACATATATATATATGTATTAACCCTATCATTTGCATAGCTATTATAGCCAATATTACGATTTTGAAGTTTCATCAAAATGTAGCATATATGCAGGCTGAACAAGAGGGGTCCAAGAATTGACCTTTGAGGGACCCCCATACGTCATCCCCATTCAAAGAGATTGAACACTAAAGTGTTTTCTTTTTACGATACTATTCTTCACACTTGTTTGAGTTGTCATTAATACTTTGTCCTTTATGGTTTTTCCTTTTTAGTTTTAACACTTCTATTACTTCCCATGAGGAACAAAAACCTGTGTGGGTGTGATTATGTTTCAGGCAAAAATTTACCCTGGCAAAGCAATTACACGGCTTCAACTTGTATTGGTGTTAAAGTTTAACGCGCTTGCTTACACTTCAAATGACCTCAATGGAACATGCTCACCTTACAATTGAGTCTCGATCATTCAACATTTCTCCCCTTCTCAAAGAATTCATCATTTTTTTTAATGCACGTCACGGTCTGCGCTGACTGCACTACAATGTTCCCAGGATTGTCAGGGATCACTTACTTCTTGCTCATCTCGTCAGCCAGCGAGTGACAGATGTCCTTTCAGAGGTCAATGTGCTGAATGAGGCCTGGGGTGTTGTTCGACACAGACACACACACACAGTTGTTGTTAGAATTTTAGCCACACAAGTGATCTGAGGTGAACATCCTTTTACATTATGCACTATGGCATAAACATCGAGTAAACTTTCACTTGTTTATGGTGAAATCATTCGAAATGCTCACTTTTGTACTGGTGTGCAATGAGGGATGTTCTGACCTTTATCATTTGGCTTCCTTATTAAACTACATGGGGGGGATATTAGAAAAGCTCTAAGTAAGATGTGATTATTTTAATTAAAATAATAAGAAATAAGAACTATTTGTTCTCATTTTTTTATTTTATCAAATTTTCTAATTACTTTTGAATTTGCAAAACAATTCCAAAGGGGATTTTGGTAGCAAAAATACAAAGGAAAAAAAACTTTTAAAAATATTTTTATTAAAGTATAAAAATGATAAAGTATTTTCATTTTTATTTTGTATTTTTATTTTGCATTTCCTTATTCTTAATTAAGTGTTTTAGTGCTTTTCAGTTCACAAAGAATTTAATGAAAAAAGAATGATTTTATTAGCTGCACTTTTCACATAAATACAGACAAAAATAACAAGTAATGTTAACCGAAAAAGTGTATTTTGTTCTCTTGCTTTAAACCTTGTAATTATTTTGTAATTATTTTGAAATTTGCAAAAGAAGTTTGAAAAAGCGATATATAGTAAAAGCACAAAATGCTAGTAAAAAATTGGGATTTGTTTCTTCTTTTCTTCATCCTTAATTTATTTATTGTTTGTTTTTAATACACAAAAAATATAGGGGAAAAATATTATTGTAGATGCACTTGGTCACAAAAATACACACTAAAATATACAAATAATGTTAAACTCAAAACTGCATGTTTGTTCTCTTTATTATACTATTAAATGCTGTAATTGCTTTTGAATTACCAAAAGAATACAGATAAGTACATTTTAATACAAAAATCTTCTTGTATAAACTATTTTTGTTATTTTATATTTTTTAATAAACTGTTAATATTGTTGCAATCCGGTGGCAAACAGTTCGGAGCGTACCCCGCCTTATGCTTGAAGGGAGCTGGTATAGGCTCCAGCACTCCCGCGACCCTTGTGAGGATAAGTGACTCAGAAAATGGATGGATGGATGGATGGATGGATGGATGGATGGATGGATGGATGGATGGATGTTTAGATTGTTGTAGAATTTGAAAAAAAATCTAAAATAAAAGGAATGATTCTAAGAAACTACATTGGGTCACACTGACCTATGAAAGAAACTCACATAACACTAACATGTTAACGCACTTATTATTAACATGTACACATGCATTAACAGCATATTTTAAAAGTGTCTAAAAAATCTGTCGAAAGAACAATAACACGGCTTAGTTGGCGACCACTCAGTTGTGCGTCAATGACTTACAGCAGGGACTTGATCTTTGCTTCCTTCTCTCCCTGTGAGCGCGTGTGTCGCTCTGTCTCAGTCCCACCGTGGCCGTGAAGGTGAGCAAGTGATCCTCGCAAAGGAGCACCGCTCCAGTTTGTAAGTGACGCTTGGTCGGCTGCCAGTCCAGGCCACTCCTCCTCTTCCTACTCCTCCTACTCATCCTACTCCTGCAGGAGGGGATAACGATTAATAGGAGGTGGCACGGACATGCACATCATCATCATCATCATCATGTGCTCCAGTAGCCCCCTTACTCAAAAACAGAGACCTGGTTAATAATAAAATAAAAACTTTAACTGACTGCGAACCAGTCCAGAGTGTATCCTATCTTTTGGCCATGCTTAATTTTGGAACGTGGGAAACCACAAAAAAAAACAAAAAAAAAAAAAACAGAGAAGCCAAGCAGGTACAGGGAGAACATACTTGATCCACAGAGGTAGGCCAGGGCCTGGATTTGAACCCACAACTTTTTAACTGTGGGGTAGATGTTCTCACTAATATCCCTAATGACTATTCAGCACAAGTGCTAAAGAAAATTAAAAATACAAAAAAGAAAAAGACTGCACAGTAAAAACAAAAAATAAATGTTTAATTGTATTTTTATAGTTTTTGTTACATTTACTAAATATTAATATCGTATTAAAATTTTCCTTGTGTGTTTCAAGTCTTCTAAAATTCCAATCTCGGAGAAAGGCACCTAGTGGAGTTTCAATTTACAGCGACATCTGCTGGTACAATGCTGTGGCGGGTTTGCAGATTATTTTTTGCACGTTTTAGTTGAGACATGTCGCAAGGATTCATCCATCCATTTTCTTAGCTGCTTATCCTCACGATGGGCACGTGAGTGCTGGAGCCTATCCCAGCTGTCATCGGGCAGGAGGCAGGGTACACCCTGAACTGGTTGCCACCCAATTGCAGGTCACAGGGAGACAGACAACAGTCGCACTCACTATCACACCTAGGGAAAGTTTAGAGACTCAAATGAATGTATGTTTTGGGGATGTGGGAGGAAACCGGCGTGCCTGGAGAAAACCCACACAGGCACGGGGAGAAAATGCAAATTCCACACAGGCGGGGCCGGAATTTGCAGTTGCACTTCCACGACGCCATGTTGCAAGCATAATTTGAAAAATATTTTTTAAATCACCTGTTCATAGTATTAAATGATGTTATTTGGTCATGGGCACCACAATAACCTACTCCTTAGCACATATCCTCACACTTTTGAGGTTCTAAACTCAAATCTCAAACACAGAATCTCCTGCCAGATTGCATTATTAAAAATGCTAACATAACTGTTGATGGGTGCGGATGTGAGTGTGAATTGCTGTGTATGTTTGCTCTACAACTGGCCAGCAACCAGTCCAGGGAGGGTGTACCCCGTTTCTGTCACACCCAAAGTCAGCTGGGATAGGCTCCATCCTACGAATGACACAGTATATAAACTTCTACATAAAAATTTTAAAATACACATCTTGTTCCTTTAAAGGCTCATCAAATTTGAACCGGTTACAATTTCTGTTTTGCCGCATGAGGAAGGGCATCCAGCATAAAAACTGCCAGACAAATATGAGGGTTCGTCTGAGATAACATGCTGTGGCGACCCCTGGCGGGACAAGCCGAAAGAAACACCACCGCATGTTTTAACCAGCAGAAGAGCAACGTCTTCACTCATTATTCCCCGTTCAGCTAAATTTAGTTACTATAAACCTATCAGTGGACAGTTTGCCATTTGGACACGTCAGCGAAGTGAAGCAATATTAGCAATATGGCTTTTTTCATTCATTCATTCAGTCAAAACAACACACAACGGTTCCAGACGTGTTGGAGCCTGTCCCAGCTATCTTCAGGCAAAAGGTGGGGTACACCCTTAACGTACGGTGCAAAACCTACACAGGCATCGGGGGAACATACATTTTAAACATGCAATTTTGCATCCATGCAACCATGCATACAATGCATTTTTCAGTTTTGGTTTGTATTAAAAGAGACAGACTTGTTATCTGAAGCTGAAGCTGTTTGTTTTTAATACACAGCATGTAATTCTCTATTTGTTCTCTTTCTGCCAAAATGTTACTTGAAGTGGAGTGTGCACCGGCATCACAGAGAGCTCGGATTTCAAATTTCTGCCAATTGGCCCAATGACAGTTCATACCTTGAAAATTTTGGAAGACCTGTATATTGCAACACCAAAATCCTCAACAGAACACATCATTTGGTTGAACTAAAATCCCATATCTTAAAAATATACTGCAAGATGTCGGTGATCTTGTCGTTGAAATTAACAGTTTGCAATGGTAATAATAAACCTTCAAACAACTAGCAACTACATATACTCACAGAAGGCCTGCAACTCTAGGTTCAGATTTTTTTCTTCTTGTTGAAAAGTATGACAGTTAAAAAATCTGCAATATGGTGCAAGTATGAACAGTGAACGGTGCTACATTGGGGTGGGGGGGATTTACTATACTAAATTTGTGAATTGTTTTGGGCTTTTGTCGCTGACAATGAAGACAAGAGCTTTCAAAACTCTGCACATGAACCAGGCAAAAATGCTTCTCATCACTTTTCATTTTCCACGGCAACAAATGTGATGTTTTGATTACCAACACATAATATTGTACATTATAACATCAGGATGACTTACACGAGGCAAATTAGTGTTGCCGGGGATCGTCCCACATGCGTAAGTGTGTAACACAAAACAGATCCAGCGTCCGTACAGGACATTTCAGGAGCGCAAAGGAAAGCGAGCAATAACATTCAGGGATGAGCTGCACTCAATGTTCACCGTGGCGGCTTTATTTTCAATACTTCTTCAAAGGTTTTTAATATCGGCGACATAGCGTCTCCTTAAAAGGAGAGCTTTGAGGGGAATGTGCGGCAACTCAACAACGCTTTGTTGTTGGGAAGATCTATTTATGTTACATTTGGAGTATGGCTGTCTTTCTGCTGGCTTTCACTATGCTCCAGAGAAATTGTTCCAGGAAACAGCATTCCATTGTCCCTAAAATTGTTCGTACTAAGATATAATGACTCCCAAAAACTGGGTATGTAGGCAGTCCTAGAAAGTTTTTAAACTTCAGCCCCCTATGCTGTTTCACTTAGCAACATAAAACATGGTAGACGTGCCAATCATGAGTTGACCTGTGAAAATATTACGAATGGATGGATGCCCCAAGAACTCACTCCCAAAAAGATACAGGACAATTGCCATTTTGTTGTAAAGCGGTCCTTGTGGCTCTGTAGTGCCTTCCATAATTCTAAAAAGAATTCAGCTCCGAAGACGGTTTCACTTAGCAACATAAAATTTCCTAGGCAGATCTATCATGACTGGGTGTACAAAAGGGTTTCAAGTAGCCGTGCCCAAAAGTTCAGTCATTTTGTTGGAAGGTATGAACAACAATTCCACATGAAACCCGAACCCTTTGACCATTCACTGAACTCTGTGGTCATAATTAAGATAACCAGAGCACAGAACAGCAGAGCTAACATGACTTGAGCAACGAATGTTCCCTTCGGAAGGACTTTGGGGCAACATGCACATAAATAAGCATGTAGCAGAGTGGACGGCTGATTAATACGGTTCACAGTCATAAGCATGGTCGTTAATAAATCATTTTTTCAATATTTGTCATTTTGATGTTTTTATTACATCGCCCGTGTAACGGTGGACACAGTTACAGCTTGAATCAAATTACCAGTATATGATATTTTGATGTTGCAGTATCAAAAATATCGTTGTCCATGGATTAATTCACCTTTGCCAAATCTGTTTTCAAGCCTGGTAACAAAAAATGTCTTTTTTTTTTTTTTGGTGACCTGTTCGGTCAAACAGAAGGATCTGTATCCCTTTTTTTTCCTGTGACACTAGAGATTTTAAGAGAGAGAGAGAGAGAGAGAGAGAGAGAAAGGGAGAGAGAGAGAGAGAGAGACGGCACTTATTAAACTAATCCAAATGGCCTACACTTAATAGATAGACATTCAACATACTACACAGTGAAACACTGTTCACTCACATATACAAAAAACGGTACCAAAAACATTTTTTTTTATCTGATAATTATAAACCTCTCCAGACACAGTTTCCTCCCACATCCCAAAACCATGCATTGATTGACGTCTCTAAATTGTCCTAGAAACGCCACCGACGAGTAAAGCATGATTTTTAGTATGTTTTTAATGTAAAAAAGGCAGCCCGAATGGACCCATCTGTTTTTTCACCACACGTCATGATGTTGTTGTATATGGATTTTAGTATCTCCCGCCATGAAAATCCTCTCGCGGCATTCGTTTTGGAGAAGAAGCAGGAAGTGACATTTTTTCCAGGTGCCCACATTGGCGGCTTTGTGTGTTTATACCAGTTTTACCGACAGGACTGTAGCTGTTTTTTTCTGCGTGTTAGCCAAAATGCTGTCTCGTTGTATTGCTATATATTGCTCAAACACTCAGGAGGAGTGATTCACGCTTCACGCTTTTCAAAAAGACCCAGTTTGTCATGAAAAATGGACTGCACAAGTGCAAAGGACAAGAGGTTTGGGGTTTTAAATGACAGGTAGGTGTGTATAGAGCTATTAAAAAACATAATAGTTGGGGGGAAGACGTAATCCTCTCAGAAGTAACAAAAGACGCGCGTCATAATAACTTAATAAAGTACGTAAGTCAGCGGTGCTAAACGCATCGATGTGTGCGGCTGCAGCATTGTTGTCGCTCCCGGCCACGGTGTTGTTCGTCTTCACTCGCAGCTGCGGCGTTGTTGTCGCTTACGGCCGCAGTGTTGTTGTTCATCACCACCGCGGAGGTGGATCGGGCGGTTTGGCTGCGTGTGGGAGAAGAAAGAAACTCTCCCCCCCACCAGCCAGTTACTTCGCCCGGCAAGGGTCCTCCTGAGTATGCTAAATACTGTCGGGGAGTCTATTGTTATTTAGAAGTGATCCACATATCATCTAAATATGGCTCTGAACAATAGAGTAATATTGCCCCGGTCGCGTCACTCGATTGTGAGATGTTCTCTTCTTCGAAAAGAGCTTCCCTATCAGAAAGGGCACCGGAAAAGATCTGAAAATCTTTGTTGTTCATCTTGAATAGCAAGTAGCAAAGCGTCTTCTCAATGGCAACTGTCACAGTGAGACAGCTGTAAATGACGTAGCAGGCAATATGGCTAGCAGTTGGATGTCGAATGAGACTTCTGCAAATTTATGCATGAATGACATGCTCTCTGCTCTTTTTTTTTCATATGGACATTGAAGTTAATAATATTACATGTAGTTTTCCTAACATCTATTTTAAAATGTATATAAGCATGTCAGTTGAACTTTAAGTGCGAGCGGTTGTCTGTGTTTGTGCCCTGCGGTTTGCCTGGAAAACAGTCCAGGGTGTGCCCCGCCTTCTGCCCAGAGAAAACTGGGATAAACTGTAGTACCCCCAGACCTTTGTGAGGATAATCGGTTCAGATAATGAATGGATAATTGTGTATTTCATTATTCGTCTGCGAGTGAAGTGTATCGTAATCGCGTATTAATAACAAAGTACTTACTCCATTTGAAAAATAAACAGCACCACGGGCTCACAGGAAGTCCCATCGATTTGCTTCAGGACTCGGACAAGGCAGTGAGACATCTTCACTGAATGTCCAATCTCCGATGGCGTCCTGTGATGACGCGCAAAATTAGCATCAGATTAGCAAAAAGGAATGTAGACGTTTTGTCATCCGCGGCGCGAGGGCGAAAGGTGGACTGAATCGTGACTGAGTTTAGAGTGACATCGGCGGTCTTGCTGTGGACTGTGCACGGTAGCCAGCATTATGCGGGTCCGAGGCTAACCGCGACCTTGCTAAATAGCCGCTGGTCACATGAATTTGGTCTGACCGGAGAGTGTCGCTTCTTTATTCGGGGATGGCCGACAGGGATTTACCTACGGCGGGGCGTCCTCCGCGGTCCCCTTCTTCCTCCTCCGGCTCTCCGGATGAGAACGGACATCGTAACCGCGACGACAGCCCGGACGAGACGCTCTCGCCTACCTCGGTGATTTACTTCAAGGAGGCTTTGAGCTCAGTCAATGTGAGGTTTGGGAAACCTGGCGGCTCCCCCACGTCCCTCACCCCGCCGCAACCCCATAAGTATGACTTCCACATCGAGAGGATCGATTCGAAGAGGAAAAGTTAGTGCTTTCTATACTTGTTACCATTTTATGATTGCACATGTCAGTGCAAGTTAGCCTCGCTTTTTGCATTGTTGATATCGGTCACAAGACTGTGAGTGAATGACATATGCTAGCTTGCTTGCAAGCAAAGTAAATAGCTGTTGAAATGAAAAAGAAAAAAATGCTGACTTTTACTCGTGTTTATATGTCACACAAAAGGATAAAATGAGATAATGTCGTAGCTAATACACTAGAGGCTAATGTCAACAAGTTTGGTTGATCACGTGACTGTCCCGTGTTGGACTTCCTGTTTGTCAGTATGGATGCCCCCCTCAATTTTCTCAACAAATTCAGGACTTAGTCTTTATCACCTTGTTTATAAATCACATTTTCTCAGTTTCCACGCACAAACATTGGTGCAGTTATTTTAATAAGAAAATACACCCCCTTTATTTTACTTTATGAAAACAGCAATGTCAATGGATTGCAAAGAATTACAAATCAAAACATTGAATAATTATGTCATGCTTAACTTTCTTGTGGAGCTTCTTCTGGTTTATGTGCGTGCCTTGGCCCACAGCGGGGAATATAATACCAAAATAATTTATCCTAAAAGCCAGTGAAAACTGCTCAGTAGATGGAGTGATTCCCAAACAGTGTGACGGGGTACATTAGTGTGCCGCGGGAAGTTATCCAATTTTACGTAATTACTAAAAAAACAATTTTTTTCCAAGAAATAATGTATCTTTATTCAACTATTTATGCCAGTGAGCCACAATGACAGACAGAACAAAAAATTCCTCTTCTACTAGATGGCAGGGATTACATACAGTAATGAATCTCTCCATTTTTGGTGACATTTGGTGTGCCATGGGATTTTTCAATTGTAAAATATGTGCCTTGGCTCTATAAAGGTTGGAAATCACTGCTATAGAGGATAAACAATATACTGTATGCCTATGAGTATTGCAATGTTCTATGTCCCCCCCCCCCAAAAGATCTCTCTGATACTGTACATTATACAGTTATGTTCAGGAATGGCATAATTAAACAGAGTACTGACCACATCTGCTAATGAATGAATGCCATTTATTGTAATTATACGACTATACAACGAAACTGGAGAGCCTCTCATGAGTCAGTGCATGCATAAAATCAATGTAAGGATAAAATTAATAAATACAAATAAATAAAAATACATGTGTAAAACAGAGTGCATAAAAACCATGACTTAAGATGTCAAGATCAGTGTGCCTTTGCATTTGTGGCTAGAGGAAAGATGAGCGTTCAAGGTGGTAATAGCTCTCAGAAAAAAAAATGTTTTGTAGTCTATTGGTCGTTGCTTCTGCGGAAATTTTACCCCTCAAATTGAATGATTAAAAACTGTAATACTCAGTATTTGGTTCAGTTTTGTTAAAAAAAAAGACTTGGCAAATTATTTTAGGAAAGTGATGATAAAACTGCTGTCAGATGAAGCAAACACATTTTTACAAATTTCTGAAACCAACAGTTATGTATTCCAATAAATTAAATTGGGCCCACCCTCCACACTGAGCAGCAGCAGAATGAAATGTCCACATTCAGAACCAAAGCGACAACATTCTATTCGAAAAGGACATTCATGCACAGCAGAATGTGGAGCAAAAAAAAATCCTCACTTCTAATGGGGTATATTCCCAAATTTTTTTTATTGGTGGAAAACAAGGAAGTGACACATCAGAGCAAATGTCTTCATATTCTTCTTCTGCCTTGCCACCAAATTGAGGAAATAGGATTGAGTCAAGGCTATTTGGGGGGGACTAGATTGAGCCTTGCCACGAATACTGAGGATCTGCAAATAATTGACGGCCCTTCCTTAAAGGGGTTTGTACTTGTTTAGAGAGAGATGCCAGAAATTAGGGCAGAGCATTGGAAAAAAAGCATCATAGAAGAACACCCACACTGCTATTCCTTTTGGATTTTTTATTTATTTACATGTCCAAATTAACTTTACATCTTTTGCCATATACATAATTTTTAGGGATGTCAGTTAAATGGTGTAGAACAGTACAAGCTCCATCCATCCATCCATTTAGCTCATATAGTGATTATCGGTTGTTCACTACTTTTCAAGCTACAATGTGAGGTACACTGAGGACACGATATAGGGGCAAACCAATCCGCACAACACATTCAACCAGAATAACAAAATAGAAAATTCATGGTATATAGCAGTGGTGTCTTGGGTTTTTAAGTGACAATATGGTACGCTACAATTTTTGGGGAAGGAGCTGGAGTGAATTATTAGCATTTTAATACAGTTTAGTGGGAAAAAGTTGAGATATGACTTGTGTTTCAAGCTACAAGCATGGTCACAGAAGGAAATAACTCGTATCTGAAGGCATCGCTTTATACTATCGGGTAGGGAGTGAGACGAGAGAAAAAACACACTCTTGACAGGCTGTCATTGTTTACCCCATTCCTGCTGATTGGCTTTTTAGATATCCCGAACTGGGAACTCCTGTGCTTCTCGCTAGCATCCTTGGCATTAGTTTGGCTTCACTGGGGACCACCATTATCCCCACCCCCCTTTCTCTCCCTCCCTCTTGCACCATCTGCTCACGTGACGCTTCACTGGCTGATACCCAGCCCTCCTCCACCACAGCGATCAGCCATCTTGGTCAACACCCAGTGTGTATCCAGCCGCCGCCAGCCCCAATCAGACTTCGGAGGAGGGTGGTGGGCGATTGTTTTTTTTTCTTTTCCCTTTCCCTTTTATATCCCTCGCCTGCACAAAAGGCGAGAAGAGGGAGGAAAGGGGCTAGAGGGGTGAGGAAGCGCAGCACCTCAGCAAGTCGCAGGAAGGAGGAGCGAGCCACCTGCTATAGACATCCTTTTCATCCCCTCACTGGGAGCAAGCACACCGCCTATTTGGTGTTTTTGCCGAGTCATCATCACCACCACCGGCTGCCATCATGTCGGATCTGACTCCCCAGAGCGAGACGCCGACGCCCACCACCGACAAGATCACACAGGCCGCCCGGGAGACCATTTATCTGTGCAACTTCCGCGTGTCTGTAGACGGCGAGTGGCTGTGCCTACGAGAGCTCAACGACATCTCCCTCACGCCAGACCCCGAGCCGGCCCATGAAGGTAGGATTCACGGTGGGGTTGCCAAGCAGGACCTCCATCATCCCTCTGGCAGAAAGAGCGGGTTTGGGATGGTGCTGCCACGGATTTGACGGCACGGGCTATGTAACTTGACGATATGTCATTTAGCCGCTGCTGTAAAAAAAATGGCCATGACGCTGCAGTTAAGGATGCGCCACTTTTTTATTGACTGGCTAATTCATCATGTCAGGCCTCCCCGTCCCATAAATTCCTTATTTAATCCTGAGTAAATTTTGTTCATAAATCAAGGCCGCATTGTTGCTATGATTCAGAGCAGGCAATTGTCTCTTTTGTTGTTGTTGTTTTGTCATTTAAACATTTTCACAGTACATCACAAAAAAAAAAGTGGACATGGTTTAATAAAGGGACGAGTTTGCAGTGTTAAAACTGCTATCAATATCTGGATGTAGCCTCACTTCACTCACCTCCCCTGAGTTGCTGACCAAAGCCACGCCCCTCAATAACATGCACAAGCATGATTATCACTATTGTACAAGCAACAACTTTGTAAAGATGATAATTAGTCACAAAATGCATATCCAGCTGTCCGACTGTGCAGAGTGTATGCATTTACATGTATATTTTCAAGCTCACACTCGGTTGAACGTGTTTTTTCTGTTCATTCACAATGGAGTTAAACCCCCAAAGTGGAATGCTTTGGTTCTATTGCATATTTCAAAGCAAATTTTGCAGTATTATAAAGCGAATGTATCCATTCCTGTGTCATGCTGTGGTCATCATAACACGTTCATGAAGTACACAGGTATGATCTACATGTTTTAAGTAAATATTAGAGCTGTCATAGAAGTGTAAATACAATTGTTCTCAACACTGGTGTAATAAACAGCAGCACAGTGGACTAAAAAGTACTGTAGCACATTTCAGAGGCGTCAAGTATTTGTACTTATTTGAAGTACGAATCTGGGGTATGTATACTTTACTGGAGAATTGCATTTCCACCATAATTTTGACTTTTACTCCTTACATTTTGGTGAAAATATCTGCACTTTCTACTCCTTACACTTCGTCTACTACCTTTATCCATATCATTTTAGATTGTGTTCATGCTGCCTTGTTGTCATTCACAATCAAAAAGACTACCGATTAAAACTACTTGCTGTTTTTTTATTATTATTATTATTATTATTAAAATGTTCTTAATTCATTCTGTGTTTAATGTAGATCCCAAGGACCCCATCACCATTGAGAGGCTCAACCTGATGAACATGGCCAAGCTGAGCATCAAAGGTCTGATCGAGTCAGCGCTCAACCTGGGACGCACGCTGGACTCGGACTACGCGCCCCTGCAGCAGTTTTTCGTGGTCATGGAGCACTGCCTCAAACACGGCTTGAAAAGTAACGTCAATGGCACGCTGTCATAATCCGTATCCATACATGATTCTTTACTGTTTGTACGTGAATGTTATAGTTATATAGGCTTCTTTCTGTGGAAAAACAAACACAACACCGTCTTTCTACATCCCGTTTGCGGGTCAAAAATTCAAATAATAATAGTTGTTATGCAGTATTCACGGCATGTTCCAAAAGAGAGTGATACGTTTTTGCTGACGTCACGTCTGTGCCTCATCAGCCAAAAAGACTTTTCTGGGCCAGAACAAGTCGTTCTGGGGGGCCTTAGAGCTGGTGGAGAAGCTGACGCCCGAAGCTGGGGAGATCACCGCCAGCGTCAAAGACCTGCCTGGCCTCAAGTTAGTTGAAATTCACCCATCCTGTCTCAAACATTCCGCTTTTATACGTAATTTAAGAGTGAATCCAATTTCTGTAGAAAAGGTGTTTGTGGATACTGAAGCTAAACTAAAATGCGGTGGAAGTAATTCAGTTGGGGGAAATTAAATTCTGAGACCCGAAGTGAGAATGGTTTGAATTTGGGAAGAAATGTGGAAGGAAAAGGTAAATATTTAAAATGTTATAGTGAAAATGTTAGAATTTGGGGAATTTTAGCAGTGGTTCCGTGTACAGTAGTTGGGATGGTTTAAATGGGTCGAGAAATGTGCAAAGGGGGGGTGGGATGTTAAATATTTCAAATATGCTTTGATGAATTCATTTTATCTGAAAATGTCAGAATTTAAAAAGTGACATGAATGAATGATTAAAACTTGTGAAATAATGATAATAGAAGCATTCACACAATAATAACCAAAGAATTTGGAACGCCAGGACGCCTTTGGGACGAGGCCGCGCTTGGTTACGACTTGCATTGATGCAGAAGAAGCTGTCCGACTACATGAAGACCATCATCAACAGAAAGGACCTGCTCAGGTTTGTGACATTTTATCCTTTACCGTCATACTCTTAGAAAGAAAGAAAAAAACCCTTATTATTATTTCATTTTATAATACTGTATTTTCATGACCATAAGGCACATCGTATTAAAAGGCGCAGTCTCCATTGCTGGTGGTAACCAGAAGAACAACCATGTACTCCCCCCCCCCCCCCCCTACAACCGGGGCAAGCAGGTCACCAGTAACCACGCCATCCTCACCCACAGTGTCAGACCAAACCAAAATCCTTACATCACAGTAAACAGAACAGCACAACAAGCAGACAATAAAACAACCCTAACCATGAGCGAAGAAATCATTGACACAAAACATGCACTTCAAGGTTCACTTCCAGCTTTTGGAACAACAGCAGTTACGTTAGCCCAAGCGTCCACAATCCATTCACAAGTTGTGGTCTAACTCGCCCGGCACTGCTGTGTTCACCATCTGTCATCCATCGCTCACACACTGCTCATAACTTCACTTTGTACACCATTGTTTACACCAATGTCCAGCGAATGAAGTCGCTTCATCAAGCCTCCCGGAGTGATAGCAAGCTCGGAGTTCATTTGCTGCATTTGTTTTTTAACGGCGGTTGTTTGTTCTTTGATCATTAATCCATTGCTCGAGTTGCCCTTCCAACTCGGGCCACCTCCCCCTGTTTCCGTGGAAACTCAGCTTTCTTTTCTTGATTTAGCGGAGCTCGTTTTCCTGCTACCTCAACTTTAGCACCATAAATTCATTGATCTTCAATTTTCTTGTGGCTGCTTGATTCCCATATTTCTTTTTTTTTTTTATGTGCAGTGAATTCTACGAGCCCAACGCTCTGATGATGGAGGAGGAGGGAGCCGTCATCGCCGGACTCCTCGTAGGGCTCAACGTCATTGACGCCAACCTGTGCATGAAAGGAGAAGACCTGGACTCCCAGGTTGGTCCGCTTTAAACACCACAGATTGCTGCGGGACATTTTGGCTTAATGTGCAGTAATTTAAAGAGAAAGCTCCTCAAGTGGCCGAGTGCTTGGATGTCCAAAATGCACCTGAACACATCTTTATAATACCGGAATTAACCTGGAATGAAGCTGTCTGTTTTCCATTTATTTTCAACACAACAGAGTACAGTGGTACTCTGATAGATAATGAAAAAAAAATCTTGGAATTTAAAATTTTCCAAGGCCCAACAGAATGAATATACAATTACAGAGTACAGTCACAAAGTACAACTTAATGGATGCAAATACAGTTTTTATTTACATAAACCAAACCATAAGATCAGGCTTCAAGGAAAGCCTTTTAATTTGAGAATCTCCATCAATACAAATTGTCAAGGCCAGGGACAGCTCCATTGTTCTGCTTGATCATAGCTCAGTTGTGGTTGCTCCTGGCATTTTTAATACAGTTTAGGTGTTGTCCCTTTTGAGAAATAATTGCGCAAAGGAATCACATTGTGCAGTGTTTAGGCCATTTTTTTCTGCAGTTTTTTTCCCCCCTTTAAATGGGTGAACAGATTAGATATACTGCGTTACCTTAGCGCAAACACATCTCTGCTGCAGTCTTGACATATGACTTCTTGTTTAACATCAAATGCCATGAATCGAAATGTGCAGGAATACTCATGAGCCCTTTTTACGGCATGAGATCCTCACGATGATGATCGTCATCTCCAGTTTGTGCTGAACTTTCTTCTCTCCACGAGTCGCTCTCGTCAATCCGCAAAGTAACTGTGGCTCCCGCTGCCGGCTGTGCTCTCCGACGCTTGCTTGTAATTGCATTACTTGGAAAATCATATTTTTCCTAATATTTCACCATTTTTCCATGTGATTTCATTGTGGGTTTTTTTGTTTTGTTTTTGTTTTCAGTGTGGCCCTCAAACTCTTTGGTTCAGTTGCAGCGTGGTTTCAGTGATCAGTGGTTCTTCTTGAATTTGTTCTGCAGGTTGGTGTGATTGATTTCTCAATGTACTTAAAAGATGGCGGCCACAGCAGCAAGAGTGCAGAAGGGTGAGCGTCATTTCTTTCTGAATATTTTCATAATAAGGGTCATTATCCTTTCCCAAAAATAAGTGTTGATGTTGTTTTGTGTCAATTAGCGACGGTCAGATCACTGCGATACTCGATCAGAAGAATTACGTGGAGGAGCTTAACAGACACTTAAGGTTTGCCATGCTGCATGATGCTCATCTAATGAAACAAAACTTAAGTATATAATGAAGGTAAATGTGCGTCTTGTTTTGTGTTTTGTGTAGCGCCTCAGTAAATAACCTCCAGGCCAAAGTGGACGCGCTGGAGAAGTCCAACACGAAGCTCACAGAAGAGGTTTGAGACACGTTTGTGAAAGGGATTTACTGTATTCTTGTTCCTGCTCCACATAGACCAATGTAGATTTTAAATATAATCTACCCATTAATGTATCTGTCACTATATTAAGGATTGAGATTCAAATTCCTAGCCTAAACTTTCCCTGAGGAGACAATGTGTTCAAAGGAGTTTACACTATTTTTAGCACTATTATATACAGCTCTATGTAAATAGAGATAATTGTTTGTTTTTTTCTTGAACAATAATTTTGAGGCTGATTTCTTTATCTTGAAACAAAATACTGGATTTTGTTTGTCTTTTAAAAAAAAATTACATTTTATTTATTTTTTTAAAATCCTGTTTTTCTTTATAAAAAAAAATCTCGTTCAGAAAAATTCTTGGTTTTGTGAAGCATTTTTCACAACACTTTTTTCTTCAACAAAAAGGAAAGCTTTAATAAAAATGTTTTTTAAAAATATTTGCCGTTTTTTTTATAAATCATTTTTTGTTGGGGTAAAAAAGTGCATCTTTTAAGGGAGGATTCTTGGAAACACTTGAATTTTGTTGACTGCATTTTATTCTAGATTTTTGTTTCTTTGAGAAAATGTTTTGTTTAATGAAAACACTTGCTTCATTTTGTTTTTTGTTTTGGGGGGAAAAAGGTATTTTATTTAGCGCTATCCTAATTTTGTTTTATTAAAGACAAATAAAAAATGAAATCCACTTTCACTTAATTGTCAAGTGTCAAAATGACACTAGAGGAGTCAAGAAGACTGACTCATTCTCATCTAAAAATTTTGTTCGAGTTTTCTCTTGTATATGTGGTTGTATATATTATATTGTTCATTTGTGTAGCTGGCAGTGGCCAACAACAGGATCATCACACTACAGGAAGATGTGGAGCGGGTGAAAGAGGAAAGCTCTTTTCAATTGGAGTCCAACAGGAAGGTGAATTGTCATCTCATCTTGTTTAGGGTATTCTTTCCCTGCCTTGTTTTCATGCACTTTTGTGACATTTTAGGCTCTGAGAAGTGACTCGGCGGCAGCAGATGGACCAGTGCTCGGTGAAACACGAAAGCAGCTCAAGGAGGAGACACTCCTTCGATTGGTGAGCTACCTCCTGCATGGAACTGCTCTTCAGGTTTCGAGCTTGGTGTGGCCAAAGTATGCCCCGTGGCCCACCTACAACCAGTGTTTCTTTAATGTAACCCTAAAAGCATTTTCGTGATCAAGAGTATTGATTTTTTTTGTTAATTTATTTCACTAAATAAGTGGTTGAATTTCCACGTGTAATACACAGCTGCACAATAGACCCCAAAAATTAGGAAAACCCTTCTTCCTACATATAATGTGCACCAAGGGTATCACTAGGTTTTATGGATTGGGATGGATCTTAGACCCCAGCAGTGCCGTCGCACTTCTGTAATATTTTGTAGATGGGGGGTGGGGAGGTGGTTGCTGATGTTTTGAGAAATCTTTTTCTGATAGAATAAGCAAGGAAACAATAATCTTGTCTTTGTGGGGGTTTTTTTATAAAAAGAAAGAAGTTTTTGCAAATAGAAAGACAGTCGAGAAAGGAACCTGCATCTCCTTCGTGCCTCTCCCCGTTCCTGAAGAGCACAGAAGAAGAAACGCGCAGTTAAACTAAAATGGGAGGGAGATGAAGGAAGACAGAAAGAGACACCTTTTCACAGTTATCTTATCTTGGAGAGAAGAGGGGGGCTGGTTGAGGTACTCAGCACATTTGGAAAAAAAGGAGATTGAAGTAATGAAATCACACAAACTATGGGATAGTTTATGTAATAAAATAGATTATATTTTGTTATGAACTGATCTCCTTAAAACACGAGTTGTGGAGGATACTGTGGTGGTGGGGTAACTCCATTTACTCTGTGTTTGCATACAACCTTTTTTTTTTTTTTTTTTTTTTTAAAGGGCTACCTGGCCCACTGGTCCCGTTCTTAAAATCAAGTGTGGCCCTCCACTACTAAAGTTTGCCCACCACTAGTCTGGCATACCGCATTATGTACAGCTTTGGCTTTTCCTCGGGCAGGACGTGGAGAAGGAGCTGGAGGTGCAGATCGGCATGAAACAGGAGATGGAGCTGTCCATGAAGATGCTGGAGAAGGACGTGTGCGAGAAGCAGGACGCGCTGGTCGAACTCCGACAGCAACTGGATGACCTGCGTGTCATTAACCAGCAGCTCAGTCACAAGTCGCAGGTACACACTGCGTTCACTTGCCAGGCCAGGTGAAGTACAATCAATTGGTTTCTTTTGTAGTCATTTATCCCATAACATAATTTTTTGTAAATATTACAGTTAAAAGGTTGGCACGGTGGTTTACTTGTGGTGATGATGATCGATACACTCGCGGTGTCACATCGAAACTAAAATTATCACACCACAGCACACAGAATCAGAAATACTGTACTTTATTTTTTTTTTTTTTTTAAATCTGACAGCCAAATGGTCTGTTCTTTTCCAGAGCGCTGACGCTAGCTCCAAGCAGAAGACCGACGCCATGGCTCGTCTGGAGGACAAAATTAGTCAGATGTCAGCCACCGTCAAACAGCTGGAGACCAGGTGAGTGCCTCCAACCTGCACCTTTTCACCACCATTGTTGGATCTTTTTATTCAAAACTTTCCTGTCTCCCCCCTTCGCCACCTCTTGCTTTTTTTTTCTATCACCTTTTTTGGTTTTTATTTTCTTAATTTAATAACCATACGATTAGTGAGAAACATTTGGTGAAGCAGGCCCGGAACCTTAACACAGCGGCGGGGAAGCTCCTCCAGCTACATCAGTAGCCTGATGCTAACGCGCTAGCATAGAAATAACCAAACTAGGGAGCGCCTCATATTTCTTTCAACCGGCTTTGCTTAGCGCGGACTCAATGCATCTTTTATGGAAAACCTTGTGTTCTCCCATCCGCTTCGTGCTTCTTGTCAGACTTGTTCATGAGCGCTCCCCTTTATATGGGGGTGGCGGTCCAAAGAAGTTGAGTGGGAGAATGTGGATTCATTTCTGGATTTTAGAGCTGTATGTCAACATTCGTCCTTGTAACCATTAGGCTAATAAAACATTCGACCAAAAACAAGTTCACTTTTGGGCATACCCGCTTGCTTTTTAGTTGGGTTGTTCTTGTGTGAATGCCTATAGCCATAGTACCGGTAGGTAACTTTTGTTGCTTGCCTCCCCCCACCACAAACCTCACAACCCAGGTGCAAAAACTGTACTACAACCAGGCTTTACACAATCAGGATTTTTGGGGCTGATCACTGATCCGATCACAGGCTGGAGCAATGTGTCTATTTACTTGTTCATTTATTGTATGTACTAAGGTTAGGGTTACAACGCGGCGTAAAAGTCTTGTGCAAAGCCAATCAATGATACCATTGATCAAATCTGAGAATTATGGCATGAAAGCCGATTAGCCGATCAGTACAAAATGCTAATTATCGTCCGATACCGATGAAGGCGATCAGATCGTTGTAAAGTCTAATAACAACAAAGGAACAAAGCCGTTGCTTCAATATGAGTTGCCAAGTTGCCAAACTCAAGCCTGGGAGCAAGATCTGGCCCGCCATATGATTTTATGTGGCTCTTGAAGGCAAAATACCCCGTCAACTTCCATTATTCTTGTTAAAATCTGTACCAAAATTTCCAATTGTCATATCATAAATGATAATGTTGATATTGTAAGCATTTTTGTGTTACCAAACATAGAGTATAGTTGAGAAACTTATTACCCTTGATTTCTGATTCTAAACTATTTCATAAATGTTATGTGTAAATACAGTATAAGGCGATTAAAAAGATTTTCATGCTTTCACAGTCATAACGGCCTTCCCACCCCAAAAATGAGTTTAACACCCCTGATGTATGCAATGCATGTTATGGCTACATGCCTACAGACTACAGAATTTTAAGCCTAAAATTGGCACAATTCGCTATTAGCTAAAAACTACATCTGTAAAAAAAAAAAAAAAAAAAAAGCAAAATATATAAGCACAAAAAAACCTTGAAAAATAGTTATTTTTAAATATTAAAATTCTATATACTTTTTTGTACTGTGTAAATTTTGGTTTGTCATTCATATAAACAAGGAAAACATCAATTTTCAAAAGATTCCACATTTTCCTTAAAATTCCCAAATTAATGGAAAAATTTTGCAAATGTACCTCTATTATTAGGCTTTGCTATTTTTATTTTCAGTTTCACATTCTACTACTCTGGATTGGATTCTCTGCCTTCCTTTTATTTATATTTAGTTTATTTTTTCAATAGTTGTTTTTGCATCCCACCATTACCATTTACACATGCAAAAAAAAAAAATAAAGATGTAAGCAGGCTGAGCGGGAAAAGGAGGCTGCACTGGAGGCCAATCGCCTCTTCAAGCGCGAGTTTGGGGACAAGATCGAGAGCCTGGAGGTGGAGCTGGAGCAGCTCCGGAAACACAGGTAACCCCCAAAATTTAACACAAAGATACCAAGTTTGGGTTTTCCCACTTGGAAATATTTGGAACAATGCCCTTTT
This sequence comes from Syngnathoides biaculeatus, assembly GCF_019802595.1. Classification (NCBI taxonomy): domain Eukaryota; kingdom Metazoa; phylum Chordata; class Actinopteri; order Syngnathiformes; family Syngnathidae; genus Syngnathoides; species Syngnathoides biaculeatus. Next base: position 25,985,417 of record NC_084643.1, on the reverse strand, counting down.
GCCAGTTTATGTTTGTAACTCACAATACTTTTATTTGAATTCACCTTTCCCCATGGGAATTGTTCAAAAGGCCATTGAATCCATTCCGGTCACCCCAGAAAAACTGCAATAAATAACACTGTCCAGTATTATCCTTTTTAAAATCATCAATCAGAAATATAAGAATTAAATCAAATGTAAAGAACTTTAGTGTGTGCATAATGATTTCATGCTGTGATTCAACGGGCCTTGTTCTGCTACATGCCCCTTGACGAGCAAAGGGCCAGTATAATACACACAGACAATTTGTACTGTACTCTACCTTTTAGCCCACAAAAAAGTACAAAAACTGTACATTAATATGGGTGCATATGGCCATAAAATGTGGCTCAATGTAACAACCAGCTATTGCAGACGACTCGCCCCCCCCCTCCCCGAACTCGCCTCTATTAGTCTCTTATATCAAGGTTTAACTGTATAGTGCATTTTATACACGAGGTAACCTATTTAACTGTGCAGAAAAATAAGACTGATAACTAAAATTTATTTTAAAAACAATTCAAGACAAAAAAAAATACAAGAATTATAAGCATGAGGAATTGTTTTTCAGCTAAATGCTGTCAGGTAAAATTAAGTCAGTGCTTGCTGATCCGAGGACTACGGGTGGTTTTATTTAAAGACAATTTGGGGTCCAATAAATATTTTTTCCAAGGTTCAACCTGGAGGTGGAGCTTAGGAGGGAGCAAGAGCGCCACCTAGCCAGCACACACCCCAAGGACCTCCTCCAAGTACATGCATTAAAATAACCACTATAAATCTCGGGTGTTATCTAGCAAGGCTTGTTAATGAGACTTTCATGTTGTAGCCTCAGTCGGGATCCCCAGCGATGATGAAAGACGACCAAGTAACATCAGAAGACAAAAGCAGCCCAAACTCCAGCTTGTACGTCCGCACTTTCAACAACATGCCAGCTCTTTTGAAGCACGTTTTCAACTACATGAATATTCCTCTTATTTGTATCTCCTTAAGGTCCCTCTGCCCATCTGATGATGAAGAGGTAAGGAGCTTTTTCTGAACAA